>NW_027185340.1:12152852-12822852 GCF_022577435.1 Embiotoca jacksoni
TTCAGGCTCGGCTCCCTTTTCACTGCAACGGGCCAACAAAGCATCCAGGCTCCTGCTGATGCTGCACCGGTCCGCCTGTCGGCCTCATTTTCATTCTGAAGATACTTGATATATTTCACTTGGAGCAAAGACTTCATCCCAAACCATATGTGTGTATAGAGCATTTTCTGGGAGGGTGCCATGGGCACGGCCACAAATAACAATAGTAATATCATTTTAAAGAAGAAGGACAGATATTGAGAGCCAAAAGTCTGCAGGCTTTCCAACATCTCAGCAAATTTTTCCTTCTACTTGAAAGACAGTTAATTAATGGGTGGAATCTGTAGTTGGAATAAAATTCAGATTTTAAATCTTTAAGGCATCAGCCATCATTTCTGAGTATTACTGTAGCCAAAAGAATGACTGTCTACTGTTTGAAGTCCCTGTATTTATTTTTCAAAATTGGGAAGAGGCAAGTCTAATGAACCTAATAGAAATGGTTAAAATTGATTTGTTATTCATCAGGCAAATAATGAGGCGTTGACTTGGCATAACAATATACTGAATGCATTCGATGTGCGTCAGCTCCAGCCTGAGCATTGCTACCAATAAAGTGCTTCCAATGCAGCAAGAGTCAGGTGTTTCTCAAAAGGATACTTTGAGCTGATTGATGCAGCAACAAATATAATAGTCAGAACATGTAATTAATGAAGCAAACTATAATTTCAAAAGACAGAGTGGATGGGAGTGAATTCTCATTAAAGATTGCCCCACATCAACAGGCCAATATATGAAGGCAGTTTGATCCACTTCTTTGTATCAATTATGACTTCATTTGTATTATGGATTGCTGTAGGAGCTCAAAAACATGCTATTGATTATACTGCACAGTGTGCTTCATAAAAAAATAAATCTAAAACTCCCCCAAAATTGTGAAATTCCACCTAACCAGCTCTCCACTTTGATGGGAATTGCAACTGATGAGAACATGTACAAAGCTGCTCTCACATATTTACCCATGGGAAGGGAGGTATCCCCGTCACTAACATTGAATCATACGCTTATTTATGCAATCATGAAAGACCACCACAAAAAAAGCTTCAGAATTAATTAGTTTGGGCATGAAAGGGAGGGAGACAGTATGAGCCAGAGATAGGGTGAGGGGAAAGGAGATAGGCGGACACTTGTTGACATTTCTAAGGGATGGTAGTATCAAAGGCTTGGCGCCTGTGATCTGCTCGTCGCTCAATGTCTTAACATGTGGTCTCGGAGCACGGATGCTATCTGCCAGCAATGGTTGGAATCAAACATCTGAATGCAATTTTAATGTTTTCGACAAGAGACTGAGTGGGAAAAGAGAGAAGTTTGCTGAGTACAAGTCAGTTAAAAGTCACAGCGTAGATATAAAAATCAACAAGTTCTCCAAACCGTACAAATCGTAAGGTTGCCTGTTCGTCCTCGCCGCTGGTTTAGCCTGGCTCAACCCATCTGTTGCTCACAGCTTCAATTTTCTTTGCTGTGATTACAGTCTGAAACCCTTTTTGCAATAACGTTTGCTCAGCCATGCGGTGAAGTGTCGCTGGTAAAGTGCTTTGGCTATCTTGGTCAACCTTTTTGACAATTATCACTATTTGAGGTTGACCATAGAAACAGGGGTTTACAGAGTGGACACAAAGGCAAAAATAAAAAAGATCTGCAACATGACTTTTTTCCTGACATGAGTGGTAGTACAATATATGTAGCAAGGAGGGGTGTGCCATATTGTATTGTTCATAACAATATTGGTATAATCTTTTATTTGATTAAAAAAAAAAAAAAAGTCGTGATAAGGTAACTGAGACTTGTTCATGTATTGATATCAAATCATTATGAAGGATAATGATATGACATACGTTAAAGAGCGTAACTTACGCACAGCAGCAAAAAAGCATGGATGAAATCAGCTTCCTGGTGGAAGAGTTAGTTACAATAAAGGGAGCGACTTTAGTTGTGTGGAAGTGGTTTGGCAACAAAAGATCAGATGTACAACAAACTGCAGTTATGTTACTTTTTACTGAATATTTGAAGGCGAACTGTTGAATTTACAGCCCCATGTCACATCAAAGCGTGTAATACACCAGTCAGTCCACTCAAGGACACCATGTCAGTGTCATTGTTCTCTTCGATTACGCGTAAAAGTACGTTGCCTTAAGTTTACCGCTAAAAAATATGTGGCTATGTTTATGAAAAGATCATGTTAGGGTGGAAATAAGTAATTGATTGAAATTATCAATATAACATTTTTCAGTATTTTGGCAAAATATTGTTATCGTAGAAATACCCAGAAATACTATGACATTATTTTTGGGCGAGATCGCCCAACCCCACTACCACCAAAAGCTTGAAAGCAAAAATGAACACCCCTGGGAGCAGACAGTACATTCTTAATGCTTCAATGTTCAGAGATGTGGAAGGAAAGAAAAATAAGAGATTCACATACTGAAATAAATACAGACAGACATAGAGGAGAAACAAAAGAGACACAGCAGACTGAGAATAGGAGGGAACTGAGTTTTCACTGGAACCCTAGGGATGTATGTAATGAGTTGGAGAGAGGCATGTTTGCCTAGTCTGGTTTACACTGAGAAACGACCCTGGGATACACACTTGTGGGGCCACACACACACACTTACACACACTGCTGGACTTAGAAGCAACAAAAGCAGTAATATTGACGAAGGGAGCAGGAAAGATTTGCAGCTGTCTTTGACAAACAGTTTTCACTGTAAAGCTCAATTCAAGGTGCTCCTTCAATTTAACTGACTGTCATGTGGTGTTGAATCAGTACAATTAATATGCATCATCCTGACACGAGCCGAGTGTCCCTTCAAAGGCAGACTGCGTGGGATATGTAATGGGAAAATGAATAACGACAGAAACCGTTACTGCTACGTACATCCTGTGCAACCGCAGTTCATGATATCATTTCCCTTCTCCCTGTATCTTTTGAAGAATTTGTGCCCTTTTATGAGCGGGACCTAAAGTGTCTTACAAACAGGCCCATTTTTCACACCAGAATGCAGAAGCTAACTGGAACAACTGGAACATCAGCAGTGTTTTCACATGGAGTTTGTTAACTTTACATGAAATGGATTATTACTCTCATCTGTGTCAAATCATGTTTTATCTCAACTGACAAATTCACAAATATTAAACTTGTGAGGGCTAACAAAGCCAGTCATAATCTGGGACCATACATTTCTACAAAATTATGTGCAAATCCACCTAGTGGACGTTTACATGATTCAAGAGAAAAATTAAAACTATAACCTGCTGTATGGCAAGATGAGAGGTCGCCAAACTCAGTAAGAGTACTTATGTACTTGTACATAGATTATTTCATGGTAATTAATCCAATATTTGCTAAAACCAGTCAGTCTAGACCAGGGGTGTCCAAACTATGGCCAACTGCGGCCCGTGGTCCATTTTTAATTGGCCAGCAGCAAATTATAAAAATATAATGGAATACGACCCACACATGAAATTGTCACTTGACTGTATTGTACTTCTTACTTGATTTCTACTCGATTGCATGTGATGGGAGCACAGATGCCACAGACACCGCGTGTTGGGCACAACAACGGGTAAGGACATTTTTGAAGCTGTGTCAGATGCCATTGACAAAATGGAACTTAAATGGGATAAGCTGTGTGGCGTTACAACGTACGGGGCTCCAGGGATGACAGGCGAGCACAAAGGAATGGCCTCAATGGTGTGCGCCAAGGTGCGGGAGAGTGGAGGCGAGGCTGTTAAAATGCATGTGCGAAGCTTTGTCTCTGAGACACAACTATGCAACTTCAATGTTGCGCACTTCCCCACGTCTGAAATCAAATGTGCTTTTCCAAAGGCCAACCTTTCTGCTGAAAGGGGGAACTATGTGTCTGTGATCACATCTCTTATGACAGAATTCAGTCAGCGCTTCCGAGACTTTTCTGTCATTGAGAAAGAAATCAAGCTGTTCTCGACTCCCTTATATGCGAGTTACAAATATATTACACAGTATTCGTGTGTTGAAAAGCCCAATTACTTAATAAATTCAGCCAATTAAAGTTGATAACATTTCCCAACAAACATTAGTTGATGTGTTAACAACCCCAATGACTGATTTGCATAACTAACTTAAATATACCCATTCCCTTGTTCCCTTATGTTTCCCTCTTTATATAGGGCTGTGAAGGGGGATCACCATCCTGACTAAAAAGCAATCTGAGGCAGCTGTTTTGAGAATGAGCTGTTAACCCTTTTTGTAACAAAATTAATGAAAACCCGTTAATGGAAAGTTGTAATGTAGGCTGTTTTTTTTAATTTAAGCATATTCAATTACCAAGCATAATTTACCTACATTTGATTGCTTTTGTTAACTTTAATAGTGGCCCAGCCTTTTGTATATTTTTCTGTATTTGGCCCTCAGTGAAAAAAGTTCAGACACCCCTGTTCGAGACCAAAGAACTCCGAGAGCAAAATTGGTTGCATCGCTAAAAACAACACATTGACTATCGTACAACATAAAAGTTTGTTAAACAGGTAATTGATCACAAAACACAGCTGTTTTCTTTCTTAACTAAATTCATCATTAACATTTCATTTCTACTGTCTTGCATCTGTACAAGTACGTCATTTCTTTATAAACCCTTGAAAAACACTGAGGCTGTGAATTTTGCCAGCGGACATATGGAACTGACATGTGTGCCATTGTAATTACCACGTCGGGCAGCACACTGGGTTAATTTAAACTTCATAACGCAAGCAGCAGTGCCCCGGGGTAAACAGTTGTATGGACTACCAATGAGGTAATTCCATTGTAGCAGTGATGGAGAGGATGCAACTCTATGAATACAGTGCTCTTCATTTCACAAGACAATGCCAGGAACATGTCAAGTACATTTCCACTGCTTACTAAAGTTCAGTAAATCTCAAAGCGGACACATCTATTGTTATCAGAGTAATATTGGTAGTGACAGTACTCTGTATTTTGGTAATGGTGCTGCTATCATCAGTATCAAGCTATCCATGCGACTGAGAAATGTCAACAGATGACCATGTCTGCAAGTCGATTTCACTTCCCTTGCTTGACAACTTAATGTCAAGGGTGAAATGTGGAAAGATTTCATCGCATAAAGACAAACCGATATATCGCGTCCCTTGTGAAAAGCTTCGAGAGGAAGTTATCCAGATTAACTGAAATGCACTGTGTTTGACATTTCCTGTTCTTACCATAGTACTGCCGCAGTATAATATTCTGATAGATCATTTTTACTCTGGCAGAAGCAAGTCAAAACTTGTGACATTCTTGCGACACAACACTGTATATATATATATATATATATATATGGAGAAGAGTTGTTGAACTAGGAGATTTAAAAAGCAAGCAGACATAATGAGGAGAAAGTGATATATTGTAAGGGAATATGGAAATATAAAACACGGTAAAAAGGTGTTCGGTGGTATCAGAGCTCTCCATGTGTAGTGGCTCTGATGAATCTGCTCATTAGTATGACTCTCATGGCAGATCACTCCATTAATAATCTATGGCTGTGATGGTGGCCATGACAGAGAGGGAGGGCCAAAGGGACGTCGCCTCAGAGTGGAGCCCTGTCACTTGCAAGAGCTTTGAGAGCCACGTGGAACCCTGCGAGATTGCATGCATGAATCCATGACCCGAATAATGACATAATGCGTATTATGAGAATTAGATGGGAGAATATTGATGGCGTTAGGCTAAGTGTCCCAATTCACATTGTTCAGATGAATTCAGATTTAGATTGTGAAGGGCTCTTTGTGTTGTTGTGCGCACCACCCCAAGTGTTGGCACCTTATTAACCGTTTCCCCTGACGGCTATTTGTGTCCACGGGAGCTGGAGCCAATTATTGAAAACACTAAACAATACATGAGTGAGACACAGTAACACAACACAATGGTAAATAATAAATCATTATATCTATCCTTTATCAATAATAATTCTCTCCATGTTGACAACTGTTCACAGCGGGCACATATTTATTCATGTGTATATTGCCGAACCCCATTCTTTTTCCACAAAGTAATTTGTGTGATCAATTCAATATCATTAAAATATTTGTTACACGGTACAGGAAGTTTGTCAGCATGGCAAGACTTAATACAAACTCTGATCACCATTAGTATACATATATATATATGTAAATATATATATAAAAAACTCACTATGTGTGGTATGATCATAACTGTCTCCCAAATTTAATTGATGATTTAATATTTTACTGTGGAAGCTCACTGGAGCACTGCCTGCTTCTGATTTAGCCAAAAACGGCAACAGAAATATTTGTCTAAGATATTAAATCTGGGACTGCGGCGACGGCTAAGCCATTTTCCCTCTGCTTTGGAGACAATTATATCATGATATATGTAGGGGTATAACACAACCCAATCCAATGGCCATACAATGAATATATTCGAATACATATTAAGGAGAAACATAAAAAAATGTTTTTGTGTAGCTTATAATTGGGGCTATCGGGGTTATTCCACCGTGTCAGAGAGATGCTGCTTCACATCTAAGGGGAAATGTGAGTTGGTATATTTCTATCCACAGACTGGACAAACAGACACAGAGAAAGAGAAACGATTACTACGTGTATCGGTCACCTAATACTATTGACAGCTACATGATAACTAATTACGATGCACTCCTGCATCCATGATCCTGTAAGTCTGAGTTCCCTGCACTCCTCACTTCCCCCACCAAAGTCGAGCAAGACTGAATTATTTATTTCAGTTGTTCAGGGAGGCCGGTAACGGAGGCGCCGCTGTCTGCTGTGGAATCCACCAGCATACTCACAGACACTTTACCAAATCTCCACTCATTGTCTCTGGCTTGCGGCCATGTACTAAAGACGAACATAAACATAATTTGTCTAGGAATAATGCAGCAATTCACTCGGCCTCTATTAGTTGGGACATAATAGAGCGATTTGGTAGTTATGTGTGAGTGTGTAATCCAAAGCAAACACCAGTATGTATGCAGCAAATACCCTTCTACTAATCTTTTGATGAACAAGCCTGCTAAATATCCAACTAAGCACCTGGAATATCACCAAACAAATCGACCACTCCGTCAACAAGTAAATACACCGGCCATATCAACCAGCCATCTATGCAGCCACTCAAACAACTAATGAATGATTGTTGTCCTTACCTTGGCAATCTGGACACACCAATTGAGCAACAGCTGTGATCCGATGTTGTCCTTGTGCTCGTGGACATAGTCGAGCAGGCAACCGTGAGGCATCAGTTGTGTGACCAGCTGGATTGTGGGACTCAGGCAGACTCCCAGCAGTCGGACCAGGTGGGGGTGCTCCATGCTAGCCATGATCAGAGCCTCCTGAATGAGACAGATGTACACTCAGGCATGTGGGGGAGAAAGGTTGTGGATGGCAGTTTAAATTAGCAATAGTATGTCAATGTTATTCCATATAATATTGTTCATTTCAAACAACAGTTGTCAAAGTAAAACCCAGGTCATATAGTACACCTCTGTACTATAACCATACAAGTTACCTCTGTCATTATGGAATATTGGTGTGACTTTATACTTTATTAAGAAGTTCTATACATTTTTACCGACATCAAAAGTCCAATTAAGATATGCAAGATACAGGATAATGCAAAGTTAATGTGAATAGAAAAAGCGTATAAAATGACAGGCACGTCCTAAGTTGGTATCATCCATCAGAACCACTCTATTGTTTGAAAATGCTGCTCTGCAAAGTTTTCCTCTTTGCCAAAGTCACACCAACTTTTTTTATTTCACATCCATCAGTGTAGTGTGTGTGTCTGTGTGTGTGAGTGTGGGTTTTTCCCTAAGCTTCTTTATTAAAAAATTGGATAGACAAAATGTTGCAGTCCAGTATATTTTGCATTATTTCATGTTTTATTCTGATTGGTTGGTTTGTACAGATTTTGTGCAGCAGCACCCATTCTGTGAGAACTTGGTACTAGATTTCTGACACCATCTGAATATTTGTCTTTGTTCATTAAAGCTCCAATCAGCAGCTGGTGGACATGTCTCAGTGTGACTCCCGCTTATAAGCAGCGCAAAATTACTCAATGTGAAGGGGCCTTTAGGATTTTTTTCATTCATTATTTTATAAGTTGTTTTGCTTGTTGCATATTAAAAACCAAAAACATATCTTTGTTCAGATGAGTACGTCGCTCTACTGTACCCAAGTAGTCATCCCGTTAATGTGAAAAGACAAATGCCAGACCAAACGTTCAAAGACTCACTCACTGCGAGAGTTCATCATGTTTACAAGTGTAGACTGAAGCGCCAAAGATCACAGGGCACCTTATTCTGTTTCAGGCTGAGGTTCCTCTTGAAGTGAGCTGCAAGGTTGCAGTCATTCAGAAACAGTAGAACTTGACTCAAAACCTTGACATCAAAGTGACTCAAAGCTTTAAGACCATCAGCATTCTTTGTAGTGAACTAAAAATGGAGTAAATACAGCAAGGTGAGATTGCTGTAAATCATCTGTCTCTGCCCTTTAACACAGTGAGAATGGCTTCTTTCTTGTGGGTAATGTACTATTTGTGATATAAATAGCTAGTATAGAGGATGTTATTGTATAATATATGTACATCTGGATAAACTTTACCTATGCTCTTCAATGTCGCATATGTTGTAGCGTCATAAACTCCACAGACACCTTATTATTCAAATGATTTAGAAGCTACCAAAGACAGAAATACGCCTCATGAGTTCTGCACAACCATGCAACTACCTAACACACATGTCAACACACACACACACACACGCACACACACACACACACACACACACACACCATTGTGACTACAAGGGTTATGGGTTAAAATTTATCATGAGATGGATAGCTGTGCAGCAAAATAGACGAGACAGTCAGAGGTGTGTGTGTGTGTGTGTGTGTGTGTGTGTGTGTGTGTGTGTGTGTGTGTGTGTGTGTGTGTGTGTGTGTGTGTGTGTGTGTGTGTGTGTGTGTCTGTGTGTAGTGTGTATTGTATACAGTGTATAATGCTCCACTGGACAGTGACAAAGAAATACAACCACTTCACAGCCTAAAATTTATATGGCTCACCTATCACTATGCTTGCATAATCAGATCCCTGCTCGTGTGCTGAAGATGTCCAATGATGGCAGCGGATACAATAGAGATGGTAAATCAGGCCAAAGTCAGTAAGAGACAGGTTCTTTCTGCTCTTTGGCTGTTAAGATCGTTTTCAAGAAGATCTGAATTATTCTCCCACTGTGATGTGGTTTCCAGTATATACACTCTGTGAGCTATGGTTCATTATAAATGAACCCCACAGCATTTTCAGAGTTGCATACATTTAAAATAAAAACAGCAAAAATATGAAATAGTTATATTAACCGAATGGCATGTGGAATTATGGCAACATATCTTAAAGCCATTAAATGTAGGGTGGGTGGAGATGGTGGGGCTGTGCTGTAGAAGAGAGTGTTTGGCTGTGAATAAAAAAATCCAGAGGGAAAAAGTAGATCTTCAATAAAGACGCATCCCTTTAGGCTCTGGAAACACTACTATTGAGTGAAGATAACTGTTCTGAAGCACAAAAAGGCCTTTACAAAGTTTATACCCCCACTCAATAGTTCTCATTTTGCTGTTACAATGAAATAAAACCATGTGGAAACAAGAAGTTTTTGAAGTTACGATTCTCTATAAAGTTACACTGAAATAAATCCTCAGAATTATATTAGAGCGAAACATTTGTAAATCTTAATACAGTTTGCTTTAACAACCTCTGTATACCACCGCTCACCTCAAATCCACCCACATTAAATCAACTTAAATACCACTGACTTAGACTGAAGGTATTTTCAAAAGTTTTTAAACGTGAAGTTTTTCTTTTCACAGGTTATGGATAGATTTATCCTTCTTCAGCGAAAACAAGTCTTGAGCAGGAGTTTAGCTTTCAAAAGGATTGACGAGAGGTAGCGACTCTTTCTTTCTGTAGGGACTACTACTGCTGCATACCTACAAAAACATCCACACTTTTAAATGCATGTGAAAGCAGTGTTGGGGAATAATTAGTTTCATGTAAATAAATTACAATATATATGTAACTGTAATCAGTTACAGTTATTGAGCAAAAGGAAGTAATTTGATTTCAGTTACCAGTCAACATGTTGGTGATTACAAAGCGGTAACATCAGAATATATTATTTTTGGTAAAAAGCTGATATGTAGAATATGACATTCATTGTGCTGCTGTGCATCTAGTCACCGCAAAGGAAATCCTTCTTTTCTACATCTAGACAGGCTCCATTTATTTGGTGGTATGCACTCAAACTTTGACACTTGTTCTCTTGGTTGTTGTTTTGGTTTTTTTTTTGCACCGCCTCTCGTCTGCCAATCAAATTAATGTTCAGGCAACCACACCAAGGTGGATGGCCACGTTGATGGATAAGACGAAGAGAGCAGTACTCAGCCCTGTTTACAGTTCTTTCGTCCTTCAGCATGGACTTTACTGCAGTCAGTTGTGATTTGTGATTTGTTTTGGTGGTTGTGCTTTAAAATGAAAACATGTAAATCTTATCTCAAGTTATACTGAAGTACTTTTAGTAAAAAAAAAGAAAAACCTTTTGTAAAATATGACAGCAAGCAGTGATAAGTACTGTTGGGACGTTTTTTACAGCCGTGTTTAAATTTTTTTTTTTTTTTTTGGGGGGGGGGGCTTTTCAGCTTTATAGCCCAGTTACAAAATTTTAGTAATACAAAAATTATGAAATATAATAAGTTACATGGCTTTGAAGGAATTAAAATAGTTCAATTAAATATTACTTTTTGCCAGGTTAACTCCTAACATTTCAAAAGTAACTCCGCCGTCACTGCATATGAGTCTGACAAGCACTTACAGCGGGAAGGCAGTGAAGGCAATGAAGGCAGTGAAGGCATTTTGTTTCTAGGCTCAACATTTTTGCCCATTTTATAATGTTTAAAAGGAGAAGCTTCTCCTCTCTGACTGTTCCACACGTAAAGAGCGGGAAACACGCACATGCGCGCACACACACGCACGCACACACACACACACACACACACACGCATGCACGCACGCACGCACGCACGCACGCACACACATACACATACACACTTACACGCTTACACGCTTACACACTTACACTGGAAGACAATCAATGCTCTGTGACCTTCTTCAAACAGTCAGTGGCAAGTGAGTGTGGCCTGCAGCTAGAAGGTCACCAGTCAGAATTCCCAGTCTGGCTGGGAAATAATGGATGGGTAAAGTAAGTGAATGGCACTCTGTTTTTTCTTTGTAACAACCACTGATGTTCCCTGGAGGTGAAGCTGAGCCCCCAGCTGCTAAACAGTCAATAGAGGTAGACTGTAGACCTAAATGAAGGTGAAGGCAGGTCTCTTTCAAAAATATGACGAAATTCGAATAATTCTACTGCGAGATATACAAACCCTGGACCACCTTTATGACCAGTTTCAGTTTAGTTTATCTCTGTTTTGTTGCTCCTCAAATCACGTTCTCATTCTCTCCTGCTGTTTCCTTTTAAATTGCACTCAGGACCCATTCTCATTATTTAATACTATCACTGCTTATTATTGAAAAAGCTCTTCAGTCTAGACATTTACTGCGCTCCTCCGCCATTTAGATGAACCCTGGGGGCTGGGACAGATACCAGATTCTGATGGAACATGAGTATGCATTGTTTTTTTGTTTCACATCTCTCCCCCTCTAGATACATTATGTCCCTGAATCACCCTCTTCTCTATCCCCTATATGGTGTCCTTTTAATGCTGTATCTGGCTTTCTGATTGTCAAACAAGATCCCAAAGCACGTACAACATAAAATTAAGCACACGTGGGATGTTCATCAAAGGCGTCCTGATAAAAATAGAAATGCTAACATTAAAAAACTCTTCCTTTTAGACTGTCAAACTAAGTGCAAAACATGAGCGCAAGTAGGTCGCTTTCGATGTGCGCGTGTGCGTGTGTGTGTGTGTGTGTGTATCTGCATGCCTGCGTGTGTTGATGGGAGTTATTTCATCTGCATTGCATCATCACAGGGTAATAATTTGGATTTTTTTTTTTTTTTTTTTTACTTTTCCTTTTGAAATGAGCCAAGCTGTGAATGTTTTATAAATGGGGCCTTGTGCACTGTGCTGGGAGCCTGTGGCATGGTGTGTGTGTGTGTATGTGTGTGTGTGTGTGTGTGTGTGTGTGTGTGTGTGTGTGTGTGTGTGTGTGTGTGTGTGTGTGTGTGTGTGTGTGTGTGTGTGTGTGTGTGTGCAGGGCTCCCAGGGGCCCCTGATGGTTTCTAGTCTGGTGTCAGTGCTTAATAGCTGTATTTCACCACTTATCTTGTAAGTCGGGCTTTCTTTTGAAATAACTGAATAACTGAGATGTGGTTTGGTTGTTTTGGTGACTGTTTTTAAGATCGTCACACCCCAACACTTAATGCAGAGTCACAGTGTCAATAAATAATTTGTATTTTTAAATAACAATTGTCAGTGGCCAAATCAGATGCATTCAGTAGTGAAGCTTCCCCCACGGGTGACAGAGTTCTGTTGGTTGCTCACCTGTGATTTACATTACTTCCTTGTAAATAACATGAAAGGATGCTAATCGGTTACCTCAGTCATAAATCAAAAGACTACTGAGCTATTAACCTTACGTGCAGTGCAGTGCTTGGAGGTGAGTGTTGTGCTGAACTTAATGGAACAGCTCTGAATAGCAAAAGACTGGACAGTACTCCTGAACTAAAGACCATAACAATCAGTGCTGAACGTTGGGCCATGTGATGTGTTCACTTACCGTTGTATGTTTTGAAGTGCATTTGAACAATGATACATTCACCCACTGTTGTGTGTACTGCAGTGCTTTTGATTGGTGAAGTGTTGACTGACTGACATACTGTATGTAATGAAGTCTAATTAAACGGTGATCTGACTGCTAAAATTGGGAAAAAAGGTGACCAAACGGCATAATGGTGACAATGAGTCTTTAAACTGTAATGAACGCCCATCGTTCATTTCTGTTCAAAGACTCATTGTCACTCATTGTAAAGTGATGTCAGGTTACATTTTTACTGACGTGACCAAACACAGCTTGAATTATGTCTACATAACCAAATATAACTAATACTGTTTTAACTGCACCAAAACAAAACCAGAGACAAATAATACATCTTTTACTCTTTTGTTTTCAAGATACTCACGTCCATGAACTCCACGTTCGCCTTGGGCCCGGTGGCCTCATTTAAGATTTTAACGGCGACAGGAATTTTCACAGTTTCACCCTCTGGGACCCAAATACCCTAAAGTAGAAACACACACAAACATAATGAGTCATTATTCTGATTGAAAACTCACAAATGTCCAGCTCACCAACATTGTTTAAAGAAAAAGATGGTATAGATCCTTGAGGAACAGGAGGAATTAATAAATTGAACATTTTTCACCCTGAATTTCTACTTTGTCAGCTTTTTAAATAAACACATTCTATATTCTCACTGGCAGAGTGTGAGAATGTACTGTATGCTGGATGATTAAGGTTATTTTGCCCTTCAAAAAGACTAAGGTAAAACTATTTAATCATTTTGAAGTATCTAATTTCAGGCAGGAATAAAGTGATGTAGCTGCTGCCAAAGTGGACAAAACAGTTAAAGGAGGAAAGATGTCAAGTGCCTTTAAACTTTCTCAGCGTTATATATACTTATATATATCTATATCTATGTATATATAGATATATATCTATATCTATATCTATATCTATATATAGCTGCTGAGGTGAGATTTCTCTTAGGAAGATCTCAGCATCTCACCATTGTTCCTCAGCTCTGATATTTCCAGTGGTGGAGTCCAAGATAACTCTGATGCTTCCTGGCCACCAACAAACTGTAAGGGTCCGATGGCTCATCCACCAGACTCTGAAGTGACTATCTACTAGGTGCTTTAAATTCACCAGGGGAGAGTGCAAGACATTGCTTTGAAAAAGGACATCTGCGCTCATACTCCAAAACCTCTGACCTAAAAATGTGCTATAATGTGCGTGGATGGATCTACAAAATGACCAATTATAATTTCAGGGACAGAGATTCTGTTCTTTCTAATTTCAGCTGTGTTTTTCCCTACCTCTCCCCAACCCATCATTGCACTGGTGGTGACCTCAGCTACCTCTTATTTCACTGTCACCCCAGGGGTCTGGATGTCTGCTATTACTTATTCTTTTCATCTCCCACCTCCAGCCTTCCATCTCATTTCCTGTCATTAATGATCCAGCAATCTGTCTCCTTTGTCTTCCTCTCATGATGTGAGACTGTGAAGACGATCCCACGTCATGATCTCATATTCAGTAGTACGTTAGTTTATTTGGCAAAGTACCAACTGAAATGCAAATGGTTAATATTATTTGATCTCTGTGTTTTACCTTATAAACAGTCCCAAAGGCCCCGGAGCCGAGAATCTTGACTCTTTTGAGTTCTGTTTCTTTCAGAATGCGAAGCTGAGCTTGATTGGGTGCTGTTCCGCTGGGCGTTAAAGGTTCCACCAACTGAAAACACATCCAATAACACAGAACATTTAATCAGACAGTACTACAACACCAACTACATGATGAAAGCTCCAGGCAGGGAGAGGAATAATTTTTTTCCTGTATACACAGTCATTATCTAATGTGAAAATTCAAGGAAATTGATGGAATATCAGATAACACTCATATTGTTGAGTTGTTGTTACATACAATAGCTGTAAGAGAATCCTGGAAACATGTACCCAATTCATTTTCAAGACTTGCAATTTGCAATAAACACACAGGCTGTTGATAAGAATGGCAAAGAAGTCTGCTTTTCAAAAAACTGTGACCTAATTTCTAAGAAGTCATGCTGGGAGACTCAGCTTTTATCACAGCACAACTACAATTACCGTGGAGTTACTTGAAATTATGACTACACAGAAGTGGTTCCTCAAGAACAATCATTTTTAAAAACAGCTTAATTTAAATGCAATGCACACCTAAATACTTCAGTTGACAGTAAGGTTACAATGACGGTTTTTTTTCCAACAAGATAAATTCAAATCGTGACGTTCAATTTTCATATCAGCAAAGTTAAAGTGAGACATTTAATATGTGAACAGAAGAGAGAGAGAAGATAGGTGGATGAAAAGTGAGAAAAAGATTGGGGGAATTGGATAATTGCATAGCCTGAACAGGAGTTGACACTTTTTACTGCTCAAGTGGAGGAACAAACAAATTAAATAGTAAGAGAAGGAGAGAGATTATATCTGACGAGGAAGGAAGATGTGGAGTGGGAGAGGAACTCTGGCAGAAACAACAACTAGACAGCGATGGAGAAGCGAACTGCTGAATTAGTCAGAGGATGCAAAAGCATAAGTGAGGGGGCAATAAAAGGAGAATTGCAGAAAAGAGGTGGTAAATTAGAGAGGGAGGGAGGGAGGGAAGAGAGAGGAAAACAGAGAGAGTGTATATCAGCCTGGCTGTGGTCGGCAGCTTCTGTCCCTCTGGCTTATGGTTACCATTTGATTAAAAACAATAGCCATTCTTCATTTAAATGGAATAACAAATCAGCTTATGCAGGGTGGAGACAGGAAGGGGGTGCGCTCGACAAACACACACAAGACAATACAGTTGTCTTTAAAATGATCCACCCGCACACAAACACAAATGCAAAAACAGCACCCTATGCTATCTGACTGTGCTGGGAGCTGTCCAGCATTAGTGGTGCTGAAGATGTTGAGACTGTGTAGCATCCACAGAATAGAACAGTGTAACTGTCCACCCTCTTGCTCTACAAGACAGTGCTGGAACCAAATAAAAAACCGTGCAGTCACACAAACCATTTACACAATTCTACATTTATTCCACAATTGCTTGATTGCAATTATTTGAGCTGACCACAATCATTTTGCATAATCGTTTCCATTCATCTGTATAAAAACAGCAGGATGATACGAACAAAAATGTCATATTTCTGTCACATTTTCTACCACGTGTTTTACCGATTGAGGTTTAAATGAAGCCATCTTGTTGGGCCCCTTTTTCTACTCTCGTTTAAAAACACGATTGGGGAATTAGCACCTCCAACTATTTATCTCGAGGTGCTTTACTTAACTAATATTGGACTGACCACATTTTGATGAGCATCTACTGCGATGGAGTTGCAAAGCCAAACACCACAGCCAATATATGTCTTTTCATAAAATGTACATTACGTGTAATCTGAAACTATGAAGAGGCTTAGATTACAATGATGGCATAAAATGAACAGAGAAAGACTTATAAATTGTTAATTGCAATTATTTGATTGACAATTATCATCAATTAAAATGTGAGGATGTTGACAGCCCTAGTTCTGGCATTAACAGACCTGCTTAAAAAGACACTAAGCTCCCAACTTTAAGAGGTAAAATGGTGAGGGGATGTGCTGTCTAGTCTACAGGCTCAAATATACTGCATGTTGCGGCCTCTAGTAAAGCTACAATTACTGTGGTGGGCCATTCAAACTGTGAAAGCATTAAACTCATGGTTGGTGAGTGTCCCCTCTGATAGTTGAAAGTATCCAAAATTGGGTACAGAAGAACTTTTGTAAATGCGAGATTTCCGTTTTTGATTTTAAATACATTTGCAAGTTTTACACATTTTCTAAAGAGTGTAGATTTATGGTCAAAACATTTTATTTTTGCAATTTGAAATGAAATCAAAGTGTGTAAAAAGCAAAGTGAAAGTTTCTGAATCATTTCTAAATCCAGGGTATGTAAAATGCAAATGTTTTCCTGTCTGAAAACATTTCTGAGATTGCTCATTTTACGGACACATAATTGAGTGATCTCTACAGGATGGATGTGAAAGTGATGTGCAGCATCTTAAGCCTCACTAGTATACATTTTTAGACTTAATTTTATCATATTTGACTATTGTCCAACACGCACAACAGGATTTGCACCGTAACAAGATAAAATACATAAATGAATAAAAAAATCTTTAACGATTAAAAAGGAATTCTCTTTTTTGGTGCCAGGAAACAAATGCAGGCAGTACGATCTCAATCAGAGCATTAGAAGTACTCATTTTGAAATCTTAGGCTTTCATTTCCACTTCCGCACCATCCTTCTGTTTCTTTTTATAACCTTGGTATTTTTGAGTATCTCATTACAGTATGGCCCTGTAAGTGTCGTTCTCATTATTTGAAGGTAAGAAAATGTCTAAGCTGATGTTAACATCATGTTGACTATATATTGTGTTAAAATAATTCTATCTGAATATATCTATGAAAACAAAAAATATATACTTATGTAAGTACAGTGAGAATATAAGTGGGGCCCAGATGTAAGAGTAATTCAGTATGATAGAGGAAGAATGATAGACTGTATTCCATCAGTGCTATTATGTCAAGATACTTCACTGATACTTATGTGCTCTAAAGAGAGAGAAAGCAGTAAAACAAAACCTTATTCTCAATGTAGACACACAAGTGCATTAGATGATGTACTCGTTTTGTTTTAACACAAAGGAAGAGTGCTTTCTCCTCTTCTAATGGTATGGTCCCTTCCCTCTTCTGAGAAGAAGTGTCCTTTCCAATATACTATGGCAAAGTCAACACCCGAGCCTCTGAAACTTTCTCAACTTCGGCAAATTCAATTTGGAAACATGAGGTCTGAATCTTTTTCTCTCTTTTTCAGTGTGAATTTTCTATTCACTCACAGCTACACAAGCAATTACTGACAAAAAATGTAATCAAAGAAATTTAGACAAACGTCCTTCGACATTTCCTTTGATCAAATGTTTCTTCAAAATTGACACAGTGCTGACCCTAGAGACTTTATGTAAAATCCAGACCAGTGAAATCCATCAAATATACGAGGCTGGGTCAATTCTGAGACTGCTCCTGTTGCGCACGACCGATGCGCAGCACCATGGTGTGCATCGAACAGGAGGAAGCTTTAACTCAAATAAGTAATTGTTGCAAATTTCGTTGCTTGTTCAAAATTAGCAGCCGAGTTACGCACGTTTTTGTGAGGGCATGTTGGTGCACACCGCAATTTTCTGTGGTCCTGACCAGAGGGCACACGTCAAATCTTCTGTCAAACTCTGGAAATCTGCAACAGTAAATGCTTCAGGAAGCCTAAGGCAATGAAGAAATATGCCTGGAGGTGTTTGAGTGACATTGGCGTTTCCAAGGGAGGCACTGTCTAAAACCAGGTGAGGTTGTGCACCGTGACTTTGCATAGAACATCTCAGAAGCACCCGGATCACTACTCACAAAATCATTTGTAACTCAGGTGCTGATTTTGATCAAGTAAAGAAAGTTGGAGTACTTACTCATGAAGGTTACAGCTTTTCTGTACTCTGTGGACATCGAGTTACTGCGCAGCGTTCGTGCGCAACAGGAGCAGTCTTGGAACTTATTGAATCACCCTCGTAATTCTGCTCGTCTTTGATTGAAGAATTCTACTATTTTTATGATTTCATAGAAATCCTTGATACATACTTTCCTATAGTTTTTTCCACATTCTATATCTTCATTTATTTCTTTAAATTCTCCAAAACTATATTGAAATCATTTGACCAATTTGATACAATACCAAATGGTAATACTGTGTGGACTGCAAGTAGATTTCTTGAGAATTGGATTCACTTTGGTTACAGTATGTCTTCTGCTTCTCATTATCGTTCTGTGTAACCCACTGCAATTTTTCCCTCTATTCAACATTTACTGTCCTGCTTACCTCTGTCTCCAGGAAGCGCCGAAGGGCCCTCTTCTTCTTAATGTTCTTCCGGCGCACAGACACTGCTATGCTCAGTACCATGATCACCAACATGAAGAGGCCACCGATCACCCCCGCTGCAATCAGAGGGGTTCTGAGGACAAGAAAATAGAGTGGGAGTAGGAGGAATATGAGTAGATGGAGGGCGGGACACACAACATGAGATGACAGAAGGGGGTGCAGAATGAGCAGGTAGAATACCAGTACAGAGGATGAGGCCAATACAAAATACAAGCATCACGTTCATACACACACACGCACACACAATCAAGAAAAC
This sequence comes from Embiotoca jacksoni, assembly GCF_022577435.1. Lineage (NCBI taxonomy): Eukaryota > Metazoa > Chordata > Actinopteri > Embiotocidae > Embiotoca > Embiotoca jacksoni. The sequence goes on from NW_027185340.1 coordinate 12,171,931, forward strand.
ACATGGACAAACAAACCGAAAACATGATTGTAAAGTGAATGTGTATGTGGGCGATCCTTAAAAATCCCCTTCACGTTCGGCTGTTGGTCTATTTTTCCACCAAGCTTGATCTGGTAACAAATATCACTCCATGGCCTCTTATTAAAATTGAGGCTGAGATCAAAAACATGGAAATCACCATCATAGTGAATTCTCAATACTCATGACTGCCTTAAATCAGTCGGGGAAAAAAGGCTGTTTTTCAGAAGTGCAGACTGCAAGGATATACCCCGTGAAATGTTATCTCAGTCAGTCGTCTTTACGGGAAGTGAAGAATGCTGTATCTCCCCCACATCTCTATCTTTGGCTGCACATGGAGAAAATCACTATACTTAACTGCAAGAGTGGCATCAATCCTCTCAACTAACGCTCAGCAAGACAGCGAAAGAGTGGACTCCACCAAATGCCAACCTATCTTTTAAACAAATTGAACATAGAATGGTAATTGCTAATATTATTATTTTTTATAATAGTGGTAACTTTAAAAATAGTCATTAGCTAATTTATGGACGCCGTAAAAGCAATATCATTAAATTTCAGAGCAGCGAAATTAAGTTTGTTTGTCTGCCATGTATGTGTGTGTGCCCTTATGAATCCCTTGAGTGAGAAGACAGCTGATGGCCAGTGATCAAAGGCATACAGAAGCTACAAATAGTCACATATCAGTAAGTGAGTGTGGCCACAGAAAATTTTACACAATACCAAATGTCATTTTAGCATCGTGATATACAGTAGATGTCCAATTCATTCCATATGCTCCACTTCAGTAGTCTTTCCAGCTGACATTAACAGGTCCCCCAAGTGATCGCATGAAACTCAGCCGTGCTATAAATACACTCGAGACGAACACTTCTAAAGATCACCCAGTAAGCCACCTTTGCACATGACCACGGATGCATTTGAACAGATTAAATGCAATCTTTCTGCACCATTACAATCTAGAAAATAATAAACGAATCACATGTGGAGCCAATCAGGAAGGCTGAGATAATCTTGAATTAAATGAAAAAAGATACCTCCAAACGGGAACATGTTAGATGAGCTATTAGTCAGCTTTATCAGACAAAATATTACATGAGGAAGTGACAGGAAGTGATTAATCCAGCTTAACCAGATATGCACACAATCCCTGCACAAGATGTGAGTTAATGCCAGGTGGAACAATGGCCTTAGAAGGCTTTGCGTAATCACATATTTCTGATAAGACACTTTCAGCTGCGCTAAAAAAATAAAAATACTTCCAACAGGTAACAGATTTACAACACGTGTGACACTTCAGAACAGGCAGCTAAACCTGATAGCTGTGGCCGGGATACAGCTGAATCCCAGCCGGAGCTATCGGAGATCTGATAAGAGGTGATCGGTTCGCAAGGTCGGCTGATAACTACATTCCCCCCCCCCCCCCCCCCCCCCCCCCAATCTGCTGCAGTTCCCCTTCATCCTGGTGCCAGTGTCCCAAATACTGTTTCAGGAGGAGATGGGTGGAGTTTGATCACAAGTGGTAGTGAATATTGATAAGTAAATACCAGGGAGAAGATGTCTAATACTTGACTGATTATTTATCTTTGGATTTAATTTATTCACAAATACAAACATGTGTTCAATTGTCTAAATATGCATTCATATTTTAAATCTGTGTCACACATTGACTTTTATCATGACTCTGTTCTTTTGAAGATTTCCTGAAGTGTTGGCAGGTTCTTTTAACTCCCAGCTTTAAAAAAAAAAAAAAAGTTTTTAAATGTTTAATCATTCCCTTAATGCTACCCAACAATTCTCAGCTCCACTTGCTGCCAAACTGATTCCCTTATAAAGTCTTGAATCCATTCGCTGTAAACTCTGAGCAGCATTTTCTCTCTCCTCCTCACAAAAAACCTGAAGTGCTATCAATTTATCAAGAACCAGGCAAACCGCTTGTGTGCACGCACGCGCCACACACACACACACACACACACACACACACACACGCGCGCAGAAATGCATGCACGGAGAGGCATTAAGGACACTAACAGGGATTTTGTGCCTTTCAGCTAGCCATTAATCAGAGACGTTGCTTATTGTGATTCCTTTGTGTAGCTGTGTGCTGCTGTGTAGGTGTGTTTGTATGCAGGCACTCCCCCCCCAAAAAAGGCAAATTTTTTTTTTACCTGTCCATCCAGCCAATGCAGTCTTGAAGTCGTGGTCCAATGCACCTAAGTAGAGAAAACAGGACACGAAAAAAGTCAAGCAACAGTTCAAAGATTGTGTCTATAAATTGACTTTGAAGTGAGTGGAGCAAAGCAATAACAAGCAGGCAGTTTAAATATGCTGCAATGTGTTGATTTTAAATTAGGAATTGTTCAGAGATATTTTGGTTTATCGATGTCAAACATATGTCAAGACAGCACTATGATGGCTTTGTATGCTTAGCTCATCGTGCCTGCAGGTAAACTTGAAATGAGTTCTGAACTAGAGCCTCGTTAGATCTTCTTCAGCTTCACGCTCAAACTCAGCGAGAGTTCAGTGACAGGTTACAAAGCTACACTGTCTTCTGATGAAAAGCAAAGATCTCTGCTGGAAACCCCACCAGTCGCCCTGCGTTAATGTTTCAAGCCTCCCATGTGCGGTGTGCGTTTGTGGCATCACATGCCACATATTGTACACTTGCTCCGGAATGTAGCGTCTCTTTTAGATGTTTGGAAGTCTCCCTATCTGTTTCTTTCCCTCTCCCTCTCCCTTCCTATCCTCTCCGTCAGCTTGTTTTTTTGAGAGGGGGACCTGCTTATGAAGCTGTACCTGTGACAAAGTGTCAGCCTGGTGTTTTCCATTTACGACTACATTGTTATGCTCAGGCGAGCTGGAGGCTGTCACTCGGGAGAGGTGAAATGACACACGAGGAAGGGACATAAACTCCCTGTGGAGTTAAATAGAAAGTGATATCTTGGCAAACCTCGTTGAATGTTACTTGAGCGATCAGCGGCTATTGGGCGGTGGAGAGGGTACTTCATTGACGCCTCTCACTTCTTGTTACTCCTATTTCATATTCTCTGCTTCCCTTCTCTATTTATCTCACTTATCTTTCAAGATGTTGGGAGTATAATTTTATGTTTGTGGGATGCAGATAGTGGGAGCTTGGTGCGCAAGTGAATTTCACTATTCATATAAAAGTCAAATTCCCCTGCAGTGAGTGAGGAGATAACGCAAGAATTACTGTGTATTACAGACAGTTTTTAAAGAGGCACAGCAAAATTCATTCACGTGTCCTTGTGAAAGAGTCAGTACTGGAAAACTGGTCATATAGTGACTACTTGTGTGGAGGGTCAGTAAGCTTCTGCAGCAGCTCTGCACACATGCGGGCAAATCCACAGATTGTGAGATCGTTGTACAGAATTTTTTTTTTTTTTTTTTTTTTTTAAACTGGAGTGCCTAGGCCTTTAGGGTTTGGTTCAGGACTGGGTTTAGGGCAAGGCTTATGTGTTTAGCATTAGCTAATGACAGCTAATGTAAAGTTTGGAATTTAGATTTGGCTGGAAAACTAAAACAAAGTTTAGATTACTTGATTTTTCTCAGAATAAGCAATCATTCTCTAAAATTAGTTTGGGTTACAAATAGTAGAAATATGGCATATATTTTGGTTGGCTCCTTTTACTTGGTATCATCAAGTGTAAGGATGAAAACACTGGAAGCCACTGCTGTTTGCTTCAATTAATCTTTTACAGGTTGGACTGTGATTTACTATTTTTGTAACGTGTCCTTTGCCTGGCTGAACTTACCCTTGGGTGCAGTTGGCATGGCAGGGATGGCATTCATTATTGACTTCGGCGTACTTGAAGATGAAGCTGTTCGCACCTTGCAAGCCATCGGGACACTTTTCCACACAGTTTGGACCATCCTTGAAATGAAGACATTTCACACAATGCTCTGGGCCCTGTGGACAGCGGAAAAAGAAAAGAAAAGAAACAAAAATGTCAGATGTCTATTTTCATTTTGAAAACCTGGTCTGTATGATGAATGTCCGGATGAGTCAGAACATGTTACAGCACAATTTCAACAGTAATGGTAATGGACGACTTGCTTCAAAAACAGCTAAACGTTTCCATTAGGTAGGAGTCATGAAGACTCCCACATACTGACAAGAATTACCTGGAAACATTGGTTTCTATATGACTGCTGAGTGTGTAAATGAAAACATGTTTTTGCAGCAGGTTCAATTATTATTGTTGAATCTATCTTGGTCTGGACAGCTTCCTCTCAGGTTTTTCGGTGACCATTTTTGCTTCCAGTCTATTCCCAACTTCCTTTGGCAGGTAGAGAATATACAGCAGCCAAACCTGACATCCATAAGTCAGGCATAAAGGACAAATCTGTAGTCTCACAGGTTTGGGGATGTCTGCTGCAGTCTCAGTCAGTCAGTCTACAGAGTGATTGATCGCTCTATTTATACACTAACAACTTATGGCTAAGTACGGCTACTTTTCACAGATAAAACTGTTGTACTTGCATCTGTGCGGCAGTGAAAGCTTCAGAGTGAAAGAGAGATAACAGGAGGCAAAAGACAGAAGGTGAAAGTGATGAGAGATGAATAAAGTAAAACAAAAAAAACAACAAAAAAAACCCACTATCAAGTAATAAGGGAAGTGTAGGAGAAGAGTGTGGACGTGGATGCAGAGGAGAGAGACACTAAGAGTGAATGAGATATAGCAAGAAAAAGCGTGAGAGAGAGAGAGAGAGAAAAGAGGAACAGGAGGGAGAAAGCAGACGAGACGCATAAAGCAGTGTGAGCAGAGCAGGCAGATAATAACCATCGCTCACAGCACACACAATGACCATAACAATCCGCCTAGAACAGGATTTATGGAGCTAATATAGGCGAGGGAGGTGGGAAGGGGGAGGAGAGGAAGCTCTCCCAGACAGGCCTCGTAACATCAGCAGGCCTGAAGAACATCTCACTGACAAACAACACACACACACACACACACACACACACACACACACACACACACACACACACACACACACACACACACATAAACACAAGAAATGGAAATCAAATCACAAACCATACCTTGGAGTCACAGAAACAATAAGGATGTCCAAATTGCACACAGACACAATAATTAACAGATACACATACATTAACACACATTGTATACTTGACAAACACAGCTGAGAAACACACACACACACACACACACACACACTGCTCACTAAGTAAGGAGCCACTATGACAAAATGATGATAGCGAAGGCAGATCACTATCCTATGACAAGTGGAAGAGTGTGTGTAAGTGTGTGTTCATACAAAACCCAAAGTAGTGTTTTTTAGGGGCCTGCATGCACAAATGTGTGTGTGTGTGTGTGTGTGTGTATGAGTGTCTATACACTGATGCCTCTACGTGTGCTCTTTACAGCTTGTGTGGGTATGTGTGTGAACATGTATTCACCCTGGTATAATTATGCAAATTGAAAGTCTCGCTGCTCTTGCTGGCTTTAGCGTTGAGCCTGGCACTTCGCTTTTATGAGTGTCTTCCCACCCGTGGCTATTTGCGTGTGTGTATGTGTCTGCAAGTCTCATCACATCAGCCAGCAAATGATGTGACAGAGCAAGCAAACAGTGTTTGGTCCAGCAGGATATTTGGGCAACCAAAGCTCCCTGCTGTACATTTAAATTGGTCTGCTTGTGTGCTTAACACTGAAGTTTGTGTGTGATGTATGTATGTGTAAAATAATTGTTGCTTTTCTTCTTTACACGAGGATTGGAGGGTGGATTGACCAATAAAGGTCTAAAAGATGTCAGAGCTTCAAAAAATTTGTGTGTAATGACATAAAAGTAGAAGTCCTCCAACTCATATGACCATATGCATAATCTGTTCCTACTCTAACAAAATACGACACACAGGAGCGTTTTCTAAATTACAGCCTCTGGTAAGGTTTCGGAACAAAAACCACTTAGGGTTATGAAAACTTTGTCGTCATGGCAACAGTAAACGTGGTTTTAAAAGACGGTGGTTGGAAATGGGAAGCAAACATCAGTTTCCTGCATCCAAGTTCACTATTGTACAGTATGGAACCATCTACCAAACCCTTCTCACGTTATATAGATGCCATTTGAACTTAAAATGTAATAGTAGATCGTAATAAGCTGCTTGTGCAAAATATTTTTGGGGTTATATGTGTGTGTCCATTACGGTGTGTTCAGACAAAACGCGAAGCAAATTATTCCCACGGCGTGATAACATACAAAGTCAATGCAGTGACGCGAATGTCTGCGAATTTGCGCCAGGCGTCTCTAAAGGATGAAAATTCGCGTGAGTTGAAAATATTTAACTCGAGTGGCCGTACTCACGCGAGTAATGTGAGGCACAATTTTGCTCTGCGTTTGGTCTGAACACGCAATTATGCTCATACATGGCCACTGCATATTACCTGAGAGAGAAGTAACATATGTCAATCTCAAACATGACGTGAAGAGGGCGATGTTGTCATCAAACAAAGCTGACCTTTGCATTAGCTGTCATTTGCAGAAGACTAAGGTACCTCAGATACCTGAGCTGGACTCAAGCTTTTAGTGCCTGTTGTGAAATGTAAGCACGCTGCACTCTACTCCTCTTTTAGTAAAGACGCCAGAATAGATGAGCTTGCTGGGGATGATGAGCAGGTCAAGTGTGTTTGTACCACTGATCAACGACTGCAACCGCTCCAGATCTGCCATCATCACCTATTCTGTCCACAACGTAGCCTGTATTTATGCAAACTGTCAGATCTCCGATCTCTCTCCGCAGAGGGCATTAGGCCTATCAAATCACTGTGTGTAAGCTGTAATGTAATTGCTATGGGCTCTGTGGCTATAACATGATTGCTGTAATCCATTTGTGTGCCTGTGCCGCACATGTGACGTCGACACAAGGTCCAACAGGTTACCCTGGGACATTTCCATTATACACGGCTCTACAAGGTACATGCGCACGCTAACACACACACACACACACACACACACACACACACACACACACACACACACACACACACACACACACACACACACACACACACACACACACACGTTCAGTACTTGTGCATGGAAATAAAACTGTGCTGAAAAACAACAAGGTTATTGAATGCAGCCATATACAAACTTCAAGGCTTTTCAGGGAAAATCTATATAATAATGTCAACACAGACCAAAGAAGACAACAAAGATGTGGACGCAACCTCTACTGAGTTTCCATTCCCTCTAATTAACTAGTTGAAATATCATTTTTGAGTGCACAGTGGCCATTATAAGTCTGTGATCCCTTTGTTTCTCAAAATACTAGAATTAATTTACAGGTCTTTGTACCCACTTTACAGCAGCCACCTTCCCATCGCTTGTCTAAGAAAGCCAGGTGCAGGACTGTCAAGTATCAAGTGGATAGCCAAGACAATCAAAGCAACAAATATCCTCCAATAACAAGAAAAACTCTCCACTCAAGCCAACAACCACTGATGTGCTAACTTTGGTGTTTGCTTCCCACGCTTGGACACTCACACACAAACATTAGAGGTTTTAGGGGAGAAAAAAGTTCCACATTTCTGAACTATATTGAGAAAACTATCCGACAGCGTGTGATGGGACACAAAAGACAGCACATGGCCCCTCTGGCTTGCATCTGTCGCAAATCATCCCTCTCTATCAAACAGCGAGATAAGATTTTAAGAGAAAGCACAGGGTCAGGGGCCCCATGTGGCTGTGGGTGTAGTGTTCACACGAGGCAGACGGAAATGAAGGTCAGGGATTTCTTTTTTTTTTTTCATTGCATTTTTTTTTATGTGCAGCTGCTGCCAAACAATCTTTCAACAAGGTCCTATAAAAACTAGTGCAAAGCAAAAGTTTGTCAGGAGTACAAATATCTTTCAGTTAAAGAAAACATATAGAACAATTACTGACAGGAAAACAAAGACTGAAGACTTACTGTCCCTGCATGAATGTTTGATGGTTTACAAAAATTAAAAAAAAAAAAGAATCATACAAGGACACAAATGTACACGTTAAATACCAACCCACGGCAAATGAATGTGCTAAATAATGATGATCTTAGCTTAAGCAATCAGTTTTATCTTTGAGCCACAACATGAGAAATAATCAATAGCCGAGCTGGAAGGTACACTTTGATTACTAATATAACAATTAATCATATTTCTAAGACGACCACAGGGAATGTCTGCAGCTCCGAGTCATCTGGTTTGTGGTGAATGAAGCGATACTTTAATCTCGAGCGCTTTTGTTTGGGAGGCCAAACACAGAAACCAAAGATTTGACCTTTTACAGCTGATTCAGCTTTTACTGCATCTGGATGAATTAATTGTTGGTTTTCGTCTGAAGTTTTGCAATAGGAGTTGTTGACAATAAAAAAAAAGTATAGGATATCATTTGGTTCATCCTGAATTTGAATGAAAGTATGCTTACTTGATTTGATCTCAGTACTTTTTTCACCCCTGGTGTTTCAATGTAAATGAAAATGTTACCTTAAAATAACAGTCATGACCACATGTCATGTCATGTCACCAATATGACCACATATATCGAGGCCAAAATCCACAGTCTTTGCTTTGTGTGAAGATGTGTTTTGATTAAACTGGGTAAATGTAAGACTTTAGCAGTCTAAGTTAGTCAAATAGTATATATTCCAAAGTTTTAGTTTATGCGTCTGTTTTCCCTGGACAATTTCCCTCGAGCTGCAGTGGAGGAAGAGCAACTAAAGGAGGGAATTTTACACCAAAAAGTCTGTTACTTTGGGAAATGTTCACTTGTTTTTTCTTATTCAGTTGGCTGAAGATGAACATCAGTCTCAGATAGAATTCTTAATACATTTCTGCTCACAACAAGAACTGCTCACTTACAAACTAGGAAGAGTTCTGGGATGGCCTGTATGAACCATAGAAAAACTTAAATGTTCATTCCTGATTATTGTTTTAAAACTGACCTGATAATATATTAAATTAGTTAACCCTGTAATGATTTACAAAGCCAGGTATTCTTAAAGTAACTATCTTGAAGACCTCCGTTTCGTTCTCTTTGACGGCACCTTTGGCGAAAAGTGGTAATTACAGAAGTGCTTTTGGATTTTCCAGAGAACGTAAACACGGTCACTCCTGGGATATCAGTCAGTTGGCAATTGAAATGTGAGCCTGGTTTGTTACCTGCATGTACTCTCTCTAGCAGAACAACCACTGCTGGGTGACAGAAACACACGTCACTAACTTTGGGTCGCTTGTGATTTTTCCTGGGAATATCTCAACAGACACACATCTTGCTCAGTTTCTAATAGTGTCATTGCAATGACTTTCATCAGTGAGCCGAAGGCTCAATCAAAATTGTATTACCTCATTTGGCAATAGATAGTGATTTAACAGACAATTATTTCCAGAAATCTTTGAGATTCTTACTTTAATTCACCATAGCATTCACTGTCATATTATATTATGGCTTCTAGCTTTAAGACAGATGGAAATGTAGTTCAACTTTCATTGATGGAATAATTTTACCATATGTATTTCTGTTTATCTTGTATGATATTCCTCTTTAATGACTAGAAAAAAAAAAGCAAATGCATACAAACAGCTTAAACAGCGCTCTTCTCCATGTTTATGAAGAAAACATACATGTGTAAAATTAATGCTTCAGTCTGCCTCAATATTTCAGTCTATAGATGTAAGCTTACCGGGCCATGGCAGGTCAAAGAGTCATCATCAGCACGCTCACACTGGGCATCACACTCCACACACACTGACCCATTGGCATACTCTCGAATATCCCTGAAAGAGATGGAGGAAAGAGAAGGAGGGAGGGAGTGTGATGGAAAGAGAAACAGAAGTGAGACACAAGTGGGGGAGTGAAACATTATTTGAGAGATTGAACAACAACATTATACATTGTAAAAGAGACCAGATACACCTTGTTGTACTCAGTTTCATGTAGACCTTTTAATAAAATATGCCTCTTTGCTGGAGTTGTAGGTATGAAGGCAGCTAAAAAGCTGAGCGACAAGACTACATTCACCTCTATTCCATTTGATCAACTCATTCAGCACTTCTATTGAATATAAATCTATAATAACCTGAGCAATATTGTGAAAAATCTGTATTTTCAACCAAACTGTCCTTGTAAAAGCAAAGAGTGCCTCAAATTATCCTTTTTTTATCCATTGTTCTGGTGTCAGGGTTTAGCTAGTGGCTGGCAATATCAAAGCAATATTTTAACATCACTCTCTTCAAATACTCAACAACAAAAAAAAAAATCCCCAAAATATATTGTATTGCACAATTCCAACACCTACAATTTTCACAAACATTTTCATGTTTTTGGTTTGGGAACTCAAATAATTTCTAATATAAAATACTGCACTGTTCCTGCTAAAAAGGCACCCATATGAAAGAAATAGCTCTGACCAAAGATAACATGTTTTTGAGGAATAATCCCAGTTATCTATGTTGGAAACCAGCACTTTGGGCAATTCAGGTTTGAGACAAGAAATTAAGTGTAATTCAGCACTAACATAACAAAAAAGAAAGCTATAAAAACATTCACTGGATTTTGACAGAAGCACATTGAAGCTTCATGTTTTCAGTCAGATTCTAAAAGTCTCCAGAAATATATTTTATAACATCCATGTAAGCAAAGTAGGGAAAAAAAAACACATTGGCAATGATCTATTGAAATCCTGCTAAATACTAATTACAATCTCAATGTCATCCTCACATTTTGTTCATAAAAATGTTCCCTTCAACTGTTTTTTTTATTTTTTTATTACTGAACACGTGCTTTTTTAAATGATCCTTTTCAATCAATTTTGTCTGAATCAAACCAGAGCAGGTACAACACATGGAGGTGAAAGAGAGATAGACAAATTATTAGTGGTAGGGGATGACTAAAGGTCAGTAGATATAGCTATAGCATGAGCAGAATGTACAATACACACACACTCGCACACACACTGTTACACCCGCAAGCATTGTAGGTAATTAGCTAACCGTAATACTGATACCATCAGTCAGGGGGTCGCCACAGTTGAAAGGTGCAGTGCCTGCGAGGAGTGCAACAGTTTCAAAAATCAATTAAATGAAGTGCCTTGTTATTCAATTTCTGCAATCCCCTTATAATGGTAGAACACCGGAGTGGCCTGCAAAAGTCATTAAACCTGACCACACTGCGGCTGAGTTGGCACTTTGCCTTTTTGTCACTGCAGGAGAAGGAGAATTAATTTTGGGTACTTGTCTTTTGGTCAGTGAGGAAAAACACAATGTTCTCAGCAATGGGAAAAAAAATATGTTGCTGTCCCGGTGGGAACAAAATCAAATTAGTATTAATTATGCTTCATCTGGCCTTCATAAAACCTTCCAGGAGGCAAGGAAAGTAAGCCTTTGTCTGTGTGTGTGCTGGTTGAAATAATAAAGGCTGCAGACATCACAGGACTTCAAAGCTATTGCATGATGTTCCTGTACTTTCCTGTACTTTCTTTGTAATAGGACGCAAATAAAAAAAAAAAAAAACTTTTATGTAAAGTCTATACTGCCAAACCTGCGTGTTCACACAATCAAGTAAAACTGCATGTTTGGTGCTTTGAACTACAATGTTCAGGTCGTTTTGACTTGACTAAAAATGTTCAACAACCAGTAACAAATCACTGGAGACACTTCTTGTTTTGCTGATATCTGACCCATGCCGAATTCGTATTACTCCTGGGTATGAGATGAAAAAAGTAACAATGAATACTGCATGTTGTGAAGAGAAATATTCTGTTTCTGGTTTGCATGTGCTACTGAATCTAAATTACCACAAACTAAGACTTATTGTTTTTGTTCTAGTGCAGAACTTTGACATACAACTATTATTATTTCAATTTAAACCTGGAGGACACAAAATATTGAATAAAGGTATACCTGTCGGCAGTGTATGTTCAACTCAGTTTCCAAGTGCCTTGATATTAAGTCCTCCACACTTTAATGTTATCCCTGTTGAGGTAGACATGCTGTACTTGTGCTGCCTATCCACAATCAATCCACATTGGAGTGAAATTGATGGAACAAAACCTTGAACCACAGAACAACTTGAGGACTTGATTGGACTAATACGTAAATACTGAACAAAGACTACATAAAAGCACAAGCAATATAAAAATATATATATATATATATTTCATGTCGGAATCATGAAACACAATGTGGCTGCACTGAGATGGTGAAGGGTTAGAGTTGCATTCACTGAATCTTTGTGTTGGGTGGATGAGGTGCCAGTGGTGTTGGTGACGTGGGCGGTGTGGGTGGTGCTGACGTGCAGGTGGACAGGTAGGCAGGGCGTGGCCCCGTGCGCAAGCAGTGACTGTGACACGCAGTGACACGCCTAGCCCCCCTGCCCTAACGGCACCTTCTGGTCCTCCTCACTCCTCTCCAATGCGGCCACCAAAATTTTTAGATCAAGTTTGGACTCTGAACTGTTACGTAACTTTCCAGCAGTTTTGTGAGAAAAAACATCTAAAATGTCATTAATAAAACTCCCTGAGGGAGCAGGTCTCGTCACCTTTTATTGGCAGGTAGATAGCATCAAGCTAAATTTCCTTTTAAAGTTAAGAGACCCCTGTTGTTATGACACTCAGCAGGAGTCTCTTTAAAACCAAAAGTTACCCCCACTTTTTAAATTGTTATTTTCGCCCCTGGCTCTTCATATCATCCCTACTAAACAGAACAAAAATTATTGCTTAGCTTTGAAAAGTGCAACAAAGAGCCTTTGGCGGTTCTTGAAAACTTTTGATAAGCAGGTGGTGCAGCAGGTCTTCAAACAACAGAGGATTATTTTAAGTCCACCAAACCCTATTCATATCTGCACAGGATGAGCCGACTTGTATTATTTTTTTTTTTTTGTATTAGTTCTTGATTTGATTTCCCTGCTGTTTCAGTCTCCTGAAACCAATCTACAATGCTTCTGCAGCGGGTCAACCTATGTAGGGATCAGTTTTCTCTTTCCTGCACTGCTAACCTCTAAGTTATATTTCATTAATGCTTTATATTGGATATCTAAGACAAATAAACAGTAAGCAGACTTGAAATTTATCCGAATTTATGTTCAAAAAGTGGGAAAAACAATGTTAAAATTCTATTATTTAAAACTGTGTATTGTGTCTTCCCATTGAATGGATTCATTAGTGGCTTAGAGGGAGTTTGTATATCCTGCAGAATAATCACAAGTTCCTGCCTGTGCTCAGCTGACCTCGCCACCAGAGGACCCAGTTCAGTGCTTAGTGTGCTTAACAGCCTCCTCTTAGAGGAATAAACAAACTCTTACTAGATTTGAACACACAATTTGGATCAAAAGTATCTATTGCCATAAACTTCCTCCTGCTGTGAAAATGTGATCAATTTATAATTGAAAATTACTACTTACATTTAAGATATCAATTGTAATGGGCATTTTTTGGTTTTGAAAAGCTAACATACAAATTATAATTCATATTATTTTGTTGTTTTTTGGGGCTAAATTCAAACAGTTCATAAGGCACTAAACAAAACTAAACGTTCTTCATTCGTAGTTGAGGAGTGCATGTTTGATTGTGTCCATGCAGCTGAAGTGAATTTTATTTCCTAGTAGAATTCACAAAGTGCTGTAGTTTTTCTTACTGTACTGGTGGCTGGATGAGGTGAGGTACATACAGTTTGCTTCACTCACATCCATCACTTCAAAAGCCTCCTGTTGGTTACCATAGATTTGACAAACATTTTCTGTTGCTGCAACTGTATTTATCTCTATATATAAATGTATATAAGGTCTGTGTCTGAGCATACATAATGCTGCAAATGGAACATGGTGGCTGTGTTCTTTTTTTAAATTAAAGCGTTCTGAATCAAGGGGAAAAACAAACCTAAAAAAGTGAGTTTTGAAGTGGCACTTAAGAGCCCATGTACAGTGGAGGGCAACTTCCCCATTCTGTAGGTCTCATGTTTTTGGTACATGCAGTAAGCAGCAGAGAATTGGTGGATCTGATCCACACTGTGAAGATAAAATGGGCTTCTGACATGCAGCAACTTATGATAGAGACTTGAGTGCACCTTTGTGTGTCTATATGCACATGTTTAAAAACGCTAGAATACATAGGAACACAGCCTGACCATCTGTGCCAAGCCAAGTCTCAGAGACAAGCATACCCACCCTGTTTTTTCACATTATGTCACAGATAATTAAAGGCCATTTTATCAGTGACACACTGATACCACGTTGCGTGTTGCAGCGATGTCATGTTGATGCTGCCTAACTTGTACCATGAATAAGTTTGGACCGACTTTGTCCCACATGTGAACCTTGCACCATAAAATGAATGAGTAGGGACAGGATCAGTGGTGACACTGATGAAGGCTGGAGTGTCAAAAGCAAGTTCTGCCCCCGGATAACGCAAGAAGCTTCGTCAACTGCATTACATATTTGCCCAAAGATAGTAGGTCCCAGTGATCTGTGGGTGTTTTGATTTATCTGGCAGAGAAAATATGGTGATATTAGAGATATGCCATTTAAAAAAAAAAAAGTTCTCCCCACTTATATTTGTTTTTTCCCTTATTTACCTGGTTACTAAGATGGAGAGAACAAAAAGGGAAAAAGTGCAGTTTGGTTATGAAATGTTTCATTCTGCCTTCAAATGGGGTAGTGATCATCGTGTTCATGAGAGGAGTCAATATTAACGCATTCCTCTCTTGTGGTATTGAACCCAAAGTTCACAAGTTGTGACATGTTTGTTGGCATTTTCAGATATCGTAGCGGCCATGTTGGATGGTAAGTTAATGTATTGTCATTTTAGTTGCACATCTGGAAAGGCACCATTAATGCCGAACGTTATGTACAACTTTGTGAGCAACATGCGTTGCCATCCACGTCATTTTCAGGGAAGGCCTTTCTTATTCCTGCACATATTATAACAGCATGGCTTCGTAGTAGGAAAGTCCACCTGCTATACTGGCCTATCTGCAGTCCAGACCTGTCACACATTGAAAATATTGTTGCATCATGAAACTAATTTCACTTTTAAAACTCCATCGACTGGTCTCTTCAGTTCCCAAAGTTTACAGTGTATTTAAAAGAAGAGATGATGCAACAAAGTGCTCAGTCAAAATGAACTTATATTTTTCATAAAACTATAAGATGTCTCTGTTTCAACACTTGATAAATTATCTTTAGTCTATTTTCAATTAAATATGAGTTTACATGATCATGTTCTGTTTTTTACATTTTATATGGCGTCCCAACTTTTTTTTTTTTTAAACAGGGTTTTGTTTAAGTTATCACATTTTAATTGTATAAGGGATACAAAAGCACATCATTTCAATCAATGGCACATCTGCTGCCTCCCTCAGTCAGTGCAGTAGCAACAGTGCTACCCAGCCTGCAACCTTACATCCTTTTATCCATCTGCTATTTATCCATCTGTGATGTCGGTACTGTGTTTATGCACATGCATAACTCACCCTTCGTAAAGGTTGCAGATATCCACACAGGTTCGCCCGCGGCTGAAGAATCGGCAGGTCAGGCAGTGGTCTGGGCCAGGACCCCAACACCCGGCATCTGAGCACAGTGGGTCACACACCATGCGTTCCTTGGCTGCTCAACACACACATACACAAAGAAAGACGGTGTTTAAGAGTAAAATATTTTATTCATGTTAAATGCAGTTCTGACTGAGGATTTAGTGTTTGTGCAGACACAAAGAATAAAACCTAAATTCCCCCCAAATTAGCTGAGTATAAAATTAGCCCACATAATAATCCCATTATTCATGAAAAGACACACAGCTAGATGTACTAAGGCACATGCAATTTGCGAGGGCTTGATTTTGCATTATATTTCTCCGCCTCCACAGAACAGCTGTTCATTTGCGATGGCCTATAAAGGCTATGTTTTTTCTGAGGACAACTTTCCTAAACAACAGCAGGAGTAATTGCAGCAAGAGAGGGATAGGTGTGTGGCTGAGAGACGTACTGAATGATTATGCTACCTCTCTTCAGTGAACAATAACAACATACTGCAAGCAGTCACAGAACAACAACCCTTCTGGCTGAACTGAAAGACAAAATACTCCCCTTCTATTCCGGAAACTTAAAAAAAAAAAAAATCACATTAATCATCACAGTTTAGTTGAGGGCTGCAGTTCAGTGTGAGTGTACATACTATATGTTCTGTATATATATACACATGGTCTCTATGTGTAGTGTGTGTATAGTGCTGTGTGAAGCAGGGAAATGTGCTGCCTTATTATGAAAATGCTGAGCAAACAATGACAAATCACTGGTGAGACCCAGAAAACACCTGCAGGTGCAAAGCTAACTTGTTGATGTAACTTACAAGAAACATCTAGTGCATGAAAAATACTGAAAGTTTATTGTCTGCATTAATATGAATGATTTCCTCTAAACACAGCCTTTCAGCTTTTTTTCTGAATATTCCCTGGTCTAAAACCCCAATAAAATATATAAATAGTGAATATTCGACCAAAATATATTCTATGGGTTTAAAAAAAGGAAGCAAAACTCAATGTGCTTTGAACACAAATCCCGCTCTGCACATGAACAAACAAGTATTATTGGCTGTTTGACAAGCCACAATAAATATATACAAAAACACCCAGTGTGAATTTTTTTTGTGTTTTTTTGCTTTGTATTCATCCTACTTGTAGCGAACAGTATTCTGTTCTCTTTGTTTCTGCCTCAGTGTTTTTAATATAGTACCAACCAACTCTGGCCACTACATCTGCTCTGTAATGGCTGTGATCTCTTATCTCTTTGTCTCTCTTGTTCCCCTTTAGCACTCAGTTCTACAAAGGTTGGTACATTTTGGGAGCATTACAGTGACAAAATGAGAGTGCTGAAGTAACACGGGGATGACACTACAGATACACTGGGAACTTTTATCATGCCATCTGCCTCTGATGTGATTTTCTCTCTTGTCGTTGGATTTTAAAAGTCTTGTCTCCTCTCCTCTCCTTCCTCTTTGTGTCCATAAACATGGTTATTAAAAGGCCCCTGCTGTTTTCGCAGTCCTGGCCATAGGGGGCGACGCCTCTGTGTTACAGCCATGTTCAGAATACTTCAAAATTCTGACAGCAAGAAGCAGATAGATGGAAAAAAACTGAAATCAAGCCTTCCTTTTGAGAACAGAGGATCAAAGCTTTGTCTTTCACATGAGACAAAAGCACCTCTCCTCCTGTTGGGCTTCCAGTGCCATAGGTGAACTGACCAGGCTGACTGAAATGAGGAAGGATGGGTGCTGAACAAAAGACATAAACAATGGAGAATAGAAGTTGCGTGTCTTTTTAACTAGCAATATCAAAACACTTTAGATGTTTCTGATACGGTTGGGGGGAAAAAAAGCACTAGAGGAGACTTTTTGAGTCCCAAGGGAAACAAGAAGAAAGAAAGAAAGAAAGAAAGAAAGAAAGAAAGAAAGAAAGAAAGAAAGAAAGAAAGAAAGAAAGAAAGAAAGAAAGAAAGAAAGAAAGAAAGAAAGAAAGAAGGAAAAAAGAAAGAAAGAAATAGACAACAACAAAAACCCAATATGACACAAAACAAGACATTCTCAGTGAACAAACAAAAACCTGTCTGTGAACTGTGGTGATTAAACGTGTCGAGTTGGAACTGAACTGTTGCCTCCAGTTTCCTGCACTCCTCTCTTCTGTATCAAAGGCAGCATTGAAAGCAAAGCAGGGCAGCCATTGAAAAGGCTAACAAGTGTCGAGGGGCAGCTGGGCAGATTATCTTTTCCCTTTGCAACATGGCACAACAAAATAACGATATAATCTAGGAAACACGTGATTTTTAACCCTTAATCATGGATGAGTAAGAGTAGTGTCATCATGAACCAACATGAGAAACTCTGTCTGATTATGTGGGCTAATTTCATCAATAATATGCCTTTATACGCAATCAACCGAGTAAATCAAACAAATCTCTGAATTACAAGGGTTTACATTGCAATAGGACAATGTTATCACTGTGGCAACTGCTGATTGGTCAAAATATAGTCATGTGATTCAGGAATCTTATTTTGAAACTGGACTACATCGTCCTATGTTTTTTTTATTTTTTTATTTTTTTTATGGGTCATTTACAATTTGTATATATATATATATATATATATATATATATACTATTTGACATTTATAAAGCGCTTGTGAGTCCTTTTTCTCAACATTTTGAATTGTGAGAAAAGCTGTTCAGGAATTACAAATAGTGAACTGGACTCCAAAGTCAATCTGCACACATTGCATCACCCAGACCTGAAAGGAGCTCAACACAAGAGAATGTAGCAGGTATGTGGAGTGCAGGGCCGTTAAATGTTAAGAAAACAGTGGTTAAAAGCCCAGTCTATGCAATTGAGCTCATTGATGACGGAGCAGTTTTGAGTCAAAGATTTGACCTTTCAAATTTGTGTGTGAAGAAAAAAAGATGCTTCGCTTACTCATGTGTCACCACACGGCCTGCACTATAGAGACATCATTATAAAACACTGACATTGTATTACTAAT
Source organism: Embiotoca jacksoni (assembly GCF_022577435.1). Classification (NCBI taxonomy): domain Eukaryota; kingdom Metazoa; phylum Chordata; class Actinopteri; family Embiotocidae; genus Embiotoca; species Embiotoca jacksoni. The sequence goes on from NW_027185340.1 coordinate 12,190,484, forward strand.
GGGCAATCACTCAAGAGTTACTGTGAGGACTCTATCATCAGCTCTGGGATTCCCTTTTGTCAAATATTTGCCCGGATGAAGTTCTGGTGACTGAAAGCTCGGCTTTATTGTTAAATACTGGAGCTAAGTGAGAGGAGCTTTGAAAATGTCAACACAATGTAAACATGTTTGAAATATGTGTCAGTCTGCACACCCAGTTAAGTAAAACCAGATATTGACTTAGTAGGCTCGTTTGTGTGCTGCAAGTTACAGAATTCTTTTCAGTCACAAGTCAATAAAGCTTGTTAGAGATGCAGCTCAGGACCAGACTTCATCTGAGTGCTCACTGTCAAATTATAGCTCAATTAAAATAAATGTAACAGTCTAATGCAGAACCAGACATACTTGAAGAGAACACGCTAATTTAAGACAAACCTGTCAAATAACAGACAGATCAGTGAGTTTAGCACTTAGTTAGTACTTCAGATACAGTAAAAACTGGCTGCCTTGGTTTTAGGTTTCTCCAATTACCTAATGAATTCTATATCACTGCATATTTACATGAAAAATGGCAGAGCACAGGCTCCTTCTCCTCTGTCTTTGTTGCCCCGTAGCAGTGCGATGCCTGCCCTTTACCAGTCCCTGCTAGGCTCCGTCAAGTTTAGACACAGTTAGACACACACACACACACACACACACACACACACACACACACACACACACACACACACACACACACACACACACACACACACACACACACACACACACACACAGAACCGTGTCAGGAATGTGACTGACTCTCACCCAAAGTCTTCAAAGTCTCTAAAATTGTGTGTATGCTCAACAATAAGGAACTGCCCAGGGGGAAGGAGCACATGAGCAAAGAAAAGGGTTCAACTCAATAATGCAAACACCGGCTCTTTAATGAATATTATACATAAATGAATAATACCTTAACACTTGTGGCAGTGATATAATAAAAGCTCTTCCATTTTTAGAAACACAGTCTTTACCTCATTAAATCAGTTATTTGTCTAATTTGATTTGGCCAAACCTCACAATCTCAGACTGAGTTTGGACAATGGGTTTAGGATTACAAGAGACAATGACAATGGCAAAGGAGGTTTGAGAGTAAAACACATTTCACCCAGAAAAAGGTATGGAACAAACAGAGCTGGTAAATAAGCACTCTGGCACTGTGGCTCCATTGTTGGAAATCTATTTTTCTCGAGCTCAACCATAGGTATATTTTTTCCATAATGTATTGTGCTGTGGGATTGATACTCCTTGGTTACCAATACATATTTCATTGTTAGAGTTTTGTAGTGTTTTAGGTACATAATCCAGCTGTGGGTGATGCAATCAAATAGTTTGTGTCTTCGACCTCTTTGCCCTGGCAAAGGAAGGCAAAATAGTTTTTTCCATTCCTGTTTTGGTAAATGAGATGTGTTCATTTTTTGTTTTGGATGTTTAGTGTCGTGAACTTACAGCACTCCTGCGGGCTTCGGTTGTTGCGGACCAGAACCTTTTGGTTTGCAGCGCGGAACAGTCTCGTCCAGTTGACAGTGCTGTAGTAGCAAAGCTGGTTGTTCTCGGCAATGTGGACATTCCCGGCACTGATCTCCCTGAGAGACTGAAGCTGCAGTGACGAAATGCCCTGCTGCTTTAACACCAGCAGGGAGATCCCGCTGAGAGGAGAGGATGGGTGGAGGTGAAGGGAGGTAGAGCCAGACAGGAGCAGGGGAAAGGTGAAAGGAGCAGGAAGAGAAGAGGTGAGGTGGAACAGGGGTGGGAGGGGGAAAAGAAGGGAAAGGAGAGAGTATGGATTAATTTCACCAGTTTGGTTAACTTGGTCAGTGCTTTGTGACAATCCAATCTATCTTTTATCGTGTTATCAAATGGCATATTAATGAAGTTTATATTCATAACCTACAGTATTTCTAGCAGATTATGTTTGTATGCTATCTAGCATTTTATGTACTTGGAATGCATTATTTAAAAACAAATTGTTTTCAAGATTGATTTACCAAAATGTCAATATTTACTTATACTCATATCAAAAAGGCTTTAAACACCCAGAGTCCCAGCTAAGCCTTTACATAAAGAATAGACAATTGTAGAATAGAAATCCAGAGAATCCCTCTTTGACCTGTGAGTGCAAAATAAATAGAAAACAAACTGTTTGCACATGAAACAAATATGTAATTTTCTCTCTTCCCTCTTCGATGTACTCTTCTAGCCACTACAGCCATTCACAGTAGGGACACTTTAAGCTTCTCCAATGTTCGCTTCATCACATCAACAACACATACAGATACAATCATTATTGTGTCAACAGTACTCATAGCACAGTATCATCAGTTAAACATGATACAGTATGTTGATGTTTAATCTGTTTCATTTTACTGTTGCCAAAGTAATACAACTGATCCACTGCCTCTGGTTAATCGTTGATCGTATATACATTTTCTTGTGTTGTTGCAACAATGTGACTTGAACATATTTTCCAAACAAGCCTCTCTTTCTTTCTTTGTATCTTCACAGCCTACCCCCAACTTTCCTCACATGCCCCACATGCACAGTTTAAAAATGACAGGAGGCCAGTGGGATGTCAGAGCCATCAGAGAGACAGAGAGTCTTACAGGATCAAGCACGGGGCAAGGGGGGTTGGCAGGCTGTAATTTGTACTGCAGCCTGCTGTTTCCATCTGCAGGCAGGTGCAGCGCACATACACACTGTCACACACACTGTCACACACACAGTCAGACACACATATAAAGACACACTGCAACCCACAGTCCCTACCAGATCACCAGCCAATTTGTTTCCATCTAAATGCCACTACAAAGTTTTAGAGCACTCTTGTAAAAAACACTAAAATCTAAATGATAAATAATTATGTTTTATCAGCTGGTTTAAAGCAACAGTTGTCTCCTTAAATGTCAAAACAAAACCAGGACAAAAATGGGCTTCAAGCACCATGTTCTTTGGCAGTAAATAATATTGCAATTGGTGAAATTAAAATACAGAGCACTAAAAAAAATAGAAGCACAGCTAGCCAAACCATATTCACTGTTATTTTTCATTAAAAAAATGATTTAAATATGTAACCTCAGCTACGTATAAGCTACTGCTAGATGTAGATTGCAACTGGGAAAAACACCGCTCGGTTTAAAATGTTAAAGACTGTGAAACAATGGAACTTTCACAGCATGTCTCACCCTGTGCGGTACCTTTTGTTAGTATTATTTATTCTTGTATTAATTCTCTTCTTGTGGGTTACAAAGAAACGGAAAAGTTAATGTCATACACTTTTTGTAGAGAATATATGCACCTTGAAATGCAATGCTTCGAATGTTCGCATTTTATATATTCAATGTTTATGCTGCTGTTTTTAGATCTTTACAATGAGCTCCAGTTTCAGAGATGGCGGATCTTTTACCACATTATGCGACAAAATAAAATAAAACCCCTTTAATACTGAGCTCATTTTGAGGTATTTGTTACATGACAATGGAATATATTACACTCAACTGTCTAAAAAAAAAAAAAGGATCACAACAGAGCTGTGATGATAGCAGGTACCTGTACAGGGCTCTTCCCCCAATAGTTGCCAGGTTGGAGAAAACACTCAAGTCTGTCATGTTGTCAGGCCAAGACTGGATGTTAAGAAAGCCTAAATGGGGACAGACACACACAGAGGCACACGGGTTATAATGAGTCAACAGGAACTGACAGACCAGAATCACCTGTCCATCATATTGTCCATTTCACACAGTGACAGGGCTGGCATCTCTGTAGAGCAATATTCAGGGAAACACACCACCTGAGTCTCATCTGAAACCAGCCAAGTATGTCGAAGCCAGAAAAATGCAATAGGCAAGGCAAATCCACAGAAGAGTTTGGTAGCAGCTATACCAAGTGTAAAGTCTGACATATCAATATATTTGCATTTCCTTTATCTGCCTCTTTACTGTTGAATCATTTAGAAGATTAAATGAAAAGCTGAGAGGATGGCGGTGGCTCATTTAGGATTTTCAATAATGGATACAGAAATATGAAATATTTAGTAGAGGAACAGTAGGGGAGTACAATCCCCAAGCCAGTACCAGAGGACAAACAAAACAGTAGGATGAGGCGATGAGACCGAGAAAAAAAATCCACAGTCGGAGGAAGAGGAGAGGTACGGAACGAAGGAAGTCTAAACAAATACGATGACAAGAAGAAGAAAATAAAAAAAACACAACAGTTTATAAATTACTTTAGCAGTAAAAGAAAACAGAGGTCACAAGCTGATGTTGTGTTGCCTTAATGAGAAAAGAGAGAGACAGAGGACGGTGTTGGGTGGGTGGACCTTGTGAGTGTGATAAGCAGTATGGTGCATTCTCTAATCAATGAACAGTATCTGACTCCATTATGTTAAACTGTGTGATTTTCTCCCCCAGGATGCATCATTTTGTCTGTCAGGGATAGCAGAGAGAGGCAAGCGGAGTAGTGAAGAATAAAAGGCCACTCTTGGCTTGTACAAGAGAGCAATAACCTTCAACAGCAGCTTTATCAGTCCGTGGACGTCGCTTAGTTTGTTATGTCAATCCCTGCTGAGCAGCGGCAGTGTCTGAGCAAATTCTTATTAAGACGGTTTGATGAAGAAATGGGAGAGAAAAAAAAAATCTGGTAAATGTAAAGAATCACACACCAGGGCTTATGCAGATGGACCTGAGCAGAGTTTGATACTAATCCTCACACGAGCATTTTTTTTTTTTTTTTTTTTTTTTTTTTTAATGCATGAGTATAATAGTTACAATCGAACAGATGGGGGGGGGGAACAGAATTCTGTATTATGAAAATTTTTCAAAATGAAGAACGATGTTTCACTAAGTAATATATAAGTAGTATATAATACTCCTACTTTGTGTACTCTTTATACTCTCTTGATTTACTTAATGGCTGCCATTATATAAAGTAGTTATCAGAATTCATTCCATAATTAAGTATTATGACATATTTACATTCCTAAAATACTGTATATTTGTGGAACCTGGTTGTTTGTAAAATCCAATTGCAGTTTTGGTGTTTCTCCGTTTTGTTTCTCGTGGTGTGCAGTTTATGGAGCTGTGAGGGCCTCTTTAGCCCGGAAGCAGCAGTACTATAGAATCTTTAGCGTCGCACTTGTCGACACTAAATGACAAAAGGTGCAGCGCTGAGGTGCCTCACAGATCTGCCATACAGGAGCACCCCCTCTCCCTCAAGATAACAGCGTCCTGCCTCCTGCACTCTTGCCTGTGCTAATGTAGTCATGCGCTAACAACACACATATACTCCACCTGCACGAGGTAGAGCCTCAAATTCTAGTTAATTCTATATAATGCCAGTTTATACTACTTTTAGATGCAAGTCAGGTTTTTGTTGAGAAAACGGGAAATGGCCGGTTGTTGTTACCATCTTACCACTAACTGATAGTGGCTTAATATAAATGAAGGCCCCAGCACAGCATCTTCATATATTGGACTTCGTTTATCACAGCACATTAAGTTTTGTCGCCGACTTAAAACCGTGAACTCATCTATGTGTTTTGTTCTCCATAGTTGGCTGGTATATTATTATTCATAAAGCCATTCTGGAAAAACCACATCAATATACTGCATATACTCTACATATAAATATCTTCACAAAGTTTTTTCACTGAGCTCATCTACTGATCATAATCTTACATCATAAGACACGTATCAACTGTCTGTACCCAGTGTACAGACAGACAGGACAGAAAGCTTTTACTGTGTTTTCTGCTGTAGTCACTTGGAACAGTTTGCAAAATGAAATGAAAGTAAAGAACATGGTGTCTGAATTCAGTTTTGGTTGTGAGCCATATTTTGTGTTGTCCTGTCTACAACTTAAGATTCTGCTGTCTCGGTCAGGTCTCTCTACGTTCGGGCCAAAAACACCGGTTTTGCCTGCCTCATTCACTCAGGGAGAGAGAAGTGTAATCAGGGGAAGAAGGGAAACAAGCAAGCTCATCGAGACCCGCTCGGCTACTCATTGTGAAATAAAACAAACAAACAAACAAACTTGTGCCTCTCGTAGCTGCATGACGAAATCTGACACCCAGCTGGAGGGGCTAATGCGATACTGTGACTCCCGTCAGACCGTCACACTACATGTGGTAAAGCCAGCAGTGGTGGACTATGTGTGCTTGTCAACAAAGATTGGTGTACTCATGCTGCTGTGGTTGTAACATACTGCTTCCCACCACAGGAGTTTCCATCTATTCATATATACCTGTAGTTTTTGAGTTGGCTGTTTTGAAACCTAAAACTGTACCAAATACCATCAAGGTTGTGTGAGAGGACAACATACAGGACTTGGTGTACAGCATTGGCCAAAAGTTTTGAGAATTACACAAGTATTGGTTTTCCCAAAGTTTGCTGCTTCAGTGTTTTTAGATCTTTTTGTCCGATGTTACTAAGGTATACTGAAGTGTAATTACAAGCATTTCATAAGTGTCAAAGGCTTTTATTGACAATTACATTAAGTTTATGCAAAGAGTCAATATTTGCAGTGTTGACCCTTCTTTTTCAAATACCTCTGAATTTTGACCTGGCATGCTGTCGATTAACTTCTGGGCCACATCCTGACTGATGGCAGCTCATCCTTGCATAATCAATGCTTGGAGTTTGTCAGAATTTGTGGGTTTTTGTTTGTCCACCCGCCTCTTAAGGATTGACCACAAATTCTCAATGGGATTTAGGTCTGGGGACTTTCCTGGCCATGGACCCAAAATTTCGATGTTTTGTTCCCCGAGCCACTTAGTTATCACTTTTGCCTTATGGCAAAGTGCTCCATCACGCTGAAAAAGGCATTGTTCATCACCAAACTGTTCTTGGATGGTTGGGAGAAGTTGCTCTCAGAGGATGTTTTGGTACCGTTCTTTATTCCTGGCTGTGTTCTCAGGCAAAATTATGAGTGAGCCCACTCCCTTGGCTGAGAAACAACCCCACACATGAATGGTCTCAGAATGTTTTACTGTTGGCATGACACAGGACTGATGGTAGCGCTCACCTTTTCTTCTCCAGATAAGCTTTTTTCCAGATGCCCCCAAACAACCATCAGAGAAAATGACTTTACCCCAGTCCTCAGCAGTCCAATCCCTGTACCTTTTGCAGAATATCAGTCTGTCCCTGGTGGTTTTCCTGGAGAGAAGTGGCTTCTTTGCTGCCCTTCTTGACACCAGGCCATCTTCCAAAACTCTTTGCCTCACTGTGCGTGCAGATACACTCACACCTGCCTGCTGCCATTCCTGAGCAAGCTCTGCACTGGTGGTGCCCCGATTCCGCAGCTGAATCAACTTTAGGAGACGGTCCTGGCGCTTGCTGGACTTTCTTGGGCGCCCTGAAGCCTTTTTCACAACAATTGAACCTCTCTCTTTGAAGTTCTTGATGATTGGATAAATGGTTGATTTAGGTGCAATCTTACTAGCAGCAATATCCTTGCCTGTGAAGCCCTTTTTGTGCAAAGCAATGATGACTGCACGTGTTTCCTTGCAGGTAACCATGGTTAACAGAGGAAGAACAATGATTTCAAGCACCACCCTCCTTTTAAATCTTTCAGTCTGTTATTCTAACTCAATCAGCATGACAGAGTGATCTCCAGCCTCGTCCTCGTCAACACTCTCACCTGTGTTAACGAGAGAATCACTGACATGATGTCAACTGGTCCTTTTGTGTCAGGGCTGAAATGCAGTGGAAATGTTTTTTGGGGGGATTAAGTTCATTTTCATGGCAAAGAGGGACTTTGCCATTAATTGCAATTCATCTGATCACTCGTCATAACATTCTGGAGTATATGCAAATTGCCATCAGAAAAACTGAGGCAGCAGACTTTGTGAAAAGTAATATTTGTGTCATTCTCAAAACTTTTGGCCAGTGGTGTACAACCAGATCCAGGGGGCATATGAAGCCGCCCCCCACCACCACCCCACCCACTTCGTTCAATCTGACTGATATCTATAACGTTGACCCCGGTATACCAACCACTACTTAAGTGGTTTCCCCAGGGCAACAAGCAAATAGGTCAGAGTCGGGCCAGAGGGGGGACACTTCAGCTTTACAAGATTGCTTTTAACACACAGACGGGAGCATCATCACATAGACATCGAGGAGTATGTTGAGGTGGAGACTGGTCACTGCCAAAAGCAGAGAAGATGTCACTGTCATGAAACAAAGCACCATCTCATCATCCTGTGGCACCTGCTTGGAGGGGCTGGTCAAAAAGTGACATCACAGCCAACCTTCCCACCTCGCTAGATCCTGTTTAGTTTGGATCTCGCCCCCTGTTGGTCCTCAGAAGATGCCGTTTCCTTCACCCGTATTCACACTGTATTCTAATCTAAATCACACAAGCACCTTAAGGTTCTTAAGATTTTAGTTCAGTGTTTCCATCATCTCACAACCCTGCTTGCGCTTACAATCCACCACAGAGAGAGTCAATAGCTTTAAGTTCCTCAGAGTGCATTTAACAGTAAATTGTTAAATTGTTAAGTGCTCTCAGAAGAATCTGCATGTAAGGAAACTGGATCAAGATAGCAAGGCCTGATTAATTCAGTCGATTACCTAATTCACTGCTGTTGAGAATTTAACCAATTAAAAATGCATTAACCAGTGATGTATGTTTTCATAACTCACACATACTTAATTCTACACCACAAACAGGCAACATAGGAAGAAGAGGATCATGGGTAATAGGAAGGCCAGCCCAGCATGGGGGCATTGCAAAGTAAAAAAGGCTAGTGCTAAATGTAATGATGCCTATAACTGTGGTGGGCAGTGAGGGTGTTTGTGAGCTGCTAAACTACACTGAACCAGGCTATGGCATGGTACAGTACTACAAATAACAGTACAATTATTCACCACGGTGAAAAATGCCACAGCTAAAGAAAGTGGGCTGTAATCACAGACTGTTGGGCTCCGCTAACTGCAGAGAGTTACATCATAGTTACATCCCACTACATCAACCAAGGCGCACACATCTGACACAGTCCGTACATATTGTGTAAAAAAACAATATTAGGTATTACGTCTTAAACCAACAGCTACTCATTTTTAATACAGAGTGATAGCGATCATGTGGCACACAACATGCTCTTTCCTGTGATAACAGAATGACAGCTTGGTAGAGCCACAGCAACACAGTTCAGGAAAACACAACAACCGGCAAACTTTCCAAAAGACAAGAGCTACTAAAAGCCTCCTCCAGACTAACACACAGCAAACCGGTCGTTATGAACAACAGCATTAACACACTGATTTACATGTTTAGTGTGTGTCAGTAATACTGTGGTGAAAAATAACTGTACAGAACTGTAAGTGATCAACTGTGCGTGGCTCTGCTGAGGATACAGAATGGACAAACACTCTCTGTTGAAGGTTGAATGTGGGTTCTGTGGGATTCCAATTTGTTTTTGTAGTTGAAAAAAATAGATTTACTTTAGCCTCTTGTTTGTATTCAGTGACAGACTTTTTTTTTTTATTTTTTTTTTTATTTTTTTTTTTATAAAGTTAAAGGATAAGTCTGGGGATTTCAAAAATGTCTCTGACTGTCACAAAAATCATACAAAATGGCCAAAACCAACATTAATGAATGAACATTACGAACATCAGTTTTTTTCTTCTCCCCTCTATTAAAGAGTGCTTCTGTGCGATATATTTGAAATGAAAATATCACCCAGCAGGGTTTTATGTTCTGTTGAAGCTGCAACACAGTGATGTGCACAGAAAATTACACCGTGGAGCCACTTAGAGAAGAAGGCCATGAACTCGCAAGCAAAGGTTAAGAGTGCTTAAGTTGTGGTGATTACATTCTGAGTCACAACACTGAGAAACCCACTTATGCTAAATTGCAGGAGTTGATCTCCCATGCTTTGTGTGAAACCTGACCCGGTGAAATGTCTTTGAAGATCCTAAAAAATAGAAGCAGGATTCACTGAAAAACAGAAAAAAAAACCTTGAGAGGAAAAGATGGATCTGCTGGTGTGCTCGATGAGAGCTGTCCTCCTACACAGCTCATTTGAAAGCTAGAGCAATGCTAGATGTGACCCTGGGGTCACAGAGGCAGGTTGGCTGCCTCTGCCAGGAGTCACGTTCTCTTGACAGCTCGGAGAGATGACAAGCTGAGCTGACACACATGTCTGAGTACACGGCCACTGGTTTATGCCCCATCACCTGCTCTCAAACTGTCATCACTAAGCACAAGAGAAGAAACAAAAAAAAAAACTTGGAAGTTAAGTTTTGGGTTTTAACAAAGCCAATTTAAATTATTACATTTAGCATTTTCAGTCTTACTTTATAATCGGACTTTCATCAGCCACATGCAAATTCTGTAATATCCATTCAGGAGCACATGCACACTGGGCTTTACTGTAGATATCATATTTTAAGCTCCCATTTGGAAATGAATGTGTGATTTACTAAAACAGCAGCTAATTACTCTGTAATGACTGAGACTGCTTGCTAATCACATTTTATCAATGGACGCAAGTTGAAAATCATTTTATCTTTCTTGCTTTACACCTTTGTCAAAACACAGACATCGTAATTGGAGATGCCCACTCAAGGTTCTATTCAACGGTTTCTTTCCCCTTACAGGATGATATACTTAACTTTGTCTTCTGGATGTTTTGTTATAGATTTGCTGTCATTAGACCTCCACATTATCTGTGAGTGACATCTTTGGTCAGTTGCTATTCTCCATTAAAGTATTAAAAATATCTAGTTATTTTTTATTCAGAACTTCCAGTATCAGTTGGTACTCTTCCAAACCTGTAATACTCTCTTGAACAACAACCAAGCGAGTGCTTTTCTTAGCAGAGCATTGTGCTTTTGCTCACATGTAGATAATGCAGACAGATGTGGTGGCAACACAAAAGCATGAGCTGCATAACGAGCAACTTGGGAAACTACCACCACACTTAATTATGTGCATTCATCACTGCTTATTTTACATCTAAAGAGTCATTACCATCAATTATAATAATATTTGCTTCCTATCTGTTGTAGAGAAAGTAAAATGTCTTAGAAAAGTCATGCATTTAAATGTGAATTCCAGAGATGCTTTTTACTCGCTTTTTACCAACTGATGTAAACAAATAAGTAATTCTCAGTGAAAATGGTTGTCCTTTTTTTCTATAAGGCTTCTCTTTTTGTAAATCTTAGTAAACCAAAAATACTTCAACAGTATTTCCCCATTTTGTAAGAGAATATGACACCAAAGATTCAAGGTTTCTCTTTGACGGCATTGTCAAATGTCTGTGCTGGAAAGATGACAATATCCATGCAGCTCAAAAGTGGCGGTGGGATAGGGGAGCTGGAGGATTAACGATGCGCACCACATGTTCTGGATCTTTTCTTCATGGTGCGTGAAGGGAGAGCTGGGACAGTGGGACTCAAGGCTAGGGACTCCCCGAGGGAGAAGCAGCAGAGAGAAAGAGTAGATTGAAAGACTCATATGATATTCATCTTATGTTGCAATGTCTATCCTTGGTGTGGACAGTCTCAAGGGGAGGGGGTGAGGTGGACTTAAGCAAACGCACACACACACAGATACAAGCCACACACATGTGCAGTATATAAGGCTTTAAAGCTCAAAAGAAAAGTAAATTCTATTCATTAATATATATTTTTTGTTAATGCTTATGCATGTGCAGAGACGTACGGTACAAGGATGTGCTCACCTGTGATCTCTCGAACAGTGCGGAATACATTGAGTTTTTCTGGATCCAAAGCCTCAATATTGTGATAGACGTCTCTGTAAATAATAGAGATCAGAATGATGCAAACAAAAAAAAGAAAAAACAAAGCATCTGCTTTTTATTTATACTGCATGGGTACGTTATTATATGTGTGAAGGATATTAAAAATAAAAAATAAAACTGAGCCACACACAGCAAGACAGACAGCAAAATCATCTAGTGTTACACCATTTTGAAGTACTTGTGAATGATAATTTGCCTGCACACATACAGTGGTGTATATCCATTCAGAAATAATACATTGTGTTTGCTTTGTCATCTACAGTCATCCTCTAGACTCTTACAAACCACATTCCCCGCAGCAAAATCCTTTTACACCTCTTAGAGTAATTCATGAGCACATACATACTGTATACCCGCAGTGCTCTAACTCTTGAGGCACTTTAAGCATACTCACTTTCCACTTGCCATTGGTGACACTGCTAACATATTTCACATTCATTCAACCAATTAACAGCTTGCTTCAATTTTTATTCAGGCTTTTAGGTGGCACACTTATCTTTACATCAAAATGGAATACATAAAAAAAAATTCTGACAATCACAATTTTCTCACTTATGTGGATATGAAGGGATTCATGCTGGATGTATTATCTAATGGTGGAAATAAACAATTACATTTACTTTTGTATCATGTACTCATGGCTATTTTAGAACCCATTAACTTTTTTTTAAATAAGAAGTATAATACCTTGCTACATTTAAAATTGCAGCCTTAAAAGGGTCACGAAAGAAGAGGAAGATGTTTGAAGAAAAATATGTGACAATAGAACCAAAGAAAGGAGTCACTCAAAAGCTAGACAAAAACGAGACGGAGCAGATGGTTTGTCTGCATTGACTCGGAGGGCCGAGCTTCATGTCCAGAGAGGTGACATTGTCAGCTGCTCTCATCTTACTTCTCTAAAACATAAATACCCTAAATGTGTTCAAGAGGCATGTGGTTACACCTGGACTGAGCCTAGCAGTCTGTAAACAATACAAAAGCTCCATCGTGCCGTTAAATTAAGAGTGCCATCATTTCTGTAGTCATGATTAAGAAAAGAATTACCTCTGCTGGGTTGGGGAAAAAAAAGAGTTGCATCTACCTTAATTAATCATTGATTTAATGCACCAAACTGAAAGTATGCTAAGTGACCCAAATTAAACACATCCACGATGTTGCGTACCACCATCTGTATGCCTAGTCTGGTTATATGCTAAAATCCTCATGGTGGACCTTGCAGCTGTGATTTTTATGTGCAGGAGCAAACTTCACTGATGTGTGTGCTGTTTTTTTACAACCCGTTGTGACGGCTTAGCGCACATCCACCTCCATGTTTGAGAACTTGGAGCGTTGTGGGATTGAATGGTTGAATGGGCTGCTTATAAGCTGTTTTGCATTGAGAATGACCGAGCAGAGAACCTGAGCCCACAGCAACCTCAGGAGGTCTTCATGGAGCGCAAGACTCATAAAATAACAGAGAGGTGAGTACAACAACAAACTCACTGATTTTTGTAACTTAGCATCCAGAGCAAGGCAAAAACCACCGCATTTCCTTACAACGTACAGTTTTGTTTGCAAGCACTATGTTGTGTTAATAAATCACTGCAAATAAATCACCAGAAAAGAGTAAATTGTTAAATTGTCTGTTAGCAATAGGAATGTTTACTCCGCTGTTAATTATATAAAAAGTGGCAGTGTCTGTGGTTTATATAGTTATATATCACTACACAAGATCTGTGGACCCCTGCTGTGGTGGTTTAGTGCTTTTTTTCTGGCTAATTCTGGGAAGGCTACACTGAGGAATATGGTTATACAGTATATTCATAATTAATAATCAGTTACATGCAGAGGCAGCAAAGTGCTCGTCTTCAGCTAAGGAATTCAATGTGGCTTTGGACATAAGGGCTCAGTGCGGCTCATCCAGAGCGGCCTGATGACGTTCCACAAGATTATACATTGGTACTTTAATGCACTTTATTTTGTAGCATAAAAGTGTTCTTTAATTTATTAGTTACACAATAAGGGATTATTACCACCATTACTACCATTATTAAATGTTTCTTTAATCTCTCCCTAACGCTTTAAAAATGTTTCCTCATGGTAGATTTACCTAACTTACTTTTTACATTGAATAATTTTACTTTTACTTGAGTAAAATTTCTATAAATTAAGAATACTTTTACTCTTTTCTACTCCACTAGTCTTTCCATCACCAGCAGTTGCTGATGTGTAGTTTCAGATCAGAGGGGGAAAAAAAAGATTATTGCTTATCTGAATTCCAACATTGACTATATTGAATCACTGACAAATAAAATCAAGACATCTTGAGTTTTTGTTTCACAAATTCATAAACATGTTTCACTTTAATAGCATCCATCCATCACAAATTTTGTTTTAAAAGCTATATTCTTTAGAAAAGACATAAAATGTCCAAACATAACAACAATCTTTTCTCATTATGATATGCTAAATGATCGGAACTCTCACCCTTTGATTCCAGTAATGAGGAACACCAGGTTGCCATTGATTTTGGTGCAGTTGACAAACTTGTCAATGTTGCTGGAGTCCACAGTCTGAGCTGTCTGCAGGCTGGCTGTACCTATTCCATCACATGCTGCACAAAAAAACAGTAAAAACAGCAAACTAAATTAATATATTAAAAAAGGCTTAATAATGCTAAAATGCAAAAACAATGTAGATTAAGGGTGTTGATGCAACATGCAATATTATTAAATATCAGTATAGAATTTTTCATCAACCAGTATATGTTTCTCTTGTATATGAACACTAAAAGTTCTGGATATGGCATGAAAAAAAAACACAACAGTGTATTACAATACTTAATTATGACTTTAAAATGACTAAATAAATAGGGTAAATACGTAATTGCTGGTTGATCACTATACTGTATATGTAGTTCCTATATTCTTGATCATCTGTTGGTGCTTTACCTTTAGGACAAATGTCAGTACAAGGGATGCACATCTTGATGCGGTTCTCCTCCACCTCCATCTTGTTACTGGGGCACGCTCTCACACAGGAGCTGTGGTCCACCACAAAGTTATCTGAAAAAATAAATAAATGTCAAATGTAAATGTCAAGTACAGATGGCTGCAGTTTGTCACACAGGAACATACAGTACCATAAATGGCAGTTGAGTGTAAGAAATCACAAAAAAAGTGTTGAAAGTCACTTTGGTTCCCTTTTGCCTGACTGATGCTTCCATTACTGCACATACATTGCATTAGAGGATACAACTTTCATATACAGAGGTTTTATATTGAATGCATTGTAATATTCACTAATCACAGAAAAAACATTGAAGTGATTCATATTTTTAAAATAATTATCAGAGCTACGATTATGTGGTAGTGGGTGTGGTTTGGCTCAGCTGCAGGGGGGACAGAGTGGGGGAGTGGTTCAGGGAACGGTGCCGCGAAGAGGCTTAATTAGCCCATCTGAACTCTGTCACTGATTGTCTCTCTCCCCAAATAGACCAGTAGTGACACACCGGAGAGGAAGCGGGAGACACGGACGGACAGAGAGACAGACGCTGCGGGTGTGCTCGGAGGCGCGGCAGCAGAGCGCACAGACTGTGGCTGATCCAAAAACGGTAACATAAAGCCGATTGAACTGTACCAATGCTGGATGGTGTGATTTGTGCAGCAAGAACCCACTGAAGTAACAGACGTCCGTTACAGATTATTATAAGACTCCGAAAATTAAAGTAAAAAAAGGTTGTCTTTAGATCACAATATATTAATTTGCTTTTTGTAAAAAATTATATCAAAAAATACTTATATTGACTTTGATGTGTAATTTTCAATTTTTTACAGTCAATCCAGCTCACAATTTGTGTCTGTTATTTGGACCTTCTGGTGGTCCAACTAACATGGTGATAAAAGGAGGTCATATTCATAACTCAGTAGGCTCTGGCAGGTCACTACAGTGAACATAAAGACTACATAATTAGAGGTATACAGTATATGTTATGCAACCTAATATGTGACTTGCAATTAAGTGAGAAGTAGGAAGACTTAACAACTGACCTAATCATATAAAAATGGTATTCACACCGTACAGTAGGCCAAACATTGAAAACTACCACAAAAAAAGAACCAGTAGAGACTGACTTTTACCCAACTAAGGATTCTACTGTATCTGATGTTTGTCAAGAAATGAACACTGCCTGAAAGCACAAACCTCGTTTTCCTCCCTGCTGGTTGGCCTTTTCACTGATGTTGTGAACAGCAGGTGGTGCCCATAATTAGCTTTGGGCGTGGTGAGTGGTTAGCTGAGTAGTGGTAACAGAACAGCACGGTAATACCAGGACTAACGTCGCAAAAGCAGTGAGAGGAGATAGAGTATGGTGGTGATGCAGACCAAATTCTCTGGCCCCTTATCACCTGCACCGGCTTTTGGAAACACCAGTCAGCACAACCTCAGGCTGGATACGGACTGTTTAAATGTAGACAGCTTTTTAAGATAAACCAGTATTGGGTAAGGGTTGACCAAGAATACAAATTTAAAATGTGTGATACAGAATGAAGTATAATATAGTAGTATAGAATAGTCTCTATTAAAGGATTTGTTTGCTGCTTGTTTGGCTGGTTTCTACCACTTGAATTTACTCAACATCCTTTACACAACGTGACAGCTGGTTTCATGGTTTAATACTGTGTATGCTCAAAATATTAGAGAAATTCTTTCAAAATACCAATTCAAGGTTTGACTTTTATTAGACATTCTGTCTCGCAAGTTTGAACTGGTATGTTATAGCAATAGAGTAAAAACCCAATGAGTTACAATTTACTAAATCAGTGTCACAATCAACAGGACTGAATGCAACTGAATGAGTCAAAGGATTTTACATTTTTAATATTGCTGTGTCAAACTGATGAAAAATAAATTTTAGTGTACGTGGGGCTTCGGCTGGATATGTTATTCTGCAGAGATCCATGGCCCAATGAAAATGACAATTTGAAGATTTTAAACACAAAATATATTACTGGCAAAACACATGAAAGCAGAGTTAAATAGTAGTTTTCACTACCCCAATTAAAACCTCAAATCGGGGCTTATCTTTTAAAAGAAATGTGTGTCTGTCCCTGCAGTAAGATGCTCACAAGTGAAGAATCACTTCAGACCCCCGGGAGCTATTTTGGCAGCACTGGCTTTCTTAAAGACTGCATGATTTATCCATAAATGTGTCACCATACTCTAAAGCTGTGGTGCTGTCATTCATCATAAGGTAACTTATAGACTGTGGGTTCATTGTTTAAACTATATTTTTTTTGTTTTTGTGAGAAATGTTACACAAGTAACGTCCCACTTCTCACTCCAGGATCTCAAAGAATTGGCAGTTGGGCACAAAGAATACTTACTGGCCTTACATTTTTTTTTTAATGAATAATGTACATGTGATACACTAAGTTTACACCAAGTGAATTGAAAGACAGGAACTTTGGACTTGACAACAAATGTTTGTTTTATGCAGTACTTGTGAGAACCCTCACTGACATTTCACTGACAAATGCCACAGCTGGTCTTAACCAGCCTAATTCAACCCCAAAGGTCCTTGTTGAAATGAAAAATGTCCTCACTTTGCAAAAAACCCAATTCCCAAAGTTTAAAACCCAAGTTGGCCCTTACAAAGATAGAAATACAAGAGCACCCTCACACACAAAGAGGTTATCTCAGACAAGCATAAAACAAGCTGTATTATACCATATTAGCAGCATTTGCCCTGAAAAATGATCTACCAGCAGTAATGACAAGGTTATGAGAAGCTTGAGGACTAAATTCAAGTCAAGCTCCCCAAGGACGTAATTGCTGTTCTTGTTCATGGTAAAACATTGATATGTATGTGAAAGCAAAACAGGAAGAAGTGTTTATATTTATTGTATCTGCCCACATCCAATGCAAATGAGGAATTTGAAGAACATAATCTTGCTGCTGTCCACACACTGCATGCATGTGTGACAATGGCAATCACTCTAGGAAAATGCACATGGATGCATGTGTCTGTGCGTATAGACAGTTATGATCTTTTAAGTATTATCCTGGCATTATGTAAATAGGAATATACAGGCGTACTTTGACAGATGTGCTGCAAATGAGCATGTTTGCCTGCATACAATTGTGCGCCATTCATTGTTTTCTTCAGCATGCTTCATGTATCAACGAACCATCTTTTATCTAATCCTCAGAGACAGCAGGGTGGGTGGGATTTAATGTCTTTTTGAAATTGGGTATTAAAGTTTACTGGATTATCATACATTTATTTGCCATGGGAAAGTTATTTAGCCTTAGCAGGAGAAGAAGCCATGCTAAGATAGGTAAATATATATACTTTATTGATCCCAGAAGGGGAAATGTTTCCGCTACAGCAGCATGCAAAGATACAGCGTAAGCAATAAAAATGACAGAATAAAAATTTAGGTAAAAATATAAAATATAAAAATGTAAAAAATTAATAGTACAATAAAATTGAATACAATTAAACAACAACACTGCAATGGCCATCAGTTTGGTGCATCTAGCAGTTAATAGCAGTAGTAAACAAGCATCACCTTTTTTTACCCTAAAAAATAAACAGCATTAACCATTTGTATTCAACTCAAGCAGTTATTTTGTACTGTAGTTTTGTACTGTAGTTTTTTTCTTTATCTTTAATCACCAAGTGTATCAACCATTTTTTTCTTGCAGCGGGGAACACAGACTTGTGGGTACGTAAGGAAATACATCATGATGAAAGTTTGCCTCAGCATGGCTCAAACTTGTCTGCTCCAACGAACCAATGTTTAAAATTGTCACAGTATTGACAGAAGAGTGAATGTTAATCTCTCTCTTTTAGAACCTTAAAGTGTTGTAACTTTAAAAATGAAGCTAAAATTACATTGATCACCCAAGTTAGCAAAATCACCAAAATGCTTCCCTCGTGTAAAGCTGCCATCCCCCTTTTCCATCTCCTAGTGGCAGAGGGAGTGCAGGTGCAGAGGGGTTGTTTAGTTGAACATGTTAATACCCGCAATCGTAGCTCTGAAAAATCCATGGCCTCACTGTGCTGTGTATTGGTATATCACATTGGATTGATACATTTTCCCACTGGGTCATCCAAACAGATACAAAAATAACAAACCGCATACTGACTGTCAACACAACAACCTTTTGGCTAAATGGCTTTTAGGTTAGGATAACAATGAAGGGGTTACGATTTACGATTAATGGTTAGAGAGTTCAGTAAAGCAGGTGTGTGTGTGTGTGTGTGTGTGTGTGTGTGTGTGTGTGTGTGTGTGTGCGTCCAGGCGGTGACACTTACGTGGACACTTCTTGACACAGAAGGCTCCATAAGTGTACTTTGCCCTGGGATTGTGCTCTAGTTGAAAGGTGGTGGGGTTGTAGACAAAAGGCTGGGGGCACTGGGTCACACATGCCCCACTGTCATTGAAGTTAGTGCAGGCCTGCCAACACACACACAGAAGTCCCTTATTTAAAGGGATATTTCATTCAAATCAAAAACCTATTTGACTTCTCCCTCGTGGTATTGGAGTATGCATATAATAAAGGAGGTTAATTGGATTTTAGAAACATGTAGGTGAAAGGGTGCCTTTACAAGTATACAAAACATACAACACTAAAACCTGTGCTGAAACATGATGAGAAGATACAAACATGACATTTACTTCACACCAGATTGAGAATTACTGAATGTTGCAGACAGAAAATAATCTGCATTCACCCAGTGCAATTACCACTGGGACAAAATGTTGAGTTTTGTCACTGGTGCATAGGCCTTAAAGTTGTCTTGCAAAAGTCTGCGGTCACTGTGGAAAAAGGTGGAGGCCAAAAGCTTTTTATTGACAAGCCAAATTTCCAACAAAGTTTTTCAGGAAACATAAACAATGAAGCATTCAAAACCATTCTGTCTACTAAATGTATGTAGTTTAAAAATGGATATTGTGTCCCTTCATGGGTCTCACCCTCAATGCATAACAATGAAGAATGAAGAATAAGTTTATTGTCTTTCACAAAGTAACATCATTTTTTTCTGTCACGTAGCTCGGCAGGAAATAAATCATCCTCACTTAAAATGAACACACATACATGTACATGTAGAATAAGACAGGACGGAACTTCAGGGCTCCTTAATGGCTGTACAAACTAACCGAATATGAACATCTTAAACTGCGTTGCTAGTGCTAGTGATAGGTTTAAGTTTATTTACTGTATATTTAGGAATGTGCAAATTTGATTTTTTTTGTTTTGTTTTGTTTTTTTGTGATAAACATGTAGCATGACTTCTTTTTTCCTTAATAACCATATACCAACATTTTATCACCGTAGTTGTCATAACCAAATGAACAGCAAAAAAGTGTTATCTTTTCCTTTTCTTTTTCTCCTCTGCTGTCCCACAAACACACCAAAAACTGCAGCGGAAACCGAGGGATCCCCTGAATCATGGATTGCATGTATACCTTATTACACTGCCTGATAAATTCAATAAGAATCAATCAAGGCCTTACGAAGAGATACAAAAGTAGCATCAAATTAATAATAGCACTTACTGGACAGTGTTTTTAGTTCACAATTTTATGGTTACACTTATTGTAACTATGCAGTTGTGGATGTAGTATTATCCGCATTCATATTTTAGAAATATGGTCTTTTATCTAAAGACAATTAATAAACTTGATAAGAGACAATCATGACTTTGATGTCTCATGCGGGGGGTCTTCAAAAGGACTTGCTAATTTATTGCAAGTTAGAAGACAGAAGACTCCAGAAGAACAAAAGATCATGAGAAGGAACTTGCCTTTCATAAGTCAGACAGAGGAGCTCCAGAAGTGATGTACTCTGAATTACAACCGCAGAAACATATTTAACATGCAGGGGGATAAAGATAAAACTGATAAAGCACATGGCGAAGAGCCTGGTGAAGTCTATATTTAACAGTGACAGTCATCTCAAGAAGAAATGGGAATTAAATGTCATCTAATCATATTTGCCATACAAGTGGCATTTTAAGGTAAAAGATTTAGTGTGCAAGGAAGACATCCTTTTTCAGAAGTACCCTGAATCAAAAGAAGGAAAAAGTCACCAGGGAAATGTGTCCAATTTTTAAAAAACAGGAAATGTGAAGTACGTAATCAGGAAATGTAACGCGGGTTACCACGTTGATGTTGTAATATCACCAGGAATACCAGCATTTTCAGAAGTTATTCTCGTTCCCCAAAATGATGTAACGTGAATGTGTGTGTGTGTTCACTTACAAAGCAGTCTGTGTCCTTTGGGCCATAGCAGCCACCTGCACACTCACGATGGCAGCAGTCACTAACATAGGGGCCGAAACAGCGTCCATCGCACTGCTCGGCACACACTGTCTTAGTTACTGTGGAGGGACAGAAACAAAGAACATGTCACGCCAAAATTAAAATGCATTTGATCTCTTAATTCATATGGCTGGTGGCAACATAACATTTGTGAACCATATATAAACTACCTTTAGAGCAAGATTGGGGAAAAAAAGTATAAGTCAATGCAAATGTAAAAAAAAAAAAAAAAAAAAAAAAAAAAAAAAAAAAAAAAAGAGCAAATATTCTGATTGAAGAAAGGCATCAAAAAGATGGATAATTTGCCCTTTTATCACTTCTTGACAGCACTGAATGGGGTTCAATTAGTCTCCTTCTGCTCTGGCAGTCATGTGGTCAAGGTACATCCAATGAAGGGTACTGAGGAGAAATTAATTTAAACAAAAAAAGCTTTGATCTAAAGTGTCCATGCACGACCATAATCTTCCACAACCACTGTTGGCTGGCTGACCTCTCACAAGTCTAACTGTCTATATCTACACTGCTATTGTTTGCGCTTGTGTGTGTGTCTGTGTGTATCTGAGTGAGGTAAGTCCAGCTGAAGCCTTTTTGCCACCTAGTAGCTATCTTTAATCATGTTTGGGTCTCCCTGTGTGCTCCCCTAAGGGTCGCTCGCTGGATGTGACAGAGACATGGCGATTCCTATCTGACTCGGTGTACTAGCATCAAAATGAACATCTGTCCGCCTTTCCCTCGTATGCCTGTTGCAATCATATGGGCTGCCGTATGCCTGTGTGCCTCTCCTCCTGACAGCCATATGTAAATGTACATAGGACTCTGCCATTTCATAGATAAAGACAGCTGGTAAGAGACACAGCTTAAGTGTCAGCAGTGGGATTTATATGACGAGCAGGGAAACTGAATTAGAAGCTATTTGGGAAGGATAAAGCGGTCAAATTAGCCCATGAAACAGTTGCATACAAGTGCTGCTGTGTCTAAATTATGCACTTGTGTTTTATATAGAATTTATAGTATAGTAGTAACAAATAGTGCATACTATACGAATGGTAGAAGAACCTTACAGTGGCTTGCCTGGTGCTACAGCCTGTGTGTCCATACCAGTGTTGGGGTTGTATTTTCCACGAAACAATACCCATTCCAAGAAAAATGCTTGCTGCTTTTTATGTAAAATAGTTTACTTTATTTTAGCATCTGGTTCACAACTTAGGAGTCTATTCCTCCATCACACTTTCAAAATCCCATCTTATCTGAAAAATCAGTACATTTTCCATTTCCTGAGAAAACCAACAGGCTCTGATAACTCATTATCTAACTCCCCTGGTAGTGGAAACTCAAGTGGTGGCAATAGTTCTTACCACAAAAATGTGGATTTTGTAGCATTGTTTGTGAGAAAAAAACACAAATGATGAAGTAAAGCAAAATAAAATGTAGTCATACCCTTACAGAAAAAACACAAGTTTCCCATGTTTTCACATGGGACATATTTGATCACATGTATAACACGTTTACCACATCTTGCAACATATGATAACATTGTGAAAATATGCAGAAACGATTTCACATGGGAACCTGCATGGGCTTCACACAGTACACCATGAAAATGTTCCAAAACCACATGATTCCCATGCGCAAAATACATGTTTCACATGTTTTCAATCACGTGTCATGAGTTTTTGCACGTGAAATTCATGTGGAATTCTGTAACGGTAGATTGTTCAGCTTCATTCTTCAGGTCAAATTAATTAAACTAGTAAAAAAAAAAATAACAAAAATAAGTAACAGTAAAATCCAAATAGTCGGAAAAAAAAAAAGTTGTAACAGTGCCTGTGAAAAACTAACAATGTTTGTGTACAACAGTATAAACCTAATGCTGCTGTGTGACAGTGCATGTATTGGTGTGTGCATAGATTACACATAGTTCTTTGGTGGGTGCTGATTTTCCCTTTTAGCATGGCTTTGACGAGATACCATCACCGTGATGGATACAAGCCACGGACAAGTCGCCAAACAAACATGCCAACACACACGCACACTTCACCCTTCGCCTAACGTACCATCAGTGGCATTCCATTAACGGTGCCTGGGCTGAAATGAAACGGTCTGCTTTATTCAAAAGACACTCTGTCAAACAAATGACCTTGCTGGAGAAAGACGCAACACTGTTTATCAATTTGGCTTTAAACTTCCACTTTGATAAAAAGGAAAAAAAAAAAAAAAAGAAGAAAAAAACTGGCTGGTGACAACAAATACAGAAGGAATCCATCTCATGAAATATGCCTGGAAGCTTCCATTTGAACAGGCTGTGGACAGCGGCATCAGTCACAGGAACCACTGCCTCTCACTTTCCATTTACATAAGCAATTTTTTTTTTCACATCTGGTTTCCAAAAGAACTTCATGAATATACATCTCTTTTTTTCCTGCAGTGGAAACTTTAGTCCTAATGAAATTTTTCTGAAGAGTCTGTGTAAATAGTAAATAGGTGTAAAGGGTGCGAACTGCTCAACAAACCAGAGTTTGTCTGTTTAAGTCGCTGGCTCTCTATCTTTATATGGGATATAATATATTGTTCATGTTTAAATTCACTCAAAGCTTACTTCTGTTTATACATAAAGAACACATTTTTATAGACTATGGATGAAATTCTTATAAAAATTGCAGCTGATGGGCAGTTTCTTACATTTCCAATGGTGAAAGAAAAAAGATTTCACAAAGCTAATTAAAAATTAGGACATTATAAATATTGTGCTTAATCTGACTGGTGGACATATTGGGTCTCATCCATCAACTGTTCTTAAGAGGAAATTCCTTTTTAAAACGCACTTACACAGTTTTCACGCAGATTCTGGCATTCATCAATGTTTTCTTATTTGGGATTTGTTCTTAGGTAAGATTCAGACATACGCACACTCAAGAGCACACTTACGCACATTTGAGTGCTAACATGTCAGTGCGAAATAACTGGTTATTGTGGTATCTTAAATTCTACACGAGTATACTATTCATTTAGAAAATTCATTTGACTTTTACAGTGTGATTCTTTATATACTAGAAGTAATCTCAAGAAGGAAATGCATCACTAACAAAACGAAAAGGTTTTATTGTATCTTTACTTTTAGCATTTTTATGAATTCCTTGAAGTGTTTCTAGGATTGCAACCAGTGTTGCTAATTAATGCTCTTGATAATAATTTACACTTAAACAATGTCCTATTAATTAGATGTGGCTAGAATAAAATAAAGAAAATGCCATTACTGCAGATCTTTTATCTTCCATCTGGTCCTAGCGGGATGGTTGAGCCGACATATCCGTTATTTCTGTCCGACAGATATAACAGATAAAGATTCACCACTTGAAGCTTGAGTCTCCCTGTGTTTCTCTTCTGAGTGCATCAGAAGATCCAATTCTCCTCCGAGCTTTGTTTCAGTGCTGTTCAGCAGACACCAGGCAGACACAAAGGGTGATGAGAGGTTTCCATTTTCTCTTTTGCATTCCCCAGAATTTATGCTTTGTTCTGTCATATCCCAAAGTAATCACAGTGCTGACTGTGACCTTTTTACACCACACTTTTTTTTCTCTACATCAGTATATATTCACAGTAGATTTTTCAGTTTTCAGCTACAACAATGCCTCACTACAAGACAAAGTTATTGTATTATATTATACAAAAACAATGTAATTGGTGCATGTATT
Organism: Embiotoca jacksoni; assembly: GCF_022577435.1. Lineage (NCBI taxonomy): Eukaryota > Metazoa > Chordata > Actinopteri > Embiotocidae > Embiotoca > Embiotoca jacksoni. The sequence continues at coordinate 12,215,272 of NW_027185340.1, forward strand.
TGCGGCACAAAATGTTTAGCAATTATCTGTTTTACTGTTATTCATATCCTGTATATTTTATTTTCTGAAGACACAATGAGCCACAAGGCTAGTTGGTGAATATAGTGGAGCATTTAGCAATGAGCCAGATGTCCCCCTGAGGAGTTGGTAAAAACCAACAGATAATAGAGAGTGAATATTGAACTTAAATTCATCAGGTAGACAGAAACACAACTTTTTTTTTTTCTTTTTTTTTTTTAAATAATGTTGCTCTGTAAAATCTTGATGTGTAAGTGAACAAATGCTTGCTAACGAGTTTCCTATAAAAGCTGATATTTCTTAGGGAAGATGAAAGGGGCAGTGGACACTGGATATTTTGAGCTGTGATCTAAGTTATTTATTGTGAGTGGTACCATTTCTTAGCTTTGGCTGCAAGTAAATGTACTTGCCAAGGGTTGGGCATCGTTCAAAATCCCAAAGCCAATAGCAGCACCGAAACCATGAGTTTGATACCGGTTCCTGAACAACAATTTTGTATTGCCATTTTATAAAATATATTTTAAGAAAAAGGACATTACATTTCACATTACACTACAAATCTTTAGTTTTCAGGTAGAGAACGTAACCAAGGTTATTTTGTGTAGCTACAATTTAAGACATGCAGACAAGTTCCCAAAAATTTAGTGAAAAGATTAAAATAAGGCATTCTAATCAAATTTAACAAAGTTGAAACCAAATCACATTATCTATGTGAATGGGCTGCCCAAGTAGAGCTTTTGTACAATGCTGATTAGATTTTCTCTTGCGTAAACGTAGCAAAAATTATGCATTTTAGTGACAATATTTTAGTTTGGGTGTAGCATTGGTACTGAAATTTGGTAACAAACATCAAGGTATTTTTTTGATACTAGTCAGTATCGAATCAATTTGGTTGGTGCTGATAAAAGCTTGAGCACTAATTTAACGAGATAAAAGTATCTACATTATACCCAGCCGAGCACTTGCCAGAACTCCTAAGCAGGCTTTGCAAACCCCTTCCTGTTTACCTGGATGTTGCCTTGCAATGCACAGGACAGAAAAACTAAAAGTAAAAAAGAGATCAAAGCTTTATTCCTAATCGGTGGATACCATATAACCCATTGTCTATGGGAAAAACAAGTTTTTACTTCTACTCGTAGGGTCGCCCTCTTCGAGAGTTAAATCGGCCTTCTCAGTCCTGTTAGTTGTCTTAGGTTGTAATTTACTTGAGTGTATTCATTTTCCTTCAGAGTTGCTGACATTAAAAGCCACTGTTGAATACGGATTTCCAGACAGCTGAATAATTGTTAAGGTAAATGTCACAGAAGACATTATTGAAGTAATTTTTTATTTGACAGTTTTTCTACTTATTCGCTCAATGTATTTAAGCACAACAACATTAAAGGTTGTGTGGAAAACAAGGCAAAACGAGGAATGAATCATGACATCCACAACGGATAAAGATGGAGAGATAGTGCTAAAAAGAGGCGGACGGGAGAGCCAGGGCTTGTCTGGGCCTCGTCTGTGACGTGTTGTTAACAGGTCCTGGTCAAACAGTTCATCCCTCATTATCTTAATGAGATCGCGACTGCAGAACAAATAAGACAAGACATGCCAGGGTTGGAAGGCATTGATGAAGTAGTCCACGCACAGAGTGATGGAAAGAGAGGAGGAAATTGATGGAGAGGGGAACGCAATCAAACTGGGAGAGAGAGGAGAGGAACAAAGAGGTATGTAATGGACAAATAAAAAATGAGTCTTTTTTTTGTCTGCATGAAGTCACCTGTGTAGTGTGTGTTGAGTTTGGTCTTATCCACTATAGAAAAGCTAAACATTTTCAAGATGAAGTCTCCCTATGTATGGGTGGTAAAATGGTGGGTTAAACACAGATGGAGGGTTTAGTCATTATTACCTTATAATAACTTGCAAAGATCTGGCCATTTAAAAGGCTGCAACCTGCCTGAAAGCTGACTATAAATTGATCTAACGACTGTGTGTTAGTAAAGAAACACAAACTGAAACTAAATTAGGTCCCCTGGTGGTTAACTAACACACACAAAAAAAACCACTGTTTAACCAGCGGTTTGCTTTGCCTAAAATGTAAATGACTTGTATTGGAGGCAAAATACATTTCCATGACATAATGGAAAAAGACATGAATGTGAATTATTATGAATTATGAAGTTCCTCTCTTGGAAATACCAGCCAATATCATATTAAGTGTCAGTCAACAATTATAAATCATTCATAAGACATTCATTTCTAGTCTTGCATCTAATGCCTGGGAAACACAAGACCTTTATTTCGGAAAGTACAAGTGTTATTACCACTATCGCCAATGCCACAGATGACTCACCAGTGAATTTTGATACAGAAATTAGAATTCCATTTTGTGCAAAAATGACATTTTTATTGCCTGCTTTGAAACTGGAGGTGTCTGGAATACATTTAGTCACGGATTAGAAAATTGTGCACATAAGAAAACTCATTTTGAGGTTGCAATTACAACTCTGTGTTTTAGTAGTAATTTGTAAAATCAATGAAAACCAAACACGCAGATCACCCTACACTTTGTCTAAATATCAACCTGAATGGATAAATGAAATACAGGTAAATAGTTTTTATTCTTCTGTATGATCTTAATTTTTTTATTTAAAATTGCAGTATTATGTACTCTTGTATAATAAAAATAACATTGCCATTATTTCACCTCATCTCTGTGTGGCATACAGCAGATTCAGATATTATCAAATTAACTGTACCGCCAGAAAATTTGCTCCATTTCTAGTTAATATTTGTCAAAACAAATCTGAGTAGGGTAAATTTAGCTTTTTGAGCATAATCTGACCTGCTTTTATGTGATCACATTCTGTCAACTTGGAAATTGTCCCTGGCTACGGCCAGAAGTATGCTAATTGTCACTTTTGACCTTCAGAAGTTACTCAGTTATGACACATACTACATTAGTTGGATCCAGTTAAGTTCATACTCGTATGGAGGAAAGTCAGATTTATCACAATCAAGCACTACAGTGTAAACCCATATCCGTGATTTCAGTTTTGCTGTTTTGAGTTTCACATGAATTCAGATAGATCTCAACACAAAACAAGAGATGCACAAGTCAAAAAGGAACGAAAATAAATAACTTCACTTGCAACCACAAAAAGAAAATCTATATTAATGTGAACAATGTGATTAAATATAAACTATGTGCATGTTTGCATATACACAAAATTATTGGTTACCTTTTAATGGTGATCTAAAACTGTGCTAGATGGCAATATAAGGAAGCCACTTGTGGGTCTTCATCGAATATAGTACTTACAGCTTTGACACTGGTCCTCTTTGGGTCCCCAGCAGCGACCGTTACAGGAACGATGGCATTTCTGACCTGCACACAAGTTCAAGTAGAGAGGTGATTGGTATTTCAAATGGTAATTTCAAAAAATATGCTCAGCATCATCCAAAATTAAACATTGGTTGAACCAAAAGATGTGTTGGTTGACAAAAAAGCCAGAGGCATTGAGCTGGAGTCCCTCCACTGAAGCCCAAAGTGAAATGAGAGAAATGTAGTTGATTCTTTGGCTTACATTTGTGTGTGTGTGTGTGTGTGTGTGTGTGTGTGTGTGTGTGTGTGTGTGTGTGTGTGTGCGTACGTGCGTGCGTGCGTGCGTGCGTGTGTCAAACAAATGTGTGTGTGTTAGTTTGTTAAAGCAATATGATTAAATAAGCAGGAAGTATTCTTGAGACACAGCGCTTGACAATGGTAAGTGCATTGTGAATGCTTGATACTTATTATAATTAAAATCTGACAATCAATACAATTTGCAAGAACTGAACGTATTGTGTAGTCATTTATATGATGATATGATTTTTTTCTGAATTGATGTAATCAAAATAAATTTCCATTCTTGTAATAAAAAACAAATCTTATTTGACATTCACTTGAAACAGGATGTAACAATGTGCTTTTCAGGTATTTTTTATTTTAATGCAAGAAAAATGATGAAACTCAGTTTTTTGGAACAACACTGACTGGTACATGTTGTTACTGTAAAAAAAAAAGTCTTAAATAAAACTATGCACAGGTTGTTTTGCGAAAATATGCTGATTCTTTTTGGCACTCCACGCTCAATCAGCCCAGCATGCAACCAGCACCCATCAGTTTGAGATAAAAGCAGTAAAGAAGCATAAGCAGCATCATACCCTCGGAGCTCTAGCCATTGCTTTTCTGTGTTTTTTAAGGACTTAATTTACTGTCTAGTGATTGACTGCGGGGGGAAGTGAGTCTGAATAAGTGCAGAAGTGCTGTCCTCTGTCCATCAGCCTCTCCAGATGAGAGCTATTAGCATTGGTCTGACTCTATTGGCCAACATGAGCCTCTCCACATTCTGCCCTCCTCTCTTTTTCTCGTTTGGGAGCCTCTCCACCACACATTTCATCTCTTTCATCCTCGATCCATCCTTCGCTGATTCATCGCTCCTCTACAGCTCTCTTTCACTTAATGTCTATCCCTGTCTGCTTTTGTCTTTTCCCAGCCTGTCCTTCTGTTTTTTCTGCATCTCCAGTCTGTTTCCTCAAACTAGCACTTTGACAATGCCCGCGAAAGAGGTCCATGGCCTTGACTGTATGAAAAGCAGTGCACAAACAGGATAATAATATAAATGTCAGCCAGCCATAAGTGCTTGTCCGACAGTACCAAGAGTACAGAACCTCTGCTGTACTTAGTAATATCTCTGTTCTGCTCTGAGCTAGGTGCCCTGTGAAGTCAAAGAGTTTTCATTCAGTGTCCAAGGCCGTTACTATGTGAACTTCTATTTTCTCAGTGACCTAGAATAAACCTGTCCCACCCTCTTCTGCACCCTAATCTTCAACAGCTTTTTAAAAAAAAGTTCCCGCAGGCTAAAATGTTGTGACGGCTGCCATACCAGTGATGGTGCAAGGCAAAAGACAGACTGGAGGGAGGGGGTGTCAACTGAGTCAACAAGGCATGAATTCAAAAATTGCAATCCTGTTTTTGAAAAGAAACCAATAAACACAACACAATCAAGGCACAAATAGGTCACAAGTAATAACAATGTAAAGCTTGTGTCGCCTTAAGAATGAAACAGAGATTATGTTCTCAGTTGTGGATTACAAGTTTGGAGACCCTTGATGTGTTTGGCAGAGGTAGCAGACTTGCCCAGGAGTCGGGGTCGATCCAGGGCTAACAGGGCTGCAGGGAGGATGGTGATTGAGCAGAATATCAATGCCTGGAGCTCTTAATATGCATCCGAGGCCTTCAGCAAGTGCTGTGAGACGATATCCAAGGATGTAGGCAGAGTTATTTTATGTTGTTGCATAATGATAATGCATTTTATTATGTAATTTGGTATTTGTAGATGAATAAAATGAAAATGCTTAAAGAACCTACTGAAAAAAAACAAAAAAAAACCTGATTTAAATGTCAAACAGCTTGAGCACTAAATTAATAACGAGAGGAAAGGAGCCTGTTAAGAGGTTTAGTCAGTGAATGAACAGAAAGAGGTCAGAAGAGGTGACTTAATGCATTGTTACTTCACTGGCAGCCAGTTACACCCTCCCCCCTCTAACCTCTGACAGATTAAGTATGTTTATTTCACCCTAATAAACTCTAAGCTTCCATTAACATGTCTTCCAGCCAGCTATAGTAGGGCATTGAAGTGACATGAGCAAGCCATCGTTGTGAATTATAATGGTAAGCAGAGTGACAGAATGGGGTCAAGGGGTGATATTGTGATGACAGTGATTTGGTGCTCACGCCCCGGCAACTTGTTGTGAACGGAGCAGGTTAAGATGTGGTGTCTCCTTTGAACCATTTCCCTAGCCACAACTTACCAGACACGGCCACTTTATGAAAGGCCAACGGCAAGTGTGCAAGTGAAATGGCTGTGGATATTCTTTTTAAAGCTGAATTTAGAGTGAGCTCAGATTCTTGTATATTTGAGTGCCAGGAAGTGTCAGGTAGAGCTAGCTATGCTTTCATTCAAAATTGTTAAAGCAAATGAGTCATCAGCTGTCCTCATTAGCAGGGTAAAGCAAACTTTTTTTTAAGGACAAGACATATATTATATGTCAAGTGGAAGAAATTAAAAGAAGGAAAAGGTTGTCAGTGTTTGAAAAGTAAAAAAAACAAAAAAAAACGTGCATAGCTAAATTTGCTTGAAAAAAAGACCCGGACATGACATCTTTGTGGTTCATAAAGTGCAATAAAAGCTGAGCTGGCTGACTGGTCTATCACAGATATCGGTATATACTGTATGGTATGTTGGCTGATATAAAATACATTTTTACAAAACAAATGCTTGGGATAAATTAGAAATTGATGTATTTGTGCTGTTTTTGTTTTTAATATTTATGTATAATTATTAAGTTCCTGGTGAAGTGAGGTTTACTGTTTCTGTGCACTGACGTCAGTGTAGACAATAAATTGTATAATATCCTGCTTCCATTAAATATGTTTCTCACAGGTGTCAATAGTGTTGAATAACCACGTTTAAGAGATCATTGCAAAAAAAGTGTTAATGTGTAACATGTATGCAGTATGTATATATTGAAAGAGAATATTGGCCCATATGTTGGTAGTGGAATTCATTTTTCCCAAATATCAATTGTGTCATGGCTTTAATTATAATAAGGAGAATTTGGTGAAAAATTTAAAGAAAAGGTCTTGGGTAGCAACAATACATGTGTTAAAACAAATTGTATAAATGTGTATGTGGGGCCAGAGGGAACTGTGTAAAATCTGGTAAATTTCTGTGTGATGAGCTCCAATTGAACTGTCAGTGGTCAGGTTGTATTGTGGGAAATGTAGGTTTGGACAAAGAAAAAAGAATGAATGGAATAAAAACACCAAAAGCTCTGGTTCTGCCACATTGATTTTTTTTAACAATGCGTCCAACAGGGTTATACTGTAGAAGCACAATACTCAATCGATGCAGTACCCTATTAAGCCCCAGAGTTGCTGTGCAGTGCCAAGCAGATCAAACTGGAGTTGTACAATGCAGCCTCAAGGTGTGTATGAATGTAACCTGAAGCAGGCTGATTCTCAAAGAGACAGCATTGCTCTCAGACCGTGAACAACCCTGAAACTACAAGCCAATGTCAATCACATCTTTTGATCTTCTTCATGTGTGCTTGTTGAGTTACTTACATGTGACACTACTGTTGGTGGGCACCACCACAGGATGGAGCCGCGGGTTCTTCACAATGTCCTGCCAATGGATTGTGTCTGCATGGCATAGGAACTTGTTCTGGTCCACATAAACACCTCCACTCAGAATCTCTGTGGGAAACAAAGAGAGTATGATGTCAATAGAGACATACAGAGGGCTTTCTCCGTATATACCTGTTTTTGCATTGAGGATGCACCTAACTCAGGAATCACGCCACCCTTCTTCTGATATGTTTTTTAAGTGATGGCTTTTCCTTTTCTCATTTTATTTCAATTTACAACAGACCTGACCAGACTCTCCATGTTGATGTCTGAATTATTAGCAAACCTATGGACTGAATTGGACAGTGATTCCCAACAAGGCAGAAGAACAGGATCGGAGTTTTGGGTTTGTTGTGGATGAAATGCCTCTAAGAACTTAAGAGCTCGCTGTGTGCGTGTGTGTGTGTGTGTGTGTGTGTGTGTGTGTGTGTGTGTGTGTGTGTGTGTGTGTGTGTGTGTGTGCGTGCGTGTGTGTGTCGTATTAAGTTGGAGAACCCAATTGCCATTGCGCCACAATTCAGGTTGTTAGCATCGAACGTTTTCCCTCACCCACTTTAGAACACCACAGTAGAACTCAACATTGACAGTGTGATACTGGGGGGACAAATTCACAGTGCACAACTCTGTGAAAATGTGATGTGCGCTCTCCGCTACAGTTTGCTAAAGGTCCATAGTGAATTCACAAATGCACATGTTGATGAAAACGTACTTACATTACTGTGGTGAGCTCCGTTCACGTGCAACATGAACCATCTCAGAGCTTTTTGATCACGCCTTGTATAAGGCTATGAACCCTCCTAATATGCTTGACTTTTGACCTCTCGTTGTTAAACCAACAGGCTGAGACGAGAGTCACATTACCACTGTGGTTAAACTTTACATAAACATATACAGCCATGTAGTTATTGAAGGTGCAAGAAAATGTATGTAATTGATTATGAATCAATGATAAACATATGACTAAATGATAAACCTAAGTTTAAAGGGTTGACAGCTGATCTTAAGTCACTCAGATCTGATAATGGCTGTCGTTGCGAGACAGTCAGGTCAAAGTGTGTCATATTGTTGTTATTACAACAGTTTTTTTTTCCCATTTTATTGTTTTTTCTTATCGTTCTCCTCCCATGCTGTGAGCAGACAGAATCAATTAAGCCCCACTACCATCACAACATTAAATCCATGTGGGATTTAAGCAGCAGTGAGGGACAGCAGGCCTAACAAGTTTGTAATTTTATGTTTCATCAAGGTCGTAATGTATCCCAACGTTATAATATGCCTAGCCTTGTCATACCAATGATCATCAGGCTTAGAGGGAGGATTGATTCCTTTTGTTCCACACACCCACCCACACACACACACACACACACACACACACACACACACACACACACACACACACACACCCATACCCCCACACATAGTCTGTAGAATGATTGGACACGGAGGGTGGTTCAGATTATTGTTGTGCGGGAGTTTAGAGAATGCTTAATCCTGACTTTTATGCGAGAGAGGAAAAGTGGGAAAGAGAAAGAGAGAGACAAATAAAGATGGAAGAAAGCCACAGAGAGATGGATGGCGGGAAAGAAAGAAGAAATGAGGCCCAGTGGCAGATTTGCATTATTTACAGAGCTTGTGTGTTCTCTATCTCCCTACAAACAGATTACTGACACAGGGCTGAAACCGACGAGACACATAATCGTACATGAGGCGCCCAGCCAGCACCACACAAACCCAGCCAAATACAATATTGTCCCACAAAGGCTCGATTAAATGATACTCCTTGGATAATAGGCGGTGGTGGTGGTGGTATTACCTACACAGGTACCCATCCCCCATCCTCAGCGCTCCCTCTCTATCTTTTCTGCATGTGCGGTGGGAGTTCGGGAGAGAAATTAATCCTGTTTCTCACCACAGGAGGGATATCGCTCGACCAGGAGGAGGCCATGTCTCAAATTCAAATTGTTTGCACAATAGGATGCTGCCAGCAAAGTAGGGCAATGGACAACCCAACAAACAAACGCAAAGTAGTTATTATGACAAAACTGCCAGCAGGAAATCTCAACCCAAGTTAGCCAAGATACATGTACATCCTCCAAGCATTCTCCCCTTCATCCTGGCTGGATGAAGAAAGAATAGATCAAATTTTGTAGCAAACACATCCAAGACACATTTGGCCACATGGAACAAGGAGGGAAAATGTAGCCACAATAAAAAAAACAAATTACATTTATTTGTCACTTGCTCTTCAATGACAGTTCGAGATGACCAATTTCACTCAACAATAATTTAAAAAAGACAGCAAAGACCTTGAATTTGATATTTGTGTGGCTGACATCCTCAAATCAAAAGGAAATACTACTCCTCTGTAAGACGTCCTTGTAAACATGAGGCAGCAAACAGGAATAGTAACTTTAAAAATAAGACTGTGTACTTTGTGGCAATTGTAGACTTTATTTTGCTGTATTTCAAGTGAGCATTGAGTAATGGATGTAGTACTGTCCATCATGAAAAGCTGTGGTTCTGACACCAAAGGATACTTTGGCCTATGGATAGGAGGATCATTTGTGGTTCCTCCTGTCCACAGGCCAAAGTGTCCTTTAGCAAGACACTGAATGCCAAGTTGCTCCCGATGGCAGGCAAGGGCCTTGCATGAAGCTCTGTTGCCATTGTTGTATGAGGTGACACTTAATAAGAACCAATTTAGCCAAGAAGAATGTGGGATTCTTGCATGTGGTCAATAAGTGTTTCCACTGATTCCAGTTGAAGCTGAGCTGTATTCACACTCTCAAACACACTGTTTAAACCCCTCACTGTCAACAGGAGACCCATAATACCATCCCAAAGGGCTCCACCATCATTTGGACATGTACATGTGCACAGACAAAACATTGATTTGCAGTGTGACATGAAAAGTTTATGATGCTGGATTACAATTTAATTAGCTCCTTGCTGGCGCTTTGCCCAGGACAGTTACAATATTTCCCGTGGCCTCTCTTGTCGAGATGTGAGTAATTAACATATTACATAATACCTACGATAACATGCAAGGCTCATGCAGGCTTTGCTCTCATTAGAAGTAAATGCTTGGCTTGCATGTTAGTAGGGTGTGCAGTTGGTGGCCAGGGGGAGATCAATGGTGAAATCCTGTTGTTGATTGTTTAGCGGGTAGAGAAAATGTCTTAATTAGTTTGCTCACGTAGCCACGGCTCGTTTTTCCTGAACCCCCCTCTTCCCCCCCTCCAAAAAAAAAAAAAAAAAAAAAGCAACTCCATGAACCTCTCAATGACTGTATGGCTTCGCCAGGCACAGCAATCTTCAGTATCAGGCTGCATGACCATTGGAGAAAAACAATATGAAATTCAGGAAGGCAGAACAAATGTATACAGGCAATTATTTTGATGGTAAGAGCTTGTTGTGATTTTTTTCCCCTTTATTGCAGTGTTGGGATGGGTTTGATTAAGGCTGGGAGGCAAATTGAAAACCAATGATCAGAAAAAAGACATTAATGAGTCTGTGAGAGTGAATTAATAAAGTGTTGTGTGGACTGTTTAATGAAGAAATATGTAGGACAACAGAAACCCCATCATTAACAGTTGATTTGCTCTGGTGTTTGAGGATTGCATTGTTGAATATCCCCCCAATGGAGTTTATTCTCCTGTTGACTGAACTATATTCATGTTCTGAATTACCATCAATACATACAAGAAAAAAAACATTTACATATGTTGCCCTTAGTTCGTCTTCAAATTGTCTTCCAGGGGCATGAAGAATAACATACTAGCTTGATGGATAAGTGAGAGCAAACACAGTCCGCCTGACAGTAGTTTGAAAGATAGAGAAGCAGCAGGAGATTCCGAAAGACACTCAAACAGGCAATTAGAGCAGGTAGACAGGTATTCAATCAAAAAGACAGAGGCTTTTCTTCTCTCCTCTAGCAGTGGGACAGGGGATTTAACCCTCGGTCTCCACTGTACTGTCTCATTGACTCCAAGAGCTTCAAGTTGGTTTCTGCTCAGCACTGCTATCAGCTCAGTGGAACAGAGGGGAGAAACTCTGTGGGAAGATGAGGATGCATTCTGGGTCAGAGAGGCTAAATGCTCAGGCGCAGGTCCTGCAGGACACCCCACCAGCACTGGGAGGCTGAAGTAGTTGCTAGGCTGCACTCCATAGACAGACTGGCAGAAATGCCAAAATAAGAGATGAGTGTACACAGGAAGTACACACGTACACACACACACGCACACAAACGCGCGCACACACACACACACACACACACACACACACACACACACACACACACACACACAAGAAACATGCTCACATGTCCACATGCTTACACACAGATCAGACTTGCAGTAATGAGGCCCTCATTACTATACGTGCCTTGAGCATCAATTAAATTAACAATTTGCGTTATCAGTGGGCTTGTAACCAGAAGGTCACTAATTTGAATCCCGACACAAAAGTTGAGCAAATGTGTGTGGAGAACATCCGCACTACTCAGCTCTCCTTTTGCAATTTCTTTTATGAATTTTCTTTCGAAAAATCCTTCACCAATAATGGTACCATTGACAAACAATCGATGAGAAGTGGGAGACTCTCTGGTTCAGCTTAGAAAAACAAGCAAGGTGTTGGAAAACCTCATGGAGGTATGTCAGCTCTGCTCATTTTGTGCAGTTTGTCAAATTCCATTTAAGCCGTGTTACTAAATACAGATCGAGTTTTATAAGAAGAAAAAATAAGACATTCAGAAAATAGTCCTTAAGAGACTGCAGAAGGCTTGACATAAAGAAATGGTATTCAAATAAATCCACTCCATGCTGCTGACTGAGCTGCAACTTAATGTACAATGAAGGGGAAAAATAAAAGAATGAATGGATGAATAATAGTGCGAATGAAACAATGTAGGTGCATTTTGGATAGATGATGAATAAATGGCAGGGAGTGACGAATGAATGAAGATTATGGGAGAATGAATGCATTCAATTTGATAAGCCATCTATCAGAGTACAGTATCGATACATCTGTCACAATAGATGATGGCTAGCGAGGAGGGATGGAAGAAAGGAAGGGAAAAAAAGGAAAAAAGGAAAGAAAGAAAGATACAAAGAAAGATACAAAGAAAGACACAAAGAAAGGAACTGCAAATAAAACTGTGTAAAATATGGTTGCCAAAGTTAAAGACAAGACAAATTAGTGAACTTTCAAGTAGCCACCCCAGAGGCCTCAAAATACACCCTCAGCATCTCTACCAAGAAGACACATGATTTCACCACAAATAACAACACCAATAAACAATAAACTTTGAGGGAGGACATTTCCTGAGTTTTCAGATGCTGCTCATTCTGCCGCGCAGTGTTGCGTCAATCACTGTGCCTTGAGCTGCTCGGTTGCAGACAGTAGATGTCAGGACAGCAAATCTCTGCCTTTGCTCTACAAGTAGGTGATCCCCACTCCCATCCATCATCGGCTGCTACCACACAGTTCCATGCTCGCCCTCCAGTCCCCACTTTTGCAGAGGAAATGCGATGGGGACACAGATGTAAAGTGTTTGTCTATGTTTGAATGAAGGTGAAAGATAAGGAAAAAGGAGTATGTGTATGGACATGGAAGAGAAAAAGAGAGGGTCTGTGTATAGAGCAATAGTGAGAGTAAAAACTGTGTGGGAATGTGCCATTCTATAGGTGTGTCTGGATGTATGTTATTTCTATACTATACAACAAAACTTGTTGTGAGCAAATTCTACTTCGAATACCTCATTGGCCTCAATATAACAATGTATTTTCAGCAAATACTGTTTGAAAAAGTGGGGGTCTTATAGACATTTTTGCACCCAAATGTAGGTTGTGGCCTTAATGTTGCTGGGTCAGTGTTCCAGTCTGTTTAGTGAGTCAGTACAAAGGGTTCTTTGTTTCAATAGATGATCATCTCTCAAAACTTTTCTTTAGGGAACAATCAAAGAATCTTAAAAATCAAAGCAGTAGAACCCAAGATATACAAATGTACCTCCCAGTCAAGCTCCAAAAACACTAGATCCTACATTTCTTATAATGCAACTCAATTATGTCTTTCACAAGATGTTTTACAAGAAAAGACTCCTGCCTTTTAAATGTCCAATTCTTTTAGAAATCAAATATTTAACAGAGGCTTTAATGCCATCCCTTAAACCCAAAACAAGAAAATCCTAATGACATAATCAGGGTTATTTTTTCAAACGTTGAAAAGCTCCCTTCAGTAAACAGAATTTATAGTTTTAAATCGGTATATAAATCGGCAGACACACTAAAGGGGCTGTTAATTTGAAATCAGAGCTTTTAATTTGAAACAAAAAAATTAAGTTGCTGCATTCAGTCCAATGGAGTGCCAGCGGGAGGCTTTAATTGTGAAGCAGTTACAGGAAATGCTATTTATTTGTAATAGTAAAAAAAATGGATCGTTTGAAACAAGCAGGTATTTTGGGCTATTCTGTAAGTGGACCAGTGGTCAGTGTATCTGCAGCCATCGGCGAGTGGCTGCAGGCTCAAGGTAAAGTTACCCCTTCACATTCCGCTCATCTTTAAATATCACCATTGTTTTGTATTCGGCTGATATGTTTTATTTGTAACCAAAGATTATGGTAGTTTGCAACTTTTACTCACACATTGTGCTTCTAAATTCATTTTCAATGTTTTTGCAAGTCTATTTTTTTGGTGCAAATGTGAGTGAAATACTCATACAGTTACAGTTATGTTACACCTTGGGGGTGTGATCGGGACATAAAATATTGCTTTCTTATGTGTGACCACTTTTTTAGATATATTAAGGATTTTAGTGGAGGAATAACAAACTTAAATTTCCTCAGACACAACCTCAGTCAACAGGCAAGAAACCCTGGCATCATTTTAGACTAAGAACGAAGGCTTATGTGAGGAATGTCATCACATCTGAACATCTATATCTCTAACGACTACAGTGTACTTTTACATTTGGCTGGCTTAACCATTGTAATACTCTAGTATGTGGTCTGCCTTTCAGTTCATATAATTATAATAACAAAACCAATTCAGTATTTTTCTGGTAAACAACGAATTTGTAGATGTAAGTTCCATTGTGTGAATTGTATATCACAGCATGCATCACAAACTTCATTTCTTCTATAAGGTGGAGCACCTCCCACAGGAATGGCATGCAATTTTAACAGCGTTAACGCAATTCCCTAGCAAAATGGTGGTACCCATTCAAATGTAATTGCACTTTTATGTGTTTAACTATTGACCTGAAAAGAACAACTGCATTAATTCGACCACATAAAAGTGCTTCACGAGAGGTTCACCAGTGAGATGGTAGCAGTGGGATTTCACTGTCTCTGAACATACTGCGGCCAGGAGCAGCAGCGTGGGCAGCGTGTGTGTGTGTGTGTGTGTGTGTGTGTGTGTGTGTGTGTGTGTGTGTGTGTGTGTGTGTGTGTGTGTGTGTGTGTGTGTGTGTGTGCATGCGCGCTTGTCTCACATTGTTGGGTTGGTGGAAGAAAGATAAAAAGCGTGAGAAAAAACAGAATGGAAGAAAAAGCAATATATTAAAGATTGAACAAAGACAAACATAGACGGCCACAGATGTGTTTTCACTTCAGTAGTACACGTACAGCATAGAGTGTGCTTCACATACATATGTAGGGTCATGTATTAAATGCATATTTCATTTTAACATGGTGAATGACATTCAAGGCTGAGTGGCTACGGCGGTACACAGCATCACAGCATCACGTGCACATTGTTGCTTGTGTATTTCATGTTCTTAACAGACATGAATACATTGTATACTGCACAATTTTTTTGTTGATCAAATTTAAGTAGCTGAAAAAGTTGTGACTTAATGACCAAGAAAATATGTGGGTCTTGAGACTTGACCAGTTGAAAACCTCTATTTTAGCAGGATAGTGAAACATATTGTCTTATTTCCACTCAATACCATTTTAGTGTAACCTGCTGTCTGTGCTCTGAAAGGTGTGCAACACCCAGAAGTCAAGTTACTCTGATCAAGTATAAACCAAGGAGGAATACAAGATGAACCCCCCCACACACTATATGCTGTATAAGCTCCATTTATTTGTGTTGCTTTTGTGTGGTATAAAATATCACTCTTTTCTCTGACAGAGGGTCATTTTAACCTAAATGGACACGAAAACACGTTAGAAATAACCACCAGAATGTATTAAAATGTCTTGGATTGAAGCTGTCAGTAGAAAACCATGTAGAACTAACATTCAATCTGTAAAAGTGATATATTACTTATTGCTCATCTTAGAAGTCACTTGCGGCTGTTTTATCCTTTGTCACTCTGAAGGAGAAATGTTGAGATCTTTTCTGAGGTATAGTCACGGGGGTGTTGGCCGTGGCCCCCTTCCCCCAAACATTCGCCTCTCCTCCGCCAGGATAATTGCATTCACAGGCTGCTGATTAAATTTGGCCCATCCCTTGCGCAATTGTTTCCTGAGTCTTTATGAAAAATGGCTGAGATTTAAGGATTATGGAATTATACCCGAGCAAGGCAAAGCATCTGCTTAAACATGAGAAGAGGGGAAAAAATAAAAACATGACAGAATGGTTATGGAGGGGTGTGGGGTTGCATCCTTGCTTATTGTCAACTTGAACGCTGATAAAACCCTGGTAATCTGAGCTTTATGGATAAGATGGAGGAGGATGAGGAGAAAATGATATTACAATATCTTGAGATAAGACAAATCGACAAGCAAGAAAGAAAACAAAACCAAGAAAACAAATAAGGAAATAGACAAAAAAAAGTAAGACAGAGAAGATTATCAAGGGGACATACAAGTGAGTGATTAAAAAAAGAGTAAAAGGACCTTCAATCGGTGATGCTGAGGGCCACTTAGCTTATCAAGGCTGATGTGTGATCAGCCTGCCAGCTGAATTGAAATGAGCCACGCTCTCTGGAATGGACAAAACAAACCAGGGTCTGAGAGAGGCCCAGAGAAAGAGAAGGAAATATGGAGAGACTGAGAAGAGGGAGCGCCTATCTTACCAGAAGCATACCAAGTATGGTGGTTTTTACCACAGAGGAAGCTGGCTTTAGTCAGTGCATGGTTTGCTAAGGCAACAACACGTTACTGAGGCTTTGTTTTTTCAGGTCTACTGAGAGACAGTCTTAACACACTGCAGGCCATGGTTCTCACTTTGTTCACACAGCTCGAGTATGTGGTAGGCACCAACCATGGAGCAAAAGTCCGCCCGGAGGACTGTAAAGTGGATTTAAAGTGAACCTACCAAGCATTTAGCAGGGACACATCTCTGCCAAGCACCACATAATCATTAGAATGTGTCAACTTAATAACATATTGTTTTTAGTCATTTAGTTAAAAAAGTGTTTTGGAAATTACAGGGTGACACGAGAGGAAAACAGATCAGACTTGTGAATAGCCACTGATGCAAAGCCTGGAAGACTCCAGAAGAGACACAAGGAGAGTCAGTAAATTCTGCAAAATGTGAACTTGTTTTGAACTGAATAACATTTGGTATAATTTTCCCAAACAGACAATCCAAAATTCACACCCACTTCACACAGTGACTGGCCAAGCATGCTGAAGTGAGAAAGTAAGGACGGTTTGAACTTCTCTATCAAGCTCTCTTCTCATTACACAACTATTTCTGGCACTTTATGTGTGTACAACCAAGTGCAACACTCTGAATGCCTTCCAGGAGAGATTTTCTGAAAATGACTGCCATTATCCCCATATTTAACGATTATCATGTCTCCCTCTTCTCTGCGACAGTGTGACCATTTGGAACAACTGTAAACAGCTTTGCCTTGCTTCTGGTTATTGCCAAACTACTTCTTTTTCTATAATAACATGGCCCTTAAAACATATAGAGGATGGACTGACGGATACATCAACCTTGCAATATTGAGGTTCTCATGTTGCCAGCATGTTAAGTAGAATAACATGTTTCCAAACCTCCCGCAGTGTAACAATATAAATATTTTTTAATTGGGAACTTTTTTTTTTAAGGTATTATCTTTGAGACGAGAACAAACCTTATTATTGGATAATTTGGAGACAAGTAGTTCTTTTGAATGAACAGGGAAAGTAGGAGCTGTATTAATATTGTAATTATGCCTTACTGCAGTGATATCCAAATGATGGCATAGGTACCACTGGTGGTCCACAAGGCTCCTCCTAGTAGTGCACAATGCAAGAGCCTTGCTAAAAGACCTCACAATTGCAGTCTAATGGGCTATAGTTTAAAAAAAATAATTTGATGTCATGTTATTACAGAAATATAGTTATTACATATACATATTGCATTACAATGATGAAAAAAATAGTTGTTTGCTTGTACTTATATTTTAGAAATAAAATTTGCCTGACAAAGCATAACACTAACATTAGCTTAAGACAGTTGTATTGTGATCTCTGATTCATTGACTTCAGCAAACAGATGAGTGCAATTTTAGAATGGAAAGCTCCAAAAAGCAGTCGAGAGTCAAACGACTACTGACTGAAAAACAAATTCTCCGATTTTGAAACAGTAGTCTTATGCTGTTTTTTTTGTTTTGTTTTGTTTTTTGCCTGTGCGAGGTTATTGCATGGTCATCTCAATAAATTTGATTTCTGGTGAAAACAAATTGTTGGTATCTACAGTAGGAAGTGGTTTTACCCAAATACCACCGTGATATTCTTCTGTTTTTATCTGCCTCACTGATGTCAGGCATCATTGTCTCAGAGTCAGAACTGTGGAGCAAATGATTTTAGACCTTATCCCTGACCAAACTGATCTCTTTGTTTGGGCAATAAAATGGTTCCTACAGCCTGGCTGTTGCAATAAGGGTCTATAATGAAAAACAAATAAATAATAAAAAAAAAAAACTGAAAATGACAGGAACACCTGGCATATGTGGTGGAAACAGGACACAGAGGTAAAAAACAAAACAAAAAAAAAACTATGGAAGTCCAATATCTGTAGCACCATAACAACATGTACCATGGAGAGGTGGAAAGGAAGTCAGGACATGTTTAAATAAATATGTATATGAACTAAAACCATGCCTGGTGTTGCATGTATTAACCACCATATTTCTGTGGAGATGTGAGATGAACAAAAAAGTCATTTTCATGTCCCATTACCCACCACTGCCCCCATCAATAGCTGGTCCACTTACCCAAGGCTTCGCCCTAAGAGGCAAAAATAAGCATATTCATTATTAAGCAGCCAGGGGAGAAAAGGGAGGAGTCGCAGGGTTGGAGGGTATATGTGTGTGTTTATGTGTGTGTCGGCACTGTTGCAGGGTTATTAAATGAGTTTTGGGAGCACAGCTTCTCCTAAACTCATGGAAAGCAAGCCTCAATGCTAACAATTTAAAAGCCCAAAAATCTCAGGCCTTTCATCCAGCTGTTGAAACATGTACTGTATATCTTATGAGCATGTAAGTAACCACTGTCCCAGCCACACCTAAAGCCATGTAGTGTTGGAAAATGGATGAAAAACACTATTATATTAACAACACAGATACAAAAGCAGACAGAACAGAACAGGAACAATGTTAGGTTAGTAACAGCCTGAGAGGACACAGTGCTGCCTCTGTGATTTCAGAACTTGTTTATGTTGATGTTAAATGCCTCGTGTCTTGAACAGTGAGAATATCTCATCTTCAATCCATAGTTGTCCATTCAGGCTCATAACTAAGTTGATAGAAAGTGACATTTTCCTCAGTGGCTTTTGAGACCCACCGAGCTGCCAGTCAGCTCCTATTTTATTTGCTTTCCCACTTATTTTGTTCCTCCTCTGAGATGAGCACTGAGCGCCTCTGACATCAAAGACCTGTCTGAAACATAGCCTGGCCTTCCGAATCAAAGTAAAAGACTGCACGTCAAGGCTGCACAGCCATGCACTGACCTGATGAAGCCACAATGACAGCCAGTCAGTGACAGAAACTGAATATGACAATCACAGTGTGATTGTTTTGAATCTGCAGTCATATCTATGGTAGACTTTTATACATGCAAATAAATAGAAAGAAGTAGGTACAGGACAAAACAGACAAACAAGAAAATTTGAATTCAATAAATTATAAACGTGTCAAGCCCTTCATTTGTTTATTTGTAGGTGTGTGTCCACTTCAGGTCTGGGCATTGTGCGTTTGGACAAAGTAGTGTGCACAGTACTTTCCAACAAAGTACAGGTTTCATAAGTTGCTGAACATTTGCATTGAGCAATGTGTACCTAGCTTATTAGTAATAGAGAATAGTTTAGAGAGAAGAGTACTAGTGGTGTTTAGGTTGTCATTATTCCAATTTTTGGTCCAATGACAATATACTATAGTATGTAGAAAGGCAGGAATGAACTTAAAAGCAACAACAGTTATTTGCTTAGTTAATATTTTCTTGCAAATTTAGGGAAGATGATTGGCCATACAATGTGTGCAACCGATTGCTTCCCTTCATACTCCAATAGTTGGTCTCTTTCAACCATGAGAAACATCACTGCATCTTAAAAGGACCAAATAAGCAATATTCCATATTTTTCTCTTTGTAAATAAATTCCATTAAAAGAGCAAAATAAACAGTAAAGATAATTCTTTTTATAGATCTTCACTGTTGTCTAAACACTATAGTGGACCAGTCAAATCATCAGTCAGAAAACCCTCTGTTGACTGAGGTTCTTCAAGTCGAGTCGTTGTATTTTGTTCTTTCAGGTGGAGGACAAGAGAGGAGATTCGGGTACCATGGGAATACGGAGGTTGACCTAGTTTCAAGTGGCAGGAAAAGATAGGGTGTTCCCAGGAGGAGGTCCCTCACCACCAGCACATGCACACATCCGGTTTGTCAGCCCTCGGAGCAGGCGGCTTCAAGCGCGTTGCTTAGGTTGAGGCAGTGGGGCCACAAGGTTGTCCCGTTGGGAGTCAGGCCCAGAGTAGGGTAGTTTTGACCACAACTGTCCCACTGGCTGCAGCCTTCACCAGGGAAGGTCCTACATGGCTTACCATGAGAGGCCAAGGCGATGAACTTGAAAACCTCAGGGACCTGTATGGGACCCTCGGGGAGAGAGACAGAGGGCGACACCCAAAAAAAGGAGTGAACAGTCGAACCTTCGTGTTGAGCAGACAAATCCTCTTCAACGGACAAATTCGGATTTGGGTACAGCCCGACTAAAGACCATTAAAAACATGACTCAGGTGTTTGTTTGCTGTTTTCAACTGTATAAATCTTTTGGTGACAGTAACAGTGAGGCTTGCAGAGCTTGGAGATATGCCAACATTTTGCATGAACAAGTCTGATGTATACTACTTCTTTATTGTGCAGTAACAGTGTCTGGTTGTAAGCATTGCAGAGTCAAAGTGGCTGAGAAACACATGGGAATTTACATACTCCAGAGCACATTAATCCCCAGCACACAAACTCAAGCAGACCCAGTCACACTCGGCGGTTCCCTCTTTCCTTCTGGAAGAACAGGAAAGGTTTCAGACAAGTGAACAGTGTTTTACTGGTCTCTGAGACAGTTTTACATCTACATCAAGGCGGATCTTGGTCTGATCTAAGCCATTGCCTGGGGGGATGGAAATGTTGCAGAAGGAGAGGAGAGGACTGTGTTTTGATTATTAATTGGTATTAAAATTCCTTCCACGCCTACTTTAATTTTTAATGAGGTGAAAGTCAACTCTCACTTTCAGCAGGCCGTAGAGGTTCCGTTACGAAGGAAAATTGGTAATAAAGAGTATGTAGTCATGTTTGGGCAGGTCAAGTTGACAAAAGAGGAAGTGAAAGTTGAGGCCTGTGTTGGACAACATTTATAAAAAGTGAGGATAGTTCTCAGGAACAGGGAAAGTCAATGTGGAAATAAAAATAACTAAGCCAGACATGGTCTCCAGACAGGAAGAAAGGATATTAGTTATTTACTCCTAATTTAAATATAAATCCAAATAACCATTATTTTCCAAATTGTTTTCTTAACATTTATTTGAAATACCTCATATCAAACAATTTGAAAGAGTTTTTGACCAAAGAAGCATTTTGCTGTCTCTTGGGGAGTACATCCAGGGAAGGATCCAGGCTGCTTTAATAGTATTTAGTAACAGCCACTCCATTTGATCTTAGTGTAATTATCACCAATCTGCCTTCCACTTTTCCAAATACTGTCAAATAGTTATAATTTGAACTCCTCCTTACTCTTCTATTCATAATTCCTTAGGGCTTTTTACTCTTTGTCCAAACTGTTCTTACAGTCTTCTGTACTCTGGGGGCAGGTAGGGGAAATGTTCAGGGCTTATCTGCCAAAGATTAAGGAGGAAATGCAGTGCACATAAGGTGGTGTGATAATAGCTGCCTTGGTGGTTGTTTAAACTTAGTAGTTTTAATGCTTGTAATGGGTTTAAGGGCAGTTTGAGCCAGTTTGACACATGGGAATTTGAGCAGAAACTTGCTGCAGACACACATTAATTAAATATATAACACACACAGACAAAGACATACACATGTTTAATTGCCAAAGATCTATTTCATATTATTATTTATCCTTTCTCGTGGCAGGTTGTGCTATTGTTGTCCATTAATATTTCATAAAGCAGTTATTTTCTGCTTATGAAATATCAGGCTTCACATTATTAAAGAGGAGAGCATAACAAATAACAAATGCATAGAAAAACAACAACGCCCCTTTAAGGCAACGCTGTGAGGGACTTAGGTTGATAGTCCTGGAGAAAAAAAATCTGGTTAATTGGCCAAGTTATATATACACTTAAAAAAAAAAAAAAAAAAAAGTAAGAAAAGAATGGAAATACTTCATTTGACAAGTAAGAAATTAAGGAAAACGTCTATTAATAATTTGGGAAAGTGGGTCTTTATGGGTAGAGGCTGCCAAAGTCAAAACAAATTGAAGCATTCAAACCAATATAAGTAAAACGTATCTTGCAATGCTCACGGTATTCAGTTATGCTCTCATTCAAAATATTAAAACTATTAAAATAAACTTTTTTTTTTTTTTTAATTGAACCCTCCTGGCCCATGGCATTAAAACATTTGGCTCCAATGGTCTCACTATCGCTGTCACACAGGGGTATTACACAGCATTCAATTAACACCAACCACTGATAGCCCGTTCTGGACTTCGATTTAACATGTGCTTCCTCACGATCCACATTAGGGGCTCACAAATGTGACAATATGAATGTCGTCCTTTAGAAAGAAGTCCCTCTCGCCCCCTTCCTGGAGCGCTGAAATATTGAGTGTGACACGGGAGTAATTGCATGGGAAGTAATCAATTAGACACACAACTGAAGGAGACCTGAGGTCTGTGGGCTGCCAGGCAAGTGGCTTGACTGAATTCTGGTGACGTGCACCGAACCAATCTCGCCTGCCTCCTGTGGCAGAAGTGCTCTCACATCTTGTAGTAGTTAGACGGTGAATGAAAGTCTCAGGGATCAGAAGAAGGCAGCAATTTTACGCCCCTCATTCAGCCGTCCCTTTTCAGGGGGAAACACAGTGACTCAAATCGTCCCTTTCACCTTTCCCCGTCCTATCCCATCCTTTCCCATCCATCCGCTCAGCACATTCCCGTACATTCCCTGAGATTTCCACCCATTGAACGTCTCTGGAGAACAGAGAAGGACCAAGTGCATAAAAGAGTTTTGCATACAGTACGCAGTGGTATAAACATGACATTACATGTGTTTGTGTGAAAGGCATCAGTGTGACAAACCCAAGGCAGCCAACTGAAATATGATGTCAGACAGAGCGCCAAAGAAAGAGGGATAAAGAGATGGAAGAAAGACAGAAAATGGGATAGATAAAGAGAGAGCAGATGGGCCATGAAGGAGTGGATAACGCCTTGGCGTAAAACGCAGGCTTGTGTACATGCATGCGATGAGAGAGGATCATTCAGCAGATGGGGCCTCAGATTGGATGCTTCATTTTGGACAGACGCAGTGCAGGCGTAGGGTGGTTAGAAAAATGAATCAACAAACACTAAACAAATCGGGAAAAAAAGAGATACTGAATAAAATGAGGGAAAGGGAGGGGGTGGCAGTAAAATGCGTTAAATCAGAAAGCTCATCTGTGTTGTGCTCCTTATTGAGGCTGTTATTATTTAGCCTGGAAAACAGGCTGTAATTATCATGTGAAAGCCCAGAAGCTGCCCAGGGTTCACGTGAATCCAGACAGCAGTGCTGAAATTGTTTGCCTAAGCAAGAAGGAAGACACTGTGGGTCAGAGTGAGTGAAAATACAGATTGGGAACTTTTAAAATGTCAGGGGGCAGCTCTGTTTAACCTTGGATATGGGGAGAAAAAGTAGAATGAAGTAGACGCTTCTCTTAACAGCAATCAGAAGGCTCACTTGCACATACAATAATCTTTAATAACGTGCAGTCTTTTAGGGACCAGCTTTTTGTCTTCAGATGGCAGATTTGTCCACACTGTCAACTTTTTAAACTGTTTTTTTTTGTCCCCAGAAAGTGTTGTCAAACAAACAACACAACTCAAACTTTCCACACTTAGGCATAGAGTGCCCTCTTTATATTTCTTATTCTATACACCCTGTGCACACACACCATCCCTCAACTTTTTCCCAGCTTGACTGTGCCTTATATTTCATATTCATGAGGATAACTTAGCTAAGCTTGATTGAAAGGTGCATCAGAGGGAGTCCTATCCCTGCTCAGCCGGAGACCTCCTCCGCCCCATCCCTCTCAAATCCAGAGAGTCCATTCACAGCTTGCAGAGAGAGCACCCGGAAAATCAATAAGTGCAATGCTACAATATACTAGCGACAAATTGATTTCATCCCAAGGCAATTTCGACCCAAGTAGAAATGCGTGTGGGTTTCAGCAGTGAAGGGGTCTTTTACTGCACCTTCTCTTGATTAGCCCCTTATGTAGTTAATAAGTTTTATCCTCTTATATATGTTGCTTATGGATTATATTGATCATTTTACACCTCTCCTGGGAGCTACTGGCAGAGGAACGATGGACTAATATGACAGCAACATCAAAGGCCTCGTAATGAATAAGACAGCGAGCCTAGGACTCACTAAAGAACTTCAAGGAAGGAAAGTTTGATGTGTTCTGCTTGATGTACAGGAGAGGATCTTTCTTTATGGTTCAGGCTTATTTCCTTCCTCAGCAGCACGCTGTAGAGTGATGACAACTGCAACAGAACAAACTGGGACACAAGTGACTTTTCTCTCCCCCCCAGCAAGAGCCTGTTTAACTGTCAGGTCCATCTGTGCAAAAAGCAGTGATATGATAGACCCTCCAAGACAAGTTACTCGTTATGAAGTTATGGGGCCACAGTTTTGGATCTGATCCTAAACAGTCCTTTCTCCCCTAACTTTGTAGGCATATACAACAGTACAGAAGTTTTAGGCACTAAAAGTAAGGTCCTTTCAAAAATAACTCCAATGTGAATTGTTTATATTAAATTAGCAATTGGTAATAATATGTTTTGTTCTATTTGCTAACCTTGTAAAACAGCAACAAAATCAATATTGGGTGAAACCATTGTTTCCCTTGAAACAACATCAGTTTTCTTAGGTAACAGATATCAAGGCACTTGACAGGTAGGTTGTTCCAAGCGTCTTCGACAACTTGTAGTTCCTGTTTGGATTTATTCTAATTGTCTTCCGTTTCTTCAGGTAATCACTGTGATGACTCAACCATCATCGGGGCCCTGTGGGGACCATACCACTTCTTGTCCCTGAAGATGGTTCTTTATAACCCCTTTCTAAGAATGAGAGATAGGTTAGGATTTTTGAATTTTCAAATTGTTGTCGAATAGTTTATACGATGATCGTCTTGTCAAGTTTCCCTCGATTTACCAGCACCTGATAGAAATGTGTTACTGCCTCCAGAAGGTGGTGGTACTGCACCTAAATACTGTTTCCCAAAAGCCATTTAACAACAAAAGGAAGAGAAGAAGAACACCTTGCTACCAGGCTTTGGTAAAACATGTGTGGAACTGTGAGATTAGATGTTACAAAAATCGGCAAAAGACTACTACAAACGTCAAAAGGTTCTGTGTGGAACTCCCTCCAACAAATGAACAAAAATGAGATGCAATGCAAACTGGGCCTTGTAAAGCTAGAATATCATAAGTCTACCACCACTTTGCACAGTCCATTGAGAGTGAAGCACCAAGCAGATGGACCATCCACACATTACAATCAGTGGCTGGTTTTGTTACCAAAGTTTGATGTTAAATGTGCAGAGAGCAAACAGAAACCTTCATCTCAAAGATGAAAGCTACAGACATGCTTCCCATCAGATTTGTCAAAGCTAACGGTTTTCTAAATTTGATGTAATTTGTTGACCCTGAGCTTACGATGTCAATTAATCTCTCTCTCTTTCTGTGTATGTGCGGGGGCAGGTCTTGGAATAATAGTTATATAGTTCCCAGTTATATAGTTCCCAGCACAATTCGAATAGCATTTTTTTTTTTTAAATGCCCATTCCCACTTAGCACCAAGGGCAACATTGAAGATTTTTGGTTAATAAGCTGTAATAACAAAGAAATCTCCAAAAGTGAAACAATCGCACTGCAAGAAGATTTTGTTTTTTTTCACTAACAAAAAAGTGAGAATATTCTTTTTTAATGTATTTGTTAGCAAAAATATACTAAGAAAAAACAGTCAGTTGTGAAGTAGAGCAGAGTCAGGCCGTGGCTGTTGTGCATAATTCCCCTCTACTTCATGGCTTTAGGCCACGGATGGCACATCAAACAGTAGCTTCTCACAGAGTCCAGCCCCGGCTCCCTCAGCACTGGCTTCAACTTGGCACCACAATGAAAAGGACTTGCTTGGCAAAAAGCTTCTGGTGGTGCTGGACAAACGGAATTCCCTAAGTGTGGCACAGCGTGCGAGAAAGAATAGAAGATGGAACGTAGCACAGAATCACACAGCGTAGCTGCACATGCAGACTGATGGCTGTGTTGTTTCCCTCGACTCTGGGGAATCACCAGGAAGGAAGAGTTGAGGAGAACAATGAGAGACAACTGAATTATTTAAAAAGGGGGTTTGGAGGAGGTGGAGACACAGGCTCAGTGCCATGCTTTTTCCCTGGAAATATAAATTAATTCTAGTCACGAAATAAACTATAATCTTTCAAAATAGGAAGAATTTTTGATTTCTAGTGCAGCTTGATGACGTTGTCTTTCTCATGGTACCTCGGTGTTGTCTTGGTATTCTTTACATCATGCGTATTCATTTATTAATTGAAAAAGATTTTTGGCTTTAGTCTAGTTTTCGTCAGTGACATTTGAGTCTAAATGTTTAGCTTTAAATTTTCATATATTCAAAGCATTTTTTGACACCTTTGTGTATGGTTACATGCGTTATTCACGTTGACCAGGATGTTGATATCCATGTCCCTTTGCTCTACAGCGATCTGAATTCTGACGGCTTGAACAAAACCCCTCTGTCTAGCCTCCTCAACTAACATCAGCATTGACATTAACACAGGGTGCCGTGGTGTGGTTCATTAAAATAATGTTCATGGCCTGTCTTTAGCTTGAGAAGAGATGCTAATTTGTAGGATAACATTAATACAGTGCTATTTCGTTAACAAACATCTAGATAATTAATTTGATTGCCATCCTTAATCCTGGAATTTATTAATTCCCTCTAATAACAACATTAGCAGTAGTAGATTAACTTTATTTCTAAATAAATGTGTGGGACCTGCTTGCATGTGCGTAGTTTATCTGGTTCACGTGGACACATTTGCATAGGCCCGGACTGATGACATTTACTGTTATTCGACCAAAACACAAATTGCTTCTCTCTTCACGTTCGCTCACTCAGAAGATTTGTACGGCTGGATTTAACTTCAAAATGAGTAAATGACACCTTTGATCTTGAGTTGCACACATCATGAGCTGTCCCTGGTCTGCCACACATAGCCCTGAAGTGGAAAAGCTCTACATCTTTTTTGCAAGTCAAGAGCATAATTTTATGCGACCTCAGGGTCAGGGCTCCTGAAGAAAACCAAGCAACACAAGAGCCCTAGCTTCCCACGCAATGTTTTCCTACTTTGTACACTATTTATCAGCAATTGCATTCACTGTCTTCTCCAACTCCTGACGAAACACGCTTCGTTCGATTGCAGAGTGGGTCATAATTCAGATGAGAATAGTTTTTGCGGGAGTGATCGGCAGAAACGCCAGAAGAGATAAAGTCTTTACACAACACTGTGAGTAAACATCATATCCTTTGGTGTGCAAGGGTTAATTGTGATAACAACACCACTCGGGATCTTGGGAAAAGAAGAAAAGGCCGACCGTCTGCATATTCTCATCTTGTGTGAAGGTGACAGAAGCCGTGTTGTGAAAGTAACAGTTAATACTTACATCTTTCAAAAGAAATTGAATTACTTTGCAGATTACTGCATACAAATATAATTTAGTTACCTAGGAAAGTAACTTTTGCGTCACTTTTAATTATCTGCTTCAATTCTCTCAATGCACACGTATTATCAAGTGATGCGAGCAGCGAGCTCTCCTTTGTCTCCCGACTGTTGAGGGTCTCTCCAGTCTGCTTTCGGTTTGACATGGACGAACCTCCCTTACTTCAGGTCGGGGTGTTGGGGAAGCTTCGCGCTCCATCACTCTCCCTGTGGCTTCTGTGCCTGTCTTCTAAAGCATGTGAGCACCGCATGCCTCTCGTTGTCCCCATTGGCATCCAAACACTTGGTTGAGGCTGCAGGAAGGCAGGGATTGATGGTTTCCCTTGCGAGATAGGATTGAAGTAAAAAACAACCAAATCCTGTCTGGGCCTAGATTCCAACCAGATGACTGTTGGGTACTGATGATGAACTGTCCACCTCCATTGAAGCGATGCACTCCCGGTTCACGCAAGATGGAAGTGATAAGTAACAAGCCCACTTCGATTTCAGTAATTTTAATTGAGTTATTTAATTTAAAAAGGTAATTCGTTAAATTACTAGTTTCTGCCAAAAGTAGTAGAATGCCAGGTAGTTACAACACTTGACTGAAGCCAGTAAACAACTACCAGCACAGTGGCCAATTAATTTTTTTCAGTCTGCATTGAGCCCTCCAACCTTTTTCTCATTGCAATTGTAGCTTTGTCCATGTTTAATTGTGGCATGTGGTAAGCTCTTTGCATGATTCTGTCTTTGTGATACTGGAGATATTTTTGACATCTTACTGTTGAATTAATTACAACTAATGCTACCTGTTGCCAGTCACAATTGTTAAATCAAGAAAAAGGTCAAATAAGTTATCTTGTGCAGGACAAAAGAACTGGTTGAACAGCTAAGACTTTTTATCCAACAAGGTAATGAAGTATATAAACAGTTTCAGGTGAGAATCTGTGAAGCATTCCTTTTAATCCACCTCCGAGGTGTTACCTTTGAAATTGGTAGAAATATAAATCAATCTGTTTTCGTTTGACCATGACCTTCAGTTATGAAGAGGGTCACACAGTGAATTGCTGTCATTTGTTGCCTCCAGCTCAATTATAAATTGGAATATAAAAGGTAACTTTATATACAAGATTTAGAACTGGTTGTTTTACTGACTCTGGGTGGTGTACTTAAACAAAAAAACAAAAAATATACCATAAATAACCACAAGACACAACACAGACAAATGTGAGCAACCAGAATATAACTCAGCCACTTGCCTGTCAGGTTCTTCAGACCCAACTGCCGCAGGCCGAAGTTTCCATCACGTCTGTAGTTGAGGAAGATTGCGAGAGAGTAGCGGTCCTCGTATAGCTTTGTTCCTCGGATGATCCTCAAGTTCTCCAAAGGCAGGTAGTCAAACTGGTTCAGAGCCACCAACACGTAGCCAGTCACTTCTCGGATAGACTGCGGACAGAGTTATGGAGGGAGTTGTTAGTTTGTGTCTTAACTATGGAGAGTATGGAAGCAAATCCAATTTGAATGTGAAAAATATGAAAGGGATTAAAATGTGCTTTTCCCCATGGATCTGAAATGATTGATTCTGCAAGTGAGTTAGTGCAAGGATAAAAGGTAGAGGAGCATCATCGCTTTTTCAGCATATGAAAACTTCAGGGTTTAGTCCATAATGTTTTCAGGCAAAAATGCAACAAAAAATATGTTATAAAAAAAAGTTTTACAACACATCTGGATAATGAAGAGAAACTATTTGCTGAAGCTAACAAACTGCATGTCTCTACATTTGGTTTTCCTTCACATTGTGTGGTATGTAAAGAGAAATTGTAGACTGGCATGGTGGTACACTTGTAGCAGCAGATGTCAAATGAAATATACTTAGTCACACCACTGAATCTCGCTACTGTGACTTTGAATTAGACAAAATGGCTGATCAAAATGTCTCCTTTCTGTGTTTATTCTTAAGTCACACTGTGATAAGCATTAATAATTCAAGAAAATCTTGTTTATTTGGAAAGCTCCAGTATATATGTGCTCCTTGCCCCAACAAATAATACGTTGCTCTGTAAAAGTCTTTGTTTAAAAAACTAAAATCATCTTTTGAGCTTTAAATATATATAGAATTGAATACAGTTGCCTCTGAAAATAGATGCACTCAGAGACAAAGCGAGTGGTGGTAGAGAATGCAGTACAGAAGCAGAAGAAACAAACAAAACATGACAGTCTAAAAAAAAAAAAAAGGAAAGTCACATGAGATCATTGACGGCATCTATCTTCAAGGTCACTTTCCACAGATTCAATAATGCCAGTGAGTTGAGTTCGAGCATCTGAGCGAGGCGAATTTGCTCCAGGGTTTGTGACCTCACTGCAAAACTTGGCCCAGGGTTCAGCGCTCATGTCCGGGGCCCGGCCCGGAGTGACTGAGCCACAAGGACAGCCATAGCTTCACACTTTAAATGTCATTTAGGAGGGGATATAACGACTGTCGAAACTTTGGTGAGGAGCCACCCAGTTGGAGCTGTTGTTGCATGAATCAAAGTGACAGGCGGTGTCCTCTTTCTCCCATCCACCATCATGGTGGCTGTCATTAGCAGACAGGCGGTCAGAGAAGTCTTTCCACGCCGGCCCGCTTATTCTCATAATCAACAAGTCTCTGTGTGAAGTGCTGTTGCAGCTGATGTACTGAGCTGAAATAAGTCCTAAGGAGGGCCCTGGCAGTGTAGTCATGGCGTCTGACAGCTGTCAGAGAGCATGGCCATCAGCCACCAGTCACAGCTCCGTCATCATTACCCTGCTGATTACCATTAATAGAAACAGACGGGCCAGAGTCTGGCGAGTCTGAGTATATTTATGTGAATGAGTGATGGAGACTTTTTATTCAGTCTGTGTCTGCATGTGTTTATTGGTTTAAAAACTAGCTGGAAAATAAATTTAAAAAAAGATGAAGTTAGCTCCTTTGTGTTACTGAAAATATTCTAACAGTTAGAGAATCTCTGAGGATCATGGTGTGTCCACATGTCAAAACTTGATGCATTATTGGAATTTATAGGTACATTTGTCATTGTAAATCCTGGGTGGATGTATAGTAGAACTACAATATGCGGAGCGTATTCGATGTGTGTGCATGAAGTACTTTGTGCCATCAGTGTGAAACACAGAGTACAACACAAGGTTTTTTGGATGACTCACATTCGCCCTGCTGCGGGTTTGAAGGTCTTTGCAGTCTTGCTCAACAACCAAATAAACTCAACTCTGTGTAGTACATTGACATAGCCTTGGACACTCTGCCATATCCTCCTCATCAACAATCCTGTTTCTTCCACCCAAAAAGCAGAGGGTTGCACACAAAGGTAAGGGCAATCAATTCTGCCTGCCTCAGCCTGAGCACATATACAGTAGCTAATAATTACTTCAGGGCACACACTTCATAGTTGCTTTTATACATGTTTTTTTTTTTTCTGAGGCTGTTGATTACCGCACTCACACAGTTGTCGGTTTGTTATTTTCAAGCCATTGAATCAATACTTTCCAAAGTGCAGCCGTGCAGAGGGAAATAAAATGAGGGAGAGAGAAGATGGCAGATCCACAAGCTTTTCTCCCCACAGATTGTTTGTTCAATAATGAACTGCATGAAAAAGGGGAAACAACTTGTAGTGATTACAGGCTCTTGCTGAGCTAATGGACAAATCTGCTCTGTGCGTGGTCACTTTCATTAAACACACATCAACAAAACAAGCAACCCCCCCGGTTACACCGCTGGTGCAGGCCAAGTGCACGGCATGCCCGCTTCATGGAAACAGGCACCTGGATAACAACGAGCTTTACCATGAGCCCCACAAAGGAATAGCGCTGAAATATAACATTCAAAAGGAAAGAGTAGAAATTCAAATTATAACACAGGTGCCACTGTAACAGCGTTTACAATTTTTGTCTGTGCTAGCAAGTCATATCCTGTATCTAGCTACAGTGCAATTAGAGCAGTAAATTACCTGCTAAATATAACTGCGTGACCTATTGTTGTCCTGGATTTCTCCCAATAAAAATAGCTCTGCAGCTCTTTGGATAAAGGTGTGTGAGGCACATGGAACAGAGACACGGCCTCACCTTACTGAAACCAAAGTTGCGACATCTTTGTGCTTATTTTCTATTCCTGTTGACATAACCTCATGTTAACCTCTGACGGTATCAGATGCACTGCCATTCCAGATTCGAAGAGGTCAGTGCAAACTGTTGATCATCCGTAATCCCTTCAGTGAATAAGGATGGAAACGTGTTGTGTAGACACTCGGAAGTGGGACCTTCTTACAACACTGTGCAGCAACCCCCCCAGTTCCTCCAACCTACAAGTCTCCCAAGAGATCAAGGTTTCAGGATCTCAGCAACAATGAACAAAAGGGAAAGAAAGAGCCAGATTCACTAGATTAACAGGGATTTCTCCCTCCTCCCAAAACGGGAGCATTTGTGAACGGAAGTGTGGCGGCGGAACAAACCCCTCACTTGAGTCACCGAGACGTGCGCAGTTTTGAAATCAAGTCCTTCAATCCCTGACTTCTAAAAGGAGGAAGAGAGGGGTGTTTTTTGGGGTGGAGGCAGTGAAGGGAGGAAGGAAAAAGGGTAGAGGAAGAAAGGGAACCTGAAGAGGGAGGAATACACATTGCAGCAGAAGCTCGGTGAAGTGGACTGGACTGGGTGTACATATGTTTTAATGCATAATTAAAAGCCCACCTGTTCCAGGTCAGAAGGGTCTGAGGTTCTGAGGAAGGGTGAAATGTTGGGGCGGTGCGGGTGGGGGCAATGGACACCATTAGCATGTTCGAAGAGACTGAACACACGTTACCATGATTGCCTCTCATTACCATACATATTGAAGCACAGAAATGTGCTCCGCTGGGCTGCGGTCATTGAAGTCAGATACACAGGAATGCACTGGGAGGGCTTAAGGTTTGCATCACTAAGCCCTCATCCTCCATTTCCATATCGCTTCTCTAAATCCGCTGCCTGAGCTCACATCCACATCTGTAAACAGACACAGAATCCGGATGTAGTGTCTACAAGTGTAAGTAAGAAAATCCTCCGGAGTTTTGCAAACAGATCATCCTCAATGTAACTGACAACCTAATGGAAATTTTACTGGTAAATGTCCCATTTTGGAAAGTGAAGGCTTCATTACTGTTTTGACATTAATTTCTGATATTAAATGTTAATAAATGAGCATTAACCGCGACTGTGTATAAATCACACATATCTCTTAAAAAGTCAGTTATAGTATGACTCTATTATGTCATCATACTGGCGTTGCCTGAGAGCAATATTTCCCAGCAGGAGTGGTGTCCCTGATGGAATCTGTAAGCTATTTTTCAGGCTTTTTTTTTTTTTTTTTCATATCCATGTTTTGGTTTAAGTTGCCCACCTCCAACCTGCAAGCTCCCCAGTAACACCTCAATCCCTCTGGAGAGGCTCAAACCCAATATGAGCCACTTCAAACAACTGCAGGTGATGCTGCCTTTGATGTGTGTGTGTGTGTGTGTGTGTGTGTGTGTGTGTGTGTGTGTGTGTGTGTGTGTGTGTGTGTGAGAGTGTAGGAGAGAGTGTATGCGTGCAAATCACAGAAGTATCTTTTATTGCTTGGACAAGATGATTATGATAAATCATCTTTAAAGATGAAGAGAAACTATCCCTTCTGTTTCTTACACCACAATTTTGATGCTCTTATAAAACAAATGTGTGTGTGTGTGTGTGTGTGTGTGTGTGTGTGTGTGTGTGTGTGTGTGTGTGTGTGTGTGTGTGTGTGTGTGTGGCTCTACAAAGGAATCCTCATGAGATTAGACAGTTTTTTGTTTTTTTGCTGCTGTCGACTGTGGTTAAAATTAAAAAAAAAAAAAAGCAAAAAGAACAAATGCCATGAAAGCTGATGAAACCCCTCTGTTAGCATTCCATGTCCTTCTCTTGCCTCTACGGAGGGTCAATGCCAGCTGCTTTCTAGGAACGCTGTTCTACTCAAAAATTTCACTGAGGAAAATAGCATTTCAATTCTCTGCATAACAAGGCAAGAAGGACTATTTCACTCACTTAAAGTGTGATTACAGCAACAAATAAGTGCACAATAAATCAATACAAGACAATGCAACAGAACAGGAGTTATGACATAAAAAAATGTATGTGTTTGGCTTTTGTTTGAGGTTTTGAGAGGTTGTAGCTTGCTAATGATATTGGCAAGAATGGGTGACTTTGAGAAGTCCCTATTCAGGGTGTGTATGTCATGTACACAGAGGCAATGTTCAGTACTTGGTTGATGTTTGAGTGTCATTGGTTGCGACAGGATGACAGTTTACTTGCTAAGCCCGATGACAAAAAAGCCCTGTAAGGTGCATGCATCATTGACAGAAAACACCACAATCGTCAAATACAGAAAAAATAGGTTGGATATGGAGGGAATCATGTGAACGGGCAAGACATAGCCATAATACATATAATGTATAAAGGAGAGGTTCTCTTTGAAAAAGCTATGATATATTTTTATTTGGCTGAAGCCCTGTGTACAAGACAGGTGGCTGTTCATTAGAAAAGGCAAATCTGAGGATCCTCTCAATTTTGAATTCCAGTTCTCAAAGAGGCAACTTAAAGGAGCATTTAATTTTACTTCAACCCATGTACTTCCTATATACGTGTCTGTAGTGGCTCTGTGGGTCGTGCTGACCTTGCTCTCGCCACCTCCTCTAAATTAAAGACATCTGGATAAGTAGCCCGAACTTACTACAGCTTTCCAAATAGGCGCAGTTCCTGACTTCAACTGAAAAGAAACACATATAGTAGAGAACAGAAATTTTGGCGTTGCCAATACCTTTTGGAGTCTCTGTGTGGGTAAATATGCTTCAGTAAAGCTAGCAGTTCTACTACAAAAGACTCTCTGTTGTATCTGTCTGTGTGTGTGTGTGTGTGTGTGCGTGTGTGTGTGTGTGTGTGTGTGTGTGTGTGTGTGTGTGTGTGTGTGTGTGTGTGTGTGTGTGTGTGGTGGTGGTGGGGGGGCATCAGTTCATGGTTGTAGCCCTGCAGGTTATCGTGGGTAAAGTTACTGTTTAATCCGCACTAAGTATCTTGTTAAGCTCTGAAAACAGGAGTTATCAGTGGGCCCATGTTGTGTTCACTGCCACTGCAGAGACATACATTTTTTTCGGGTACAATATCATTTCCCCTATCAGGCTTGCTCATACTAAACACAAGCTGGGTTTACTACAAAAATCTGTGATTATCTGCACAGAGCAGAAAAAAAAATTCTAACAAAAACTTCTAAGGAGCTTGTTGAGTATTATTAATTTGTTTTAATGAATTCTATTTGTTGTGATTTTTGTGAAGTTGTGGGGTTTCAAGAATGCTTCTCATTGCGCCTGAATATTTTCTTTAACAGCCTTTCCACATTTTAAGCAATGTGGTGGAAAAGGCTACTTTTGCTTTGCTACCATTTGGCCAGTTAAGGGTGTAATTTAATACAAATATCACTCCACAGTGTAGCACACACATACACAGATAGAAAATATAACAAATACACACATGCGATGGGTATTATAATGTCTGATATCTCCTATCTGGTTTGAAATGGATTTGACCTGTTTTATATGAGTAAGACAATTGCTTAGTGTTACAACACAAGACATATGAGGGTGGATCAGTAAGTTCTGCTCCTGCACATGAATGATGCACAGCCACGTGCAAAATACACTGTTTTTCAAGCAATTATGACACCACAGTATAGTTTGTGTCCATAGTAAAACAAGGTATTTTGTCAGGTGATGTTTCTGATGGCTGCCGTCATTGAGGAGAGCGATAAAAAGGAGAGAAGTAAGATTGTCTGTGACAACTGTTCCCATTAATTCGCCTTTTTTAATCCGGGCTAAGAGGTGTGATTATGCTGATATGTGGCTGATCTGTGTAAGTGTGTAGATCAGCCACGTTTCTCTCCTAAACTCTCTCTCATCTTATTTAACACCTCTCCCATCGTCTCAACTCAGACAATGAATCATGACACATCTCCTATTGATTTACAAACGAAGCCATTGAGAAAATGCAAGTCTCTTTCTCTTTACTTCTTTCTGTATCTTTCACTTCAATCTCTTTATTTTTGTGCAGCACTCTGAATGCATTTCTCTCCCTTTGTCTTGCACTGACGATTTTTACTAGTGTTACATTGATGAAAACCAAATGAATGCCTTTTATTATCGTAACAAAATTGTAGTATAGTGTACTAAGGTACAAGGTATATCTCTAATTGCATGTTGACAATTGTATTAATCTTTTTATAATCATTTGGATTAAGTGAAGTCATTGAAATGTTTTTTTTTTTTTCTCCATGTTAGAAAAGCACAAAGCCTCAGCGAAAGTTCCCTTTATTGTTTGCTGCCATTGTCAGTTTCTTTGGTCAACAGCCTATGCAGCATTGTGAGAGCAGGAATTCAGGAATTAAATCTTTGGCCAGTGATCAGTTTTGGGTAAACTCCTTAAGTGAAGCCAGGATGAGATGCATTATTTATAAAATGTATGTCTTCTGCCATGACTAACACTTCTCTGAGCCAAACAATCCTCCTTAACAGCCAACTGGAGGGTGTGAATACATGGCAGCCGAGCGAGTCTAGCATAAACCAGGCCTTGGTTGATGCTATCATATTTGTTGTTGTTGTGTCAGACCGTATACTGGTTGGAGAACTTTTCAAAGTGGCCAAACTTTGAAGCTCCAGTTTGGTGTGAACCCCAAACTCCTTTTCTTGTTTTGTGACTTGTTGGAAAGTGAAATACTAATCAATCAACTGTTCAGATAAACAATGAAAGCAGAAACCACCCTTCTAAATATCGATGGAGAACATAGGTTGTATATAAAAATGGATGTTGTCCCTGGGTCTGACAAAAGAAGCCAATGCGGAAGTGCTTTAAAGTGCAATTCCTCTGAGAGCCACTGGGGGCTGCTACAATAGACACCCACTCTGCCAGGGGTGCATCAGGTTGTTTCCATACCTATATACACTATGCATCACTTCTTCAGGTACCATACTATAGCTGATATTGATGCTCCCCAAACCCTAAACACAATGGAAAACGTTCTGTTTAGTTTTAGTTTACTCTACGAGTACTGCTGTCATACCCTACTATCCTACTGTGACTGGGAAACAATTCAAATATTCATTTGAGAAATCAAATCAAATCAGAGCATTTAGCTTATGACAAATGTTTGATTCTGCCTTTGAGAGAAACACATGATCAGAGTGTGAGTAATTCTGGATAATGCATTCCAAGGGGCATCAATCAGGAATGAGTCAAATGTGAAAATGACCTTTTGAATGAAATGCAAGTGGAAGCAGAATGTAACAAATGAGTTCGGCTTAATTTTTACTTGGGACAACGTCCCATTTAATCATTTTCTCAGACTAAGTCAGTCCCTGTACAATAAATTGAACTCCAACCACAGTACAGGCCACTTATTATTATTTTTATAAATCAAAATGTGACTGTCATCAACTGTAAGTGTTCACTGGATTCACTCCCATTTTGGGCAAGACCTCAGTTTTGCTTTTCCTTAGCCAGGACCCATCATTCACTGACACTGATGCATGAGTGTTGCTCCATAAAGTGCCACATTCTTCTAGCACTGCCTTTATTGCTCTTGATCAGATGTGTCCCTTGAAATTTTAGGATGACTTTGCAATCCTTGTGAAATATATTCCTATATACACTCACAGGGTACTTTATTAGGAACACCTGAGCAATATAACGTAATCCAATACATCACTAAATACTACTTCTACAAAGCCTCTGTTTTTGTTGATCATGTCAGAAAGGCGATTGCTCCATTTTATGGTTATTACTGAGGTGGGATACTGGACTGCATTATTTTGAAAAGTCTCTCTCGTATTCCCATGTATGTTAATAGGGTGGACAAAATGTTAGGAACACTCGGTTGGTGCAGCTATATTTGAGTATAAGAAGTACTGGGAATATATCATATATCTTTCTTTTTTTTTTTTACATCTGTTCTGTTTACTGAATTCTGCCTTTCAAGGGTTTGTGGGCAGGAAAATATAAACCACACATACACAAACACGCACACACGGCCATACTTTCTCCCACTGTCTCTCATCATGGCAGCTCTTTCCCATTTCACCTTCTTGACAGTTCCTGAATTGAGCTAGAGAGCCCTCTGTCATTTAGACCGACTCTCACCTTTGGCAGGAAAATTAATAGCATGGTGTTCACCTTTTGTTATGCTATTGGAACATGAATACAGAGTGAGGAGAGAGAGCCATATTCTTTACAAAAGCACTTTCCTTCAATACCAATTTAGTTAGGTATACTTCTAGAATTCCTGTAAACTATCCACTGCACTGTTAATACATACTTATTTAGCAGCAGTGAATAGCAAAAGCACAGAAACTAATATAAACATTTACAAAATGCTTACAGCATTACATGTTGTGGAAAATGTACCGGCTTTTAAAGCTGTACATTGAGGGGTACCTGTATAGTGCAAAGTCTACCTGGCTTGATTGCCACTAGCCTGGTGCCACTAGCCTCACTCCACTCCACTAGACCTCGGGTTCATTTTAATCAATTAGCATGCGACAAAACCATCTGACTCCCTGCCTCAGCTGCAAGTACAAAGGGCATTTTTTTTCCCGAAGCACATCATTTAAAAAAAAAAAAAAAATTGTTTTTACTGAATGGCATCAGCGTGACAAGGTGCTGAGTGTTTATTCCGGGCTGGGCGCTAAACGTTTTCTTCCAGCCACTGAGAGTTAAAAAATGTCAAACTATGCGTAAAACTCTGCACTCGTCACGTACACCAGCCATCCAATCACAGTGAGGGAGAGGCAGGACAAATGCACTAAACCGCTGACACTTGTTGCTGATTG
Organism: Embiotoca jacksoni; assembly: GCF_022577435.1. Classification (NCBI taxonomy): domain Eukaryota; kingdom Metazoa; phylum Chordata; class Actinopteri; family Embiotocidae; genus Embiotoca; species Embiotoca jacksoni. The sequence goes on from NW_027185340.1 coordinate 12,253,754, forward strand.
GTCAGCCCTTCAGAGCGGCTGAGCAAATTTAGGTTAGGTTAGGTAGTTACTTTATTAATCCCCGAGGGGAAATTAAAAAAAAAAAAAATGCTCATTTGAACAGCGTATCATGACTAGAATCACATCGAAGAATACTGAAGCTTTGAGCAATAGTATAGCAGATTTAGGCGAGATTTGTCACAATGGTGCCAACTAATGGTATCCCCTCAGCTACCTTCTAAAGGTGCCATCATTTGCTTTAATCAGCTTCATGCTCTTCTCTAGTTGGGAAATACCTGTAATCTACTGTTGTCTAGCTGACATTTTAATTTGCAATGTAATGCCAGGTTGCAGGCAGCATTAATTTCCTCCTCTATTTGTCTTCCAAATCCTACCTCGAGAAAAGATAAAGACGGACAGTAAAGGAGAACAGTGAAGTGACACACCTTCCCATGAGGAGAAGTTGCGACTCCATCAGAGCACTGGTAATGAGTGGACTCCTGTGGGGAATTCCACAAATTGACTAATTTGTAATTGATTCAGTGCATTAATTACCGGCCTGGTTACGCCTGTGTCATGGTTAATATTGTGGCGATCTGACGAGGCTGGGAGGCTCATCTGCATTGGGACTGTTCGGGTGGAGGCAGCCATTATTTAATTATGCCGCACATATCTGCGGTGAGGCAAGTCTTAATCCGAGAGTAATCACTTCCCTACGCTCCCCTACTATGTGCTGATGTGTGGCCTGGGGTGGGAGGTGGCCCTAGATCCATGTAGCCCATGGTTAGCTCTCTAATCAGGCCTGGGAGCCAAATCCCAATGGTGTTGTAAAGTTTTCTGGAAATAGGAGAAAATTTACACTGTAATGAAAGTTTATAATGATTCTGTGATATACTTCACACCGTGTTGGTGGTAAGCATCTTGGTTCCACTTTTCAAGTTCGACTCCTCAGCCTTTACACTACAGTTTCTATTAGTGTTTTGACTGAGATGCAAATTTACTGTGTGTATGTTAACCAAAAGGATCACTATAACCTAAAACTCTTTTTTGTGTATTTGCACAGCAGCTGTACCACATAAATATATACAAACCTTTAATGAAAACAATGAAAAATGTAAAGAGAAAGTCAGTAACCAAAGCGAGGTTGCAAGAGAAACCATCCAACTTTGCTACTATTTGACACCACACAGTCTTACATTCCCAGTTACATACCCCAAATTTGTTTGTTTTTTGCCTCGCACTGACTGATAAACATGAACATGATGTGTACAGTTTACTGACAGATGACAGTTCACCTGGGATCAAAAGATGAACCAACACATTTTGTCACATTTGTAACTGTTATTTAGAACTTTTCAGCCAATATTGGCCTATAACAGATATATCAGTATCTGCGTATTTGTAGTCCAATAGGAAAACTGTTTTTCTGCAAAATAATGCAGAAAAAATGCCTTGGGTAATTTACAAACAGTTCTATTTGTGGGTCTTTCTACAATTATTACATTACAGTTCATTGTTTCAATGCACTGATGTCATTTAGGACATTGACGTTTATCCTTAAACTTTTTAAATATCTGGCCTTCATTACATATCTCTATCACAACTTTTTGATGAACACATTCTCATTGATTTATCATTACTGTATTTTGTATTTTACTTATTAATATCAGTATTGGCCCCAAATGCTTCATTATACAAATAACTCAGATTACCTTTACTGGTGATTTGTCCATCCAAATGTTCTCCGATTTTGAGTGCCATTCTAAGATTACAGGGTAAAAGCATGAGACCTCTTGGGTAAACTTCTCTTCAGTGCTGAGGTAGAAATACCTTTAATTACAAAGACACTTAAGTGTGATTGGTTGAGAATGGATTCCCCCCTTGGAGATGTTGGAAACAACCTAGAGGATTCTGTGAGTTTTTGTGTGTGCGCTGTGATACTCAGACTTGTTCTAACTCATCACCTACAGAGACCAGATGTAAAAAATGGATAGTCTTTTAGTGGTTTTAAGTGCTTTTCTCCCTCCTGCAAAACAACTTGATGCAACATGATTAAAAAGGGTAAATACAAAGTAAGGTTTACCTCAGATTTGCCTCCTCATGTTTACTGCACACCATAAAAATAGACCTCATATTTTAAGGAAGAGTGCTGTCCATGTGACTCATCAAAACAGACTGTTCCATTTGTACTTGAAAAGCAAGTGGAGAGCACATACTGTACACTCCTTTTTCTCTTTATCAACTTTTAGTTCAACAACAGTCTGTTTTCAGCCCTGAGCAAGGAGAGAAGATAAAATAGAGGTCTCTCTCTCTCTCTCTCTCTCTCTTTCTCTCTCTCTCTCTCTCTCTCTCTCGCTCTCTCTCAGTTGATTATATTTCTGCTTTGATCTACAGAGGCCATCCTCCAACCATTCTCTAAGAGTTTGGACCTCGCACAGCACAACAAAAACAACACCCATGGCTCTGGGAGTAACCAGACTCCATTGTGCCTTTATTTTAGTGCGGGAATCTGAATCTGTGCCTGCAGGAGCTTTAAATCATCTACAGTCTGCTCTCTATAGGGCACACTTACCATCTATTTTGACAGGGCATCTTAACACAGAAATGTAGAAAACAGTCATTCTCAAACTGAGGTCCAGGTGTCTTTGGGAATGCGTATTACAGCAGGTGACCACAAATAATCTCTGGATGTTAGAATTGGATTCTGAGTAGGTCTCACTCACATCCGTGCAATACAGGCTATACAGCTCTGACAGATCAGAGTCCCTGAGTGGGTCAAAATCTTTCTTCTTACAACTTTACAACATTAAAACAGTAACAGTGCTCCTTCTACTGAAACACAAACTTTAAAATTAGTAAAGCCAGACACAGTCTACTGTCTAAAGGCACAATTATTTTAGCAAACAACATTTTACCAGGAGTCATTTTAGCCTTTTCGGCTACATTTAAATGACATACCAATCACCCTCTGGGGGTTCTATGCTGGTCTTAGCATCGTCAAATTAGAAGTCTACTCATACACTTCGGTGCAGGGGAGTTGTCACACAGCGGTCCTGTTACTTCAGTCCTCTAGTAGTGTCCCACTGAGTCTCTTAAGTGTTGCTGTGGGGGAGTCTCAGCCACGCTTAATGGCCATAACTGCATTATTAGCTAATAAAGGTTGATGGGGCTGGCGGCTCTATAAATTTAGGAGGACAGGATAAGAAGAATCAGTGGCCGTGTTAAGGTGAGGTCTCAGTCTGGGAATTTGTGTGTTCCTTTTTGCATTGCTCTAAGACACATCCTGCATATGGATCATGGTTGGATTCGTAGAGTAAAAACTTGGTGGTTTGTTTATGTAACGTGTTAAAGTCACAAGAATGGTATTCATGAGAATACTGAGAGCTGATCGTCTTAAATCAGAGCCTGGAAATACCTGGATTTAAACAACCAGCAAAGTTGCTCTCTTTGAGGACAAACAAGAACATTGTTACAGTAGTTCTACTTGGTATTGATCCACTGTGATGGGGCCTTCTATCTGGGTGTTCCAGGGCTTTTCCTAAAGCACTGAGTACTTTACTGCAGGCCACAATTTTGTTTAACTCAGGATTGCTGCCTTTGCTTTGCTGAATTGAAAACAATTTAAACTCAACTAAAAGTGAGAATATGCCTTTACCTCAACATGTTGCACATAAAGTGCATTAGATGTGACAATCTCTTGAACCTTGTTCAGATATTGCCAAACGTGTCCAAAGCTTTCAGGGCAAACTTTGACTACTTTGCTATTCTAAAACAATAGGAGTTATTTATTGGTTCTAATGTCTTTAGTATTGCTCTATACTGTATAAAATAGTAAAAAAGAAAAGAAAACCTTTTGAATGACTGGTTGTCTCCAAACGTTTGACTGGCACTGTATTTTTACCACTCTTTCTGTATAGAAACTGAAATAATTCGTTGAGATGATCAGAACTTCATGATAACTAACTCACTCACATACGCAGACGTTTAGCAGGCTGATAATCATACTGCTGTACTGTATATCAGAGGCAAAAATGATCCCATTACACATGTAATGTGCATGTTCTGTAAAGAAAGATACATACCTCGTGGCACTATGAGCGTAGGAACTGAATCAAAGATGATATCCAGTTAGGATAAATGTGTCTTTGACTTAAGTAAAAAAAAAGTAACAACATCTAATTTCTATATCTTAAAAAAGTCCTTCTAATGTAAGTGAAAAAAAACAAAATACCACAGCAAACAGCACTTACCATAAAGAATATCAAAGTCCAAACAACAGAGGTAAATCAGTGTGGCTAAGGGTAAAGAATGAACAGCTGGCAAGACAATACATCTTCTAAAAATTGCTTAAAAATGACCACTTTTTATCGACTCTTGTCTTGTCTGAGTTAAGTGATGGCCCAATAAAACAAGTGCAAGTGGAAGAGAAATAGGTGATGTGGCCTCTTATTCTGACCACAGAGGAAATCTCTGAAATTGAAGATAAAGGTCTTGCCATCTCTACGGGGAACCAAGAAATCAGTTTTCTGACCCATTTGGCAGTGCTCTCTCGCTCTTTCTCTCTTCAGTACTGAGACACACACACACACACACACACACACACACACACACACACACACACACACACACACTGCAACCAAGTGGCAGTATTCAGTCCGTGGAGTTTTACTTGGCAGCGAGACCCATCAGCATTTCTAAGAATGAAACAAACCCAGATAACAATCATGTTTAATTAAAATGCTGAAGTGTTATGGTGGAATTACAGCAAACCACTTTACGTGTTGCATGTTGCTTGCAGACCACGTTGAACAATAAAACTGAGAAGTGACATATTGTGTTTTTTATTGAAGCTTTGCTCCATTTGAATGTCTAAGTAGGTTTCCAGGTCCAGGACTATTACTTGAAACTGGGAACTATATAACTACAATTACTGGGCTTCTGCAGGGTTCACTAAGTCAAATTGAAGACTTTTAAGACCTTTTACTGCCACAGAGAATGGGATTTAATGCCTGTTTAACAGTCACACTGGCCATTGTATAGGAAATATTAATGGAAATCAGTTAGGATAGCCTAGATTTATGAACAAAACGCAAAGATTTACAAATATGTCAACGATTCCCAGCAATCTATGACAATATTTCCTAATACTTTCAATGAAGAATCTCCCTTTTGGAAAGGACAAAAAGCCTTCCAACTATTTGAGACGTAAATATTTAAAGGCTGATTTGTTTGGTTACAGGTGCAAAGCTGGACAACCATCCTTCAAGGGTTCAGCCAATTTTCAAGTACACAGTAAATTTAATGTGAAACTGCACAATAGCCATATATGAGGTACGATCAAAAAAAATCTGAGACTGTTTCTGTTGGCGAACACGAACACAGCGAAACACAGTAATGTGCACGGACCTGGGGAAAGAAATAACTTTTGTTTGTAAATATTCCAAGTTATGAAGCTTGGTCGACATCAGTACCAGAGTTATGCACCTTTTTAGGACGACTGATATGTGTGCATTAGCAAATACACCATGAATCTCAGAAACTGCAGAAAGCGCACGCCAACATTTTTGGGGAACAGAAAGAAGTTGCAAGGAGCCCAGTCCGGTGAGTAGGTGCTTGCAAATGTCAAAGAAAACCACCAGCATGCTCTTGGTTGTGCTCCTGACCTGATATATCTTGGACTGTCACTGTTAAAAACATGAATGCCACTCAAAATGTCACCCAGCTCATTGTTTCATTGCTGTAGACTTTCTGAAGCATTTCAAGGGTCTTTGTTGCATATCTTCTGAGTTTGACATACATTTTTGTGATATATATATCCAAATGTTAAACACACTCACAAACTAAATCTGGAATATTACTAACCTGACAAATCATCATAACCATTCTCCAAAGACGTTTTTCTAATACCATCTTTCCATTCAAATTCACTCTACTTCCCATATGTCTCTCTTTGTCTCTCTCTCCATCTTTTTAGTATGACGTCTCTCGCTTTTTTTTGGCACTTGCCCATTTACTGTAGATGTCAATGAAAGAGATGTAAAAGTCAGAGCAATTTTCACTTCCCAGATAGTTGTGCAAAGGGCTAGACAAAAGCCTATGTAATTACACTAGTAGTCACTGGCCCATTACTGATGAAGATACGATGGCTCACATGGGTGGAGCTGGCACCGTTAGCTCCACACAATGCACTCATTTCATGGTAAAAGCTGTAATTATACTAAAAGAGAATCTCTTTCTAATCCTCTGTCTTGCTCTGTTCTTTATGCTTCTCTTTTTCTATGCACCCCCTTTCTCTTCCCTCTCAACCGTTCCTTTATCTACACTATGTCACTGTCACGCAATGGGATATAATCTACATAAAATAGTGTCATCAACTCTATGAGCGATTAAATTATTCTGTCGTCTGTTTAGAAGAACAATCGGGATCTTTCTGAATGGAACAAAAAGAAAACTTTTCCTCACCCACCACCTCTGTCACATTTGTGTCTGAGCTTTTTTTGGCTTCTTTTATGTTGCCTTCTTAGATAATACAGCAGTAACTTTTGGAAGACAGATCGTAACATTGGAGCCTCCTGTTGCATGGATCTAAGAGAATCCAGGCCTAGCGACAGTTGTTTCTATTCCAGGCAAAGTAAGTTTGACGTCCCGGCCAGCCTAAATAAGTCATGGCTGCACTGATTGGTTGAAATGCCCACCAAGTGAGGGAGGCTGAAACAAGAGCCAATATATTGATAGACAAGTTAAGCGAGGATCACCCAGTCGAGCTGCATTGAAGACACAGATATGAAGACAATATATTAAAGAAGCCCATGAAACTGTGAACCATATAAGAGGATAATTACTGACTGACAAAGAGTAAAGCAGTCAGGAGAAAATTAAGTGAGAATGATTTTAAAAAAAAAAGTCCAGGCCACATCAACCAGATCAGGACCAGTGAACACATGAAACGCTGCAAGAAGAGTATACAGTAGTATCATCTTGTATATGTTAAGCTGTTCCTTCAGCATGCAACTTTACTTAAAAAAGACATTTCCTGTACATATTATCTTAATTGTTTTCAATAATGTATGTATTAAACATGAACAAATAAACATTAACTTAAATGTTGCAATTTTGAGATTTACCCATGTCAACTATGTTGAGTAATATAAAGTATATATACTTTTGAAACATCAGTTTATTTAAGCTTTATGCCACTATGAGGTTTACACAAGCTTTGTCCAGCAAGCAGAATTTACTGTAGATTGTATTGACTACCATTCAGGCTTTAAATTTGTAAAAAATAAAGAACACAAAAGAAAATGGAGGATTAAAAGTGCAATCCATGTCAATCTCATACAACAATGCAGCGGACATGCTGTGAGCTGAACTGCAGAAGAGGTGAACAAATTACATAGAAGACAAAAAATAGTGCGGGTGAAAAAAAATAAAATAAAAAAATAAAATAAATAAACCCCAACAAACACAATAGAAGAAAAAGCAAATTAAAGTGAAGGAGAAACCACAACAAAGAGACATAAAAACAAATCTACTGGATCGTGACCTATGATTTCAGCCAGAGATAATGTCAAAAATTGAAGTAACATAGTTATTTTTGATATGAGGGTGAAATTAAGGCTTTCAAAAACAGCAATAAGCCTGAATTTTGCTGCGAGTGAGCTGACTCACCAATCTTAAATATTCTGTTCTTTTAATCATGTCCTTTGGCGTTTAGTAGCCTTAAAAAGCTTGACGCCTAAATTGCAGTGAAACCACCAGTGAAATAATAATTCATGAGGGAAAGAGGGAATGCGTTTTGAGCTTTAGAGTCAATGGTCAAATTCCAGTGCACTGTCCTTTGGTAACTCCAAAAGTTTTCTCATTAAGATTTTCCATCTTTGAAAAGAGGAGATATGAATGTTTTCTATGTTCTGGGCTTAATGATGATACCCTAGTGAAATAGATTTATTAAAATGTGAGCAAAAAAACAATATAAAATGGCACACATATTCTGTTAATATCCCATAGCACTGGCTTGCATTTGACATATATCCCTCCATACTGGCCATCTAATTGTGCTTGGTGCAAGATGTTCCATGTGACGAGTGTGGGTGGGTGACTATCAGATAGAGAACGAGAGGGTGTCCAATAGCCAGGGGCAGAAAGTGATACTTTGTGTGTCTTTGACACTTTGTTTTCATCCCTTCCAAGTTAATTTGGCTTGCATGGGTCAACGACCCTGACCGCAACGCCCTCCAAGGCCACCCACCAACTCATCACCCCACTCCATCTCCTCTGGCTATTTATTCCCAAAACCCACTGGTGAAATTGGCTGACAGCTAATCAACATTTAGCTCCTCCGAGTGTGTTATTACACAGCAATTGATGGATGGTACAATTACACCCTATGTCACTTAGCTAAATGGCTATGTAATTCTAATGAGTTTTTATTCAAACACTGACTAGTTAGTGCAAGGAGAGCTGAGGGTGGTTGGAGGGGTGGGGTGGGCTTAGGGGGGGGGGAGCAGAGATGGAAATAGAAAAGGAAGCAACACTTGCATGCAGAAAAGAAAGGGGGATTAGGGAGACAGGAGTATAGTGGGTAAGTACGATAATCAGGTAACAAGATTAATGAGTGTTGCTTTTGTTGAGGGGAATTAGAAGGGAGTACAATTTTGGTGGTTCAGATTTTGAGTTTATTAGCCGGAGTTTAAATTTAAATGCAGGAAGCTAAAGTGGTGTGTTGGAGTGAAAACTAAAACTCTTCACTGGACATCATAGACATGACCTGATGAAACATCCCAATATCCCTGGAGATGATGTCGATAAAGGAAAATTCTGTATCTCCTCACTAGTGTTCAGTGCAAACACAGGGAGTTGTATATTCTACATATGGTGAGGTGAAAGGAGGTGGAGGTTGTGTGGTGGTTCCATGCTCAGCTAAAAAAATATAGACAATGTGAATAGGTACTCGACAGCAAGTCATACTATTGTGATGTCCTGTTTAAACAGCACAAGATTATAGTTTACAAAGTTTGAAAAATAAAAAAAAACATGCAAAGAATAATAAATTGACAACCAGGCAGAGAGATCACTCTCACTGTTTAGACAAGGCAAGCCAAACCCACAAGGTCCCTTACTGTCATGCATAGACTTCCCAGCACCCCTCCGAGAACCGCCACCTTAACGTCGGCAGCATAGATTAGCTCTAGGGACATGGAACGTCACCTCGCTAGCAGTGAAAGAGCCGCAGCTGGTGCAGGAGGTGGAGCGGTACAAGCTAGATAGAGTTGGACTCACTTCAACGCACAGCACTGGCTCTGGAACCAAGCTCCTGGAGAACGGCTGCACTTTGTCCTTTTCTGGAGTTGCCCAGGGTGAGAGGCGCCTGGCAGGAGTGGGGATACTCAGGAGCCCCCGGCTGAGCGCCGACGTGTTGGAGTCCATATTTCCACAGTTCTCCTGGGAGACTTCAACGCTCATGTGAGCAACAACGGAGAAACCTGGCGGGGGGTGATTGGAAGGAACAGCCTGCCCGATCTGAACACGAGTGGTGTTTTGTTATTGGCCTTCTGTGCTGGCGACGGTTTGGCCATAACAAACACTATGTTCGAGCATAAGGTGGCCCGTAAGTGTACCTGGTACCAGAACACCTTAGGCCGGAGATCAATGATCAAGTTTGTAGTCGTATCATCTGATCTGCGGCCGTATGTCTTGGACATTTGGGTGAAGAGAGGAGCAGAGCTGTCAACTGATCACCACCTGGTGGTGAGTTGGATCAGATGATGGAAGAGTCGGTTGGAAAGACCTGGCAAGCCCAAACATGTAGTGATGGTGAACTGAGAACGTCTGGCGGAGGCCCTGGTCCGGGAGATCGGATTGCTTCCTCCAGGTGGGGACAGAGTGCCTATCCCAAGCAAAGGAGTTTAGTATCTCGGGGTTTTGTTCACAGTGAGGGGAGGATGGAGCAGGAGACCGACAGACGGATCGGTGCGGCTTCAGCAGTAAAACTGGCGCTGCACCGGACCGTGTTGGTGACGAGTGAGCTGAGCCAAAAGGCGAAGCTTTCCATTTACTGGTCGATCTATGTTCCGACCCTCACCAGCTCCGGATCGTGACCAAAGGAACGAGATCGCAGATACAAGTGGCTGAAATGAGTTTCCTCCATAGGGTGGCCGGGCTCAGCCTTAAAAAGGGTAAGGAGCTCGGACATCAGGAGGGAACTCGAAATACAGCCGCTACTCCTTTGCGTCAAAAGGAGTCAGATGAGATGGTTCGGGGATCGGATCAGGACCCTCCTGAGCATCTCACACTGGAGGTTTTCCGGGCACGCCCAACTGGCAGGAGACCCTGGGGAAGACCCAGAACATGCTGGAGGGATTATATCCCCCAGATGGCCTGGGAACATCTCGGGATCTTCCAGGATGAGCTGGAAAATGATGCAGAGGAGAGGGAAGTCTGGGCCAACTTGCTTGGCCTGCTGCCACCGCGACCCGATCCCAGATAAACAGAAGAAAATAAATGGATGGGTGGATGGATGGATGGATGGATGGATGGATGGACTTCCCAGCACAGGTTGAATGCATGAAAAGTGTGTGTTAGGGGGGGGAGTCTAAATAAAGCCAGAGAGAATTAAATGTGCTGTTATCATTTGGGTTTTGTTAATGAGGAAGACCGAGTCAGGTTCCAGAGGAACAATTCTCTGGCAATAAGCCTTAACACCTGCCATTCTTGAAAAGGACTCTCTCATCTCAGTCACAGCGGGTGGAAATTGATTTCAATCCTCCTGAGAAGTTGGTCTATATCATTCACCCTTTTTTTGGCAGTCTGCAAAAGAAGGCAGATATGGAGTTTGAAAGGCATCAGACAAGCAGGGTGGGCTTTTGTCACAGCCCGCTTCTGCTTCAACTCTCGTCTGCCTCTCTATTCAGTCTGGCACTGCTATGTTACGATAAGTACTATCACCTCTGGTTTGTGTGTGTGTGTGTGTGTGTGTGTGTGTGTGTGTGTGTGTGTGTGCGCGTGCGTGCGTGCGTGCACACAGTGCAGTGAGAAAGTCTCATGCATCTCCTGCTCTGTCTGACAGCATGATTTTTAAAGCAGTAGCTTCTAAATGACTGAAAGCCATGGCCTTTTTCCAGTGATGCATAATAAAGGAGGCATTACAATTAGGCAGAGATATTTGACCTCATATTCTCTGAAGATCATCATACAATCACAATAGAGTTAAGATGGAGTGAAGCCCCATTTGGATAGGATTAACATTACAGGGGGAGGTGGGAAATGAAATATTCACCGTGCTACTCTGTAATTTAACTCGTCCTTCCACGATTTAACGGTCAGGAAATTGCAGGCTGTGGTTTGTAATAATGTAGACATGGATGTTGGACAGGACAAAGCCCTAACACAAAGCCCCATGTCTCTATAAGGGGGCACAAAATCAGCACAAAAATCACTACATCAGAATAAAGTTCCTGTAGATTAAGAAGACATCAAGAGGTTTTGTTTCTGTGCTGGATGCAATTAACTTGCGTAAAAGCAAAATGTCTCATGAGCTAAAAAGTTTCACACATTGAGGGTAGCAGTTTTCTGACCATTGACATTCAACACAGGTTTCCTTTTCCACAGTAACTATCATTACAAAACAGGTCAGCACAGGTCTCACTGCCCTCCAAAGGTCTTCAGGTCAGCGCTAATGGAAAATTGTGCATTGGCTCATTTGAGGGAAGAAAATGATAATGCCTAACCAACATCAGGAAGGGGAGCAAGGAAATGTATCTGCCACTCAAACATTGAGACAGGTCCTAACCCTGTGAACAAGTACAAACACACAAACCTGCAGACACAGAAACCACCAATAGCTCTGATCAATTTGAGGGAATGTGAGTTTAAAATGAATGTCACATTTCATATGAGCCATAGTAACACACACACACGCATGTACACAAATAACAACTTGCAGAGAATAACGCACAAACATGGCATATCATCAACCTCTGACAACCATCTTCCGCTTCTTCTGCACAAGGATGCAGAATTATTCATTTTGAGGCGCTGAGGTTCCCGTATCTCACACATTCATCTCTCTCACACATCCACTGACAGGCTATCTATTTGGTGAGTGTTGCAGGTGAGAGAGAAAATGTAGGAAGTTAAATACTGTTATTAGGCAAACACTTAAAAAAAAATGCAGAACTTCAGAGCAGAAACTGCAAGGTGGAGATCACATCCTAGACCCAGCTTAAAGGTGTTAAGGTGAATTTGACTCTAGTACAGAGTTCACTCCGGCTACTACTGTATATGACAAAAAGTAAGAGAAAAATGTACAAAGTAAGGTGCAGGAAATCGCTTCGGTGTTCTGCGAAAAACTTCCAGGGACCTGTACGTTTTTTGTGTTTGCTAAAGCGTTTTCTTTCTCTCCGCTGTCTAGCTTTCAAACTAGTTCCTGGTCAAACTCTTTCACCCCATTTTCCCTCGCCAACCTTTCTCCTCAGGACTTCTTTCTCTCTGTGGTCTCACTTCCAACCCCACACTGTCCTTCTTCGTGTCAAATTAAAGTGATGGAAATGAACTTGAGGAGACGCTAATTGCGATTGTCAATCCAATCTAGGTCGAGGCTGAAAGACAGGGGCTCCCTAGCACTTCATCAGTCTTCATTAATATTGTAGGAGTTTGCTGAGGAGCAGGGGGCCAACGTAATCTGCACTCATCTAACAGTGCATCAAAAATTAGGGAACTGGGGAGGGCACTGATGGCGCCTGAGGGACAAATATGCCAGTCAAAAAGAAGTATGAAGAGAGACATCAGAAGACAGGGACATGCGAGTACAGGGAGAGAAATGCTGTTGGAAATAGCAGTTAAAAACAACTCTATATACACCATTTAAAATAGCAGTACTTTGGATATGAATGGCCAACAAATAAGGAATATAACAGATGGAAGTTGTATTAGTAATGGATCATTAACAGTGTAACTTTACCTTGTCAGACCTGCATAGCAGTAAAACCGTATAAATTATTTATTTAAAATAATGAATTCAGTTCATCATACTGTATAATGATAATATCAATACGATCAGGCTGATGACCACCCTACAATATAATACAGCCAATTTACACTTATAAATATACGAAATAACAGATTTGACATATTGCAGGTGAGTTTAGTCAATGCCCCTTCGTAACAACAACAAAACATTATAGTAGGTAGTATCTGATTGCATCCATTTCTAACCTACTATGTACAATGTATTTCTATTTTATGTGTTGATTTTGTTGTGTTTTTAATACGTGTGCATGCCCAAATTTGACCTTTAACATAATCTATATCTGCATAATCTATATCTGCTGCTGAGAATGCACTGCTACTAAACTGACAGAAAATAATAAACATGTGTTGAGCTAAAGCAAGTAAGTTCAATTCTATCTTCACTCAGGATAAAATGCTTGAAAAGTAGTCCTGCTTTCTGTTGTTATTTAAATATTCTACATATCTACACCTGCATTAACCATCAAACTAGTCATGGACAATCATGTAGCCTGATGACAGACAGAAGAAAGTAAATGATCCACGTGGTAAAAAAGTAGTTACCTTTTTTTAATGTAGACATAACTAATATAATGTTTCATTATTCCCCACATCAAATTTAAGAAGTGAACACACTTGTATTAAGGGAATTCATGATCAAATATCACACCATTATCTCCTAATTAGCCTTGATGATATCTGACATTTTCAGTAAAATTAGAGACTGATCTGTACACTTCTGTAATCTTAATGTCTGTGTTGCCTTGGCTGCAGTGGGCTTACATCTGATCTGTGGCTGCCTGGGATCCGAATTGGGACATGGAATAAAGATAATGGAATTTAAGGACATTGCAATTTGTTTACACATGCATTTTTGCATGTATGTTCAGATTTAACACACATGGTCCATGCATATCTGATACATTAATTATTTTGCTCTTTATTTTCTCTTTTTCATATTAGACAGTATTTGAGGGATACAGTATATTGTTGTGGGGTATATGTAGCAGATTATCTAATCAGGAAATTATGTGATATTTCATCACAAACTGACCATAAAAACGGGTGTGTTCACTTGTATTTTTTTACCTCACTTTATTACCTTTAACTGAGTAATCATTGGTTGCAATTATGTCAGTTATGTCTACATAAAATACATTAATACTGGGAAAAAGACAGTAATGTGTGTTGGTATTTTGTCAATTTTCTGTTCCTTCATTTTTTTGTATTTTATTTTAATTTATTTCTCTAATTCAATTAGTTATTTCTGTCAGCACTGTTGTGACTACTTGAATACTTGTTTCATAAAGTGACAGTACTTTTAATCAAGTACAGATTTTGGTCACCTTTACCTTCTTTAAGAGCAAGGAGTATGTAACCACAGGCTCTCTAAATTTTCATCAAAGCATCCTCCTCTGTACAACCTTCAGCTTGCAAACATTGAAGAACTTGCTGTAAACTTTGTTGCGTAACATTTCTGTGATGGCTCTCAGTCTAGCTACAGCTGGGGCAGGATAACAAAGCATCCAGCCTCAGAGGTTTATATCAATATTAGAGCAGAGAAAAACAGCTCCAGTTAGACCCACTGCGCTCCAGCTTTTCCCTTGGCCTTAAATGCTCATTGCAAAATACTTGCATTGCCATTATGTGAGCATGTGATTCCCTTTGGCAAAATGCTGGTTCACTCCTCAATCCCTATTAACCAATAACCGGCACCTTCACTCTAAAGCACAGCAAGGTCAAGTCAACTGGGACTCCACGTGCAGAGCATGAGGACACTTCTGATGCCTACAGCAATGCTCTCCCATCCCACCGAGAATTACTGACAGTTTGAACAGATGTACTGGTATCTATACTGTATATTGCCTTTTTTCAAAGACTTAAGTGTCTAAATATCTTTAATCTCTACCCTTGAGTCAGCTCAGTGGTGCAGTCTCTGAGTAGTTTGCATCATGACAACACCTGAGAGTTCATTGAAGGAGTGCAGGGTCAAGTGCACACTTCATCCAAGTGTTACTGAGGACCCCATTAACAGACCCCCACCATCATTTCCTAAAAGCTTCTATAGTGCCAGATGTTAAACCAGATTAGGCATTGAATTTGTTCTTGTTTTACTATTTCATGGTTTGCCTCATCCACATGTTACATTTATCGACAGCACTGACATACATTGTATTGAAAGATATTTATATAGCAGTTATTATATACATTGGAACTGAACAACAAATGTTGGAAGTATGAACAAGGTATAAGGGGAAGAAAAGAAAAAGGAAAGAGGGAGGCAATGGAGCAGTTCCTCTTATCTTATAAGCTATTTTTGCAATACTCAGTGTTTGTTGTCCATACTGACACATTATTTCAAATTTCTCTTTAGTCTTTTCTCGTACCAATAACACGAGGCCTGTTGGAAATATTACATGGTTCTGTTTGTAGATGATAATTCCATAATGTATTTACAACTACAGAGACAGAGGTGGGAAGTCAGTGGACTGGTACTGGGCTGATAAACCAGCTGATCACCACATTAATATTGGGGGGGTGGGAGGGGTAAATTCCATGTTTACTAATGGTTGCAATGGCAAGACAAACAATCCTGTTTGACTGTGTGGTTGTGGGTTCCCACTGAGACTGAGGGGGGAGGGGAGACGAAGGGAAAATTAATATTTTATAATCGCAGATCTGTTTATGAGCTCACATGCGAAAGTGACATGAGGGAAAAGAAAGATGCACAGTGTGGCTTTCTGTGCTTTTCTTCTGCGTCCCATTCACATAAAAAGGGAAACATCACATGAGACTAGGTTGAGCTGCGTACAACTTGTCATTTCAATTTCAGTATGCAAATGTACATTGTGCTTATAATATGAGGAAAAGATTCAAAGGAATGAAACTATGGCTGTAGTGGTGATTTAAACACTGACGATGTAAAACACTGCATGCGGTTAAAGCTCAGTGTCGGGCTGTTTGTGTGAATGTGTGCACGTGAGAGCGGGGACAAAGCCTCAGTGCTGAAATGCAGTTATTAATCAAGGTGTGAGCGTTGATTCATCTGCTGTGGAGGCAGTTTGGAAGATGGACTCTATTTACTGCTAAAGCTGTTTGAGGGGCTTTGGGAGGCAGCCATCAATCTCTTGGCTATCTTCAAAAGAAGGAGCCAATGCACAGGCATCAGTTTCAATCACCTCCCAGAGACAGGTGGTACGTTAAGCTGCGGCACAATAGTTTTTTTCTTCACTTCTCCTCTTCTTCAAGGTGAATTATTTTTTGCCCTCCCTGGGGAAGCATGTTATTAATATGTTTTATCATAAAAATAATAACATCCCCTAAAATACACACTGCACCCTGCCCTTTGGCTCCCTTGCTGCCAAGCACCCTGTGTTCCAAATTAGCATCTTCAATTAACCCATGCTAATTGCCAGCCATGGAAAGGTGCAAGAGCCTGGCAAGTTGGTGCCACAGGGAGCTGTTTTGCAAATGATTGGAGGTGTAATGTAGGGATGTAAGGAGGGGATTGTACTAATGGACTTTTAACCTCAACCTGCAAATACTGCCTTCTATGTAATGCTAGCTTGTACAGATGACACTGTAAAAAGGCACCGCAGTGGTGGGGTTTTCAAAGTCTACAATGGTTCTGTGTAGTTAAACAACAATCACAGTTGGTTTATGAACTGCCTCTCCCTCTCAACCAACTATTTTCATATAAGGCAGTGGAGCCTATTACCTCTGCAGGAGTCTAATGGCAGCACTTTACCATCCATTGCTCCCACTTTCTTAATATCATCTTGGTTTTGTTTGGCATCACAGGGGGTGTTATCAGAATTGCTGTGCACAATGCAGAACACTTAATGACTGTGCTTTGTTTTGGTGCTTTGATCAATCTTGTTGTTGTTTTTCTTGGTCCTTACAAACTAAATAAATAACAGAAGACAAGTTAGCTCATTACTTTTACCTGATGTAAACAAATCATTTTGCCACATTAACGTTAAATCATCGCCGTAAGGAGCGATTTCTGAAAGCACAGCTTGCTTTGTTGGGGGACTGCCTTCTCTGCAAAGACTCCTTAGCCCAGTTCATTCACCACAGCAATATTGGCCCATTAGTGCAGTCAGCACTTTAGTGTAACGACAGGGGAGCTCCCAAGCTCCCCAGATAGACTGGAATCAATTGGAGTTGGATGGCGTTAGCAGTGCAGAGTGCAGCCAGCCTAGTCCAGGGTGATGTTCATGAGAAGTGGAGGGGCTGACAGGGGTCACGAGGAGCAGCTGATTTCACTAAAAACAGGCTATGTTTTCTTTCCCCTGCAAATTTGTCTGCGGTAACCTCCTTCCAACCTGTCATTACCACACTATTACTGCTCTGGCCTCATCACCTGACACTGTGTTTGTGTGTATCCATCAAACAAAAGTCAAACAAAACATTGATGTAAGCAGTTCTTCCTCACCTCCCTCACCCAAGCATGTACTGACTTCTGCATTAGAGCACAACAATCATTTACTGTAACATGCTGATGTGTGCAAATAGGGCGGGATATCATTGAAAAATATTTGATACCAGTACTGGTTAAGTTCAAATCAAGCGATCGTATCTACCTGGATGGGCCACCGAAGTAAAGCTACACATGGTAAATGCTGTGGCTTACTGACACTGGTGAAATGGAGGTTCAGTGACATACCACTTTTCTTTTTTCTGTCTGTGACTCATGTTACAGGATTTGATTATTTAATGCCTCAGACCACAGTAGTGCGAGCATACAATCAGTTTGACACTCTAAGAAGAGAATAAATCTGATTATCCTTGATTAGAACATCTGTCGTTGGCTATATAGATTAACATGAAGGGTGATTGGCAGAAAAAGATCTGAGCACAAGGCCTTCTCTTCGTAACAAAGAGCGGTGAGGAGATGGTGATGACAAAGTTCACATTCTGAACTTCTTTGTCAATTACTTATACAGGCACAAATGTGGATGTCTGGATGGTCATTATTATTGGGCACAAAATCAAAGTCACAATCGATAAGTATACTGTATCATGGTGTTTTGTACTTACTCTGAGGAAGGTGAGGTCACGACTGCGGTCAATGCTTGTGATCTCAAGGTTGCCCATTACGACTTCACAATTCTCGTAGTATTTCCTCAGAGTGCGGTACTGCTGCTCCAGGTCCGAAAGCGTGCTCAGCTTGTTCTCAGTGCCGGCACATACTGTGACAATAAGAGACAGGGAGAGAGGAAAAAGACATGGTCAATACAGCTGTATTACATGTAGGTTTTTTTTTTTGGTCCCAATCTGTTTTCTGACAGTTTCTGACTGAGAAAATGTTCTCACACCTGTTCTGGAAAATATCTAAACTGTGGTGTAAACATCAGTCCATACACAGTGACTGTGCTGGTCATGTAAGACGAGGGCTCCACCGGACCCCAATTACACCTCAACCCCTTCTTGCTTCACCCCTTGGCGCTCACAGGGTGGATGAGAGCTCTTTAGTGCCGAGCTGGGCTGCTCACTAGACAAGTAATTAAACAGACCCATTTCCGCCCATCACACCTTGCCCACCCTAGACGACACAAGCCATCTGCCCAATCAGCTGGTGTTGTCTAGTCTAGCATGAAAACACACACATATGCCTACATGGACACAGGCTGAGAAACAGCCCATACTATAAATCCCAACGTTTGAATCTTGAGTTTGTGCGGAACGTTGTCTCCAAACCAAAATAACAATCAATGGACAACACCCTGTAACTTCTGGAGTTGCTTTACTGCCCACTGAAGTGTCCTCTACTGGACTGCAAACAGAAGCTACAGCATTATTCTCTGGTGGTTCAGATTCAGTAAACTTGCTGAATTGCAGCAGACATACAGATACGGACACTGACATTTGCTTTTCTGAGGCATTGGTGTCATTTGTATTGCCATGGTGGTTTCTCCCACCTGCACCCTCTTCACGCTTGATGACAGAGAAGCCATCACTGTGACGAAAGGGTGACGGGTCCTTCCCCCGAGTCTTGTCACACTGTCACCCATGAGCTGTTACCCCTCTCTCTGAACACCTCCACCTTGAAAGATCGTCACTGATGCTTTGCATTTTAATCCAAGATCCATTACACATCCTACTATGGTCAATAGTGTGCTCTCCATTATACACCTTACATCCCCCTTTAGTCCAACCTGCATGCACTCTACCCTCTCGGCTAGCAATAAGCTAGGCCAAACTCATTTACCCCCTTCCTTCGCACAGCCTCGCTGTGGCAAAATCTTTTCATTCCATTTTCTATTCACTACCCCCGTTTAAACAACAGATACATACGAGAAAAAGACGATGCAGCCTCAGGGAAACTGTGTTTAAATACTTCCACATCTAAGCAGATATTAGATAAGTGGAGCTATTCCAATGTGACCTGGACAATACCCGTACGAGCTGCTGCTGATTAGCGAGGTTACACATAGCATACCGCGCTGCTCAGGAATGATATATGGCAGACCTGGGTGTTTTCAATAACAGTTAGCGTGGGCTTGAGGAGAGCGTGGTGGAGGTATGGGGGGTGGGGGTGGGGGGGTCATAAAGGGAAGATAGGTGTAATAAACTTTTATTGCACCCTTGGGGCAGGGCGATGGGATCAGAGGAAAGGGGCATTGTGTCACGTGATGTCTGGTGAAATTAACTTTTTTTTTTTTTTTACCGATTTGATTCCTCAAGCATGCCTCCAGTGAGCCTGCTGACTACTGAACCCTGTCTGCTCCAACGCTCAGTACATATATGTGGCTATTTTTTCTTTCTTTCTTTTTTAAGCATGTGATTTCTAATGAGACACCATGGAAAGATAAAGCTCTCTATGTCCTTGAGATGGTGCTGACTGCTAAGTGAACCACAACAAAACCATCTGTGATGTGGGGAGCACATATAGAGGATGTGTGAACTGTTGCAGGTTTTTCTGCAAAGCTTGGTGATCCTACTGGTGATATGTCTGCATGTGTGTGTATGAACGTGGGCAGGCTGTAAATAACAGACCCTAGGATGTATTTTCACCCTCTCACTGCATGATTGAATCCATTTGTATCCATGCTCAATATGTTACATCTGAGACCGCACATCACTGTAAATGCTGTATAAAACATGGTCTATGCTCTTTATATTGGCCAACCTGCTTACCCAGGACTGCACGCTATAAGACACTTGAGTCTTCGACTGTTTAACATACTGCCAAGGATGCAGGAATAGACTGCAGGAACAGATGAATCTTCATATTGTTTAAAGCTTATGGTTGTACCATAAAGGAAAATCTATTTTATCTCTTTGATGGATTTAACTCTGGCACATTAAAGATGAGAATGCCAATGATATTCAGTGTCTTTGTTCCATACAGTACGTGTAGTATATTTGCCAATGTGTGTAAATTGATTTAATGTGTTTGCAGGGAATTCCATCCCAGAAGTGATAGATTAAGGCAATGAATCATAACAATTCAAGATCTTCCAATATAAGTAATTAATGATAGTATGAGCCAATGGATGGAAATGCATCTGGCTTCATTTATATGGTCTAGAGGGGAATATAAAGGTTTTTCCTGCAATGCTCCGTCATAGATAGCAAGCTTGTGAGTAGCCAGATAATGCAAAAGTGCACATTTATCAGACAGATAGATAAATAGACAGATAGCTCCCATGTATCTCCAGCAGACAGCCAATAGAAATGACCACAATACATATATCACTGTCTCTCCACAATCACCGCAGTCAGCTGTTCTGACATAAAACCAACAAATGTTTAAGTGTTTGCAAACAGACTCAAATGCCCCAGAGCCGCATTTTCATGAATTTTAATTTCATAAATATCCTCATCAGGATTACATAGCGTCTACATAGTCATGATGTCTGCTCTTTTCCCATTTCATTTCATAGGTTGTGCCCACAACAACTTCATCAATAGTGCCTTGTGCGATTATTGAATGCCTATAAAGCTGGCGAGACTCTGAGGTTTATAGGCTTCTGCTTGTGAAGCCAGCAAAAGGTCATCCCAATAGCCAGTAACTGACTGAATTAAATAAAGTTGCAAATGTCACTTACATAAGTAAACACTGTCAATAGCTGAGCTTGGCTAACGTGCCTGGAATAAACAGGACGACCTTGTAGAAATTAAGCTGTAACACTGCCTTGCACTGAGCAAAATACAAGATTTTCTGTTCGGCACACTGAATGAAGTACTGCATTTGAGGTCAGAGCTGTCCTTTGTCCCCTAATGTCCCCAGATGAGCTTCGGCGGCTAAGTATGAGTTACAAGCTACTGCCTCTGATGGTAATCACGGCCTAGATTATTGTCCATCTGCTGAGCAGCTTAATAAGCATCAGAAACAATAACTAGATGAGTGTTCGTGATGACGGCATGGTCCAGTAACAGTAACCTCGCACTGCCCTCGGAGCTCTGGTCACCAACCAACAGTGCTGTCGCTGTTTCCATATGGTCGACCATAAATTAGCATTCCTCCCCTCACTAGAGCACACAGTACTAACACCTTGTGGCAGTTTTATACAGAGGATCACTTGCAGCTGCCGGTGTTCACCCTGGGCTTACAGAAGCTGATTGCATGGCATACATCTGATATAATACAAATTATTACGGGTATGATCAGTACACGTTCTGTACTGTTCAGTCTCACCTTCCCATTAACCCTTTTTCAGTAAACAAGCCCTGATAAAAAAGACTGCGCTACCTGCCCATCACCAAACGGTAGACAGACAAGTCAATGTTGGATAGAGAAAAACAAACATGAAGTAAGTGTTGGTCCTTTATATCTCAGGAGCTGACAAATGCCAAAACAGAGCTAAAAAGAGAAAGAGAGTAAACATTCATCTGCAGGTGAACAATATGATCTCAATCTCCTTCAAATTTGTCGGTCCAAGCTCATCCAGCAACAAACACAAACAACCAAACAGCAACAATATAAAATACATACACCAGATTTTTCAGAGAATAACACTATGAAGAGTTTGAAAAATAAATACCTTACTGGTTGTTGTGGACAAACTGGAAATGTTATTTCTGTACAAAATATGATTTTTCTTTTTCTTTTTTGTACTTATTTCTGGTAAATAGTAAATAGTGACAGAAAACATTTTTAAGGGGAAACCTGGAGAACTGGACAATGCCTTGACTTCACGCCAATCCATATATTCCCACTGACCACCTCACTCTCAGACTTTCTGTGAGATTTAAAGTTGGCTTCAAATGAGAAAAATCCATCCATGTCACAGGGGAGTGATTGGCAGACACTGACACACACCTCATTACCCCAAAACCTCTGGCTACTTCTTCCTGACTGAGTGCACAACTGACATTAGGTGTGGGGAAAAGCTTTCTCTACCTTACATTAACCAGTAGAAATGTGTTGGAGGTTGTGTGTGTCTAAATGTGCACATATGACTCTCAGCTCTCAGATGTATTGACCAAAATGTGAATTATTTTGCAGAAGACAGTTTAGGATGCAGATTAATAAGCCTCTGAGGTACAAGCGCTGTAGCCTAATTTAATGTTCAGTTATTTAGGTATGCGAGTTTATAAAAGTGTAAACATTTGAAATTAGACAATAATATACATTTTTACTTCATTTTTTGAGCATTGTTCTGTGAGTTGACATTACATCTAGTTGTTAGGTTTTTAGGTACCATTATAGTTTTGCATCGATGATTATTGAAACTATTTTCCAAGCACTGATTTTCTCTTCTATGATTGTAGAGAACTGATAAGTTTTGAATGAGTATGTTCAGGGAAGCAAATAATGACTATGAAAGCTGTGGTTCTGAGTCAATGGTTGCTTTGCTTCCATGGAAAACAAAGACTTATCCAGCGACTTGTTAATAGGATGCTATATGACACAACTTTACTTTGGAGGGTCTTTGTGTTTTCAGGGGGCACAAAGGCGATGACAAAACTATGAGTAGAAAACAAAATTGAATAAACATTAATATAGTTTCCCCTGCCTGTTCATCAGCACATTGTCGAATAAGTGGGATATGCATAGTTTGCAATGCTGATGACTTTGTTTACTGTCAGTTGCCAAAACTAAGGGTCAGTATTGGGGCCATTCTTGATATTTTTTGTCAGTATTGGCCAAAATCCTGTCATGACCTGATTGTACTCTGTGGTGTTTTCCTCATCTCAGCCAACTGGTTTTGCAGAGTTGTTCTCCTGTTCAACTGCCAGGTGTTACTGTTTTACCTTTTTACAAGTCAGTGAAAATGAGTGTGTGCAAATATTAATGAATTTGTGCGCACCGGTGCAAAGGTGCTAGTCTGACATCGCAGGTGGAAAATAATGTTACACCGATTTATTAAGTCCCGTCGCTTATTCGCTCTCATTTGCAAAGAGCAGTAAACACAACATTTACACAGCGGCTTCTCATCTCTAGCTGATGATGACTGTCGCTCTCGCTGCTAAAAACAAACTGCGGTGTTTTTAACTCCATCACTAACTGGATGGCAGGTTGGTGTCCTTCGATAAAGAACCCAAAAATGTTGGTGAGGTAATAACCTCCTGCTTGAAAGGCTTTGGACGCAGCGCTTACATCACCTGTGCATGGCGGCCTTCACCGTGAACTGCTGCGGCTCGCTCACAATGTGTGTACCACACCACCAGCGCTGCTGCTGCCAGCCCTATCTCTCTACACCGTGTTTGCCTTTGATAATGGCCATCATTAAAAGAATGTTTGATTTAATTTCATTACAAATGAAATGTACGTGTGGTTTAGACAGAGAGCATCAGAAAACGACTGCCCCTCACCTCATGTTCTGTTAACTTATTGACATAATATGATTGTATTGACATAATTATAGCCCACATTGGGTTCCTTCAGTGACTATAAAGTACACATGTAGCCTGCACTTTCTCTCTTTATAAATTGCTAAAATAGTAAAAAATAAATAAAAAAACATTCATAATTTTTCATGTCTGTGACATATTCAGGAATGGCCTAAACATTGAAAATATTTCAAGTTTGACTTTATCGAATGCTTACAGCTTTCATTCTACGGGCTAACAGGGATCATTAAAACCTCACAACAGGTGTACAGAAGAGAAAACAATAGACTTGAATGTGAAATCACTTACATTTATTCGCCATGTAGCAGGGATGATTCAAGAATGAAATATAAACAGCTTAATTTTGTTGGAAGGTGGAAAAGAGTTTGTAATGCACAGGATTACCCTCATTACCAACACAACTTCAGTACACCGAGTCATAGCCTGCCAGTGTTTAAGGTGCACGGTGAGCTTTTGGAACAGCCTGATATCGGTGCACGTGATTGGATTTAGAACAACATGGTGGGTGGCCATGTGCAATGGTATTGCGCTGTGGTGCCACACTTCTCAAAGGTGGCAGACGATTTATCAACATATCTGTTCTGCTGCCTCCAACAGTTTCAGGGATTTAGCTGTATGTTGTAAGAGTCAGTCACATCCATTTGTTTTCGAAAAGCAGAATGATTTATCAACATTCTGCTTTACCCACATTAAATAGTTTGTTCATGTTGATTTAAACATATGCAATGGATTAAAAGTGTTTAATTAAACTACTATGTTCACATCTTGAATATTATTCTGCTAATGAAGTGTATTTTTTTCCAAATATATAGTCTTGTTGAAAAAATCCACAAGTCAGCAGACGACCTGCGGAAGAAAAACAAATAATAATACAGGGCTATGATATATTTCACATTTATAAATGTCTGAACACTGGAGTTTGAGAGCCTAATTCACAGCCTGAAACGTTCGGTTCTTAGACAAATTAATTATTAATGAATTATTGATCCACAGCACGTCTCCGCTGCATCTCTCCCACTGTTATGGATGATGTGTGTCGGAAAAAACATGATATTAACTAAAAGAAAAAAAGATAAATCCAGAGGAGGCTTTGGTGAAACAAGCATCATGTGTGTGTTTTAATTCACTAATCAGCTGCTTCATAATGTCAGTTTGCAGTAAGTTTCTCCTGCTGTCAGTCGGCTACAGTTCAGCTGCACTCATCAGAATCACACAGGAGATTAAATAAAAGCAAAACAGTCAGAGATCAGATCAGGTGAAAGACTGAATTGAGGAAAAAAAACCTAACGAACCTGCTGTAACGTGACGGTAACTCACCGGAGCGTCGGGTCAGATACCAACACAGGAATGTGGAGCTGCATTTATTTTTGGGGATATTTAGAGGACGTCAGCTGAGTAGTCTTACAATGCGTCCTCAGGACAGATTGTGTTTCCACTGCTAAACGATTGTGGACCGATGCGTGCCAGGAACACCTCTGAATGTGGTTTGAACAGATCAGACCTCAATGCTTCCCGGATATGTTTCCATCTGTACTTTTGCTGGCCAGTTGTGGTCAAATCGCACATGTCCGGATTGTAATAGCCAAATGGAAACAGGGTCCAAGACCCATTTTATACCAAAAATACTAACTCACATCAGGCTGCTTTTGAGTGACGCTCACATCTGTCTGTATTTCTCCTTCTACATGTGCACTACATACTAAAATACCATACAGACAGACAAAGACAGTGGTAGATACAGTCTGACCATTGTTTGCACTAATTGCATGGCATGAAAATAGTACCCACAAATTCCTCCCAATATGGGAAATTGAAAGATGTAAATGATGGCTGCAGGAAAGGCAGTGGAAGAGGAGGGGGTTTAACAATTGGGCAAGACTTATGAGAAGAGGAAAAATGGAGTGACTCAGATATACGCATGTGGACTGCATGTGGTAGCATTTTTTTGTACCTCAATAATTAACTTAGGACAATTGTCCCGGAGCATGAGTGCATGACCTGCAGCTGTTGAAACCTCACACTTACACAAATTATGCTTCAGCCACTGGAGGGCAAAATTAACCAGATTTTAGTGAAATGCTGACAACAAGATATGCATCATTTATGATGCATTTTAAAACTAAATAGCACTAGAAACAGCTTCTTCAGTCTAGTCGTTACGAAGGAAGAGGCTGGATATTTTCTTTACAGCTGCTGCCCCAGTAGACCAAAGCTGCCAGTGAAGAACTCTGCACATGGCTGCTTTGGGTGCTTTAAGGTCCACTCGAAACGGGTGTACCTTCACGTTTTTAGGGCTTGGTTTTAATGTCATTAAGGTGGATGATAAACCTCCTCTGTGATTGGCCAGGTTCCTCAAAAAGCAGGTGTATGATAAGCTCAGCTTGTTGAACAGAGGGATTTTTGACCCTACTGGCAGCCATCTTTATTCTACTGGAACAGTATTTTGATTAAATATCCTGCCAGGAAGTCCCACTGATTAAGTTTGAGATGCCAGCTTGTTCTCACCTAGACTTCCCAAGAGCTTTTACAGCACAGCCAACCACAGCAATAAACTCACAGCTGACTTTACTCACGTGACTCATGTGAACGTAGTTAAATGGGAAATATTGGCAGATATAACTGTAGCACAGCATAACTGTGTACCAAAGAGATGTTTTTGAGTACCAAAATTAATCAATACAGTACTTTTAAGTCTAAATACGATCAGCTTTTCGGGTCTGGTTTTTAATTAGTTTACCGTGTCTTAGCATGTCAGTGTGAAGACAAGTGAGGAAGAAGTCACAGAGCTGATATGACTGTCGGAAACAGATGTGAGGAGTAATTTGCAGTTGAACTTGTTCACAAATCTGTTTTAAAGTCAAGCTGAACTGTGTGGATTTTGGGGGGTTTATGCAGTACACAGACAGTGTACGTGTGTGTGTGTGTGTGTGTGAACATATCTGCACTTGTATATACACATACATGTATGACTTTCTTTCAGCTTCAGGCAGAGCTTCTCCAATCATAGACACGTTTTAAAATATTCCTTGGTGGCTTTGCCTTTGCTCCTGCCGTCTCAGAGGCTTCCTGCTAACACAGGATGTAAAATGTATGCTCTTTATGCTGTATGCCAATGGTAGAAACAGTAAACCCCTGAGGTGGTTCATTTCCCAACAGTCTGCTAAAGAGAGACGGTAGATAAGCTGAGCCGTGGGGTCAAACGACCATCTCACACACTAAATTGGTGTGTATGTGTGCACTTTGCTTACAATGTTGGGAATGTGTGTGTGTTAGAGTGACATCAGTATGTGTGCATTTCACAGGGGTGATCTCTAAAGTACAGAGGCTCACACGCACATGTTTGTGAGGATACTCGGTGACAATGCATTCCCTGGTCCCTTTCCATTACTTTAACCATTACAACTTAGTGCCTACCCCAACCCTTACTCTCACCCTAACCTAAACCTGATCGTAAGTGTTAACCCTCAGATCGCCCTTTAAAGTTGTGAGGAGCAGCCTGCATGACCTCTCAACATGTGTTTGTCTTCAGGTATGTATTTTTTTTAAACAAAAATTGGTCTACAAAACTGAAGAAAGACATACGCACGCACGCACGCACACACACACACACACACACACACAGCTACTATCTAAAAATCTAATTTGGTTTTATTATATTTTGGTCCCCATAAATCATGGGACAACAGAAATAAACAAAATACATGTGTGCCTTAAATTGAAAAAGGATGACAAAATAAAGAAAATGAAATTAAACACACGTACACAATCATTCCATACATGCACACAAACACACTTTCACAACTGTCATAAACAGTCCTCAACAGAAAAATGACAGCATCAGTCATTTGTTCAAATGCTATAAACAAAGTATGTTTACGTTTTCCTGACAAGTGGCCCCTGGTGGTCGAGTGAATAATGACTGTTCTCTTTTCAAGGCAAAGATGGAAGGAATGATGATTTTATACCGCGACTACGATTGAGGAGGTCAGTGGGGGATTGTTAACAGTACAAAGCGTTTGCCTTTGATAAAGTATTGGTTTCTATTAAAAATCCCCTGCAGACATGTTTTAAGATGTACATGGATCAGGCACAACATAAAAACCACTGACAGATAAAGCATTAAGTATAAAACAAGAGCCCACCAATAAATTCTCCCTTGATGAGGATTATAATGTTCAGTGGTGATTCACCTGGAGGTTTGGATTTATTTTAATGACCAGCACCAGTTGACCTGTGGTTCTGTTAAACCAATATTTTGTCCATACCAATAATGTGAATAGGGTTGACAAAATTGTAAACACTGTGATTGTTAACATTAATTTAATTTTAAACACTGCTGTGATACAGAAAGTATTACATTTATTTATCACTGTCAAGTTAACTACTACTGAGCAATTCTTAATATTAATAAAAAAGAGAGAATGATGCAGATAATTCCACATCAGTGCTGTCCTATTAGTAGTTTGCCTTGACTGATGGGATGATTATAAGAGCACTTCTCTGTATTTCCATTGAGATTTTTAATAAAGCAAATTATGCAGAACAAACAATTCAAAATGTGACCAAATCCGGTGGATGGAACACAGAAATTATACGTAAATTGCTCCTGTACTTGAAGCATTTGTCTCCTCTCATCTCCTGTCAGATTTGACTCCTATTTTTCCATCTCCCTTTCCCTTTTGATCTCTTTCATTACAGATTTTGTGCATGGCTTCCTTCATATTCTCAAGCAGGCTTCCCATTACAGTATAAATCATTGTCAGTTCAGTGGGTCAGACATTTACCAAGGGTGAACCTGCAGACTGCTACTGGATAGATGGCTCATAATAAAAAGTATTAGGTGTTTTATTGCTGGCCCGTTTGTGAGCTATCTGCCTTCATAAAGCTTCAAAAAGTGGCCAAAGGTATGGCTGACAGGTATTCCTTGAGTAAGACGGTGTTATGTTTTAAACATAAGTTACGCTGTTCAGGAAAAGTCTGATTGGCTCTGCTCACTTTCTCCACATCACCTACGGTATTCACACAAATAGTCACATTCACAGCAGGAGCTATGCTGTACTTTATCTTCGATTGCTGGCCACTGTGCAGCTCCACCGGGGAACTTGTCTGTTAAGCACACTGCCAAAAGGCTCCTTGAGGGTAGTAGATGATGAGTGGAAATATGTAACGCACACTTTCTTTCTTTTGCAGCCTGTTTCCAGCTGGTCTAGGGATAGGAACTACTGACCTTCCACATGCAAACCTGCCTCTTTTGCCTCTGGGCTTCCACTACTTTCTTTTTCCCCTTTCTAGCCCTTTTCTCTCTGTCATTCTTAGTTCAAGTCCAGGTGGTGGAATCCATTCCAGCCTGCATTCTTGAAATGATTGAAATCCTCTCTGAGCATTTTTCTTTTTTACACTGCATCTGGGACGACACTCTATCAATTAAAGCCAGCAGGGCAGTCAAAATGTTACCTCATATCCTTCATGCCTTCAGCACATACCGGTTTTCCAGCCCCCATGTGTGATCCTACCCATGAATCTTAATCTTGTACCTAAACAGTTGCCATCAATTATCCTGGCTGCTACTGCTAACTCTTCCCCTGCCTCCCATTTTTCCCCATTAAAAAAAGCCTTTTTTTCTTCCTTGCTGTGACCGAATTGCCTCGCTCGCTTGCCTGGGAAATGATTTCTCAGCAGGCCTGTGGACCCGTTGCTTTCCACGGGTAGGACATGGATGCATGTGTGTATTTCGGTATTTATTGTACTTGTGCGTGCCAGCCTATGTATTTCTGTGTGTGGTCTGATTCTGCAGTGTGTTGCTGAAAATAGTTTATCCCACAAAATTGTTTTGCAAGAAAAATAATTGGGAGCGGAAAGCTCACCGTGCAGGATGGTCTTGATAACATTAAGTTAGGAAAGAACATTTTCATTTAAACAATACAGAAAAGCAGAACAAAAATTCAAACATTATGTGCTTAAAAAAACGGACGTGGAAATATTTCAGTAGAACTAGGATATTTATTAGAAATGGATTCAATAACTAGTAGTATTTGCTACAGACATACTGTGTAGATAGGTGATTAAATGTCATATTAGTTTACTGAATGATCGTCACTCCATTTTAATGTGTCACTGTTCTGGTTAGGCAAACAAACAACTGGTATTTAACCCAAGGTTTATTAAATTATATATTTTTGAGGGCAGATTTGTTTTGTTTATTCTAGGTTTGATGTTTAACTTTCCCAGGACAACATAGACAATAGCTGGAATTGTTAATTCATTTGACTCAGATGGTTTCATTAAAATTATGGTTTGAGGCCAAAAAAAAGAGCAAAATTTAGATTTTCTTACAATTAATCATCTCATGACCCCACGATGAACCTTACGACACTTTAGGGGAGATGCAGAGCTTTTACTGGCTGTCAGAGTAGATTTACATTGTAGGTGTGGTGCTAGTTCTTCCTCCATTACTTATAGTGACGGTCGATAGAGAAAGGTTGACATTGGCTGCAACATCACTTGATTGCAACTGCTTTAAAACATTACATCTTTAAGAACAGCAGCTCTCATCCAGAATGCATGTTTTATTACGCATGCAAGCATCTCGAGGTATCTCTTCTTTTCTCAGCCTGTCAGACAGTGACACAATTTGTCATTCAGGAGACTGTACGTTACGTCTAAAGCTGTCAGCAGGGCAAGACAATTTATTCCATTAAACTGGTGGAACACAATGAGAAGCAGACAGGTTGACTGTTTACGTGTGAGCCATCAAGATGACAAGACGACACTGCTGAAAACATTTCATTGTCTGAACGTATTACTGTTCCTCATTGGTCCTTATAGGGTATCTTT
This sequence comes from Embiotoca jacksoni, assembly GCF_022577435.1. Lineage (NCBI taxonomy): Eukaryota > Metazoa > Chordata > Actinopteri > Embiotocidae > Embiotoca > Embiotoca jacksoni. Next base: position 12,284,378 of record NW_027185340.1, read on the forward strand.
GTTGTCAGTGTATGATTAGGTTTCCAATGGGGTTCATGACAGGACTGTAAATTAAGCTTTATTTTAATAATGAATTAATAACATGTACCTTGATGACAGTAGCATGCCAAACTACGTTATTGATCTCATTTAAGGATCTGCACTATTGTTGTAAGGTTTTCTGTGAGAAGCATTTCAGTGAATTCAGCTACCTAGAGGCATTGCTTGAGGGCAAAGCCGGTGAGAACACAGAAATCCAACGTGTTAAAGCCCCAGTAACCCTAAGCACAGACTTTTGAAGAGCAGCCTTTCTTAGTTGGAAGCGTAGTTTGAGTGTACACAGATTTTTTTTCTTTTACTTTTTTAATGTAATATTAATATGGTGTTTTCTTTTGGTTTGTTCGGTGGTTGTCCTCAGCCAAGTACTCTGTACTCTGTACGACATGAATTTAAAAGAAACCCTAAAATATTTTACTAACATTACTTACTAACACATTGGTTGTACTTCATTCTTCATATCAAACATGAGATTAAAAAAAAAAGGTGTTTAATTATATGACTGTTTTGTAGCAGTGACACAAGCGCTGTGTCTCAATTTGCATTTATTTGTCCGTGCTATTTTAAGACCATAAGTGCATTCACATTGACAAGTTTGGCAACATGCAGTACGCTATGAGGAGCCATCATAATGGCCAAAAGAGTGTGAAGCGAGGGACCACTCATATTTTTAAACGATTTAAAGTGGCTGCTGAGGAAGCTGCAGCTGTTTTGGCAAACACTGCACAATACCAATGCAAGTTGTACACATCTACCAAGAAGTCATTCTTTTTTTACTCAGTACCACAATACTGCTGTCTGATAGAAGCCATCAATATGATTTTTGTGTGTGTGAAACAGGGAGCATTGAAACATGTTTAGGTTTTTTTCTAAAATGAGCAAACAAAGTCACTTCTGCACAAGAGCTGTCCAACCCAAGCACAATGCAAGCAAGTGCTCTGTAAATGTTTATCAGTACAGCAGAGGAGCCTCCACAAATTGTCTTCCAAACCTAGAACCACTGTTTAAAATTACAGTAAATGAAAATACTCAGTCACATAATGCTGAGAGCGAGGGACAAAGTTTAAAAAAACAAGAAGCTGATAAGATGCTAAATCCCCTCCATGCAGAAAGTCCACAGCAAATAAAAACATTAGATTATTAAATTATCTTTATAACCAAATTTCTAGATTTTCAACATAATTATGGTTCCAGTGTTTTGCTATCATAACAAAAACTTGAAATTATTGCAATAGTGATTTCACCCGGGTAACAAACAGTTTAAATGATTTTAACTTTGACCAATAAAGACAGCATGGCAGAAAGAATCCCATCTCTACCGCTAAATTAATAAAGGACATGAGACGCTGAAGCTTTAGATGCAGAAGCTTTAGATGCAGACTGATACATCTGTCATCTGTGAAACCGGTTGGTTTGCTTTGCTGCACTTTTTTTTAAATACTTTTTTCTACCATAGCCAGCACGCAGGAATGACAATACATGTGTATTTTAACTGGAAAATCTCTAGGAGGCCTTTGTGTGCTTGTACATTGCTGGACGTATGGTTAAAGTGCTTTCTTTTTTTATTGCCCCACACACTCTGAGAGGAGCTGATTGTGATTCTGCCGTTCTTGTCGCCTTGCATTCTTTTTAATTTGCAGCAGGACCACCCTTTTCATCACGCCCTAGATCGATTATAATTTGTTTTAAGGCTTAGTGGATGACTGTAAATAGCCAGGCATCAACGCTTAAAAAGATATAAGCTAACACGCAGGCGGGCCAAGCAATCAGCTGGGATGCAGATAGTGAATTCAGTGTTGCTTGTAATCTATGTTCTTATTAGAGGGGAGAGCAAATACATCTTGTAATACAATATCAGACTCTGCAATAAATTACCAAGTGACAGAGAGTTGCAGTGGTCAGGCGACATAGAGCAAGCTGTCTACGAGTTTACATGTATGTATTTTGTAGTATACAGTGTGTTGTTTTTTTTTTTTTTTAATCTTTTGTGCGTTTGAGGAGTGAGGATGGCTTACATGTCTCATACAGTCTCATGTTACCTGAGCCACCATCTGTATATTTCTTTTCAGTACTTAGGTGCCCTATTGAATGTTACGTATCGTACATAGTTTGAGTGGTGTTTTCCTAGTTTGTTTTGTTGTTGTTGTTGCTGACCATTATTTCTGAGCTGCTGATTATGTTAAAACAAGCTGTATCCAGTCTTGACATGTCAAACCAACTTGATTCGTAAGGTTCCTGACTGAGACTGATAAGTAGTTTTTGTGACACTTTTAAAATATGGATTAACATTTTTTTTTTTTTTTTTAAACAGTTGCAGCTAGCATTAGAAAGCTGCGTCTTCACCGTATTACAGTTTGCATCGTATTCTGAGTGCTTACAGTGCGTGTCCACGTTAATGTGCAAATTGATTATAAAACACCTACACATTACAAAGCAAGTCATGGACATAACAGTGAATCAGAGCTGAACAATGTAACAGACGCTGCCTTGTCTCTGATGAGTATGATATTAATGACACTTGAGCAGTGAAGAGGACTGAGGCCCTCATTTTTTTGTTCAGTCTGTGACTCTGTGTGAGCCTATCTCCCTATCTCCCTCCCCATTTCCCAAACAATAACGGGTGCCAATGGATGACAGAGCAGCGGAGGTGTGCCTGAACATAATGTTACCCAGATTGTTCTTTTGGTGGAAGCTCATTATAACCGTCCATTTATTAGTTCTCACTTAAAACACACATTGGCTGAAATATTTGTTCAAAACTAGTTGGAGCATTTTGTTATGTTTTACATGAAATGTGGGAGTTGCAAATTTATGAAACATACTTGAGTCTAATTTGTATCTTTATGGCTTTTTTAACTGTTTACATTTAAATATATATTATTCATATATTTTACAGTAATTGTTTCAGAAGGCACACAAAGTTTTTATTTGACGTGAAATAAAATCTTACTTCAGTTCAATTCGTTCACTAGTGGTTGTTTTCTTAGGTACAGATACAATAAACATACATCTGATGTAATCAGACTGTGCAGAAAATAATGTTGAGTTTAGATTGATATGGAAATTAAAAATGTTACTGTATGCTTACTGTTGAGTTTGTTCTTTTCTTTCTATTTTTTTTTTTTATTTACACCGTAGAACAGAAGCATTGCCACCAAATCTGCCAGCGGTGCAACGGTCCGCGAGACTTCGAAAATGAAACTTTAGCCTGAAACACCGCATCTAAAGTCATGTAGCTTTTTTTAATCCCCCTTTTGTCTGTTTGTTTTGACAACGGAGGGTAACTCCCTGCTTGCCTTCGTGAGTACATGTCCAATTTCCTCCTGTTGCTACCTCTTGGTTTATAATATCCTGTTGATATCACTATATGTACTGTGTGGCACTTCGTGACAAACTTGCTTGAAGTGTAACTGTTCGGCCTTCAAAGCTAATAGCAAGAGATGCCATCTCCCAGTCCAACCATTTCATATCTTGCTGAAGATAATATGTCTGACTGAAGTGTCCAGCTGCACGGAAACTATGCTGATTACAATTTGAAGTCCCAGTTAAGAGATCAAAATGTGATTTTGCTATTAATAACTTCAAAATCCTGTTTATATATTATTGAGCGATTATCAATTACATGACTCTAAAACGTACAGAGGCCCGTTTAGCTAATTTTTTAAACATATGACGGGCTTTTACGCCTGGTTTGTTGTGTGGTCTTTTTTAATTAACTAATATATAGATACCATGTAAACAGAAGATATGGCAGAGTGGGGGGATGAAAATGATGAATTCTTACACTCCTGAAACAGCAAAGTCCTTCTCCATGAACTCCATCGCCCACTGAACTCAAACAAATAGCCTACCGCTACTCCATTTTAATTGTTTGTACAGCTAGCAGATAGATGCATCTTTGTTAGAATGTGTACACTAGGCAGCTCCTTAGTTATTCATTAATTGTGCTCTGGTGGGCCGTTGTGTAATTGTTTCTCCCGCCACACTGGAAGTGGCTGGCCAAAGGAGCTTAGTATTAATTTTCCCCGGCCACAGCCAAGGGATTAGATGTGCTTTCCCCTGGCAAGGCTGTTTGGCAGCCACACTTATCTGCAGCGACTTACAAGGCTTATTGAACATTAGCATGCAATTATCTTTGATGGTCTAACTTTCCTGCTGGCTGACAAGACCCAATGATTCCCTGTTAAGGCTTTTCTGAGGACATGACATGAATATCAAGGTGCATAGAGAGCAGAGAAAATAAAAATGTCATCTAGTTGAAATGGACTCTCAATAAAGTTGGTGACGCACGAGAACACGTTTAAAATCCTAATTGATTTTGAATGCTTTGCATCATTCATCATACACAGCTATGGATTTCACAGTCTGTTTTGCTTCTCAGTTGTCAATATGCTCAAACTGTTTGACTGCTGTGTGCAAGCAGGAGATATTGCCAGTAGCACCGGTTGCCGGGAGAGTTTGTGCCATCAGTCCTTTGAATGAAAATTTTAGAAGCATCACCAAATTCACTTTTAGACTTTTAAATAGTTTAAACATTCCCCTTCCCAGGGCTCATAATTATTGTATTAAGTGGTGAGAAATGAGGTAAGGAAGTGTCATTCATTTTCAATACAGTTTCTGCAGAATTGAGAAAGAAAACAGATCTATAGGTCTAGAAAGATTAAATGCAAACAGGATTCAGATCCTTTAGAGACATTAGCTGCAAAATAGAGTTAAACCATTGTAGCATAAGTACTAGTTTGATTAATTCTGACCGATATATTACATATTACATCATGAGATTATGAATACTGAGGCATCAGCATGTAAATATGTTACCGTTGTAGCTGCTGCAGGTGGAGCTGGTTTGAACTACTTAATATCCAGTTTTATACACAGAAGATAAATGTGAGGTGTCGTCAGATGACTACTGAGAGGAAAGAAGAAAATAAGTTTTGATACACAAATCTACTTTCACTTTTAGACTTTTTCCTCTAATCTTTGATATTTGGTGAGATATTGGATCATTTGAACAAAATCCTGAGAACTTTAGAAAGGAAAATCACTATTTGGTGGAGATTTTAGCAACTCTTAGATTACATTAGATTACATTAGATTAGATTAGATCTTCATTTTAAAAGTAACCAGCTAAAATACGTACAATATGTCCCATTAAAATATACTGGAGTGGAAGTATAAAGTAGCATCAAAAGAAAATACTCAAGTAAATCACAACTACCTCAAAATTATACTTGAATGTAGTACTGGAGTAAATGTATTAATGTGTTCTGCAACATATAAAGCAACCTCATGTAGGTTATCCTTTTTTAATTGTACCATTTACTGTGAATCACTTTGTAAACTGCTGTGACATGAGCACCAACTACTAAATCAGTCATTCAAAATGTTTGATGATAAATTGATGTAAAAGAATCTGTGACAACGTCCGTAGCTGTACTTTTCAGTACACCATGATGCTGTGTGGATTGCACACTGGTTTCAGAAACTGCTAATAGTTTTATCAGAGCTGGAGTCAGCTTTTCTTCTCCTTGATTACCTCAGAGATGCCTCCAATTAGAAACGGCTCTACTCCCCTTTGGATCGCTTAATTCCCTTACACCTATCCCTCTCTTTGTCTCTCGTCCTCTGTCTATCACCCATTTCCTCTGATTGCCTTTTGCTCATTGCCCATGTTAAGTCACCTCTCAGTAAGAGTGAGCAAGAGAGGAGATCAATTCTCTCCCCCATCAACACTCAATATCTGGTCAATGGAAAGAAAAGGAGAGGAGGCAACTCTATTGATGATTGAGGAGATGTTGTCACACCTGATTTTCTCTTTATATCTTGCTCACCTGGGGCCCTGTGATAACATTGGTATTGATTTGAACTAGTCAGTGCTGGCTAATTCAATAATGGTGGAGGTGTAGGCGAATCAAAGGCAATTACGTTTATGCATGTTTTTTTTTATTGTGACTGCAGACAAACTGGAAAAAGCTGATGTTAAAATACCTTAAACTAAGTGACTGATTAGAAAAACTGTGTGTGTTTGTGTTAGCGTGTATGACTGTAGTGGCAGGTGTTTTGAATTTTTTTTTTTTTTTTTAAATGGCTTGTCTCTAGACTGCATAGCAGCTAATTGCATCCTTTCCTCAAGTGCACAAGTACTCTGTCTCTCTCTCTGTCTCTCACTCACTCACACTCACTACCAGCAGAGGTACAGTATATGACCAATGACCCCTCACTCTTAATAAACTGGATCTTTAACTACATTTTAGCTGTCAACACAGAATGTGAAGACAAAAACCCTTGTAACTCATACGGAGGGCATTCGATAGTCATGTGTATGTACACACGTCACATGTTGTTATTTTTCTCCTATCCTGTTTTAGATTGTCATGCCCTCTGCTACTTACATAGCTTTTGTTTTTTTTCTGTTCTGAAGACCCCATCTTGACATTTTCTAGGCTGCTCATACTTTACCCTTATAGAGAAATTGATACATACCTCATAAGTCAGTCTATGTTAAAGTATCGCCTAGCCTAAATGTCAAAAGTGTGACCGTCGAATGAAGACAGGGCTGACAGGTAGAAAGACGCAGAGACAAAAAGGGAGCCACAGTTAATGGGACACAAACAGGATTTTGGTGAGTGGTATAATACCGATATCATGGGAGACTTAATGGGACTCGTAAATCAGAAACTACTGACTCCTGCAGCAGTCATTTCTCATCACGTCGCTACAACCAGTGAAAGCCTGTCAAACAACAGGAGCTCTTTCCTCCCCATGCTGGTGAGAGAGGACTCAGAAAATTGATCCTCAGTTTCCACATTATTCTGAATTTGGTGATATTTGTGGTGCTACAGGACAATGATGTGGTGTTTTTGAACTTCACACAGATGGCTTGTCAACCAAAGTGTGCAGGATCCAGTTTATTATTGAGGCGATAAAGACAAAATTTATACAAAAAATAAGTGGGTGCAGGATTCAATCTAGATTGTCTATATAAAGTGATGAAAAATACATTTAATTTCTTAATTCATGATAGCAATAATAGCACTCCAACCAAAGTTTGTTTTCTTATGCCACACATTTAGGTAAGAATACCACACTGCTCTTGCCAAAAATTGTAAAACAAAAACACGTCTGCTGATGCCGACTGAAGCACAATTATATGAACCTAAACACATGTTAAAGACGCGCTTGTTTTTCAGAGGGTCAGATTTAGCATTTTTGTGAAAACCTTGTCACAAATGCAGCCGTCAGGTGCGCAGAATGAGCAGATTTAGTCTGGCAGACTGTGTAAGACAAACACAGATACGCACTGATGCAAGACAAAGAGCTTGTTGAGCAATAACTGCACTACAGCACGTACAAGTTATGCTTCCTGACACATAATTTGATTTTAATGAACAACAAGTCACAAAGAATGAAGCTCAAAAAGCTTGTTTCCATCCGCGTCCATCTACAGGGCTGGGCTAATGAAGTGTCTGGCACATTGCACCTGGGCACAGAGAGGAGGAGAGTGTGTATTCAGTCTGAGTCGAGCACACAACCTTCTCCCCAAACCGCATGTATACATACAATAAACACATGCAGGTGCATCAGAGAAGCGAAAGTTAAAGTTTTGCCAGACTTTTCAGACCACAGTGGTAATGAGCATTAAACACAGTTTTAGTTCAAACTATCCAAAACCCTATTTCCTCATTGATTATTATCACACACATGCTAAACTAAAGAGACGAAAATGGTCCTACCAAAAATAGGAATGTTGAGGTTCCCATATTTTAAACTTTTTTTTTTTTTTTTTTTTTTTTTTTTTTTAATTTTGAAGTCTTGATATCCGTAAGAAGATATTTTCATGTTTACCAATAACAGGCTGTTTTGTGTCTGTGTAAACATGAACTTATACAACATGGGACCTTTAAAGTTGTACATGTTAGCATGTTGAGGATAGCACTCAGCTCAAAGCACTAATGTGTTAGTATGGTGGCAGGCTCTTAGTCGTCCATTAACACAAGTCTACTCCACCTACACAAGCAGATTTTGTGCGCATGACATATCATCCATACAAGGTGGTGAATAGCCACAACAGTATACTATTTTCATTCTTGTCATACTAACAATACTAGACACAAAAGCCCAAAGTGATAAACCATGGCACATTTCAACTATTGTTAGGACTTTACTGTTACCATCATGGATAAACGGCTCAGGTGGGCTGAATCCTCCTCAGGTTGAAATGACTGATTAAATGAGATTGATGAAGAAAAAGTGAAGAGAATAAACAAGAGGGAGAAATGCAGCCAAACAACTAATCTGCCAAGTGGGCCCAGCCAAGCTGTCAGAGACTTGGTTGTGTTTTGCATGCACTGTAACAGATCACGCACTAATGTTTTTCCATGGCATGGCGTGGCATGGTGTGTCCGTGTGTGTGTGTGTCCGTGTGTGTGTGTGTGTGTGTGTGTGTGTGTGTGTGTGTGTGTGTGTGTGTGTGTGTGTGTGTGTGCGCGCGCGCTTGCATTACTCATGCTGTGGGGATATGAATCTGTTTATGCAGTCACATGGTGGGGACACTCTCTCCCTTTTAGGCACAAAAACCTAATCCAAAAAACCTAAATCAATATTTTTTAGCATGAAGACTCAGTTTAGGGCCATGTTTAGGTTAAGATTACGGCATGTAGGAGTTATTATTAGGGTTAAATTAGGTCCCAGTCTCCAGCAAACAGGTCAATGTAATCTCCTCCGAAGTTATGGAAACATGACTGTGTGTGTGTGTTGATGTGGGATTATCAGCTCCGACTATTTTAGACTGTCAGACGTTACTCTTCACATATCTGAGTCAGTGTACACATATTCACACATGCAAGCAGACACATTTATACATGCACTTGTCTCGTAGAAAAACACACCATCCACCTGTCACACAGTCTCTGACTCTCTCACACACAAACATATGCACATTTGTCTGTCTTGTGCCTTCCTCCCTCCCTCCCTCTCTCTCTCTCACTCTCACACACACAAACACACCCCCAACATCCACGCACATTATGTAAACAAAACTAAACAGCACTGTATGCATTCATCCAAAGTGACAGCTTTTCTGAACACAGAATGACTCAAATCCTCGCGTTCCAGACGGCAGCTTGCAGATTTATGACAGATCGCATCTCTCACACAGATGAGGCAGCGAGACACATTTTACCAGCTAAGAAATCTGTTTTATCTAAGGGCTGTGGCATGCCAAACCGGCAGAGATAATGCCTCTGCGTCCATTTAGCACACTTTTTAATTGGCTATAACTACACATTCTAATTATCTACAAACTGCTGGATCACCACCATCAAATATAGGTAAAAGCACAGCAAATGTTTCACTGAAGTTCTGATTAAAAAAAAAAAAAAAAAAAGGAAAAATAAATATGTCATTGCAACAGGTGAGCATCTTCAGCTGATGCTACACAGAAAAGCATATTTGCATTTGGACAGTGAACAGAAGACCCTTTCTTATTTTCTGCAGAAACTGAGTAAGAAAAGTAAGTGCTTACCGACTCCTAGTACCTGTGTTTGTGGCCTTAAACTGAAAAATAATAGTCCAGAAAAATCTTTCTTAAACATCTATTGCCCATAAAGATGCGCTCAGTAATGTAGCCGAAAGAGAAGCCCACACCACTGTGATAACAGACCTAGCAGGAGTGGAAAACAGCAAAGCAGACTCTGCCACACAAACTGCGATGGTCAGAAAGTCAGAACAGACAGCAGAGTAGACTGCGGGATGTACTACATGACATGCTAGACTTTAAAAGATACTCGTGCATGACTTATCTGGACCTCAAACAACCCGGTATGATTCATCAGTATCTTTTTGTTTTCTCCATAAAATAACACTGATATACATTCCTATAATTAAAACACTGAAACTGAAAACTAAAGTGCAACTATCACCGCTTTGAAACTAAAACACAGCAGATGACAAAAGGACATTTTACTACTGATACTGAATTTACAGAGCTGGAGATGGCAGAAGATTACACTGTATATTTTACATTCAAAAAGTGGAGAGTGGAAAGCCTCCCAAACAGAAGTGGTGGTGTGTAACTGTGGGTGTGGTGTTTGATTATGTGGCAAAGCTGTCATGTTGCTTTCCCATTTAGATTGCATCTCCTCAGGGGAAAACACTTGTTCGTGCGTCTGCCGCGTACAGTCACGGCATGGCAACCTCGATCTCATCAAAGAGATGGGCAAAGAGAAAAGAGAGAGAGAAATGAGTGTTTGGAGCAAGTGTCGGACCGCGTCGGTGGTGTGTTCATGCTCTTTTTACCCTGTCCTTGTGTGTGCTGATGCATACCTTTTTATGTGTACTCTGAAAATATGCCTGTGAGTGTGTGAGCAATGAAAATTTTACGAGACCAACTGGTAGCGTATGATTACAATACATCATGTTTCCATCCTTTCGACACTGCTCTGCTGAAAGCAGCTTCTCCATTTTGGAGTCAGTGTTGAAAAGTTCAGGTGCGCGCCACAAAAAGTATTGACCTTTCTGCCCGAATGCTGTCAGAATTGATAATCAAGGAATTAAGTGAATTAGAGGCTGGCAAGGGCATTTAGAGAGGGTGAGGGATGGATGTGTGAGAGGGACTGTAATGAAGTCAATGGTGCGAGAGTAATGCCCCATCACCCGGCACCGACAGCACCCCTGCCACCCACACACCACCCTACTCCTCCCACCCTGCTGCAATACCTCAGGGCATCGGGGCAGAAGATATTAAAAAACGGTGGCATATCCTTTTCAAGGACGATTAGACATTTCTCCCCTTTGGTATCCTAATTTACAGATTGCCACAGACTCTGCTGAAATGGCTCAGGAGCAATATTTTGCAAGATAACATTCATATCAAGGTCTTTATGAGGTGATGCCTGGCATTTCTTTCTGTTTCCAACACAAACAAAAAGGCTTCCCTGTCTTCACAAGCTCATTTTGAGCACGCATTAAAGCATCTGAGATGGCAGCTGCCTCTGACAACCATATGCTAATTGATGATGACACTCAATGAGAAACCACAGGACACCTCAGAGAGCAGCTCTGCAGCATGCTGAGCTACGCAAGCTGTACACCTTACCATCAACGCCCATTTACAGTGAACCTATAGCTGCCTGCAAAGCACGGGCATTCCCATTACTATAAAACTTGCCATTTTTGCTCTCAGAAAAGCTCCATGTTACAGCCAGTGTCAACCTTCTAAAGAGCTGTTAGAGGCACGTAGGTTTGGATCATATTTACAGGTAAGCCTGAGATTAAAATGTCCAGGTGTGTGAGGAGGATAATGTAACATGAAGCATTTCAACCTCCCTCTTCTGATGACTTTAGGAGAGGAGAGGAGAGGAGAGGAGAGGAGAGGAGAGGAGAGGAGAGGAGAGGAGAGGAGAGGAGAGGAGAGGAGATAGGAAGACTGACTCCATTCTGTTTTGATTGTCAGTTTTCTGTGTTTATGCTCTGTTTTAGGCTCCATTGCGCAAACACACACATGCAGAGAGAGCCGGCCCTACAAGCTAAAATTCATGATGGTGACACTGCATCAACCAGAATGCTCTGCAGCAAGCAGTGCTCTAACAGTTGTCCTCTCAACAGACGCAGTCATCTCTACCAGGATGGGTAGACACTGAGCGATAGGAGACCAGACTCCCACCCACTTTGTGTAGTCCACCACATGATGCATTGTAAACCTTTTTCCCCTTTCAGTCTGGGCACACATGCACCTCCTCACTATGGCATTATCTGGTCTATCCTAAATTTAAGAAAGAGACTGATAGTCTTAGGCTAACTTTGCGCTGCTGCTCATCTGACTCATGACATTGTAGGCAAAGGGCACTTGTGGGCACAAATGAAGCAAACAAAACTGAACAGACTTCCAGAGAGTGGAGTGTGTCTGCCTTGTTCAATTAGATATATCTCCACTATGTGCTGCCGTGTTGACTGCGCCCTCGCCTGCTGAGCCTGTTCAGTGAGTAACAGTTACAGTCTTGAAGGAATACTCTCCCCAAATATGTGTCGAGTAGAAAACACTCAACCCCTGTAGGCTTGAAAGGTGGCTCTGACAAGTTTCCGCTCTGTGGTTAGTGAATCCACAGTCTTTGACAGACCAAGATAATATTAGTTTGGGAAAATGATATCTGAAATTACACTGTACTCCTGTACTCCTGATTGTTTGCGAGTACCAACACTGCCTTTTTTTTTGGCTGTTTAATTGTTTATCTGTGGTCAAATTGACCTGGGTCAGACTGCCATATGGCCTTACTAAGTTCAGTTTGATTAAATAAAAAGGCAGATGAAAGGGGGTTTTGTCCTTGTACTTTGGACTCAAATCAAAAATGCACTGTCATCTTTGAGAATGATTCATCTCGTAATCACTTGAAAGCTTGCTTTGATTCTTTTAACTAGGAAAAGCAACCTTCTGGAGACAGAAGAAGCAACACTGCATGTGCACAGTCTTGGAGGGTGGGAGCACTGCCTGTTAAGCCACCTTCTGCCTCGCCAAACTTTATATTTCTCGAAGTTATTTTTTGAATACATTCACTCAACCAACTTGTAATGTTCAAATCAAAAAAATGTCCCAAGGAGTTAAAAGAAAAAACAGAATATGTGGTGATGAATGAGTCAGCTCCCCCTCTGGCACTGAGTCTGTTTTTCTCTCCCTCTCTCTCTCTATCTCTCTCTCTCTTCTACCACTGCCCCTCTCTCCATCTAATTAGATTTGTCTGTAACCTCACTGTTCCTGCCCCGCTTTCAGTTTTCTTTGTCTAGCAGCAACGCTTGATCCCATGTACCACAGCTCACTTCGCAAATGGGATTTCAACCCACCACGGGGAATTTTTTTTTTTCCTGACTTCTTTCTAAAACTAGCCTACTTTAGCACAATGGAAACTAACATGGGGTAGGAAGTGGAGCGTTTGAGGAGTGCAGAGAAGCTGTTGGTGTTAAAAAAAAATATATAAAAATAAAAATTCACGTCTTGCTTCCATTATGACTCTTAAGAGAACTTGTGTAACAGCAGTGTGTAAAGGGCAAATACGTCAATGAATCTCCATTTCGGTTCTTGTAGTGTCTCTGAAGGCCCTCTCCTTCATCTCGCTGACTGTATTTATTTTTTTTAAGTCTAAAGCCAACAACAAAAAATTGAGCGCTCATCTGCTCAGAACAGTCAAACAGTGAAGTCCTGTGTTTCTTGAGATAAATGTAAACCCCCCCAGCTCTTACAGACAGACCATGTCCTCCTCTTCCACCTAATGTATATATCTTGGTCCTCGCACCTTTTCCCTTCCCCATTTTATTACAATGATGATTATAGAGTCATGGTGACTTACGTTTTAGCTGAAAATGCAGTTTAATTAAGCAAGGCAAATTAGTTTTGAAGGATGTCTGACTCCTTTTTGCTACAGTCACATGTAAGAAATTGTGTTGTAAATTAGGGGTTGCCCAGTGGCACAACTATACCCGCTACAAAGTGTGTATGTCTGTTGATGGCAGTTGAAAGACTTGTACAGTGAGTATCTCGTCTTTGTATAATCGTCTTTCTGGCTTTGTAAAGTTTTTATTTTACGCTTTCTGTGGGCAGGAAAATGGTCATAAGTGACTGTAGAGTTTCAATTCTTTGTGGGGAAGGGGGACCTCCTTCTGTTTTGAGCATGTTTCAATGCACAAGGCCAAATTTGAAATTCTTCCCGCAGTGATCAGCATGTCCACAACCTAAATGATACAGTACCATATACAGTCAATATTTTTTTACTTTGGATATTCAGAGTAGATAAATACGTAGTTTTCATACTAGTCAGAGCAGCTGTTATCTGTCATATTTTTTTTGATTAAAGAGCTGCTTTTTGCCCCCGATTCATATTGTCTGAAGTAAAAAGCACTCCCCCAGTTCACCAGTAGCCCTAAATGAGTGCATTTCCCCATCCAACACCGCTCCTCTTCTAAGTCCATCTCTCATCGTCTCACTGTAAGCAGGGGTGATGAGATTGCGGGTGAAAGGGCCTGCCAGTGGCTACTGATCCCATCACTAAACCCGTTTCCCCAGTGCTAAGGTCAACTGGCTCGAGCAAGCGAAAGAAAGGGAGAGTGTGTATGTTTTGTTGTGCATTCGCGTGTGTATTTGAGGACACACACGCAGTCTGATGTCAGTGTGTTTAGAGTACAAGGCTGTGTGTGTGTGTTCCAAGGATTAATGGGCTGTTGAGGTCCACCTTTGGTCGAGGCTAACATTAGAGAGCAGACCACATATTACTGTTGAAGCTCTCCTGGTCAAAATAACAACCCCTGTGTGTCGAGATACAGTTTTCTCATTCAGGTGATAGACTCTGCTGGCCCTCTTTTGATAGAGTTTAGAGAGGGAGCGAGAGAGAGAAACACAGCGATTGAAACATAGAGATACAAAGAAAGAAATATTGACTAGCAGGCACGAAGACAAAGAGCAATAAAGAGCTCGAAACTGAGACCGAGTGAGAATAAAAGAGTGACAGAAAAAGAGAAAAACAGAATAACAGAGAAAAATGTTGACAGAGTCCACCCCAAACCCGTAATTTGTCTGCTGACTGTTGCTAAGGAATTATAAATCTATCACGGCAAGGCAATGCTAGCAGCAGGATGCCACCAACACATAATGAACTGCCTATGGTAATGGAGATAGAGGCACAAACAATGTTCAGTGTTAGACTCACATTCATCCCCCCCAGCCCCTCACTTCTCCTGCCTGGTTTTTGGCACCAGAACGAAACATTTCTCCACTCAATCTCTGCCTCAAGGTGACAGAACTCTCCCCATTGTTCTGGCATCCGATGGTCTTTACTCAACGCTCGCTGAGGGAAGTGTTAGCGTGGTTTGTGCCTCTATAATGCTGGATGTCAACGGAAGGAACACAGACAAGAGATTTAAAGAGAGAGCTGGAGGAAGCCGTAAAAACAGGTATTTGTACGAGTATCGCTCGTATTAATTTTTGAGTCATGCATTTAAGTTACTTACAATGCACATCTATCTTTAGTGTTTTTGACGGAAACTGCACACACCTTGTATCGCACTCACACACACGGATAGTCACACTTCAATCTACTGTTCTTTTAGCCAGGAGGGGAGGATATGTTGCCAACACACAATTATCCTCCCTCTGCTCTCTTCTCCTCTCTTCCAGATCTATGTGGAATGCTTCTGAAAATGATAAACTGCTATTTTTTGCTTTGCCCTCTGCAATACTTATTCTATCTCACAGCTCTTTCTGGTGCAGTCAGACCAGCAATCACATCCATGCATGTAGAGATGCGCAGGGCGTATCGAGCCAAGGCTGCACCTTCAGGCGCCATGGTTGGCTCTCCGAACTAGCGACCAGGCTGTCAGGCTTGACCCTTCCAGAGCCCCTGTCACATTATCATCCCCTATCACTGAGAGAGGAAAAAAAGGATGCAGCACAAGGAAAAGGACAAAGCCGGTGGATGTAATCTATTCAGATATTTAGCATGCACACGTTTGCTGGGGCATTTTTCTTTTTTAAATAATTTTTCCTCCAAAAATAAATCTAGCAATTTTACCACTAAAATCAAACACAAACTTAAAAGAAAAAACATGTTTTCTCATTTAGTTGAGATTAATGAAGATACAAGGCAACAGCAAACATGTCATCATGCCTAGACGGCCCTTCAAAAAACTGCAGGGAAATGTATGTAGTTGAAGAAATTGCATGATAAGAAAAAAATAGCTTTTGCGGTGATACGTAATGATTTTCTTCACTGCAAACAATTGCACACATTGTGTGCATTGATTATTTCCATTTTCAGCCTCAGGCAAACATAGAAATGAGAATGATCCTTAAGAAAGAGTTCACTTCCCCAGACAGGCTAGGCAAACGCAGAACATTTCCCCCCAATCACTTGTCGGTGCAGTGTGTGTGTTAAAGTATTCAGTAAGCGAGTGTGTGTGTGTGTGTGTGGGGGGGGGGGGGGGGTGTGGGTGTGTGTGTGTGTGTATGTGAGCAAACATACTGTACTGTTTGTGTTTGTGTGATTTTTGAGTGTGAGATTAATCCTGTGTACGTGTGGGTTATATATCATTTTCTGTACTTTAGGGAATGTGTAGAAAAGAACAAAAGAAAGAAGTGAGTTTGTAAATGTAGATTCATGTGTATGTGTGTGTATGAGCCTGAAATTACCGGTTTCCACCTGAACAATCTATTGCAATGCAGTAGGCTGATTTTTTTTGTTGACACTGAGAAGCTTTGATTCAGCTCTGGTCATCTTGAAACTGTAATGGTGTGTTGGAACCAAACACATGAGACAATAAGCACAGGTTGTCCCTTTGGATAATTTGATATTGGCCACATAAGCCAGACACTGCAGGAATAAATAAAGTCAAACTCTGTCTGCAGGCCAGTTTCATAGCCTGCTTCTTCACTACCTGTGGAGTCAATCCACGCTGTTAGCTCAACCTCGGGCTGGACAGGATAAATGCCTTTCAAAGGTGAAGAGCTCATCAAGATGAGTGACAAATGTTGGTCAGAAACCTAAACAGCTGAGAGTCAAAGTCAATTCACATCTGAGCCATTTCAACCTCTCCATGACCTTCATTACGCAATCTCTCCTAATAATATTCCTCTGCTGCCCACAACTTAAATAATATCAAAATACAGCTGAAGACGCAGCAGACTGAACTAAAGGGATGAATGCATTTCCAGTGGGCAGACAGACAGAACGATTGGCAAACCCACTTATCTCCATCTGAGGCAAAATGGGTTGCCAGGTTGAGATGAGGTCACACATGGTCTACAGCCCAACAACGGGGCCCTGGCTCTGCCACACAGCTCTAACAGTGGGACAGACATATATACACCCCCCCACTCCCCCCCCCCCCCCCCCCCCCCCCCACACACACACACACACACACACACACACCCACAGGAACTGGCAGCTCAGAGGAATGCTCTCATTCAGCACAGGGGCAGCGGAAGTCTATCAGAATGAAACTGTCGTACTGAGCCATGCACTGATGTCACTACCAGAGCTGGCAGTAATAGGGTTTCCAGTTCAGTCTCACGCAAACAAACACAGACAGACACACAAACAGTTTGAAATATACTTTTTGTGTCTGCCAAAATTACAATTTCTAGCTATTCCGCTAACACTGACATACAGTAATTCAATGTACATAGAAATGAGATATCATACAGGTTTGCGTTTATTTATACTTTCTCCTGCCGAATCTCCATTCACTTCTCTCCCCTCCCCACAAATATTTATTGGAATGAGCAGGGGAAGCCAAATAGAGATGCACTGATTGACAAAACCACATCTTGGGCCTTAAATGACAGTTTATGTGCATGGCAGGCATATTTACAACTGTTAACAAACAGCCTTAGGGGAGAGAAGGAGCACCAGATAGAGTCAAATGAGTGGGAGGTAGTAGAGGGATAAACTTTATGGAAATGGTGGACCAGCAGAGACCCCCGACTACAATCTGCATAATGCAACAAAAGAAGGGGATGATGTTTGTGTCAGAGTACTTTCTAATATTCATACGTTACATTTTCCAACTTAATTGGAATCTGTCAGGGCGCATTGGCCGTGAGTGGCATCACAGTGGCAGCTGGGCTGTTTCCCCACGGCTGATGAGATGCAATAAAAAGAAAGAGAGAGAGAGAAAGAAAAAGGGAAGTGGTTTGCAGAGCGCTGAATGAAATGCAATTCAGAGTCAATGGGAGTCAAAAACACATTACTGCAAGCATGGCTTGAGTAAACCTGTAAAGGGAAGATTGTTTAAGACAAATACTTCCGTCTATTCAAACCCTTCAACTGCTCCCTCTGGGGATTTTTCTCTCTCCAATCATCTCTATCTGTCTGTCTGTTTATCTGGATCTCCCCCACCCTCCGACCCACGCACACACACAAAAGCCCACACTCACACAAACCCGTGTGTAGTGTTTTATAGAAGGCACAGCCAACCTATGCTGGATTTTTGAGGCTAACAGTAGTCAGCAAAATGTATTATGACTTCATTTTTTTTTTTTTTAACATAAACACATAACACAAACAATATAACTCAACAGGCATACACGTAAACATTTGTAAGCTGATATTCAGCAGCAGTTTGTCCCCATATTTATCTACCTGATGATCACAATACTGTTTCAGAATCAGCCAGAAAAAAAACAAAAGAGAGAGAAACCTAGATATTTAATCAAGAAAGACAGCTGACAAAAGTCTGATGGATCACAAACACAGGACGGCTTCAAAACACAGTAAATTAACTCAAAGCTATTTCCTCAACTTCCTTAGAATAGAACAACTTGATCCATGAAGACTGCAGTAAAGCGAGGTGGTCAGTTCTCAGCTCAAATGGCCCTCTTCTCACTCTACTCTCGTGCTGTGCTATAATGGCAGACCATTTACTGAGAAGCTTTGCATTCAGGACCAAGAGCCTGAGCTCCAGCCACGCAAATCACTGAGCTATAAATGCTGCCTCACCTCACACCACAGAAGAGGAGAGTACTCACCCCTCCTCTGTGGGTTTGTTAGGGCTAGGAGAGGAGTTAATAATTAATAATTACATTTTAATAAGTACTGTGGCCGATTCATTGGTCAGTGGCATTAAGCAGTAAATAGTAAAAACTAACTGGGAACAGAACAAAATGCTTTATATGCCTCACACACTCACACTGTGTCGGCCTACCATGTGAGGCACTAGCAGTTAGAATTTAGTATGTAGCACAAGAATACTTTGTTCAGCCAGCACATCTTGGATGGATTATTAGGTAAACGAGGGCAACATTCAGTGTCCTATAATGGTGTGGTCATAACGGTCACAAATTTTAATATGAAATGCTGGACCCTTTTGCAACTCTCAATGGTCACTATCATGACTACATAGCAGAATGGGAGGGACAACCAACCTATTTCCAAATTGTGTGGAAGCTGCAGCTAATGTGACACACCGCGCAATACCAATGGCAGTTGTACACATCCACAAAAAAGGTTTTATTTTTTACTAAGTATTATTTTACTGTTGTTGGATGGAAGCCATCAGTTGATTGTGTGTGTGTGTGTGTGTGTGTGTGTGTGTGAAACTGAGGGCACGACATTTTTTATTTTTGAGTAGTATTCAAATATTATTTCCAGTAAGTGCACAATGGCCATGTGCAAGTTGAGAAGACACCACCCTAAAAGTACTAACATGTAAGTGTACTACATGTAGGTGATGGAAGTACGTAAGTTGAGACATAGATGGCATTGTGGCTTTGTCACCAGCTGGCTCTCTTAAAGACTGCTTTGTTAACTAAAAAAAACAACATGCTCAAATTTACCTTTGGAGGGTCAATGGAGACCAAAAGAGAGAAATACATTACTGCAACTATGAGACGTCCAGTTCTCCACAGAGAACTAATAAAGTACTAATAAATAATATAATTTATGTATCAATAAATATACTAATAAATTGTAGAATGCGCAATATTACCCTCAACAAATGATACACCATAAAAATGTCCCTTAATTGCTTAACCTTTACTGGAGATCCACTGTAGTTGGTCTGCCTTAAACTTTACAACTATTCTTGAGAAAGAAATATCTCAAACTAACATTTTTACACTAAAATCATACTGTTAAATTAACTTCAGCCACAACTATTACAACTTATATTGCAACAACATTAGGAGGAGTAGATAAGCTCACATATCAAGTTGTGACATTCAATATGCCAAGGAGTTATGACTTTTTATGTACACACAAGTCTTTTATAAATCCCCAGAGAAGCTGTGAACTGTACAGTATAGATGGAGAATACAATGATGATATTGAAAAGGTGAGGTTTCTTTTGTGGTTTTTTTTGTCAGCATCAGATTATGTTTTCTTTAAACTACATTTAATGGTACATCAGCCTCTTCTTTGATGACTTTTTCCCTGCCTGATCCTTGAATACAGAGGGAAAATAGTGCCCTTTTTCATTTTTTAGGAGGAACTGATCTGTCATTATTATGACGTGACATGTTTTGTGCTATCAAACACCTTTTTGCTATTTGACAGAAATTGACTGACCACTCCGAAGACATCAATGCAAGGTGAAAATGAAACAACAGCGAGGTGAAAACACAGTCACGCATTAAACATTCTCATGCATATTTGCATATGGTCACATCCACACATTTATAGCTAAAATCCAGTTACACACATACACACACAAACACACCAGGCATATAGCTGGGAACATCTGGAGCTGAAGTCGACTGGAAGTCAAACCACAAAGCTGGCGGTGAACCAAAGCAGAAGGCCACAGATCTAGGCAATCACAGCTATCTCCAATCCGCGTCCTCCCAAATTCACCACAATGACTTTGAAAAAGAATCACAGGCTCTCTTCACCAGCGCTGCGGGGACTTGGAAGGTCAGGACCAGAGTCAAACCAATGGCATTAAAAGTGAAACTAATTTCAAATTTTAACTCTGATGGCACCTGAAGCAGTGCCTCCTGAAACACTGCACAGTTTTGCTTTTATTTTGTATATAGCACATATAATATATGTTTTATAAACCACAGACTGGAACAGACTGGTGATGCCCCTAACATTAATACTATCCAAAATTCAACAAAGTCTGTTCTCGTTACAGGAGATTTGCCTGTGATTGCGTTAGGGGTACTTGGTCTGACATTTTTTTCTGGTCTGTATACAGACTGAGAAAAGTATGTGCGGGGATGAGAGCATCTTTTTTGGAGCAGAAAATGCATTAGCAAGTGAAGACTGTGATTATAGTAAATGTCATAAGGTAGAGGGCAAATAAGGGCTTGCGATGGCCCCAGCAACATGGTTATTATTCATCTCCCCATCCACCTCATCTCCTCCTCTTTCTTTCCGCTTCTGTCACTCATAAAGGTATAATGTGCAATATAGCAGAAATGACATCAAAATAAACTACAATACACATTGAAAAATAAGGCACATTTTGCATTAATCTATAATGGATTCAAAATCATCCTGTATGTTTATGTGTGGGCAAAAATATTGAGCGAAGACAAAGTACAGATGCATCAGTAAGCTTAAGTTAAAAGCTTTATGACTTAAAATGTCTGTATCGGTGAGGCCCTAAAAGACAGAATTGCACTTTCAGCTCTTTCTGGTTCACATGGAATAGAAGTTTCCCTCCCACAGAAGTGGCAATTTGATCGATAAAATTACACTTTACTTATGCCTAAATGTTCGGTGGTTGACCAAATCACTCGATGCCATGTCCCAGGTGTGAGGGCGCAAGTGCGGCATAACATCATTACGTATCTTCTGTCGAGCGTAAAATAAGGTGCAATGACGTGGCTTTCAAAGGTGTTGAAGTAAGTGTTCCTTAGGTGTCGGAACAGATGCAAAGTTGCTATTTGCAATAACCGCCTCAGGGAGAGCCTCATCCACGCCTGTTTAAGTGGGATGAATCTTTTTTTTGTTGTTAAAAAGAAAAATATGACACATTTTGCATAACCTAAGTGATGTCCTTCAGCACCTGTTAGAGGTTCAGAAAAACTGAAAAATGTGTAAGCTAACATAGCTACGAACTTTTATCCACATAAATGTAATGTGAGCTTACAATGTGAACCAGTAAACAAATATCACTTAATTTAATTGCCAAAAGCATAAGTAACAGCATGGAAAATGCCAGTGGCCGAACAGCTATTGAAATCTGGATCATGCTGGTACTTCAGCTGCTTGCTTGGATATAATACTGATGCCACTCCCACAGCAGGGCACAACCCAGACAGGGAGCGGCTTCGTTGGGAAGACAAAGGTGTCCGAGTGACCTGCCACAGAGTTGGACACAACAACAAATGGAAGCCGCGCAATATTTGGCTTGAATTGAATAGAGAAAAGCCAGGATGTTTTGTCTGCAGGAAACCTAAAAGTTGGCAGCTTTCTGAGAAGGAATCATGGGTACACCTGGCAGAAGAACTGATAAATGGAAATATTTGTGCACTGGGTGCAAGGACCAACAAGTTGCACAAAATTAGTTTTGCTCATGAAAGAACAGTGGAAACGGCACAGATGAGGCAAAAAGACACGCTACCAAATCAAGAACGGCATATCTTCTCTTTTACTTGTGGATTTTAAATTGGCCAAAGCATCTTAAAAGTTTATTTTGTTGTGACCAGGGTGCTGTGCATGAGTTTCAAGTTTTCCACAGTTAACTGGAAACACCATTTGCACAATGGAAGATCCATAACAAGCAAGTGGCTGCCATTATAATTGTGGAACATGCAAGTCAACGAGTATTGCTGTTTATACTGAAGCCACTTGCCAACAAACAAGCAATTTTATCATGTTAGAAACAATGTTGTTTTCACTTTGATTAATTTGGTTGTTATAAAAATCTGATTTCAATTTTGAAATATTTTTTTTTACTGAATATGTAGTCTAAGAATGCGAACACACCAAACTTAGAAGGGCAGACAATATCACACTCCACAACATTAATATAACTATCTGCCTAGTAGAGATACCTCTCACAGCTGACCACTGGTTCACCTCCCACTGTTACAGTACATACACACACACACACACACACACACACACACACACACACACACACACACACACACACACACACACACACACACACACACACACTTTAGTGCAGTCTCTTCACTTCTCTCTGTGTGATTGAAGACATGTTAGCTTGGCTTTCCCCTGAAGTTGCTATCGATTCAATCCAGAGCCTTTCAAATATCAGAAAATGGTTGAAAATTTGCTCCTTTCATTTGTTTGTTTCGTTTGATTTAATGATTACTTCTTTTTTTTTAAGTTTCATCATCTATCATGCTCCCAATTTGTTTTTCTTGTGGGGAATTTATGACCTTATATGACTCTTACAACTGCAGGAAAGTTTGTCTCAAGAATATATTTACCTGTCAGGTTCAGGTAAGAAAGAGATTTAAACTCAGCCAGCATGTTTGTCTGGCTATTCTTTGGGAAAGGCTATGTTTAGTTAGATGCTGAATAAGAAGTAAGCATATGATATATATATATATATATATATATATATATATATATATATAGGAGACTCTTCATAAGAAGTCAAGGTCTCACTTCTTAAGAAAGGATAGGAGAACATTACGAAAACAATTTTGGCTTTACAAGAGAAAAGCACAGAGGAAAAACAGTGGTGCCCCCAAAGGTAGAGCAAGCCTACACAAGATGATAGAGCCAACGTTGGGCTGGCTGACAAAAATATGTTTAAATCTCCCACGACAGTTCTTTCACACAGCTATTTTTTCCTGTGTCAGGGGCCAAGGCTCTCAAGGTATGTTATCATTTAGTGCGGTGAATAAGTTTTCTGCTGGTGAATTGATTCTGTGGGTTGAAGGCTACCCGTCTTCTCTGCATCCTCCAGCTAACCCAGCCAGACCGAACCTGACGCATTTGTGCCCACATATTCTCTCTGTTCTTGCCCAAAAACCGAAAGGGGTGAGCACGAAAAGCCTCCTTGGAGGGAGGAGTGTGAAACCCTCCTTGAAGGAAAAATAGGGCCTTCTATCGCTCTCTTTTTACCTCTCCCCAGCTTGTGCGTTGCTCACAAAGGCAGCAGACAGGCGAGTAGAAATCAATTCCATGGAGCCACCAGATGAAAGTAAGGAAGAAAAAGAGAGGAGAAAGACAGAGGAGCTGTGTGAAGATTTCACCAGGCAAAAAGTAAAAATAACCAATGGCTGTTGGCTGGTCTTCTACTTGTGTCTACACACACTCACAATACAGTATGAAATATGACATCGTAGGTGGCAGGATACACAAATGCTTGTAATCTGACAAAAAAAAACAAAAAAACATCCCCAGTCATTGTTTGACAACCAAGAAAACTTGGTTAAATGTGATTTGGAAAAATAGAGTTTGATGTGATTCTGGAGTAAAAGTTAGGAGCGGTGGCTCCTTTTTTGGAAATTAACTACACGATAACTCTTGTACACTGTGTGCTGTACACCAGCAATCAATGTGCCTCCTTTTTTAATGACAAAATTCAGAAAATTAGACAAGCAGTAAGTGCCTCCACACCAACCGCAGGATATGTGTTGTCCCCATATCTAAATAATATCCATTCAAATATCATGCCACAATTTCATTCAATCAACCATGGAAGTCTGGAAGACGTTATACAACATCTGAAGTCCTCCTCCTGCTGCTTGGATATTATACTAACAGACTTTTTCAAAAATATTTCAAACTGCTTGACCTCTGATCTTTTACAAATTGTAAACACGTCCCTTCTCTCAGGTGTCTTCCCACAGGCCCTAAAAACTACAGTTATCAAACCACTGCTAAAAAAAGGCTACTTTAGACTTCGCAACAATGAAAAATTATTGGCCTATATCAAACCTCCCATTTTTAAGTAAAATAATTGAAAAAGTGGTTTTTCAACAGCTGAACAACTTCTTGGCCGTAAATAACTGTTTTGGTGTCTTCCAGTCAGGCTTTCGACAATACCACAGTATTGAAACTGCTCTTGTTAAGGTTTTCAATGACATCCACTTAAACACGGACAGTGGCAGAATTTCAGTCTTAGTATTACTGGATCTGAGTGCTGCATTTGACATGGTCGACCATGACATACTACTAGACACACAAAAAAATCTGGGTGGGACTCTCTGGCACAGCACTAAGCTGGTTTGAATCCTACTTGAAGGACCGAGAATACTTTGTGTCTGTAGCTAATTACACATCAGAGCGGACTAAAATGACATGTGGTGTTCCCAAGGTTCAATTCTGGGGCCTCTTCTGTTCAACATCTACATGCTTCCACTTGCTCAGATTATGGAAAGAAACAAAGTGTGTTATCATAATTATGCAGACGACACAAATCTACATAACTATATCGCCAGAGGACTATAATCCCATACAAGGGTTGGGTAAATGCATTGAACAAATCAACAACTGAGCCATGATTCAATTAAACAAAGTAAGTAAAGTGGTAATTGTTTTTGGGGCCAAGGAAGAACGATTGAAAGCCAGTGTTCAGGTTCTATCACTGATGTTAAAAAACACAAACTGAGCCAGAAATCTAGGTATAGTCATGGATTCAGGCCTCAATCTGAACAGCCATATCAAGACAATTACAAAATCAGCCTACTATCACCTGAAGAATATATCAAGGATTAGAGGATGTATGTCTCAAGAGATTTGGAAAAACTTGTCCATGCATTCATCTTCAGTAGACTTGACTACTGTAACGGTGTGTTCACAGGTCTCTGTAAAAAGTCAATCAGACAGCTGCAGCTGATTCAGAATGCTGCAGCTTGAGTCCTCACTGAGCGCAAGAAACTGGATCACATCACTCCAGTTCTGAGGTCTTTACACCGGCTTCCTGTCCAACAAAGAATTGACTTTACAATCCTGCTGTTGGTTTATAAAGCACTGATTGGTTTAGTGCCAAAATACATTTCTGATCTGCTGCGACCTTATGGACTATCCAGACCCCTCAGGTCATCTGGGACGGGTCTCCTTTCTGTTCCCACAGTCCCTCCAACTAAACATGGAGAAGCAGCGTTCAGTTTTTCTGCTCCACATACCTGGAATAAACTCCCAGAAAGCTGCAGGTCTGCTGAGACTCTCAGCTGCTTCAAATCAAGATTGAAGACTTTTCTGTTTGCTGCTGCCTTTATTTGAACCAGATTCAAGGATGTTGATCAATTTCCTGTATTTCTGCATTTTCTACTGTATTTTATTTCTTAAACTGCTCTGCAACTTGTATTCTATTTTTAGCTTGTTTAATGTTTTAATGACTGTTTTTAATGTTTCAATCAATGTTCTTAATTGTTTTTAAATGTCCTTTTCTTTTGCCTTATGTTTTGATGCTTTTAATGGTTTCATGTGAAGCACTTTGAATTGCCTTGTTGTTGAAATGTGCTGTACAGATAAACTTGCCTTGCCTTGCCTACACTGTCTGGGGGCTGCACTGTCAGAGTTAAGTTCAGCCTTATTTGTTCCATCAACATTAGATTGGTATTAGCAGACGTAAATTCACTTTAGGAATAGATAACATCTGGCCACGCTCAATTGGCGATTGTTTCTAGTTGTTTCATTGTAATGGGAATACATGTCGGGATCCTTTTGAAGCTATTGTAGCAGCCTTTAACCAATTGGCACTGATCACTATGACGTATGACGTATATTCTGAAAGTCAACGAGCTGTAAACAACAGAGCACAATGTGAGTGAAACAGAGTTTCAGTAAATTGTAGAATTTTTTTTTTTTTTTTTTTTTTAATTTAGGCATTGTTCTTCTACTGACTTCAATTCTTCAATATTTCCTAGTGTTTCTAGAAGCGTTTGTGTTGCTCCATCCATCTCTACCACCGCTGGAGTCTATCTATTAACAAAATAAATAAACTCAGAAAATGAACCTTGATCCACTGAGCAGCATCATATTACAGAGATAAACACACTCTGATAAAGACTTTCTTATCAAGAAAAAAACTCATAAAATTACCTGCTCGCTTTCATTTAACTTCTAACTATTTTGCACAGTCAAAAGACTCTGTTTAGAAGTTAATTTTTAAAGAATGTATAAGGATCTCTCTGTGCGTGCGTGTGTGTGTGCGTGCGCGCAAGAGAGAGAGAGACAGAAATATAAACAGACAGATATATAAATATAAAGTAATGACAGGGAGAAGCCTAAATCCAAAACCTGACAAGAAAGGATGAGACTAGACTGGAGAGAATCACACACACACACACACACACACACACACACACACACACACACACACACACACACACACACAAGCAGCTTCAAGCTGACTCGCATTCCAAACAGCCCACTTACAGGCAGACTTTTGGCGCTATCTACAATCTGCATCACTGCTCTTGCGCGCATGTGTGTGTGTGTGTGTGCGTGCATGCGTGCGTGCGTGCGTGCGTGTGTTTGTTCACTCAGACCAGAGCGTGTCAACAGCTCTCACCCAGTATTAGGATTAACCTGCTGATCGATCCTGGCAAAACCAATAAAAACAGGGGAGGGAGGCAAAGATGAAGGAGGAAGTGAAGGGAGAGGGCATCCTTCAAAAATTGGAATGTAGAAAGAAAGTAAGAAGGAAAAACAGGAAGGAAGAGGAGCAAAAGTCTGGAAAGAGAGAAAGAGTGAGTGAGTGTAGGTGCGCATGAGTGGAAGGATAAGTAAGAGAGGAGATGGACCATGGCACCTTCCCGACAATACAGTCATGTGTGAGAGCATGTGTTTGTTTGAGACCATTTCAGACCCACCTGTGCTGCTCATTGCCAGTAAGAACTAAAACTAAACACACACTTTAGATCCATGAAAAACGAGAAAACCGAACAGTAGGAAAAGTTGCAGCTTGTGTGCATTGCTGTGTGTATTTTAGAGGTACTGTGTGTGTGTCTGTTTGTGAGTGTAAAAGCACACCGAGTTGATTTGCATGACTTCTGAAGTGAATAAAAGTCATATATGTGTGCAGTTTATTTCCTACCTGTGTTAAAATTGTCTATCTTTTCGGTTTTCTGTCTGTATGGCTTTGTTTTGATGTGTACAAGCGTGTGACACATTTATACCTTTTTCCAGATGTATTACTCTCTCTCTGACTCTCATCGGCCCTGTGACTTGCAGCCACTACCCCAATATTTCCCTTAGCTGTTCGCCTGGCATTCCAGCACATTTAAAAAAAAAAAAAAAAAAAAAATTCACTTCACATCCCAGGCAGCAGATTTGAGCTGACAATATATCATTGGATTACAAAGCTCATTTCACCGTAAGTTCAACGCTTGACACACTGGCGCCTAGGTTGGTCAGGCATGCAGATGGTGATGGAGATGTAGCTGCGGTTCTCTTCAACCCACCATTGTCTGTGGCATTTGCAAAGGGCACTTGCAGGAAGCCCTAGACATGACAAGCTCCGGCTCCATCTGCATCCTGTGATTGCTCTGTGGGCTGAATATAATAGACGCTTTCCAAACCAGTGGAGCGACAGGACACTTTAGCAGCAAGCCGTGAAAGTTACACTCAGGTAAAAACCATTAGTGCAGTAGCGTTAATACTGTTTCTCTGTCGCCCACATCCTCTCCTACTAAGGACGGAGGCCACTTGCTGACTAGAGCACTGGCCTTTATTGAAAAAAAAAAAAAAAAAAAAACACAGTCAGTCAAGCGAGATAAAACAAAGACATGCTTGAGGGTAATTGGACGAGCAGGCCGGGCATTGCTCGGCTGGAGATGGGGGGGGAAAAGACGAAATGCATGAAGCTACAAGGCGAGGAAAGGCATCAAAGCTTGATTAGCTACACATTAGGAAGCATGCCTACTTTTTTACCGCAAGTACTTAGCCTTTACGGGGACCCAAGAGCCTTATGGCCTCGAGCCTCTCCCATTTCAAAGAGAGAAAACTTGTGTTCTCCTTCATGGTACATGTGCACATCTGATGTGTAGCGGGGATTGTAATGTTGCTGATGGCAGACCTCAGTGATTTGTCAAGGATGGTACATCTGCAGGAGACTGTATTAATGATGCACTGGTCTTGGTTACAAGCTCCCTCTGTGCTGTACAAACACTGAGATCCCCACACACAGTCAGTGTCACGTATGAATTACACATACACACTCACACAAAAGTGTTAAGCTACCTTTCAGAGAGTGTACCTGTGACCTTCGCTCATTTTGTTAACATGACTGAAAATGACGCCTATCCAAGTCATGAAATGTAAAACAGATGAAAGGTTCTCTGGAGACGGATAACTTGAGTACTTTATAAAGATGTGAAACAAGTCATTCAAATTGATCAGCTGAAATTTTGCATTTAATCTATCAAGAAAACTATCATCTAACATTTGCCAATTTGCCTGTTGATTTTATATCATTGTAAATTCAATGTTTAGATTTCTTTTCTTTTTTTTGTTTGTTTCTTTTATATTTTATAGATTTAGTGATCAAATGACAAAAAACCATGGAGAATAATCTATTGAAAACAAAATATTTAGCTACAGTCCTTTAACTATATCTGGGTGAGGGTACAAAATATACTTTACTCAGTGAATAATTAAATTAGTTGTATACTTGGTTGAAATTCCAGAGTGAAAACAAACCCAGACTTTGACTGCATCCAGAAATTCAATGGGGGAAAAAAAATCAATACTTTATTCAATACTCAATGTATTATTTAAAAAATACATCTTAAGACAACTTCACTTCCATGACATTTTTGAATGCTGAATAGAAGCAATATACAGCAGACAGACAGGACATAAAGAGTAGACAGAGAAAGCAGACTAGGTCGCTAAGAGGTTAGGGAGGGTGTATGGAGTGAGTGCAGTGGGTAAGAGGGCGGCAGGAAGGCTTGGGGCATCTGTCTACTGTTTAATTTGCCATCTGCGAGGCATACTACTGCCAGGGTCCCTAATCAGGCAATCCATCACCCCCCCATAGAAACAGTGTCAATTATAAGCCGTCCTAATGCTGACAGTCGCCCTCATGCCATTCAACAACGTGGTTGTCTTCCCATTCATCCCTGTGTAATGTTTGGGGTATTTTTTTTTTTTTTTTATATTCAACTGGGCTCCAGTGAAGCAGATTCAGAATCACTTCAGTTACAACTTGTTCATCACTGCCTTCTCTTGTCTAGTTAAAATTTTAACTGCAGTTTTCAACACCACCCCAGTTCCCGGTGCTAGCACACATAGTGTTGTGAGGGGGCCATTAATATTAATATTTACATTAACTGCTATTACATGTGCATGAGTCTATCAAGATTTTATGGGTTCCACATATACTAACCCACTTACAACTGGGCCAAACAGCTTATTAATCAACTAAAGATGTGTTCATTATAAAACATTCATTGTCTTTCAAATAATTTCTTCCTTGTCCGCTGTCATGTTGCACTATCCCGAAAACAAAGGTGGAATTATTTTTTTTTTTTAAAGAAAAGCTGAAGACAAAGTCTTCTGTGAACCCCGAGTTTGCTTGCAAAACATCCACCAAACCCACATGACAAAAATCCACAGCTGTAGGCCTAACCTAATTATGATCTTTCATAATTATATTTATATCATCATATAGTTACATGGAGTTATAGACAGTTTATGCTTGAAAAAAGACAATTAAAAAAAAAAAGGAAAAAAAGACTATTCTCTGTTCCATATTTAATTCCATTTCTGTCTTCACATTAAGTCCCCTTCTCAAAGTTAGAGAGTCAGCTAGCTAACAGGCTGAAGTACTCCAGTAAACACAAGGTGTGACTTTGGTAATATAATGAATCAGAATTAAACTAATTAATATAACATACTGACAAGCCAAGTAAAGCCACAACTTAATTGACAGAAAATGCGGAGTCACATGGGCTCCTACTTTAGAGCTATGCAAACGACTGACTCAGTTTGTAGCAAAATGAAAATACAGTTACTTTCAGTTTCAGTAAAGTTTAAAAATGAAGTGCTTACTGGCAGAGTTGGAAGCAAGCAAATGGTGTAAGATGAAAAACTGAGATGGGAGAAGGCTTGCAGGCTACTTCTGCTGCAGACTAATTGCTTACAGCAATTTTAGCTCATAAGTCCCAGCCTGGAAAACAAGCTCTCATTAGCTGCTATGCGCTCCAATACAGAGACTGTTTTTCTTGACCGGACCTCAACAGTGTACCGAGTCCTCTACAGGTGAATGCCTGTCACTAACGGAGCACGTTTACCTGCTGGTCAGCTAAATGCGCTTGACTGACAGATGATGTCATCATAGCCCAATGCCTCGACTTCAAATTAAAAGCGCAGATGGCTTTTCAAATCAAATTTAATAACACCTTTCCTAATTTTTCACTAGCTGTGTAACTGGCGCTGGGAGCTTACAATCAGTATTTCAGATATTTTTTCACAAAAAACTGGACAATAAAAATCCTGCTGCTGCTGCTGCTGCTAAAAAAAAAAGCACTGATATGACTGAACAAAAAACAATTTGCTTAAGTAGCTTGCTTTACAAAAAACAGGAATATCACAAGACATGTAGTCACAGAATAGGTCTTATTTTCAAGGCAAAGTGTGGTCAAACTGAAAATGAATTTGATTTTGTTCTATAGTAGCTTATATCTTGTATAAAATGTATATATTAAAAAATATATATATATATATATATATATATATATATATATATATATTGCTGGCATTATTTTTAAAGCAACCCTACCTTATTTTAGTGGCTAATGCTTTTGCACAATATCATTAGTAATAGGACTATGTATATATTCATCTGTCTATCTGCTCCACTCCCCTCCCTGTTTCTCTCTCTTTTTTATAGGTGTAAACCAGTTCTAATTTGGAGGCCATCAGCTTGCTAAATGCACTCTAACTCTCTGGCACTGAGGTCACATAGACCGCTGAGCACACTCATAAACAAATTAATTGGCTTGCCAACACTATTTATGTGTTGTACACACACAACACCAGATACACACTTCCTCTATCTCCTCTGATATAACCCAGGTAGACTTCGGTTTGGAGAGTAGTGAGTAGGTGTGAAACACCTCCGTAAATTAATAACATTTTCCTCCAAATGAACACTGATTTGAAAGGTACAAACATCCTGGAGCTTGTTAAAGTGCAATTTTGATGATGAAGGTAAACATCGTCATGTTTGGCCTTTGAGTGGAATATTGAGATATGTTGGAGATAAATGCAGTAAAGGCAGTTTTCCTACATTTTTCCTGTCATTAGCAATGGATGATATGCTTCATGGTACAGTTTACTTGTGAAGGATCAAAAGTCTGAATTATGTAAAATTCCAATATTTAAACTTACAATAAAACAATGAAATCAGGGTATTTCCCAGAAATATTTATGCATGCACTGTGTGTATGCAGCAGTAAGATCTCTCTGTACACAGAGCTAAGGAGAGGTGGCACACATAATGGCCGAAGCTTTTCAGTGCTTTCACCTCATGCAGTATACCGGTTGACATCACATTAGAGGACTTCTGTGTTTTGAAGTGTCACTATTCAGCCCATTACCTTTTGCTTCTACTTTGAGCTATCATTGGAAACAGTTTTTTTCAGCTTTAACAAGTATATTTGTTACGGATGGAAAGCACAATGTTATTTAAAGATTTTGGTCACCACAGTTTAGCAACTGCTTCCTTCTTACAGCTTTACATCTGTCTCAAAACTTGTGTTTTAACCAATAAGGAAGACTGTATTTACTCCTTCACTTCCATTTGCAGCAGGTGCACATGTTCCATTAAGTAGGTACATAAGAGAGCAATTAGTCGCCTTCTTAAAAGGAAATCTTCAAAAACCTAGAAAAAGTTATTGAAAGTACAGCAGAAAGACAATCCCTTTGTCTTTCCCAGAAGACATTTTGATACGTAATATCTTTCATACTATTTTTTTCTTTTTCTCGGAATATGAGACTGAATTCAGAATTTCAATTACAGCCTCTAGTAAGTGGTAGCACAGGTCAGGGATCAGAGTACAAAGCTAGATTCAAAGAAGTCATCTCTACTCCAAGGCAGTATAAGCATTGATATCATACACCAGCAGAAAATTGTGCTGAGTTTTAGTTTCCCATAACACAGGCTGTGTGTAGGTGAATGATCTTCAGGCCTGCACATATTCTCCAGGACACACAGTGAAGTCGAGCTGAGGCTTTACTCTGCAAGTTACACCTGGATGTTGCAAAGACAAGAAAGTTTGAGCAGTGAGGAAAGTAAAATAAGGGCACCAACTGAGGTAGAAGAACAAAGCTAAATGAGAAAAAGAAAAGTAGATTTCCATTTATCATGCTTCCTTTCAAGATAATGCATTTACTGTATCACATTTGTGGTTGCTGCTTTAGATCAGACTATACCTGTCTTACAAGCTGTACAAAATGCTGATTGGTGCCACAATTTATCCCACCGTTATGCTGACTTAAGTGGTCTAAGCTTTAAGAAAAGACTCTCTCTTGCAAGTGTAGAAATTCTCAGTGAAACCCAAACTAGAATAATCCAAATCAGAAAGTTATATTTCTAATTATCAATACCAGTCTTAAAACTTCAGCCATTACCAGAGTTAACCCTCCAGAGCAGCTGTCAAAAGGTCATGTGTGGGTCCTATTTATTAGAAGCAGTTCAAAATAAATCAATAATATACACATCATTGTGAAAACATACTATACCTGCAGTTTGTAGTTGCTCTACCAATTAAATATTAATTTGACAACAAATCAAAAGTATTTATGCATGGCACTCCCACACACACTCCTCAGAGCTTTACAGCCTTGTTTAGCTTGTTTTGTTTTTATAGCCCACATATTTACTGTATGGTCTCTCTCAACTCTTTTCCGCAAGAAAGAGCTGGCGCCTGGATTCTAAAAAAAAAGCCCTACTAAACTAACTGCTACAGGTACATGCCCAGAGCCAAAATGCAAAAAAGGAGGTAAAGTGAACACGAACACCATGTTCACCATAAATCTTGATTAATTAATGTTAATGATTCTTAATATCTGCAGTTTGGTAACAAGAAAGTTAAAACAATTTAAAGTGATATCAGGATTAGCTCAGTATTACTTTAACACTGAAGTGGCCCAAAACAGCAATGAAAATATTATTATTAATATAAATTAATAGTTTGTTTGAGGTAATTTTCTAAATTTTCCTATTCCATGTTTTTCTTATAATGTCAGTATTTTCTGAGGTGTCCTTGCTGAAGCCCTTCACTAGAAGCTGTGGTGCACAGTGTCCTTGCAACAGGAAACACAAAACATTTTGGATTAATGAAGGAATAAAACCTAGATGGAAATTAGATTAAACCAATTTGCTGATTATTAAACAAGGACATGCACACTATAAAACAGTAAAACCGAAAACAATGACATTTTAATAACAAGCAAACATTTGTTCTTGTTTTTTCTCTCTTTTGTTCCCCTTTCTGCAGTAACGCAAACACACACACAAAGGCAAACACAAATTTACAGTGAATATCAATTAACACCTACACACATATGCACCTGTGAGCACACTTATGTGCCTGATAAACGCGCAAACATGAACAGACTAAAGCACTGGGCTAGTCTCAAAGTATCATTTTTAACACACACACACACACACACACACACACACACACACACACACACACATCACCCTGTCAGCTTGAGGCAAAACGGTTAACATGAAAACTCAAATTTCAATTGGCACACACATTCTTGATCAGTGCATGCCCGGTCTTGTTGAAGTAGAAGTTGAAAAACAGCTTGATCAGGAAAGGAGATGACTCTCACACACACAAATAGGATGGTGTGGAGTCGAGCAGACAGGAGGTGTGGGACATTTGTTCATTTGGAAAAATATGTTTATTTGGATAAACAAATGCAGTCAAGTGAGCCCTCTGGCCTAAGGGCAAAGAGAGTCAGGTTTAGGATTGACGGGTTGAAGTTAAAGTCAAGAAGTAAGGAAGTAGGACTTATTTAACAATATGGTGGGAGGTGCTATCATTTTAGGCATTTTTTTTTTCATTAGGGATTTGTTTAGTTCTCAGTCTTTCGTGTTAAGTGGTAATCGTTTTTGCACTACATTAGATTATGGTTTTGTTAGCAGTGGTTGTATATAGCAATAGCAAGTAAAAATACAAGATTTAATGAACTAAACATGTTTGTAACAATTTTGTGATATGTACATGGTAATAATATGTACAGTGCCTGTCAAAAGTTTGGACACCCACTTATTCAAACTTTTTTTTCACCAA
Organism: Embiotoca jacksoni; assembly: GCF_022577435.1. NCBI lineage: Eukaryota > Metazoa > Chordata > Actinopteri > Embiotocidae > Embiotoca > Embiotoca jacksoni. Next base: position 12,319,083 of record NW_027185340.1, read on the forward strand.
TATCAGTGTAAAACAATAGTGAAGACATACAAACCATGATATAACACACATCGATTAGATTCCTCAAAGTGGCCACTGTTTTCCTTGATGACAGCTTTACACAGTGATCTCTCAACCAGTTTCATGACGTAGTCACCTTTATGGAAGTGTGTATCTGGAGTTGTTTTATGGTTTACAATTAAAAGGTGAGCCTTGTATAAAGTTAAGTTGTGGAATGTCTTGCCTTTTCAATGTACATGTAACAAATAGCTCGATATTCAACTGTGGAAGCAAGCTTTAAGATGTCTATAATGACATCAGCGTGGCTGCATTGTGATTAACATTTCCCTCCATTTACTGACATTTAACCTTTCATTCTCTGACATATGTAAATTATGAATCATGAGCATCTTAAATGCACAGAGGCCTTAATCACAGAGCACTCATAACTAGTGTAAAGCGAATACAACTGACTTTCTGTATGCACCTACGGTAAAAATGGAACAGGTTCTTTAATAAATAAAGGAATGACACATTTTTCAGGCAGCAACAAAAGGAAAGGAAATTATAACTCTGGCAGTTTAAAAACACTGAATGAGGGTTAGAATGACAAAATCAGAGTGTAATGATGCAGCAAGGCCATTAGCAGTAGGAAATCAAAGATCTTACTGGTGTTTAAATGTTCTTTCTTGAAAATAGTGAACGTTTGCACATGTCCATGTGACGTCTGTGAATGCATCTGAATATGTCCTCTTTCTTCAAATACCAGAAAGTAAGTAGAAGTAAAGATGAAGAGATTTTTTTGGACTGAAGCACGCAAATGTACAATTATTACAATTCCAGCCTACACTCTAAGATCATGTAATAACCAAGCCACAGCAGCTGTCTGAAGAAGGGAGTGCTGGACAAAATGTCCTCACTTTTCAAAACCCACAGTGTGAAATTTAAAAAACTAAAACTGTGTCTCACAATTATGGAAGTAAACGAATAAACAAGTCCACACAGCGAGCCTCTGCAGCTTCATACCGACATCGTAACTGCATACACACACGCACACACTCTCTCACACATCCATACACAGAGATGAGACCATCTGGCATTGTATCAATTGAACGCGAGCCCAGCATCATTCATCCTACAACCACTGCCTGCACTGGCTGAAGTGGGAAACACGTAAAGGCTACACTTAAAGAATGAATACACATAATAAAGAACCAAGCGTCCAGCCACCAACATGAATAAACACAAACCCTCTCAGCAAGCACATATTTAGTATGCATAAATGCATTCATTAACTCAAAGATGCATTTGAGCCCCTCTCATGTATGTACATAAATAGGCCATGAGAACTTGGTGTACAGCTCAATATGATCCATCCTCATAAAGAAAGAGGGGAGAGCTTTCATCAATCAGTAATAAATCAATCCGAAGATGAAAGAGAAAGGCACAGAACACAGGGCACAATCAATCCTTTTACCCCAAGTCAAATCTTCAAAGTATTGCCATCTTCAGAAGCACTCATAAGACCTCATAGAAACCTTAACAAACCGGGCTGGTGAGAGTTCTGCACGTCATCCTGTTGCAAAATAGAAGAGAAACGTTTGCCAAGCTTTGTTTGCTCTCGGTGATCAGAAGAGGGGTAATGATGACAAAGATTATAAACTAGTTTTTAATGCATTTCATACGAGGTTCACAAGAATACCAATGTGTTCAACTTAATTCCTCCGTTCACAGATTAAGCACGGAGCCCCTCTCTGTGTCTGGCCTGTAGTGGCCTTTCAACCTTCAGCCACACTGCTGCACATAAGAAACATCACCATCTCTGCTGGGATACAGTCCAAACCTCTGGTATGTTATCAGGTTTAACAGCCACAAACAATGAGCGGACTAACAAACACTTATTTTCACGTCATGAGATAGTGGAGTTTAAATTAGCACTACAGTAAACTCTGCATTGCTTGGAGTAAGTTAAAGAGCACAATGCACAAATTAAAAAAAAAAAAAAAATACAGTTTCTGTCATCCAACAAGGCAAAAATATTGAAGTTAAAAAAACCTAAATTGAACATATCTCTGCTCTGTAACATTACAGCAACATGTCCTCCTCTCTGGACAATGAAAGGCAAATATGCTGCTGTGAAAGTTTTCTCCTCAAACACGGCACGGGTTCTCATGGACCCCAAAACAAGCCTGAAATATATCGTTAGCCACCCAAATTAAAATCCTAGAAAATATTGTGGGAAATATAGTTGTAATTGAGGCCCTGAGTTAATCAGACTGACAGACAGGACGAGGGAGAGATTTGAGAAAGAGAGAAGCTTTTAGCTTCCTGTACTCTTTCAGACAACCCTCAGGAGCGTCCAGACGAGAAGGTATTCAAGTGCTAAATCCCTTTAATCTCGCACATCAAAAAGCAACTCACTTGCAGCACTTAGATGTCTGTAGCTTCTGAAATAACCAAGGACCTGCAGCTTCATCTTTTCAACAAGCCACCAGAGTTTCCAGGCGATAAATCAGGAAGCTTTTCCCTGGTAATATACTGAATATCTATCTTTTTTTTTTTGTCTCTTTGGTACGACACACAACATTTATTTTCCACCACCAAAAGAATATTCTCTACCTTGTCAACATCCCTTGAACACAATACACCACTTTCATGGTCATAATATCCTCCACATTGTTTACTCCTCTGTTTGCAGTAAGATGCAGCTTTTTGTCAATGCCTTTTCAAAGTTCTCATCAGCATCTAATATCTTTCTCCATATTCCCCTGCAGAAAGAGCAGGGTATGGTAATTTGCGGCAGACAATACCACTGCACCCCAAGCTTTTTGCAATACAGGGAAGTCAGTCAAATGGATAAATTAGTGTCACCGCTCTTGTCCACCTCCCTATTGGGGGTTATCTCCTCTCCGCATCGCACCAACATGCATCATGTTTGATGCCTGCAGGGTGCTATTCATGTCAACTCAAGCCCACAGTTCTACAACCCTGGCCTGTGCGCTATCAATCATGGCATCCTTGCAAACACACACATAAGCAGCACATAGTCCATACTCGACATGCATGCGCTTATACATTCATATCGGCATATTCACACAACAATGCACAGACACAAGGTCAGGCATTTATCATGAGTCTCGGTGGTTGATGCTAAATCAAACAATCAGTCACCTGCATCGTGTGCATGTGTGCGTGTGTGTGTGTGTGTGTGTGTGTGTGTGTGTGTGTGTGTGTGTGTGTGTGTGTGTGTGTGTGTGTGTCAGCGTGGGCACTGTTATATCTCAGCAACCAATGAAGAGTGTCAGTCAGGCTCCTATCAAATTAAAAGGATGGAAGGAAACCATAACAGATGAAGCTTCACTCAGATGAAGGAATGAACAAAGACAAACATGTCAGCCAACAGCAGCGTGCGCCTCCGTGATCGCACGGCCTCGAGATGACGGAAACATTTTGTAGGATGTGATGTGAGACACTTCACATGTAATTACACCAACAACAAAAAACAGGCACAGGGTTAGCATTGAATTAATGTGGTTGGGAGACACTGGACATGCAACAGCAAAATAAAAAATTATAGGATTATTTTAGACCCAATTTACTATTCAAACAAAACCCAACCCACTTCACTAACAGCATAAAATGAGAAAGACAACTTTGTCTTATTGCTTATTGCTTGTATTGTGTGATACCATTTTGAAGTTCATTCTCATTAAAAAAAAAAAAAAAAAGAAAATTGACATTAGAGTTCAACAACAGAAGAACTGGAATAAGGTAAAAACAAATTAGACACTGGAATAATAAACATTACAGATTAATATATAGTTTTATCGTTTGACATTTCTTCAATATTCTGCGTGAATACACCAATAACAATATATGAAGGAATAAAACTAAAACACACAGCACACTTTTAAAGAGAGATTTTTGTCATCAGGCAATCAGTATTATGCACTGATCAGTGCAGTTGTGTAGCAATAACCACTAATTTATTTATGTATTTTAGTACATACAATGGCTAGAATTACATATTGTAATACATTCATTAATTATAATAAATGAAAAAAGCCAGATGGTGAGAAGACATTTTTCTCACATATAAGCCTGAATGGGTTTTTGAATTACGTTGCCCATTACAGGTGTCAGTGTGACACTGAAAGAGGGACATGGAGACCTCACCAGTTGTAACGCTTTTGTGAATATAGAGAACACTTTTATCTAGGGCTATGTAAAATAAGTACCTGGCCAAAATGCTTGAATTCCCATGTCACTAATATAAAAAGCCAGTCTATGTCCCCCAGGCTACTTCTCACTCTGAGTCACCTCTCTGACTGATAATTGCTAAATGGAGGTCATCAATCATTACAGTCAACCAAAAGCTTCTGTTGAAAAGTTCTGCTTTCATGATGCATACATTGCCATTCTTATGATATTCATGAAAGAGTCTGCCTTCCTTCACCTTTGAGTTTATTTGCAGATATCCAAAGTTGGCTCAGTTCCTTACGAATTAGCAGTGACTGTCTCTTTCTATTTCACAGTTTGTCCTTTTAATTTCACTCGAGATGCTAAGTAGAGACCGATGTTCCTAGATCTATGCAGTTCTGTCACTCTTCTTTGTGATGATTTGGCCGCCAGGAAAGATTCACTTTAGAATAACTGATGAAAGTCTTAAAGGTCATTGGTAAATTATTACGTTTGCTATACACACTTATTAATATCAGAGGTGAATGCAGATGAATTGAGCTACAAAAATGAAAAGACACAATCCCAGACCAAGGACAAAGTAGTAGAAAAGAGCAGCGTTCCACAAGCATCACTGAATAAAGAACACCTGATACTGGGAACAATGTAACCTGGAATAATAGGACTGAGACATAGGGCTCACATAGATGTGGAAGAAATGAAATATTTTGTATGAGGCCAGACACTGGAAACAAGGAAATGACAAGTGTTTGAGAAGGATCAAAAATATTTAGACAAGTTTTCAGTGGTGGGTGATGGGCAGCAATATGATGGAAGGAATCTCAAAAAGAGTGATGTTGAGAAGGGAAGGAGGATCTATTAACCTGAAGAAGATTCTCTCTTACAAGAGGCCTCTCCCAACTCCTTCCCTGCCTCACCTCACCTTTGCTTGGGTCAACATGCTGTCTACTATCAGGCACGACAACACATTGTTTTATTTAGCATTAAAGTGGACACATGAGCAAGACCTTGATGGGGTGGATCTGTTGTAATGTGTCCAAATGTGTCTGTCCTTGTGAAGCCAAGTAGAGCTGAAACAAAATTGGCTTCCTTTGCTTGCACCAGTGAATTTTATTGATTGTGGCATGTAGGCTGGAATGGGTGTGAAACTGGCTTCTACTGCTCGTGTGTATGTGTGCAAATGACAGGTCTCCCTCTTCTGTGAAAGCGGATACAGATCAAGCCCTTTAACACTGATTCAACTCGGATATATAAATCGAACCATTCTCTTAAATTTTTGTATGTTTCTTTTATGAAGAAATATGCACATAAAAAAAAAATCAGGAAAACCAGTCGTTGGTATGCATTTTATTGTGGAGGATTTAAGTGTACACACAACTGTATCCGCATTAATTCATTACTACACAAGGTAAAAAGAATTAAAAGCAGAACCTGAGGATACAAGTCTGCAGGGAGGCTTAGAATATGCAGGAGTGAGGTGCTCTGTTTACTCATATGCTAATTTATCTCCATGCTAAAGCCCACATGTAAAATGGATTTTCTGCACTCTGCTATTAAATTATGAGCTCTCTCTATCCAGCTGTTTCTTGCTTTATTTCCTCTTCGCTCCTATGTGTTCAAACTTACTCCTGGTTTATGCACAATGTTCTTCAGTCTCCCCTTACCTTAATGTATGATTGAAACAAATTATCACTGTTGGTGAGGACTTTTAAATCATTTTTATTCGAATGTATCTCAATGATGGTGTTTGATAGCTTGTTTACTTGTATTTTAGTCTGCGAACCAATTTTATGGCAGTTTTTTATATATTTTCAAAACCCTACGGTGAAGTTTAACAACCTCAAGGATGATTTAAAATATCAGGTGTTTTTATAAAAAATGCATTGTCCTGATTCCAGGTGAATCTGTTGCTGTTACTGACTCCTCAATAGCAGCAGAAGAAGTATTCAGATCCTTTATTCTGGTAAAAGTACCAATACAGCAGGGGTGTCAAACATACGGCCCGCGGGCCAGATCCGGCCCGCCAGGGTGTCCAGCTCGGCCCGCCGGATGACTTTGCTAAGTGTGAAAATTACAGAAAGACATACATTTCATTTCTATGAGAATATGGAGGTTTACGAGTACAAACGTTTTGTAATTGTTTTTAATCGATCCAGTAATTGCTTCAAAAACAGCGTAAATGCGACGTCTGCTCCGGAGGCAGCAGCGCTCGCTGCTCGCTTTGTGACGCGTTTGACGTCAAATGCGTCACAAAGCGAGGGAATCTGCAGAGGAGAGCCCAGCAGATAAACAGTGGGCTGATGTCTGAGTTTTTGGTCTTTATGTTTCTAGTTTATTGCAGAAAGACCTTAAAATAGGGTTTATCATCCAAAAACCTTCACCAATGATTTGAACATAGAGAAATATTGTCGTCACGTATGCGTTATTGTGCTATGATTTTACTGGTCTGGCCCACTTGAGATCAAAGTGGGCAGTATGTGGCCCCTTAACTAAAATGAGTTTGACACCCCTGCAATACAGCAATGTTAAAATACTACATAACAAGGCACTTTTGGTTGAGCTGTTAACAACTCAGACATCTGAAATGTGACCCTGAGTGCACACTGATTTTTGTAAAAAGCCAGAAAGATTTAACAATTTAAAATACAAGCAGCTTCAGGTGCTATCAGACCCAAGTATGATAGATATGTAAATGTTTGACAACTGTCTGGACACCCACATGATGTGTGAGGGAGAAAAAGTGAGCTTTTTCTTAGTATTATTAAAAAAAAATAAAGGTGGTGGAGATGGTAAATGGTATTGGTAAGATTAGTTTTTTTATGGGGTTAGTATTCTTTAAAGTTCAGTGGTACTTGGAAAAAGTATTATTTTACTACTAGTTATTATATATAACTAGTTGTTGAAAATGAAAGTGATTTTCTTTCATAAAAAGGAGATACAACTGTTTTTCAAAATGTTAAACTATTCCTTTAACTATTTTAACCCCCTTGTTGTCACATATTGCAACACTTCATCTGTACACTGTAGGTCTACATGTAAAATATTGTCATCCACACATGTCTGTGATGGTCCAGTCAGACCCTTCTACAGACATTTGCAAGCAGCCCAACATTGTAGAATGTGCTGTCAACCCAGCAAGTGCGAATGTGTCACAAAAGTAAAGTGAACATACTTGTTTTGTGCTCTGTACTGTATATATTTCATGATGCTCATACTGTATTCCACATCTTTGACAATATTTTTCTTTGTGTTGTTGTCTAGCCGAACACAATAAACAATACAGGTCTTCTTCTTCTTGCTGTCTGGAGGTCGCTGTTATGTTTTCTTGTCTGAATTTGTGGAATGTGTGTGTGTGGCTCTGAAAGGCTTTGCTGTATTATGTCAAAAATTCTGGCTCGTACTAAGCTTTGCCATTGACAACACTGAAATAATCCAGAACGGATAATGGTCTGGACATGCAGCATATAAGTATGTATATTCAAAAGACTGCCAGGAAGAAACTCCGTTTTTTTTTTTTTTTTAGCACAACAAAGCTGGCTGTCTTTCAACTCGAATAGATCACCATGGAAACACACAATACCTGGCTGACCTGCTCTGGAGCAGGTTCAGTTGAGAGGATGGATCAAAATGGATCAAATGTTCGCCAACTAATCAAACAACTTCCTGAAAAACTGATTCATCATTTTCAAACAGACCTGACATAGAAATGTTACTACTGCACATACACTAAGGTGACATGTAGGAAAGAGCACAGTGTGACATGCACGGATGAGGAGAATCACTTAACCTTAACGTAACTCTGACACACACAGAACTTGTTTACTCTGCTATTCAACAGCAGGAAGGTAGCCGACCATTTGGTCATCAGTGATGAATGAGACAATAATTAATCGTACTACAACTCTTGTAACAGTAATGTTAGCACTGTATTCCATTACTGCCATCCATATGAACAAAGAGGGACTGTGTATGATAATATGTTTATGAACTCACTCTGATAATCGTCACAGTAAAGATCCACATCCTGGAATTAAACACCAGTAAAGACAGTAAAGCAACACTCACACCGTAACCTAATTTTCCCCCACAGGAATAGACACTTTCATGTCATCTTGTATAACACACTGCTCTTCATCTGTTGATACTGCATGTGATTGTAATTACAAACTCTGACACAGACCCAGTTAACAACCGTCTTTGAAAGAGCAGCAGATTGTGGATTTTTATATGTCGGTAGGCGAAGGATAGGAAGCCTGAATACATTGAATTTGTTTGGTGATACGGCCCTCCGATCCAGAGATATTTACACAAACACAATGGTCCTGATTTCATAAAAAGTTTTTACCTTGTTCTCCTGAAATGGAAGTAAGGAGTAGAGAAAAATACATTTGTAGGAAACAACTCACAAGGCCATAGCATACTAAAAGAGCATCCCAGTAATCCCCAGTGGATTACGAAGATCAAGGAACATAGTTGCAAGATAAAGCCAAATGCCTGTGCAGATTTGAGATAGCTATTAGATGTACTCACCCTCCTTGTGCTCTCGCTTTGGATCATGCAACCCAACCAACAGTCACTTTAAAGAAAAACTATCATCAACGGAATGAAAATGGAAAAAAAAAAAAAAAAACGTGAAATATTTGTCCCATGTTATCACAGGTTGCAATAAGTGGTGTCATTCATATGATGTTCCCACTATGGAAAACGTGTGAAACTCGTGTTTTTTCTGAGAGAAAATACACAAGACTAGGCTAAGGTATAGACTGAAACAAAATGTGGTTAACAAATCCAAATATTTGCAAAAATTAAGAGCTTTTCCATTATAATATGGATTTTGCCTTAAATTGCCAAAAAAAAAAAAAAAAAAAAAAAAAAAGTATTTACCGGCAACAAATTCAGAGAACACAAAAACTATAAGTCTTAAGTTGTGCAAAGAAGCTGAAAAAAAACAAAACACAACTCTACAACTTACAGTTCAGGCACTTATGATAAGTTCGTAAACACCATGTTCCATCTCTTTGTGCATCTGCACGTATGTTTATATTTATGTTTATGTATATCCAAGTGTTTTTTTTTACTCTACTTAATGGTTTGAAGCTAGAAGTTGTGTGTCTCATGGCTCTGTCACTTGCTTCCTGCCCCTTACATAGTTACTCAGTCCAAGCAGACATACAACAAGCTGCCACTCAGGTCATGACCCTTCCTTTCACCTCCTCCCCAGCCAGCCATGGGTCAGCACTAATGAGTGGCAGGTCGGTCGAACAGGAAGCTGGGTCACCCGAAGGTCATAGTGACCTGCCGCTAACACGCACACACCTTCGCAAATGTTCCTAACCAGCGGGAAGGGCAAGCCTTTGATGTTACGGTTGATAAAAAAATAAATAAATAAATTTAAAAAAAAAAAATTAAAAAAAAGAAGGAAACTCAAACTGGAAATATGCCCCAAAAACAGCTGAATATGGATGGAGTGATGGGTGTAAGGTGAAGAGTGATATTGTAGGTCAGGTCAGGGCAGGGAACAGGACACAGAGAGAGAGAGAGCCACACAATACATTTTTAACACATCTGACAGATCTGTCTGTGCGACCGTGTGTTTGAATAAATGGTCCAGACTCGGCCATCAGTCACTAAGCTAGATCTTTGTAGGACGTATTTGATAAATGGTGTGTGTTGTGTCATGAGAAACACCAATGCCACATAGGCTAGAAGTACTGAGGGTGTGAGCTCATACGTTAGAACAAACACACACAAATCATATTTCACTATTACGTATTGCAAAAACTGGTTCATCAGTGTTGCTCGCAGTTTACAATCGTTCAACCAGTCCTCAGTGTTGTCACTATGCCAAGATTTACTCACACACCATCAAATTTCTCCCGAGTCTGCATAATAAGGAACTAATTTATTCAGGTCCCATATATAAAAATTACAAGGCTGTCACAGTGTTTCCAATGAGCTACGTAACAGTCATAACGATGCACTGATTTTAAACATCTCCTACAAACTACAACATGTTTCAAATTTCAGATGAGTTGAAAAATCAAATCAAAGCAAACTTGCTGTGATTGAGTTTGCTTTACACCTTCTCTCCCCTTTGCCCTGCTTTTTCTTTTTTCATCCAGTTTTTTTTTCCTGACAGGATGTAAAACGCTGTTCTGATCTCTTTCTGCTTCACTGCTTTCACTGGAGCTTTGGGGGTTTGCACACTCACTGTTTACTTTTCAGCAGACACAGACACGCATAGATGCAACGTCTACTGGCTAAGTGCCACGTAACCATGCCAACCGTCAACAACTGGAATGGCAGGGTATATACAGCATGTGTTGACATCTTTATGAGCTACAATGACTAGAATTACTGTTTCAACTCCCCCACCTCCTCTCCTCCACCCATCGACGCCTCTACACACACACACACGCACGCACGCACACACACACACACACACACACACACACACACACACACACACACACACACTACGACAAACAAGTGCAGTCCGAGGGCCTTGTCAAACACACAACACACAATGCTGATCCAAAGTCTGCTGTGTGTTTTGAAAATGCAGCGGTAGAGGCTGGAGTTGGCTGGTTGGGCTTTCGTTCTGTTTGCATATTCTGACAACAGTTCAGTAAAAAAAAAAAAAAAAAAAAAGAATAAAAGCCTCTCTAAATTAACAGCATACTCATTAAAATGAAATTCAAAAACACAATCTTTGTTTGTTTTTTTTATCTATTGAAGATGCACACCAAACAAACAAACAAATGTGCTGTTTTTATGCAAAATCAGGGACTACAATTGTAATATACATGAAAATAATTTATGAAACATGATCTCAGTGATTTATAAATTGTGTTTTCATAGGATGGAGCAATGTGCGCAATGACTGATGACTAATGTTTGTGTTCTGTCGGTGAGTGAAATAAGACAAATAGCTGTAAAGTATGCATGGAGAAGTTTGACTATAAGGATGTGTGGGCAGAATATGTGTGCGCCATATTGTCAGACAAAATCTAAAACAGTTTTACAACTTCTTTGCCATCACCTCCAACTTCATAGGGTACAACCACAGTCACAGTCAGACACATACTATACACCTCACTCTGCTGTAAACATGTTACAATCTCTTCTCAGCTTATGATGCTGAAAAAGACTGATAAGAGAGCAAGCGATAACTCCAAACAGCAACAAAAGTTAAACCAACTCCAAGGCTTCTCTGACACATCAGAATCTAAAATTTTGATCAAGCCTGGAGACTTTCATACAGCAGCAATGGCCTTCTCTGCTAGTAAGCCTAGGAGGCTAATATCAACGTCAGGTTATCAGTCACGCTCTGTGGTGAGTTCACTAATGCTGCGTGGCTGAGTGCGGCCCAATACAAGTGAGATTCAGGAAACACTATTCTCTATCGGGCATTACATTATTTTTCCCACAAAGCTATAGTGTTGACACACAATGCAGTGTCGGGGAAAAAAAAGGCATGAAGTTGAGTTGGACACATTTTGTCTGTTATCTTATACATTATCTGTTTCAAAGCAATAGTTGTAAATATACTTATATGATGTAACTTCGAAAGTGACACGACAAAACTGTTTTCAGTATCTTCTCTTGAAAGTTTCTCTGCACACCTAAAATCTGAGTTAAAGTTACCTGCGAGCAGGATGAGTGACATCACAGCAGGTTTATATTTTTCAATGTTGTAGATGTTTAGATGAAGGCATGTTAGGGCCCTTGTAGTTTAGAAAAAAAGATTACATAGCTGGGGGGTAGGGTCTGGTGGTGCTGTGAATAGTCACTGAGATTAAAGTCACAAACTTGGCGGAAAAAAAAAAATTGGAAAAACAGTTTTGTTGTTGTCGTTTCTGTTTGTCAAGAAGCCACACCCCTTCAATGTACAAGGATGAATTAACCTTATCACACCATGGATGTCACTGCTTGCCATGTATCATTTCTTCAGTGGGTGACCTAATTAAATTATTTGTCTGCAATCAGTTTTGTCAATAAAGTAATTTTAACCCAGAATCATCATATGGTCATAAGCTCCAGACTTAAGGGCCTAATAAGAAAGAAACATAATTTCTTTCTTGCAAATTTATGACTTCATAAACTCAGAGAATTTCTAATTTTTTTTTTCCCCCATATATTACTGACATTAATCTTGAAAATAGTTTTTTCTCAAGATATTACCCCCTGGCCAAGGTCGATTTATCTTTATTTTTATTTTATTGTTTTAACCTACAATGACTCTAATACACTGTTGTAGGTTTTTATGAAAAAAAAAAGACCAAAAAAAAAAAACTATCACAAAGTTTTATGCAAAGAAAAGTGTTTTTATCTTTCTTTGCAGAGGTCTGGAGGCTATTAAAGTAGCCAGCTAGTAATAGTGTCTGGTTGCAACTTCTTAAAGGGTTCCTTTGGTCATCCATGATGACATTCACAATATGAAATTAAGACATTTTAGGCTGCACTTTGGGCTGTTCAACATGTTTCACATTTTCTGGCATTTGAAAGCACTCAGCTAATCAAATAATCAAGACACTAATTGACAGATTAATCGATAATGAAAATGATCATTATTTGCAGCCCTGCTTCCAGTCTTTATGCTAAAATAAGATAATCCACTGGTGGGTCTGACTGCATACTCAGCAAACATGAAAGTGGAATTGATCTTCTCATCTGAGTCTTGGCAAGAAAAAGCAAAGAGGCATATCCTCAAAATGTTGAACTATTCCCTTAAATAGCAATTAAGTTAGAAATCAGTGAGCCGCAGAAACTTTTAATTGACTAGTGACATTTGTATTAACTGACAATTGAAGCTCGATGACAAAAATGTTCTTCTTGATTTTATATATAAAGGCTACTTTGAAGATGACCTCTTTTCAACTATTTTGAAGTCATATTTTTTGTATTTCTTTCTTCTTTTTCTTTGACCTGTCTTTACTTTCAACCAAAGCTTATTAGACACTGTCACAACTTCCAGCGTTCCTCCTCAGATCAGTTCAACCTAATCACCTTGCCTGTCTGCCTCTGCCTACAGTCAGTCTCTGTACATACACCTACATGTATGCTCTGCAGCACCTACACAGCAATATAGATAGAAACCGGATAAAATATCTCTACTGTGTCCTTATTGAATGACCTATTTTTCTTGCACGTTGGCGTGGATTTAGTTTTGCAACTTAGAGAAGTGTATCATTTTCTATCTGCATCTGAGCCGAGTGAGCAGGTGAACAATCACAAAGTCAACTGTAAAAGAGGAGAAAACAAGAGCAAAGGTTCACGCAGCCTTGAAGTCTGCAGGTCAAGCTTGTACAAGTCAAATCAGTTACGCTGTACGTCCAACCAGTTACACTGCATTACAGTGCAGAGAAGAAAATAACACGCTGTCGGTGCGTGTACGGTGAACTCCCACAAACACCTCTGACTTGTTATGTATGGTTATGTAATGATATCTGTTAATCAATTTGTTAATTACAACACTTGTGGGAGCCTTGTAAGGTAATAAAGACTGATTTGTTTGATTATTTGATTTACTTATGTGAAATAAGTTGACCAACCCAAATATTGCCTGAAAACAAAAAGAAACCAATCACACAGCAAAACAACTTGTCCCAGTGTAAATCAAATGTGTGTACATGGACCACGGTATCAATAATCACCCTTTTGAAACAAATGCAAGTGCAAATGATGCACAACACAATACAAGTTAATCCTGGCTCTTTGTCCCTTTGTGCTTCTGCAGTGTTATGTCATGTTGTCTGAAAACATTTGATTTATTCATTGATATATAAATTCTAAATGCTTGCAGATAAAAGTAAATTGTGAATTCAATAATATTTTCAATCTGGCAAAGCACAGACTTTATACACCAAGACTTAACATGTATTTACGTGTCATGTATGTGCATGCATATGTGTGTCTCCCACAGTGTGTTGCCTGCATATGGGTGTGCACAGGTGAATGCGGAGGGTCTGAGATTCACTGTGTCTGTCCTGCTCTGCCTACATAACCAACCGTTGTCAACAAAGTAAAGCCATGTTACTCATCACGTCTGTCGTCGTCATTGAAGGTGAACCCATGGGGGATGAAAAAAACATTTCACGTTACCTGTAAGACAGAGTGAGAGAAAAGACACCATTAGATAACAGAAGTCTTCATCAAAAGTGTTTGCACACTTTACAACTGGATAATATTGTTATTGTAATAATAAATTGAAATGCATTGATAAAACATGAAAACAGAACAGAGAGTGGGCATCTTGTATTTACAGTAAACATGGCTTGGCAGATTTAATTTCTGTTTCAGTTAATTGGTGCAAAAATGTGTCACAAGCAAAAGGCAGAGCAATCTGGACATTTTTTTTAGCCAGGATTTATTTTCATGTTGGGCAGCAAAAGTTAATTGAGCGCAAAGGGTTAAGACCGTCAGGTAACAGCCTGTCTTTTTTTATCCTACTTTTTAGTTTTCTGTCTGCCTCCCTTCCTTCGTTCCCTGATTCTTCTGTAACCAGACAGACTGGTTGCCTATTTGGTTTGGCAGCAGCAGCTAAATGCAATCTCCCTGTAACAGAGGTCCTGGTGATGTTTAACCCGTTCAGGGCAGTGAGACGGGGGAAATCAATCACCTGGTTAAAAAAAAAAAAAAAAAAAAAAAAATAGGGCTATTTTGCCAGCTGCCCTCTTAACACCTAGGCTGGCTGACATGGAGAGGAAACCCATGGGAGGGAGGAATAGGTCAAACTCATTTAGGCAACCATGGGAAAATGTCACACAAACACTGTGTGTTTAAATGGGTGACCCCTTTCTATGGTTGTTCTTTGGTCTTGTTTCAAAAATGTAGAAACCATGATACAATCAGACAAAAAAAAACAGGTCTTGAAATGTAGATTAAAAAAACATTACCAGAGCAACAATTTTTCTAACCTGAATGTCTATAGGTTGTCTGTCCCTGCGCTTTGATATAACCCACTGGAGTGTTTCCTAAATTTGTGCTTGCTGTGTGCTTTTTCAAAACAAACAGAGGCAAAAAAAAAAAAAAAAAAATTCCTGCTGCTAGTTGGTGCATAAATTTAGGAAACACTCCAGTGTGTTATATCAGAGCGCAGGGACAGACAACCTATAGACAACATATGCAGACATGTGCAAGCCTAATACAAGTCTATCAAAACAAAAACATGAGGCACACATTTTCTCCAGTGCACCATGCTTTAGTCACCTGACGTTTTAGGCTACCTCAATTTAATCAGGGTGATGATTGAGGCCATTTCAGTTTTTTCATATACATTTTCACAAACAAATAATCATAAATGCAATATCTAAAACACAATAGGCTCAGACTTCGGCACAGAAACAACTTGATTAGAAGTAGGGACTTTCGCTGTCTTTGTAACAATAAGGTTAAGAAATGGTAATAGTTCAAAGAGTCTTTGAAACAGGAAACAAACAGCAGCCTCTTGTGTTAAAGTCCAAAGTTTTGTCGACCCATCAATCAACCCCAAATTCTTTCCTATGCAGAGTTTGTCCCTCGATAACTGTCACATCACATCACTCCCTCCTTTGTTGCTATATGGCCACAAGTCAGCACTGTCACAATGAAACATAACAAGGGCCTGTAATAAGCCGCTGTACAAACGATCTACGGAGTTGTTTCTTATACGAGGACAGGCTCCCCCAGAGGCTTTTAAGTTATATGCATAAAAGGTCAAAGTTGGTGTATCTTGACAAAGACAGAATCACAAACATACTCACACATACTGGAGTGTTTGAAGAAAAAGTAAATTGTATGTTTTTTGTTTTTTTAAATGTGAGTTGTGTCGAAATGCTGGATTTTTGTCCCTCACAGTTTTAAAAGACAGCACTACTAGCAAGGTAACAATGATAAAACCTCCCTTGTGCAAGTATTCGGCAACTTAGCCTGAATGTCATGTCACTGTCACAGGATGCTATATTTTGGCACATACCTCAATACTTCTGGCCTTGAAAATTATTTGAGGTGAAGACAAAACAGACTCTTTGAGGCACACTGTCACTTCAGAGCGCTGCCTTTGAGCACAGGTTTATTTGAAAATAGTAACTGCTGAAACTCGACAAAAGAGAGTCGCCATCTGTAAATGAAGGGGATGTCAGGAAACAACACTGTGACCCTCAGCCCATTATCAGTGATGTGCATCTCTGCTTATTTCAGAATTATGTTTATAAGTCTAGTTCTCTCATTGGGTTTTTTCTCTTTCATCTCCATTTCTTTCTTCTGCGTTGATGCCTCTTGCAGCACTAATTAATTGTGACTCAAGGCCAAGAAACAAGCCGCTTCATTTGAATATCGAGCAACCCACTGTCCAGCACTCATTGCATTTGGTTTTAATGAGTTTCTCTAAAGATGCTCTACCTCTACCTCTGTTACATCTTTTTTTTTTTACCTTGCACTTCTTAGTTAATCTTCCTCTGCTAGTGTGCGTCCTTATTGCTTTCCCAAATGCATCCATGAGTTGTTTTTTTTTTTTTTTTATGCCTCTATCAGCAGAGCAACGTCATCCACATTTGTGATTTTTTTTTTTTTTTTGGCGTATGACTATAAAAGGGATAAATATTACCTCTAATTATAATATTATCAAAACATGCACCAAAGAATCAAGGTTGCCCTCCTGAATGCAAAGGAGATTACAGAGAAATATGGGATTTGTTTTTTGTTTGTGCTTTTTCTGGAAAATTCAAAGCAACATTCATTGTCAAAGTTGTCACAGTTCAATAATATTGGCAAGAGGAGTTAAGACCTAAACGGAGACAAACAGGCAGAGGGAGCTAAGTTATTGCTGTAGTTTTCCGCAAAGGAGGAGGCGGCGAAGAGGCAGTCAGGCAGAAATGGTAGGAATGCAATGGCGTTGCAATATTATTGTGATGTCGGGAGCTAATGACTGAGTCAAGTCATTAACAGCTGTTCAAGCTCTCTAATGGGTTTGGTAGACTTGTCCACTCTCACCTGCAGAGCTGTGAAATTTGCATAATACAGTATTAATTTAGCTAATCAGGATAAACCCACCATCTCCCGCATTACAGTACAGGCTGTAAAAATGGTTATCGTACTAAAACCAGTACCTATTAGCAACCCAAAGGTCACCAAGATCTGTCTGTGTTCAGTTGCAGTTAAAGCACTTGTCTAGGGGGCATAGCAAGCCAACACAATCAAGTCCAAATGTGGTGTATAATGCACTTTTCTAGCACTGGATCTGCCTCTGGGCATGTCAGAAGCATTATTTGGGACCACTGGGAACAAAGCCTGAACAAAGCATGGAGTCCCCAACAGTCACACAGGACTCGCCCCTCTTCTGCCCAAGGAAGCTACAATCTGTTTTTCAACAAACATTAAGTGGTGTGACGTTCTGAAATCTATGAATCTTCAACTACAGATGGAATTCTTTAATGTCCCATGTGCCTCACAACTCAACCCATAGAGGAGCCTTGATGATGATGTGCTGTACTATAATGTACAGTCTCAATTTAACCTGCCAGTTGGAGACATTGTCTTAGGACCTAATGGGCTGTTTTCCCTTTGTTTTCATGCACTGAATGTTTTATTAAAGCTTTTTAAAATATTAAACAATCCCAAAAAGGCAGCCAGCCATAAACCTGACATTTAACATCTGCTAATTTGCCTCATTTTCATAGTTAAACCTGAAATTCCAGAGAACTTGTTGTACAAAAATAACTGTCTTAAAATAAGCCATCAACTGTGGAGACTTCATAGTGATATATCTATTGTTTAAAAATGTTTACGTATTCACCGGTAGTGCCTTTTAAAGTAAAGAAGCAGTTTACATCTATTTCCTATCAAAGTACAGCGGCATTACCGGACACAAAATGGCTGTGCAGCTGCTGTAATCCTGTTGATCGGTACTTGCTGGGATGCTGTAGGAGAAACTGAGGCCGCCATGATAACATGAGTTAGTAATTCTGCCCTACCGCCACAGCCACAGAAGGCCAGCCTTGGCCCCCATTCCTCCTCTCCTTCTTTCTCCCTTTACACAAGGAAGACAGCCAATATGTGCCAGAGCGACATATCCTTCCCCCAGATAATGGAATTGCCTGGCTGTAATAATAATTTGAATTTCACACCCTGCTGCCTCTGTGCGGAGGGATCACCGTAGCGGTGGCATAAATTAGCCTCCATGCACTGAGCTGATCGATGACTGCCCCGTCCGCCACCTATTGATCTGAGGCAACTCCTGGGGATGCAAGTAACCCGGCATCTGTGCACACGTATGCACTCCGCAGTTGGCTTCATCCAAACTTATCAGGAAACAACGAAAGATATATTTAGGTATTGTAGCTGCGTGGTGCTGGCCTTTTGAAGGTAGAGTAAATATTTATTGGAAAACTTAACAGCCAGCATGTAACATGAATGGCAGATTGGGCAACTAAGTGTTTTGCTAAAACAATAATGTTTTTAAATTACAGTGACACGATGAAGATACAAGACAAATATTTACTCCACAAATGCCTCGAAACATATTGCACTGTAACTTTTCATAACATGTCTTTAAACCCATTTTTCTTCAGGCCAGAATGTTATTCAGCCTGCTTGGAAAGAGAAACTCACTCTGAAGTAAGACACCAAGTCATATGTATTTGAAAAACCCACTCACTCCTGCAGATTTGTAAAAAAAAAAAAAAAAAAAAAAAGGAACCTTTACAGTGAGGAATTGCAAGAATTGAGTCATTTCCGTGTAAACATGTTTGTCTGCCACCAATCTTGAATTTTCCAGCACTTGGAGGAAAAAAAAGAAAATTAGTTGGGCAGTTTTTTATTCACAGCGGTTGCCACCAAGACTGAAAAGATTTTTAAAAATGCCACCTACAGAAAATTCACCATGAAAAAATTGCATCAGCAATGTTTAAAATGATCTTCAAAATGAGAGAGAGAGAGAGCTCCTTCCAACACAATCATGCAGGCAAGCATACACATGCATACATGACGCAGCAGAGTCCCACTCAAAAACAGACACACTAATTAACCAAGTTTCTCAAATGAGCCACTATGCTGGAATAAGCACATCTGAGAGCATGTTCAAAGCATCGACTTTACAGTGGGTGCACTAGCCAAACGGGAATGCAAAAGGCTGCTGATGGGTGATTTGTCCAAAAATACAGACAAAAAAACAGCACATACTGAGCCAAAATCCTGTCCTCAAATATTGAAAAATTCATCAAATTCACAAATCAATAGACCCACAAGCAGCCAAATCCTTCTGACAGAGAGACAGGAGAGGTAATTTCTCTGACCTTTCTACAGGTCTGTGACTGTGGGTGCAGCAGGGAGATTGGGACCAATAATGATGAGAATCAATTGTCTGTTCAGGCATTCATGTGTGGGGGTGAAGTGGGTGGATGTGGGATGGGGGTGTTGGGAAATCAATGACCATCATAAAAACTCCCTGTATGATGGAGCAAGCGAAGTGCTCACAAGTGTCCAGGCAACACATCGGGGGCAATGGCTTCAGAATCAGACTTGTCCTGAGGCAAAAACAAGTCTCATTCAAAACCTGCTCATTATAGAAGAACCAGTCATTTCATGGGTGCAGTTATGTAGTACAAGCTGTTGCAAATAGTAGGTTGTATAGTCACTGAATATAGTTCCAGCCAAATTCCCAATTGGGGCTGCTGTGACCAAACTTTAGCATGGGGATCATTAAAAGTTTAACCTATTCACACTAAATCAACCGTGTAACACAGAGAGGCATTTTGTGGGGTCAGAAATTTACCCAACTTGCAAACTATATGTATAATTAAACACAAAACTATACTGAAACATAAACGACACCGAGAATCATTCTGAATTACGACACTATTGTTGAGGGTGGTAAACAACCTTTGTTAGATAAGAAACTAGACCTCGCCAGTTAGATGCTTTCCCACACTTTATCTTCAGAAATATCACCACATTCCTCCGTGAGAGAGACACGGGCAGACAGAAAGTCAGTGAGACATTAAAATTGACTTCCCACTCTCTGCCCACCCGAGTTGGTTGGAATGTCTGGAACCTGAACAGTCCAACGGGTGGTCATGCTTTTTCACTCCGTTGGCATCAGCAAGCTGTTTTTTTTTTGTTTTTTTTTGTTTTTTTTTGTTTTTTTTTTAAGAGATGTGAAACTGTGACAAAGGTACCAGGCAATCATGGAACCTTTCTTCAGTAAGAGACACCATCTTTTCTGTGTTGAGGAAGCAACACAGAAATGTATATTTATATTGTATTTTATATATTTTATATAATATAGCTGTCATGGTATGACATCTTCTTTTGTGGATATTTGGATAAGTGACTATATGACAGGACTTCAGGAAATTCTCTATTCTATGACCTGCCAGAGCAATTACCACCATTAAAATTCACAGATTATAGAATTTCTTCCATACAACATAAACTTTGGCATTTTTCTAAATTAGCTATAGAATCAGTCTGCCCAAATCCAGGAATAGACAGATCTCATTGATATAGATGTACTCTTTACCTGCATATTTTACATTTAATTTTCACAAATGCTCATGAATAGCATCTCAGGGAGAAAATGGAAAGTAATTTTCTGAAGCTGTGCAGAAAACTGCAATTGGGCTGCCGGTTCTCTCCGAAGCCATTTGATAAACT
The DNA here is from genome assembly GCF_022577435.1 of Embiotoca jacksoni. Lineage (NCBI taxonomy): Eukaryota > Metazoa > Chordata > Actinopteri > Embiotocidae > Embiotoca > Embiotoca jacksoni. The sequence continues at coordinate 12,339,894 of NW_027185340.1, forward strand.
TTTGATCTCTGCAACTGTGAATGTTACTTTTACACTTACAAAACGAAACACAAAGACTTCACCAAATGCCATCATGTCTGAGTGATGCAGCTTACTGCAACACCGGTCAGCTAAGATGGATGTTACGTCCTCTGCGATCATGCCGAAAGAGATTGGCTTTTTTATTTTTTTTTACTCCAAAGTCTCATTATCTATCAGAGGAGGGCTGAGTTGTTGCACAATTGATAGCCACTGGGTTGAACCATGAAAAGAAGAGATATGTAGACATAATGCCAACCATATTATTATTTTTCTCCCATCTCTGTCCGACAGGAAAAACAGCTGAAGGGCATGAATTGTGTTAAGAATTCTCTTTCAACCTCTGAGCCATACTGGGCCACGTCCCCACTGTGGATCAAACAGCAGCAGAATCACAGAATCTTACTCACAATTACAGACGACAGTCAGAAACCCAGAAAACATACAAGAATAAAGTACAGTGCACGTTACCAGGTAAAGCACTCGAAATAGCATACATTGAGTAGAAAACATTTTTATTCTTTTACTCGGCTAGATTCATTTGGCGTTTTACATATTGTGAAATGTTAGGTTAGAAAAAGAAAGACTTGCACTTCACGTTTACTACTTCTTACCCTCCAAATGAGCACTTCTGTGATTATTTTAGTAACATGCTATCAAAGCATAATGTTACAGCAGGGACGCAGTGTCCTTAACCTCCCATCTGGCTGTCTAATCAAATCAAGGATGGCATCAATTCACTTTGATATTGCATGCTTCAATTGTAAATTGAAACTGTACTTCACATATGGAGGAAAATACCCTCAATCCAAAGAACTGGATGGATGGAACATAAAGTCAAAATCCCAGTTTGAGTGTAAATCCTGATTGAAATTGCCCAAGACTCTTCAACCATGATGATATACCTTAAAAAAAAAATCCTCCCACCAAAAAGACATGACAATGACTTAATCAGGGATTTGTAACACTCTGGCCCTGATTTCACTAAGAGGTCCTCTCTCTCTACTTACCTTACTCTGGCCTGCTTAGCTGAATTTAAAGATGAAACTTTTTTATCTTCGAAGTCTCTTCATTTACAGAAAAGCCTGACCATTGAGGTTTCAAAGTTAGCAAAACGTGCACCCAGTTGCGGGCTTCAGCTCACTGGCTTACAGGCTTCTGTGTGGTGATACCATATGGTGTTTCCTAATGAGGAGGTTCTGGGTGCTGGTATCAGTATTCTACTCTCACTTCCTCTCCCCACAGGAAGACGCCCCCTCCCCACTCATAAGGAATTCACTGCACATTGTCGGCCCACTTTGTAAGAGAAAGTCTCCCTGAATCATTGAAGCTGTGAGTCTCTGTTTCAGTCAATCCTCTGTGCACTGTGGGAAGCTTATTAGCCAAGCTGAGGCATTACAAAAGGATTTATGGGAGAGAGAGGCAATTGTCTAAAGCCCTCTGCTAGGTGTTTTTTTTTTTTTTTTCTTTTTCTAAACCCCTAACTTAAGTCAGGTGCATATCCGGGTGAGAGGAGTCTCTAAACCCTCCAACATTTCCTGTAAGCTGTCTTTTAAAGAGACTACCGTACAAGCTGCAAAATGATTTTACACATTTACACGACAATACTGTTGAGATTTCAAAAGATTAACTGCAACAAGTTAATTATTTGATGCTATGTTACGTTATGTTATGTCCTGTTTTTACAGATCTAATATGCTTATATCTGAAAGTGGTAGAAATGATTTTAATTCTTTGTTCAAAACTGAAATTTAAGTGGCTGATTTACATGTCTAACACGTACGGCATGCCAAGGTGCTTCTATTATGGATGGGGTCATTCTTTGTACAGTGGGAACTGAAAGGTTATACACACACACATGCTCGCACACAAACACACCTTAACCCCCCAACCCCCCCCCCCCCCCCCCCCCCCACACACACACACACACATACATGTATAGTCGGAGTTTTACTTTATTTTGACCAACTGAAAGGGTAACGGCAAAGGCAGAAGTAAACAATTATCTGAAAAGACTGAAACCTACTTTAGTCATTACATTGATGTATCTATTTTCAAATTGTTCACATTTACCAAAGATTGTTAAGGAACAATAGTTTACATTTTAATATTTCAAAAGAGGTGTTATTAATTTAAGTACGGGCTTGATAATTGACAGCTTATCTCGTGTTTAGGTGCGACGACTCTGCGAAAACCAGAAAAAAATACTTTCCCCAGTCTACTGGCTGTTCTTATTAACAATGTGTACCTAAAACAGTTTGTCTCACCTTTCGAAAAGGGCAGTTTAGAAATATTTCCATCACCCCCGCCCCCTTCCTCTCATAAATAACCCAGTTGAATAAATTACCCTGTTCATTTGACGTTTAACCAGATAATTATGTGGTGCGTTGCAGAGCCGAGAGCTTGGTAGCAGGGCAGCGCTCTTCTTGGCTTGCCAATGGGCTGCTAACCCAGCCATGACATTGGGCGCTCCTCATCAATCTTAATGAGGCCGGTGTCACCACTGGACTTAACAATGAGACACACTCACACACACGCAAAGACATGAGTGACACACTCATGTATTGTTGAATGAGTAATGGACATGTAGAGACATACAGACAAGCTGTTGTAATTATTCTGCTTCTGCATTTGAAACTAAAAACACTGAGGAATGTGTTGCTGTTTGTAATGAGTGACTGATCCAGAAAATCCATTTATAAATCCACTTGTGCACACAAATGAAAGAATGATTCAGTAGGATTCATCGATGAGTAGAGGGTTGTACTTTTTCTGGCTTATATACATTAAACCAATACTTGACCGCCTGCACAGGAATGTCATTTAAAAAACCAACTATGAACATGTCATTTACATGATAAAGAAATATTTTATTACCTTGTTGTAGTTGTGTTTTTGTTCATGTTGAATTTCACATGCAACCTTCAAAGAAATCCAAGTTCAGGTCAGCATTTGTGAGCTGTCAACAGCACAGGCAGTTCTGTTCAACAATCAGCGCAGGAGAGCCTTGTTAGAAAAAAATGTCTGTGCAACCACTCTTTTCTTTGGAATGGACCTCGGCCAAAATTTTAAGCAGTCAAATTATAATTGGAAGCCATTATCATAATTTGGCAAACATCCTTCATAGCTCTTTACCAAACTCAAGAAAATGAATAAGGGATTAAAGTACAGATCTATTTTTATCCTCAAGCTTAAACAGTAAGGATACAATCCCAAACCCTAATAACAGAAAGTCTGGCTGCTGGATTGAAATCGAGCTGAAGAAAAAATAAAAATAAATGCAAGGGGTACGTGAAAGAGTGCTGCACTGTCTCTCTTAGTTTTAACTCTACTACGTCTCTACTAAATCACTTTATAATCTAGTCTATTGAAAAACTGAGTTTACAACATCTGCAGGATCAGGATTCAATGTTCAGTCCTGCAGTTTTTCCAGGTGAGCAGAAACGGGTTATTAATTCTTAGTGATGTTTACTGTAGAGGTTTCACATCCTCCAAAACGTTCACTCCAGGAAAAGAAAAAGTTCCTTTTGGGTATTCAAACCAAAATCTATTGTTTTACTATCCAAAAGGTAAAATTAAATCTCATGTGATTGGATTCCAAAATGTTGTAATGTTGAGATAACAAACATCTGATTTGCAATTCTTTGATTTGTTAATCTGCATTGCTCAACCAGGTGTCCTTTCTTATCAGTTAACAGTTATTATGATCAAGTAGCAAGTTTTCCGTATACACAGTAGCCTATATATTTAATCATAATATGTTGGATGCCTTTTAGAACTTCAACAAATTAAGGTCTTTACAATATTGTGGAGGAATGAAGACAATTATCGAAGTGTGTTTAGTATATAGTTTAGTCAACAAGAAAAAAAAAATAATAAAGTGTCTCAAAATGATTGTAAGAATTAACACCCGGCCTCCTCACCGTGAACTTTAGCCGCGGCTGGCACACTGAAATACATATTTACACCCACACACACACTCACATACAGAAGCACAGGAGGTTTGTGCTTGTGTATGTTACATGTGCTTGAAGCAAATCGCTTTCAACTGCATTAGGTTGACATTGTTCGGCACCAAATGTGAACAAATTAAATGAGGCAATTAAAGAGTGAATAAGCCAGCGTTGATAATTGCGACCTGATATGCCAGCAGCAATCATAATGAAGCTGCCATTCTGCTCAGCTAGCTTTATAATGTTCCACAAGCAACCACAAGATAGCGCATGTGTGTGCGTATCATGCGTCACTTAGCTCGAACCTTACAAACACTTATCCTAACCTTCAGGGTGGAGTTTCAATATGGCCGTGTCAGCATGCATGTCATGTGGTGTACATGTGTATGTGTTTGGTGAGAACGAGTGTGTTAAATAGAGAAAGTGTGTGTGTGTGTGTGTGTGTGTGTGTGTGTGTGTGTGTGTGTGTGTGTGTGTGAGAGAGACTGACAATATGAGCTGAAATGAAAATCTGAATGAAGAGGATGTGATAATCTGAATAGGAGACACACACACACACACACACACACACACACACACACACACACACAAAGGGGGGGGTGGGAAATGAGAGGAGGCAGTCTGGCAGAAAATTGAGACGGTCGGCCATTTTCGACTCTCCCTCATCCCTCTGGGTTTATGGCGCGTGAAGCCTCTTGTCATTGCGACTCACCAGAGAGCCAAGTTAACAGGGCCTGTCTTCGCCCCACCAGCACAAGGGATATTCCTCTTCATCATTAACCCACCTTAGAGACACCAGAGTACACAGCTGATGTACACAAAACATTTTGAATAAACCATTGCTGAAATAACAACAACAACAACAAAATAATCTTCACTAACCTGCCTGACCTGTTTGCTATGATTGCTTCTGTACAAAAACAGCAGTTACGCAGTTCATGCAGTAAGTCACGACATGTAAGATTCTGATCATGGTTTAACATAAATGAAGCTGCAGCAAACAAATGCGTGTAGGAGTACTTTTGTTGACGAGAGCTGCAACAATTTGTTGATTACAAAAACTAAAATAAAGAAACAGCGTGCAACATTTTCTATAATTAATTTAGTTATTTTGGCAAAATTGCCAAAAAGATGAGAAGGTGCTGCTTGTTAGTTTATTAATTGTGAAGTGAATATTTTGGGGTTTTTCCACGGTTAGCAGGACAAAACAAGAAATTTGAAAATGTAATTATTGCCTGAGAAATTATAAGAGCCAGATTTTCAGCATTGTGTCACATTTTTTTAGACATCGGCAAATCACTCGATAGCAAATAACCGTTACAGCCTTGTTGTCAACACAACACTACTGGACTTGAACAAGTAATAGGGACAAATTTCTAATTCATGACATCAAGAAATAAATCACTAAAGAGTATAAGTTACACCAAAACATTGCGGCTTTGGAATAATTATTACAAGTGATGTCCATTTTCAGCCATTGCTGAAGTATTTTCAAGTCCATCTCAAAAGGAGGACACAATTACACAGAAAAGAAGTGCCTTCAATCCTGTTTTAACTTGTTTTAGAACAAAATCAATATCAGATATGAGATAGCATTTGTAATGACAGGATGATAACAGAAAACAAAGATTTAAAAGAACAAGGTCAAACAGATTAATATTCATTGAGCAAACTGATTAGCTTTTTGTTGCTTTGGCTTTTAAACAGCACCAAAGCAAGCCAAGAAAAGAGCTTGACCTTGCAAAGTTTCATTAAGATTTCATACAGAAATGTGGGATTGGAGGTTGTTTTGCAATAATTGTTGTGATGTGGTGAATCCATAAAAACATTTTGGGTTTAGTGTATAATTTTAGTTAATATGTGTATAATGCGGGGGTCTCCAATATTTCTTTCTTCTGAGAGCTACTTTGATAAAATGAAAGACACTGACATTAATTCACATCGCTGAGCTCCACCGAATAAGCTGAATAAGCTTATTTTCTGTGAACAACAACAAATCGACACTCAACGCACACATACTCAACCGGTAGCTAATGTTCAACTGTCCAACCAATTCCCTTAATTGCTTTAGTAGGAGGGGAGTTTTTCAAGCACTGGATGTGAGAGATGTTAAAGACAATCTAGACATTTTGAAAGAAAGTCTAAAAAGTCACACCATGCAAGGTGCTGCCTCCATCATCCTTGGTGCACTGCCGCAGTAAACAACCTGGCCTTGAAACTCCCCTTTTTTAAGCCTACCACTTTCACACACTCTCAATCTCCTCTCCTGTCACAGGGGATTCGGGCAGTCAGTGCTGGCCAACCGCCATGCAGTCCCACTCTGTTTATCTGTTTGTAATCGCTGCCTTTCCTCTGCAGGGACAAATGGAATCCAATCAGTCTAGCTATGGAATGACAGGGTCACAGGCCCGACTCACTGGCCGGCTATCTATTTGTCAATGGTGTCAAATGGTGGGGTGGTCCAACGTGTTGCTGGGCCAACAGATCGGTCTGGTATATCACTGATGGTAGAAAGTGAGTGGACAGGAGAGTGGCAGAGGAAAGTAAGAAAGGAAATATGCATTGGAATAGTGGGCATATGTTTATCAGGACAAGCTAAACATAACACATCTTCCACCGCAAACTAAAAACACATCTCTTCCGACTTTACCTTGAACAGTAGAACTTTAGTAGCACTTAGAATGGCACTTACTGATAGCACTTTGTAGTTTGGCTTTCTTGAAGAAATTGTATTTTCTTGATTCTTGTTGTTCTGGATTTTGTACCCTCATGGTTGAAATGCACTTTGTGTAAGTCGCTTTGGATAAAAGCGTCAGCTAAATGAAATGTAATGTAATGTAATAAAGACAAACATATTTTCAGTATTTCCTGTCAGTGAATGCGACAGAGTCAGACAGAGCTGTCAAATACAAAAATCGAAAATACAGACAAAAATGTCAGGTAGTTTTAAATGGTGAAGTTTCACATGCTCACATGCACACAGACACACAAACACTACCAACACATACAGGCGCGCAACCTCAGTCACACTCTGCCGTCTCTTATAGGTCACTATCTAGAAGTGTGTGTGTGTGAGAGAGAGAGTGGTTCTCATCATCATAAAGGGGAACTGTTAGACACAGGAGTGGGTGAAAGCCCCACTGTAGACCCATCTCAATGTGACCTCTATTAACAACACCCAGGGTATCTCAGTGTGAAATGAGCACTGTGTATGCGTATGCGTGCGTGCGTGTGTGTGTGTGTGTGTGTGTGTGTGTGTGTGTGTGTGTGTGTGTGTGTGTGTGTGTGTGTGTGTGTGTGTGTGTGTGTGTGTGTGTGTGTGTGAGAAAGAGAAGAGTCACTTGAATAGATCTGGCTGTGGCAAAAAAAAAAAAAAATGGAATAAAAAGATGGAGCTCAGTATTTGTTCTTCCCTCTCTTTCCATTCAAATTTAAGATGCTTAACAGATGAAAACATGATTGAGATGAAAATAAGCAAATGTCTCACATTGGAAATTCTGTTACGTGAGTTTATTAAAGTTAAGGGGCTTCTACATAAGCTTACAGCTCGCTTATAGCCAGTAAGGGACAGTTTACCTTTTTTCTAATAGAAAATATGTCAGTGCATAAACAGACCTTGTGGCCCACAAAAAGAAAGGTTTGTTTTAATATTGAACACAAAGTAAAGCAAAAAAAGATTGGCTTTTATGCTGATATCACCTCTACATTGGAACTAAAGCATCAGTGACACATACAAAAGGGCTCGAGACCCATTTTTTTGCATCAGACGTGTGGCATGAGGTTCAAACGGTTATGAGGTTGAAATTAAGATTGTGACGTTTGCTGAATAAAAGCACACTTATATGTCTGTTTGTTTCATGTCCCTGCATCTACTTGTATGTAATCCGTTATACATACATAAGCCGACAGTGTATGACAGTGACAAGGTAGCAGAGGTTGAAAGGTTTATCAGTGTGGCACCAGTAATTCCTTAGGCATTGGCAGCATTATAGGCGGTTAGCATCAATAATTAGCTTACTATAGTCAGTCAATACGCTCCCTTGAGATTTAGGAGGCCATAACCAAACGCCTTGTGACTGCTCGCTCTGCTGACAGACCTCAAACAGGTAAATAAATCATCTAGTGCTGGATGTGAATGTGATATGACCACGCACACACAGAAAGACACAAAGTCAGACGAGCACATAGAGGTGAACAGTCACATCCACAATCCCATCTTTGTTACAGACAAGTGACAAATTAAAGGAAACTCCTAAAAGAAAATGAGAGAATACATGATAGTTAATATTCTCACACAGTAAAACTATGCTACACTTGTTTTATTTTGTTAATATTTGGTCTTGTGTCTAATTTCATCGACTTTGCATTGTATCTATTTTATTACTTAAATTACATTTTAAGATGTTGTTTTTATGTACAGCATGTAATTCTCTTGCTCTAAAGCACTTTGGGCTGCATTTCTTTTCTTGTATGAAAGTGCTCTCCTGAGGAGAACATTCTTCCGACATGGTTGCCTCCGCCTGCCCTTTATGAGCAAAAAAAGGTCACTGTGAATCAATACAAAGTTTTTCAGTGATCACCTTTAACCTTCTATACAGATCGGGAGGGCCTCATACTGACGACGACTCCCTTATTGACAGAGCCCGAGGAGTCACTGAATGGTTGGATTAGGATGAAAATAATGTGCATCGTATGCAATGGTCTTGAAAAGTTACAAGAATGAAACACAACTGCACGTCAATAAGGAAATATTTTAATCTTAATCTTAAGAAATGGAGGAAGACCCATTTTGAGGTGCATTAAAAGTTTAAGTTATGGAAGTGTGTTGTAGCTCACCAACTTATTAAAACATGTTTTTTACTGTAATCAGTCTTCCATCTATAGATTGTAATTCATTGAACCACATTAAATTGAGGGGTAGGTATAACAATATTGTAAAAAGAGGGAAATGAAACAGGGACCTTGGTGAACCCTTGCTAACAGAATGAGATAAAAGATAGATCTAGATAAAGTTTCAATTCAGTCTTATTTTGAAGAGAAAAAAAAAAGTTTGATTTCGGCTGATAACATAAATGTAGTTTAAAAGAACCGTGTCCTGCCAAAATATATCTAATACATACTTTAACTGGGATTGTTAAAGATTTTATGTAAAAAAAGAAAAAAAAAGAAAATTGAACCCATTAAAATCCATGTTTACTCCTTATCTTAATGGCCATTTAGGGTTGAGTATTTCCACTTCTAGTTGCCTTTACAAACTATGAAAATGCTTCAAAAAGTATTGCATGTAACAAAAAGAGCCATATTAGTTCAAGCTGCTCACTTTTAAGATCAATCTGTTCATCTCTCAGTGTCTGTCAGGGTGTCGAAACCAAAATATGAGGGCGCGTGTGCAAAACATAAAAATAAAAACACTAATGAATTCACCCATGGTAGCCTGGTTGAGAGAAATATCAGTATTGCAAGCTGTTCCTCAATAAATGGCTTTCACTTTCTGAAAGCAAATTTCACTGGGTACTCAATCGTAAACAATTATTCCAGTCTTATGGGATGCATGGCGCAGCAAAGCAGCTATTTGGCTCAATGTGGAGGTTGTGTAGGAATAAGAGGTGGTGTCATATTACAACGATAACGGGGGAAGAACAAGATAACCCTGACTGACTGAACGGCATCGAGCAAAGTCAGGTGTTATCGCCTCATTTCAGACAGGAGCGTGAGACGGGCAGAGAAACAGACAGAAGGAGAAACAGAGTAAGAGACCGAGAAGAGGAGCTGACGACAAAGAACAGGAGGGAGAATGTTTAGGTATTACAGAAGAAACATGAAGGAGGGGGGCGGGTTAAAATAAACAAGAATGAGCGATAAGGAAGGTGACAGAGACGGCAGAAAGAATGAGATGAAGGGACGGAGAGTGGAGGGACAGAAGTAACTGGGAAGGGAAAAGAGCAAGAAAGAGACGGAGTGATAAAAGAAAAGCAAAAGAAGCTGAAAGAAGTCTGATACAATGCTGTAAATGGAACAGAAAAAGTGGCCTTGCAGCGTGTAATATGAAGGTAGGCGAGGGACGATTATGACAGAGGATGATCATGTGTATAGCTCGGGAACCACTTATCATTGCTTCACAATTACACCGACCGAGGAAACCTTAAGCAGTTGCAGCTCTTGAATATCAAGTCTGAGGTGGTTTACTAATGACACATAACATGTCATTACATTTAACAGTCAGAGATGGTGAAGGAGAAGCTTGATGATACGTCTGCTTGGTTAGCCACGCAATCGCTTCTTTGGTATTAAAATTGCAGCAGTGATCATTCCCGTTAAAAAAGCCACAGTTGACCATAGTTGCATCCTCTGGCTGCATCACTACAGTACATCCATCACCAATGACTTAGACCACATTCGACAGTCTATACATGGTCTAAAGGTTTGGTTGTAAGTCACGTATGTAAATTTACCTGAGAATAGACTTACATATAAATGGATAAATGATAAAAAATAACTTGAATGAACCACTGCATTGCTTCTTTACTTGTACTAGCACTCATATTCACAAAAAGCACAGAGGGCTGGCTGTACTGAGCGTCTCAGCATGCTTCTGACTTCTGCCTTTTTACCCCTCGAGACGTTCTTTTGTATCAATTTTCTGATCTTAGCATGAAAAAAACAATCCCACCCCCTCCCCCTGAGTAGATAATGAAAGGAAGACATGGGTCTTTTAAATTTAGTATGTTGTTGGTAAGAGTACACACCAGGGGTCATTAGGAGCTTTGAATATCTTGCAATCCCACAATATTGCTCCTTTGATCAAATTAGTGAGATGCTTTGTGTGTAAAAATACATGCATCCCAGTGGAAAGAATATAGGGACATAAACGCTTTGATCAAGACATACAAGTACAAATGAGTATCGACATACCAATAAATCAAGTCAAAGTGAAGATGAAATGTTTTGAACTTCAAAGACAGAGCAGACAAATTAGAAACCTTGTAATTTGGGTTAAAAGTGACAAAAAGGTTCAGTAAGTAACGACAATAGACCCAAGTCAATATCTACACTGCATTTCAAAGCCTATTTTCAAACATATAGATACACTATGTGCACCTAAAGAATCAAAATCAGGTCACTAGTGTTCGTTAATTCATTATTCAAGGGGATCTGTGGCTTTGCATTAGCATTGAGGATTGCATCTTCATTAGAGATCCAGGAGGGTTCAACAGCCTCACAAATTCTCTCTAGTCGGGTTTTCCTGAAAATAAACTTGCAAGAAACATCAAGAGGAAAAAGGAGCCTCTTCCAAATCCATGGACATCAGAAACAGTGTCTCTCCAAACAGCTGATATGGCAAAATGTGACAGCCCCAAAGAGATGACATGAATAGTAATAAGGCCTTCACAAGGCAAAAAACAAAGACCTGACAAAAGGTATTTTGGAAATCTCTCAGGAGTTCTTTTTTTTTTGTGTGTTCCCGAGAAGAAAAATAAAAGATGCCTTTGAGGAGTGATATTTCAAAGTTGCCAAAGTAAAGTGAGAGATTTGTTGTCTTTATCTTGCTCTTAGGTTTCTGGAGAACCACATCCAGCTGCACATAGATTGGTTTTTAGGTCCCAAGGCACAAGATCTGAAGAAGCCCAGCTCTTTTAGCCTATATCTATCAACATCGTGAGCGTTTTCAACACCATCAATTACTAGTCTGTCTGTGGCAAATACAACATGTGGGACCATGTCTACACAACATCATCTTTTAGGACTCTGACAAAATCCGACAGATTTTTTTGCTATTTTTTTCCAAAGGCTGTAGAGACCAAAGAGGATGTCAACTTTTACTTAATTTTCAATATATTAAACAAAAGTGTATAACGTATTATAATGCAATCAATAATACTATTTCAACAATTGTGCAATATAAGCAAACTTTGTACTGCTTCGAATACTCACAGCGTTACAGAAGTTACTTTCTTTCAATTGTAATTATTCACCAAATGGATACCTTATAGTGTCTACTGAACTCTGTTTTCATTATTTTACAACTACACGCTCATTCTTAATACGTCCACTAATTTACTGGGATGAAAGTCACAGTTGCCATATTGAGTAATCAGTGCAGCAGCTGTCATGTCCTCAAGTAAACTGACTGGCATTTTTACTTCTGTAAGACCAGACAAGGCAAACTAATGATATCATTAACTTTGTGAAGACATATTTGATTCCTTGAACAAAAACATTGATTTGGCATGACATCATGCCAAAGGCAACTATCATCTGTCTGCTGAGCTGGAAAAGCTCTTAATTTGTCCCAAAGTGAAACGCATGAATGAACCGATCAGTTAACTGAGTTACAGTAGTAAAATAGCGGTAGATCTAGAATTATAAAATATCCGCACATTGAAAAAAAACAGCTAACTTGCATTTTAGTTCAGAAGCATCTGTTGTAATATAAATCCACTTTGATGTATCCCAACTCACAAGTGGGAGCCATGCTCACAAGATCTTACTTTTTACAGAGGACACCCATGTTAATAATCCAATAATAAACCAAGCCAATGAATTTAAATAAAATAAAAGGTACTTGATGCAGGAAATGAAATGCCATTTAAAAATAACCCTATTTGTCTACAACAAAAAAGTCCAAGCTTACACAATAACCAACTGGGGCTGCCCTCCGAAAGTCCCACAGTCTTTTTTTTTTTTTTTTTTGTAGGGTTTGTTATTTTACCACACAGACTGTAGATTCCTATCTCACTCTGGAGGGGGGAGTAGAGTTGTGTAACAGAGGTGCATGAATTAGGGCCGAAGTGAAGCTACAGGACCAGGTATCACCAGACGGGGAACTCAATGTCATGTCCGTCAGCTCCCAGAGCAGGCCGCCAGGAGTTCATCACCTAGGTCGAGTCCGGATACTAGAGATAAATCTAGACTAGACAGTGTTTTTGAGGACGATGACTGACTACTGAGACAACTGCTGGATGCTGCCAACCGCAGTCTCCCCCAGGGGATGTCGGCTGTCACACATGAGGGCAAAGTGAGGCCAAGACAGGCTTCTGCTGCGTGCTGCCGAAAGTGGACAAGGCCTGAGACCCTCTGGAGAGCAAACTGTATTTGATGCACGAAACACATAAAATATAATTAAAGTAAATGACTAAAAAGGAATCGAAAAGGCAAACTATTATGCCAATTTTTTTCTATGGTTACATATGGTCTCCTTAAATATGATTTGATCTCATTTTATTGATTGTTTGTGGTGATCTTTTATCGCCACACTGCCTACAGTTGTAACACCCTTGCAGTGTCCCTGCATTTTGCTAGTTATTTTTATCTGGAGGATCACAAGTTGTAGGACAGCTATACAGATCTCAGTCTTTACTTTTCTTTCTCACTTTTGCAAAGACAAACTCTTGACAGATTGTCCGTGTATACATCTGACCCCATCAGACCAAACAAAAGCCAGTTGTTCAACTAATTTTTCACAACAACACATTCACACCTTGCTGTTCATTACAACCCCAGGTTTCTACCCATGGCCTAAGGGAGCTGCCCAGTACAACCATATTTTCACTGGTGGCCTCTTTGTAGCTCCACCAGGCAGTCTGAGGATTGATGCATTAGACAAGGACACCACAACAGAAGTTGCTGGGGGAAGCAACTTTAGCATATTCTTCCCAATAGATATGACTTATCCTCCGTTATCAAACCAAGTAAACAAGCATTATCAAAATCCACATTTCTAGTTTTCTTTTACCCTGGCCGAGTGAGCTGCGAGCTTCGCCCAGGCCTCCTCTGTTGTGGGTTTGTTTTTGGCACTCGATCTTAACAGTGTATAAGAAGTGTACAGACTGGTGCCAAGCACATGGGTATTTTTTGGCAAGGTCAACATACTGCTCACACAGCAGAACAGGTGGTAGTGAATTCCCCTACTGTACCTTCCAGACTGCCAGCGAGCAGGTGACAAGCAGGCCGTACTCTTGGGGGAGAGGATGAGTTGCAGGGCAGAAGAGGAGGTGTTTAGAGAGGTGGGGTTTGTCTTCAGTCGACCAACTATGGTCCCTACAGTCCCCACTGGACTTGCTCATTACAAAGGCTTACACTAAACTCTCTGAACAACACAACCCAAGACTCCCCAGGCTATTGTTGTTTTCACACACACACACACACACACACACACACACACACACACACACACACACACACACACACACACACACACACACACACACACACACACACTCTAAGTAGCCATTAGGTGTGATGATCACACACATATGAACAGTTGTATTCACTCATACTGCCTCACAATTCTCTATAGTCAAAGTGTCTGCCTGTACTGTACACGTGTGCAGTTTGTGTTAATGTTAAAGTGCTGGAAAGGGACTGCATGTTTGAAGATGTATGTGACATTTAAGCATGTTTGTGAGTCAGTTTGTGCAGCCACATATCACGCCAAAGCTTGTGATACACCCGTCAGTCCACTAGCGGATACCGTGTCAGTGTTTTGCTTTGCTTAGGGTGAAAGACTATACACATGTATGAACACGGCCGAAGAAGGAGGACAAAGTACACAGAGTGATAAAGGGCAAGTAGGGAACAAATAAAAGACTTTCGCCCAGAGAACCAGCATTTGAGTCTGTGAGAAAGCAAAAGTTAATTTATATAGTGTAGGTATTTAACTTACGTAATGTATGTTATATGACTGCGTAGCATTACTTATATAAAGCCATAAAGGTATAAAGCCATTAGGTTCATTTACAGTATTTAATTACAGTTTGAAGAAATGGTACTTCAAGTTTTATTTAGCAAGGAGTATTCTACATTAACACATGCTGCACACATTATACATTTATACTAAATTGCACCTGAATACTTTTATAAAATGACTCACGAACTACTTTTTTTTGGTAATTCCATGTTATATTTGACCTGAGACACTTTTGATAATTTAACAGGTTTACACAATTTATCCCAAGTTGTAATGAATCAAACACAAGAAATTGGCAAAGATATTAATCAAGGTCCAACTTTTTATTGAATTTGCCCTTTGTCAGTGAGCTGCCACTAATTTGAGACAGAGTACTCTATGAAAAGTACGACAGGAGTCAGACTAGGTGGATCTGGCTTTTGACATGGCTTAACTGTTCCCGCTGCCCAATATGAAGAAAACTGACATAGTTACTCATTAGCAGGTCTCCCTAATGAGAGTCAATAATCCACAATCATTATAAAGATTAACTCCAACAGAAAGGTTAGCCATCCATTGTGTCTGGCATTTCGAAGTGAAACCCTGAAGCTGCATCAATCACAAAGCAACAGCAGTTAAGTCACAACTTCAGGGAGAATAGCAAAGGTTAACAATGATGGTAAACAACAACAAAAAAGACCCAAGATTGTGGTTTCAGCATACGTGACTGTGACTGCCAGTTTTCAGTGACAACAGTAACTGTAAATTAGAATATTTTTTTCTAAGTCTGTGAACGGCTGCTTAAATCCTCATGAGACAAATAGTAAATCCAATCATTATTTGTTTGTCTTACTCTCTTATTATTCTTATTGTACATTACGCTGGCAAGCATCTGCACTGACAGCAGATGTGCAAATAAAAATGAGCAGACAACACTCTCTAGAGCTTCTGCAACAGACTAAACCATCTTTATGGTTCAAGAGTCATCATAAACCCTCGTCTCGTACATACTGCAAGGGGCTCGCAGAGTTTGCTGTGTATAGCAGGAACAGGCACAAAGATAATGTTGGACCATCACTGCAGTAGAGGAAAACTTAAAATGATTAAATGCATAAAATGCCACAGTAACTTTTCAGTGTTTGCATTTTAATAATAGTATTCTTTCAAACTTTTTTCTTTTAATTGGTTATATAGTTTTTCAAAATGTGTTATTGATTAGGAAACACTTACTCCATGAAGAAGATGATAACAGGTGGTGGTAAGAAGTTTTCTTTTGTACAGAAAATGGAGGCTGCAATTAGCTTGGATTCACAGCAATTACAACAGGCTTTCACAGCCTCCATTCTCCACAACTGAGAAGAATACAAACTTTTCACAGCCTTTCAAGTCTTCGACTGGAGAGTGATTCACATTCAAGACTTAAGAGTTTGGATAGAGAAAAACTCTAAAATACTACATTCAGAATCTGGGAAAACTATATCACAAAACGTAGGCACAGTCCCCTAATTACCAAAATAAGTATTGAAGGGAGCCCTGCTGCCGTTGTGGATGTAGGTGTCATATGCACATTCCCTTATTACAGCCCAGACAAAACATGGTTTGTGAAGATTTAACAGTGTATCTGTACACAGGAACTGTTGAACAAACACAATAGAACACATATAGCCTGGAATTGATTTATCTATGAGAACACTAGTAGAGGTGCGAGCAGCAGACACAAAGTGCTGTGTTAATTCACTTAACCTCTATTGTTCTGTGCTGTCATGCAGAGACTGTTATTGATTCCTTTGCAGCATGGGTATCAAACTCTCCCATGTGCATACATGCACACACGCTCACAAAATTCCCGTACTTACAAGCATGCGTGGACTCACACATCACTGAGCCCCAGCAGCGAGTAGATGTGAGAGATGGATAAAGCGAGAGAGGCATCAGATCAGCTCAGATAAGACCTGCGGTGCCCAGAGTCATCAGAGTTTCACAGAGCCAATCGATAACCACAAAGAGTGAGACGAAGAAACACAATCGCATTAAGCAGGGATCTACTCTATACAGTCTTACTCATTAATAATAATACTTGTTTTTCTTTTAAAATACATTTAAAATGTAGCTTTTAGAGGTTGTTGCGGAGGATTGTTATGTCCTAATCAATCTCTCCTACCCTTACAGGACCTTCAAACCGTTTATTATACTTTTTGTTAGTATAACTGAAGTTTTGCAAACATGTGAGAGGGAGATAACTGAAAGCCCCCAAAAACATTATAGAAAAGTCCTCTGACATCTATTTCAGTGAATATAGCCAGTTTGTTGGAAATACCAACAAATATGGCAAAATACCATCATAAATACGATCAATTATTTTATGCATTTCGGGCGGCACAGTGTTGCAGTCGCTGGCACTGTCGCCTCACAGCAAGATGGTTGGCTATGAATAGTTGTCTGTCTTTTCGTGTAGGCCCTGTGATTGACTGGTGGCCAGTCAGTGGTGTACCCAGCCTTTGGCCAAAATGGGATAAGAGTAGGATAGGCTTCAACCCCCACATGAACCTGTTCAGGATAAAGCAGGTATAGATAATGGATGGATCAGTGGAGTTTATGAATTTTAGGATGAAACAAGAGATATCAGTCCAGCATTAAAGTTGAAATGTAAGTGCAATATATTCCCCATTTTATAAAATATTCATCATTACTGATGGCAAGTCTGCATTTTGGGACAGGCTAAAAACTAACCAATCACAGCATAGAACAATTATGTTATTCTGTTGACTTCCAATGTTTAATGTAATTACCATTAAAGAAAAAGGAGCATTCGCAGTGTGCGTTTGAGTGCCTTAATTTAGTTTTTAGTTTTTCCTTTGTTTAAAAAAAAAAAAGAGATGTGTTCCATGTAACTTGGTAACTGTACAACATACTAAGGTGCTATGTTGTTTGATTTTTGTTACATAAAAGTATTTATTCTTTACAGTCTGCATACTAAGTTACCTCCACGGTGTACAGTATGTGCTGCTTTCATAAAGTGAAAGAGAAGCTGCAAAAATGAAGGCGGCCCCAGCTGTACGAATGCTCCTGCAGCAGAGCATACTGTCTAGACAGCACATCCACAGAGGAAATACAATTCCTGTGTCCACACAAATCGTGACAAATCACTTTGCCCTAGACAATGGAGCTTCTGCAATATAGGCTTTGATAACTGTGAAGGCTGAGAAGAAAACACAGGTAAAAAATAAAAACCAAAAGTCGCTGAGGGGGGCTGTGTGTGTGTGTTTGTGTGTCTGAATGAGTGTGTGTGGCTCTCAGCATGTCAGGGACAGGGGGTTGCTTATACGCAGGTGTTGGGGGAGGAGGAGGCTAGTGTGTGTGTGTGTGTGTGTGTGTGTGTGTGTGTGTGTGTGTGTGTGTGTGTGTGTGTGTGTGTGTGTGTGTGTAGAAATGCTCCCCACATGCTATTCATATCATTGCCTTTACTCACTCCCTAATATACTCACACACTCATGCACACAAAGCTTCCTTTCCAACTGGAAGCCCTCAAACAACTCACAGAGCACTCAGTGGGATCCATCTCTCCATGTGTCTCTCTGGGGATCTTGGTCACAGGCTGTGTTGGTGTTGCGGCCAGAGCCTGGTGGGCCTTGGGAGAAAACCAGTCTGTTACCGGTTTCCCAAACCTACCCCAGAACCCCCACCAGCCCTACCCCTTACTATGCCATCTGCAGCATCATCTGCTGCAGTATTCCAACACAAAGTCCCATACACTGAGCAAAAAACTTCACGCTCCGAGGAGATTTTCTGGTGCTACATTTCCTGCTATTTATGCATAACGCAAGGAGACACTCAGTGGAAAAGGTAAGGCAATGAGTTTTGTTGTAATAAAATCTCCTAGGTGTTACAGTCTGTGTTTTATGGCACCAGATAATTGTGTTTACTACAATGTCTTCCTACAGTTTGCAAAGCAGTGCAGACAGAAGCTCTCAGATTTTTGCTGATTAGTTTAAAACTATGCAAAGTGAAGAAACAAGTTAATGTGCTAAACAACCAAAACGTGTGGCACAAATGAGTTAATTTTAGGTTGCTTTAGTACAAGCATATCAACTCTTCAAAATAAATACGAATAAACCAAATGTCTTTAAAAACAAGTTTGTCACTTTACAGCCACAAAAGGCAAAACATTTTAAGTACAAAACATTTTGAAACTTAAACTTGATCTGTATTGACAACAACAGATATAATTATAAAGGGCAAGACGAAAGAAGTAATACATTGTTTAGGTGTTCAATATTCTGTATCAGGCCTAGACATAAATGTAATTGGACAATAAACTGACAAAGTCTAGTCAGTCTAAACTGATCTTATAATCAAGGTGTTTATGATGTAAATCTATGAGGAGGGTTAAAAAGTCCTTGAGTCATGAAGCCATTTTTCTTCTTTGGGAAAATTGGTATATGGGAGATATGAGGCTCCCTTCTGCCAATAATATAAATATAAAGGAGTGCTTGAGAGGACAATACCTACTATGGGACTGCAAAAATCAATGCTGAGGGTCATTTCTTTCTGGAATTGGAAATTACAGTTCCCTCTCTGCTCTAACAGCAAAGTCCCATGATGCCCTGTGCTGGGGTTTAAACTGAAGTCGTTCTATCAAAGACACTGATGTAAGTGTACGCCTCAGATGAAGGCAGCCAGCCAAGAGTAGATGAGAGGCAAACAAGTATATGAACTGAAAAACAACATCCATCGTGAATATTGACTTCTCTGAAGATTCTGTAGTTAGGGACATACCATTTGACTCAAGTACAAACTGACTAGTTTTGGTAATTTCCTGAATTCTGGTAAATAAAAAATAAATAAAAAAAGGGAATGATGAACTTTGTTGTTTTCTGTTTCAAGAGGCTGGCATTTAAATGTAATCAATCAATAATCAGAGTTTGAGAGAGAGTTTAACTGAGAGAAATGCTTGATAGAGATGAACACAGATTTCCTTAAAGCTTTTAACTTATATAGACGTCAAGTCTGATTTGGCATTAGAAAGTGCATGCTATAACTTTTATTGCAATTATACCGAAACATAAAAACTAATAAAGGTATTCTCACACACACACACACACACACACACACACACACACACACACACACACACACACACACACACACACACACACAATCTAACTCACCCTAAAACTCTCCTTCTGTTCCTCTGCTTAGCTCAGTAAGCATGAGACACCAGAGAATCCCATTCATCAGGTTTACTCGCAAGCTAAACAGATGGGGTTTTGAGCAAACTCCTGCGGTTTCCCCTGAGACACGTTACAAACCACATCCACGGAGTGTTCAGAGGGAGGGAGAGAGAATGCTTTGAATTTGATGGAGAAAGCTCGTATTTGGATTCATAGAAGCATTAAAGAGTGATTCCGGTTACTCTTGTCTTCCCAAACAGGATTCACACAAATACATACAAAATAGCATACCATTTGAGTACCAGGAAATTAAACTACAAAATGCCTTGTTGGCCCATTTCTTTTTCTGAGACATTATTTTCTGATCGAACTCCTCTCAGCTCTTATCAACAACATCATTTGTCTTTGCCTTCCCAAACCATTTCACATCACCATACTATCACTTGATAATACTATGGTTAAAGTTTGGAAAGTTTTAGGCACAAAACCGTCTTTTGAATACCTATACTTGTCAGGGCCTTCTCAAAACAATTGATTCCTTATTGTTGGGAAACCTCAGCTATACAGTTGTGGACTATCTACAAATCTCCACAATTATATCAGCAGATAGATATAGAATTGCTGCAGCCTGCATGCTTCTCCTAGTTGATGATTGACTCATGGGACTTTGGCACAACTGTGCCCATCACTTCCTCTTGCATCCCTTTCACAAACACACTGCCAACCAGAAGGCTAACATATTCTCAAGCGTGGCAAGAAAAAGAAGAAAAGTTGGAGACAACAACACAAGTGACAACATTCAGCCAATGTAAAGCCAATACTATAAATATAAACAAGGGTTTAAGTGGACAATACCTACAGGGCAGCATGATCAATTTAAAAATTACAGTTCCCACTTTGTTCCTATGGCAGGGTCCCATGATGCCCTGTGTTGATTTTTACCTGCAGTCTTTCTCATAAAGACACTGTTGTAAGCTTCAGATAGAAGCTGCCAGGAAGAGTGGATGAGAGGCAAACAAGCATGTGAACTGACCTTTTCCATCCCTTTCACAAACACACTGGCAACCAGGAGTCCAACTTGTCCTTAAACTCGAAAAGCACAAGGAGAAAAGTGGAGGAAAACAACAGAAGTGACATCATTCAGTCATTGTTAACGTTTCATCAAAGAGACATCATGTGTTACTTTTGTATTCTCTGCCTTTGTCCACATCAGGAATGGCCTTCCCCTTGTGTGTGCTGTAGATTTGTCAACTAATGTGTTGGAAAACAATGGCAACTTTTGCACACATAAGAATGCGACTCGCCTGAGTGTGTACAAAGATTTTAATGGGCAGTGCATACACAGCCGCAGTGCATATGGTGTGGTTTTTGGCCCGGGGATCATGCTGAGCCCTTGATACTCATTCTAATGTTGCCCTGATCAAACTATGATCTAAACCCCTCGGAGTAGAGAGATGCCCAGATACAATGCCGTATTGGACATATGGAGGAATGTGCCACACTCTTAAGAAGATAATTTCCCTTCAGCTATTTAAATACAAGAATCAAACACACTGGGAGTGGTGACCGACCGTGTATTCTGTGCCTGCAGATAATCTGGGAATAAGCAACATGGATGCTGTCTAAATTTAGAAATTGACTAAGGCTCCCTGACAGGAGTGATGGAAGTCATGCTGGACTTTCCTCACTCCGTTCAGTGACTCTCACCCACTCTTGACCTTGATTAGGACTTGAAAGCACACATTGAGGTTTTCCACCTCATCTTACAACTGGTGCACACAGCGTGTTTGATCAATTGAAACAATATATGATAATCTGAATGATAAAGAGAGAATGTACCACTATTGATTCCCTTCTTTGCAGTTGATAATGCAAAGTAGATTTTACCCAGAAACAGCATCAAGTAGCGACAGGGAGTCCCAGATGGATATGGTCATAGAGCCTGTATGCGAGTGGATGTGCCTGAGAGGAAGCCCTTGGCTCTCACTTAGCAACACAGCAGAGCAGCTTGACATTGTAACAGACACTGAGATCCATGTCAGCTTTAGCCTCTTTAGCTGGAGTATTTGTTCAGAAAATGCACCCTTCTGTTCCCTAAGGGAGCTGGACACAAAGGCAGACAGAGGGATTTCTGCCAAGCTCTGTCCAAAATTATACATCTACTCCACTCTCCTCTCAACGGGGATCTGTTAAAATCATTATGACATGTTTGCAGCTTTTACAGGAAACACTGTCTGGACAGGGCAGCCTCTGTGACCTCTGAAGAGAAGGTGGGGCACAGGTTCATATTGGAGGGAGTTGTTTTTTGACCTGAGGTTGAGTGCTTGGATAGAGGTTTGGGATAATTTATGGATCGTATATAGTTCATAATCATGCAGGGGTTTTGCTTACTTTTGACATGTTTCATAATGGGGCTGAATAAACTGTGACACCTTGACAGTTCTTTAAATGGCCTCAGAAACAATACCCATCAAAGTTACATTAACTTGGTTACAAGTAAGTATACCTTCTGAGATATTGTTGCCATGGTAGTAGTTATGGGTTGTCAAAGCAATCATTGTGACTCAGGAGCAAGACTTTTCCTTTTTTTTTATACAGTTTCTGACCAACAATCAAATTATTAGCTATCTAAGTGAGCGATGAGTATTTATCTTTTTCTAGAACAATGATCATGAATTTGTTTTTTGTGCCATTAATCTGACTCCCTTGGTAGTCTGAAAAACCTCATGGATCTGACGCCAGACTGTGATCATGAATGGTGTGAATCTAATGGACATGCTTCCTGGACAAGCTAAGGAAGGTACCAGCTAGGCTCATCATTGCGCTGGCAACATCATTCCACTGGCATCATTTTATCAGATGTGCTAAAGCTTCATCCAAGAATCCAAATATATAGAGATAACAGTTCTTATGTTGCTTAGCCTTCTCTTATTATTATTACCCTAAGGACATTGTCAGAAATAAAACTACCATCAGAATTTCAATAAATCAAAGCAGCTGCTGCATATTTATATAGTATATTTTTAATTCATTGTTGACTGGGCCATTACTTTTCAAACACATCACACACTTGACTTGCCCTTGGCTCAATGCATGTGTTAAACATGTGACTTGAGGGCATGCTACAGAAACCTTTGTCGGTTTACAGCTCAGGATAAGAAATAAGGGTAGTTTACTTAGTTGAGTAAGCAACAAGACACTAGCTGGGTACGAGAACAGATAATAAGACACTGACAAGAGGAGTTATATCCAGGACCAATTTAGTCACCTTGGCGAGGCAGTGGAGTATGAAACCACCTGGTATAATGCTCTGACTACAGATCTGAGGACTTAGCGCTTCTAACTCTGCCAAATGAGGTCCCGTCTGCTAGATAAGAGAGGGAAAAAAAAAAAAAAAAAGCAGTCTGTGCTATGGATGGGAAATGGAAAAGCATATTTGTTACTCTTCTGGCTTTTGTGGTGAGTGAAGATGGTGTAGAAAAGGAGGATGAGGTAATTATGCTCTGAATCCTGAAATGCTGAGAGGTTTCTGTCCTTTTGATTTACATCGTCAGGGGAATGTTTTTGAATATTCTGTGGTCTTCACTGATGAATATTTACATATTATTAAAGCTGATTTAGAGAAAAAATATCAAGAAGATGGAAAATGTACCATCAGATGAAAAGAAGATAAAGATCCCTATTCTCTAACACAGCTGGTGATGAATAGAAAGTGACGTTAGAAACATGAATTGGGTGCAAAAAAATGTTTGAAAAATATGTTTTAGGGACTCTTGATCATATGCTAAAAAAAAGAATGGGGGTGGGGCAGTGAAATAAAAAATGATTGTGATATTTGGTCAAATCCAGTGGACTAAAACATATAAAGTATCCAGCTGACACAATTTGATATTATTATTTAGACACTTAACTGTGATCAGCACCTCTATCCCTCCCCTCTAGCCCCACTCTGTATTAATAAAATACAGTTTATTGGAGAAGTAGCAGTTTCCAAGGAATATTAGGAGCACTCGTTTTGTGCTTTATTAATCTAAAGCATGAAGTCAATGTAAGAAAAAAGCAAGGTTATCCATCCAGCCAAGCCATGTCTCTGTCCGCACTTATTGACTGTCTCATTCTCGTTTTAAATCTCTTAGCACAGCCCAATTCAATTCACAAATAAACCCCCCATTGTGTTTGATTATATATTTCCCAGTATTGACTTTGATTTCAATACTGCTAGCTCACAGTTCATTAAAAGTCAGCCGGGTCTGGGTCCATGCAGGAAGCAAGTTCATTTATATTATTAAACAATTGGTCTATGTGAAAAAGGGGGTTAATACTTGCAATATAATCAGCTTCTTAAACTTGCCAAGGCTGATTTATTGTTGTATGCATACAGGGAGCAGGTTAATTTCAAGCAGGAAGTCCATTACCAGATCCTCTCTCCTTTTCTTGTTAATATCCAGTATCTGCTGTGTTAACAGGTATGAAAATTAACAAGTTGAAAAGACATTGTAAATTGGGTGCGGAAGGGAAGTGGGAGAATTGTGATGAATGAATAAATCAGACCTTGGCATTTTTTTGGACCCAGTGAGCAGGCAGAGTGCCAATCTCATGCATTCTGAGAGACACTCCTCACGCTGAATCATAATTCATAAATAACACAAAGTCCCTGGATGGATCAGTTATTGCAGTTTGAATTACAGCCAAAACTGTGGCTGTTAAGTTGTTTAACCACAGCGATGGAGTGGAAAAGAATAAGGAAAATCTGGATGTCAACAGGTGTCAGAGCCCGATGCCATGTTTCTTACAAGCACACAAACGCACATGTTCCCGACTAAAATACTTCCTCAATTAATATAATATTAATTCATTAATTTTCCACCAGCCAGTCCACAAGACTTTGGCTATGGTTTAGGATGTCAGTGATGTAAAGCCAGGACAGTATGAGGCACCCATCCAGCAGAGGAAAGGCCAAACTATTAGCAACTTTATGCTATGTGTGACTTCCTTTTTGTACCTACAGTACATTGCAAATAAGGGGTTGTATATTCACTTTATCCACTTGATAACTTATTGGCCTTGTTTTTTAGTTTAAAGCTGGCTGTATTTTTAAGCACTAGACAAATCAGGGTGCAGATTTGATATGCAAGATGTGTCTCGCATCAGTACTGCTGCTTCTGAATAAGTCAACCCAGAGCAGATGAAGAGCAAGCAAATCGTCCAAGCCCATCTATAGGAGTACATCTGCCAAGCAACGTGGGTAATGAAGAGAAAAGAAAAAAAAAAAGCTACCCCAACACCACAACTATAAGCACATCTGACATCTGACAAGAAATCCCCAGACTTAAAGGATATTCACACACCCACATGATCCATCCATTTATGACAAGAAAAGGATGCAGCACAAAGGAATAAACTGTCATACTCATGCATTCACAGACACAATATCTGTGTGACATGTACACTACACTGAGGAATGTGAAAATGCAAAGTGTGATACATCTCACCAATAGATATCATTAGCTGGTGATTAAAGGCCCTAGCTGGGCTCCGCTCATCCATTCTTTACAGCTTTTGGCTTCGCTGTGATGATTGTCCAGAAACCTTGACCGCAAGAAGGTTTGCTCAGCTACTCTGAAGGGTGGACCAATCAGAGGCCAGTTGAAGTCAAGCGTTTGTTTCAAAATGTAGTTCTAACAATGGCAGCAGTGGTAGAGCAAGATAAAGCAATAAGTTCAGTTGTTGCAATTCTAACAAATATAGAGGAATTTAAGCTGGCGCAAGAACAATGCTGCTTGTATCCTTAAGTCTACAAAGTCTGCAGTGGTCATTTACTAACATGGTATTGCACACTGCAAAATTTTTGGGAGAGTGTCTGTTTACAGCTGGGAAAGTCCTGGCTCACAAAATATGTGTTTTTGCAATGGTGGTCAATGTTGATTGGTTAGAAGCTGCTCCATTAGTTTTGAGGTCTATGTCAATTTAGATGCAAAGACTGGAAACAACCCCCCAATAAAGCATCGCCAGACCCAATCTATTCAGAGTGACTTTGGGTCCAAGCACCAGATGAAAATCTTAAAGAGAAAGATATTGTTAAAGCTGCTCTATAGTGACTTTATATTTTATTGACAATAGATTAAATAAGGTTCTCCCGGTTCTATATAGCATTTTAGCATCGTTCGACTCATTGTCTTGGTTTTAAGGCCCAAAAATGTACTGTCTTGTATGTTACCTGCCACTGAACCTCGCTTCCAGCAGCGGCAGGCAGCTAAGATGCCCTGATAAACCCATTGTACACTGCATGCCATAGCAGCAAATGTCAGACAAAGTTATCAGCTAAAGAGCCAGACATTTTTCTCGGGAGAGAGTAGATACAAAACAGTGGTAAAAGAAGAGTAAATACTGATTATTTCAAGAAATAAATAATGTTTTTCGGTGTAAGCTAATGTTTAAATAGGAGACAAACAACAGAGAAATAGCTGCGAGGCAAGGTGCAAAACTTAAACAGTCATTTGTGGAACATTTTCAGTATTCAGAGAGCGAAACATCCCTTCAAGTACAGAGCACATATTCACATACATCCAGTCATTAACAGTAGGACCTATTCAGTGTAAGAATGAGATGGATGATTCTTGACCACTTGGACTTTTTTCAAACATTATTATACATAAGTATGAAAACTGAACCAAGCTAATTTGGGCCCCTGCCCATAGTCCTGCTGAACTGAATGGTTTTCATAAACCATTGGACTTTAGCCACATTTTGTCCTGAAGCCAAAACAAGTTAAAATGTATGACCTTCTATGTTATGAATACTAATTACAATCTGCCTTGACGTGTTCGTAATTGAGGCTGTATGTTGTCATGCTCTTTCTTTACTTTATCGAAAAAAAATGTTTGTTTTTGTATCTGTGGCGTATTTAGGGGTGTCACAATATACTGGTATTGACAATATCCACGATATTTAAAAAATTAAATGTTGATATTGTGTTGATTATGCACACACTGAAATATTGTGAGGAGTTAGGCACCGATATTTAGAAGACTTACAGTTCAACACACAAAGTGTTGTTTGTCACTTGCCATATCCAAGTTTTAAACAAAAAGAAAACTGCAGCATAACACCGTTAATTAAAACCAATGGTTCAGTAGCACAATATAAATTGTACTTAATGTGAGCCAAGGCTTTATGACGGTCTCTAGCATTGATTTATTAATTCAGACAAGTTTTTTACCATTTAAAATGCATGTAATCAATAGGTATGCATACCACCTTCCTGCCTTGTGCAGTTAAAGCTTTGAGACAGCACATTTTGAAAATTGCGATGATATCCTTATCGTGAATTCTTTTGACCATGACAATCGTGTAGTCAGATATTAAGATAGCCCTACGTGTATTCTCCTTTATTTAACTTTTTTTTTCTTTTTTTGCCTGAGTGGCTCAGGTAACCACAAAAAATAAGGTGCTGGTCGTTCTTTTCTCGCAGTTTAGCAGCTTGGGGATTTTAGGATTCTTCTCTAAAGCCTCTATAGAAGCTCCAGCATTCTACTTGGCCAACTGTCTGAGCAGACAGAGACACCATTGAGGATCTAGGTGAGTAATAACCCTTGTGACTTGTATTCACATGTCAAAGCCTGGCCTCCATCCAACCTGGTGTATGAACACAGTCCTGTGGGAAAGCTAAGGGGAAGAAAAGAATTGCAATATTTTTCCTCCTGGCTTGAATTAAGAGCCTGAGCCACTGCTTTTGTTCAGAGACATTTTACAATCACTCATTATGCTGACTGCAACAATTTGCAAAAACATCAGTAATGTACATTGTATTGAATATCAATAAGCCTTTTATTCACGATTACAAAACGGGCTGCAGCCAAAGCAGAAAAGCTACACTACAAAGATAAAAGGGTGTCTGTAAAACAACAACAGAGCGATTTGACAAAAGCTTTAAAACATGTCATACCTTTGATAGTGTTGCATCTATTTAAGAATAGTTTCTTAGAAAGGGGTGTGCTCATATGGTCTCAGTGGGTCAACTGATAATCCTTTCACTCATATCCGTAGCACACACGCTGGGACACACATGCTAGGTGACACAGCGAACAGTGCCAAAGGAGACATATTATTGCTTTCTCTACATATAGAGAGATTAAAATAAATGTTGATGACTGAATAGGAATTCCCCAACTGCTGGTGTAGGGGTAAAGTCATACTCATTGGGTTATAATTTAAATCAATTAAACAATAGTATTGCATTCAATGAGTAAAATCTGAAATATTCAGTTGCCATGACACTTTAAAACACATTATACAAAGACAGTCTATAGGTGCAGAGTGACATGGGTCAAATCATTGCGTTTCTTAAGTGTGCGTGTGTGTCTGTGCATATATACATCCACTTCAGTGCATATGTGGTAGGACTTGTGAGTAAAGAGGTGATTGGAGCTTATTGTTATTCTGAGCATTCCTCAACCAACCTAGCCTCTACCCAGACAGTCTCTACCACTACCCCCCCTCCCACACACACACACACACACACACACACATTTGTAACTAGTACTAGCCAAATCCTAACCTTTTCTCTAACCTTAATTCAAGTTTTTACTCTAAAATGTAATGATTTATGAGTCTGATCTACTTGATTTTTTTTTTTTTCCCCGAAAAGGAAGTTGGTTTCTCACAATGTGATGGTATAAACATATTTTTGTCCCCACAACATGAATAATACAAGTACACACACACACACACTGCATGTTACTGCCAGGGCACAGTTACTGTGGTAACGGTGCATCTCTCCCATTGGTCCTGACTGAACTCTTGGTAAAACCAAAGTGTATCTTCACTGATGTGGCCTTGTTGCAGAGGATGATGATGACACATCAGATAAGAGGGGTAGTCTCTGTTCATGTGGTAGCTATGGTTGACAGAGGTATCTCTTTTACAGGTGACGTACACGGAATAATAATGACATTAATCAAACTGAAACAATTCAACATTTTTTCTTTGCTAAATTTACAGCAGTAAAAATGTTTGTCTTTTGAAGCTAATTTCTGATTTTTCTCAAATTATGTTTTCAAAATGGAGCAGATTTGGAGTTAATGACACTTTTCAACAAAAACAGATTTCTTTAAATCATTGCTTTCAGTAATGTTTGACAAAATTACCTTTTATGTTTGTATCTAAAAAGTAGACATGTAGTATATTATCATCTCTGCCTCATTTTAAGCAGGATATTGTATTTGCATGAATTCAAATTGTAACTCTTTTTTTTTAGCATAACTTTTGGTTTCATGGAGACTGATTTCACATTTATCTATTTTGGGATTTGCTTGAAATCCTTGGAATTAAATAATGCCAACAGGAACCAGCTGTCCAGTGTTTTTTAGAATGCACATAATTATTCTTAAATATTTAAACAAGTCACCGTAGGGCATTACATCGCATTTCAGAATTCCAGTCCTGATACTGTCCTGAATGAAGCCTCTGTTCTTAATATGGTCTGTTAAGGTCTATACAGCTATTTTTTTCCTTCCCTTCTCCATCTTTTGTGACACTGTCCTGACGTCTATACAACTAAAGTGTCCAACTGCCCTCTGTCTGACCCTCCACTGCCACTTTGTATGGCTCATAAACCTCCATGCCTCTCAACCCCCCTGCAAGTACCACCGTCCACCCAGCACCACCATGGGTACAACACCGGCCTTAGCCACTCCAACACAACTGAGCGACCAAACTCAATTACATGTCCCATTTATCTCTACAGGGGCCGCCTAGCCCCGTGGCTCCAGTGTAAATCTCTGGTCCCAGTCAATAATCTATTCTCCAACTCGTCCAAGGGCCCTCCATTGTCATTAGACATCCGTTTGTCAGAGGATGGATGAATGGGAGAAGGGAGGGTAGAATGAAAAAGGGAGAAAGTGAAGTGGTGGGAGGTGATAGGGGGCTGAAACCAGAGGCCATCCATCTATCCAACGACTTGTGGTCACAGTTCATTATGGGTCGTAATGCAACCCAACATCACACAGCCAGCATTAAGCCATAGCAATGTTCTGGCGAAGGTCAGTTTGGGGCCCCCTTGTCTAACCTCAAGTGTTTACCAGTTTTCAACACAGCCAGATGTAAAATATGATCCGATTTTCTCGGGCAATGTCAATGAGAACCACGATGGTGATGAGTCTTGAGCTTGGTTGTCTATTTATACTGTCTTCAAATTTGCTTGGACAATTGCAGTAGATGTTTACAGCTCGAAGTAACACTATTATACTTCATTTGCTGGACATCCAGCAAGAACAAAGCTCAATAGGCTGAGAGCCCCTGCCGCAGTCTGAGGAAGGACAAGGACTGAGAGAAAGCCATCTATCTCCCCAACTACCAGACAGACTAGCAAGTGTGTATACTGCAAACAGGGAGTCGATGATAACCAACAGTAGTATCCAATGTCAAACTAAAGATGTCATATTAGATAGATAATTACAGCTGATATAGCGGCGTGGGATGCTGTTGTGCTCTCTCACAAACTCTAGGCAAAGCGATCTAATTAAACGATGAGAGGGCATATTCGTCCTGTTGTCTGAGAGTCCACTGGTGATGGATGGGATAATGAGTTTCCTGAAGAGCAGCAGACTGGGATAATGAGTTTTATCCAGGAGAGGCTCACAGGGTGTTCAAGGAGGGCTGCTGTATCCCAAGCTGGGTGACAAACAACTCAAGACAGTCTGTTGAGTGTGCCTGCACTAGGGGAAATGGCATCATAACTGTTGGACAATGCAGCCTATTATTTTGTGTGACTGGCTGTTAGGAATGAAAACTGCCAGACGTGTTAGCATAGCAATCTGTGAAGGCGGTCATTCTGCATGATGGGAAGGCTGGCCTTTGGTATCAGTCACAGACAGATTAAATGATGGTTCATTTTCTGTGTGTCCCCAGGAGTCACTTGCTCAAGCCTGTTGTCCCTGTCACAGCTCAGCGCATGTAGAATGCAGGTGAAGTTTTTTTATGATTAGACTGAATGGGTTCAAGGTTTTATCAGCTGTCCAGGAGGCTCCATCTATCCATCTATCCATCCATCATATTGTATATAGATATCATCGGTAGCTACAGTGCATCTTAACTGCTGTGTTTTGGCACTTTTCTGTCTGGATTCTGTTCTTATGGTCTACTGTTTTTGTGTGCTGCAACTGGTAGAAAACTTTTTCATGCCAACTGTGTGGACTTTTTCAGTCTTGGGCACAGCAGGCTTGATCTACTCTGCCGCAGGCGGTCGAGTAAGGCAGACTGAGACAAAGCTGAGCATATCTTTACAGTGGTCATAAAGGCACAATGAAGAGACTTCTTCATGCAGCTTTATGTCAGCTGGCAGCTGCTGCCGGTTCCAGCAAGTGCAAGTTACGGAACGGCACAATAAACAAGGGTATGAGAAACAGACTGAGTACTTGTACATTTGTTTATGTGTGTGCATCGGTGTGTGTTAACTTGTGTACACACATGTAGGGTGGGGAAAGCTAATTTAGCTTCTCATACTGTCTGAGCAGCATTTAGTCAAAACAAAGCTCGAGTGAAATGGCCGTGTTAAAAGAAAAAGAAGCGCCACAGATCCAGAATCATTTCAGAGTGAACTACTTGTGAGGTCTGTCACTCAAACTGTAGAGGTAAATGACGTGAAAATGTTTCCAAATTAGCATATTTTCTGAACATCCTCACAGTTCATCAGCTTACAGGCAAAGCAAAATGAATAGCTGCTTTCTGCAGAAGTGAGAGTCAATGATCAGGAAAATCTTTATTTACATTCATTGTTTTCGTGTTCTACTGCTTGCAGGTAATGAGGTGGCTTCCAATTCTCAACGGTGCAGGTGACTTGATCCTATGCCAATGCTACACACATTCACTGCAGCCTTTCTAAGCTTGACAATTACACACGTACACACATAATCACCCTGTCCCCTTTCCGTGTTGCCATGAGCTAAAATTAATCATCGATACACTGGTTTAATTTCTAATATCTTGGTAGATATCAAATGATGACAGCTGCATCACAGTCACATTTTAGTATCATTTCCACTATAACCAAACTATGGATTTCCTCCTATCAATTTCAAGTGTGTGTGTTGCAGCTATTGAACTGGGTCACAATCAATGTCTTAACTAAACACCAAGTAAGCTACACTGCTGGTGTTTATACAAGCCTGACCTGCCTGGTAAAAAACCGATAGAGGGAAAAAAAGACAGATAAGGAGAGAGAAGCGCTGGCTGAAGTAATCAATAACTCGTACCTGGAACAGCAAAAAAAAAGGGAAAGTAGAAATAAATATAAAATGTGAAGGAGAAAGGAGTGTGTCTGTGTCTGTGTCTTGAATTACACGTATTTTGCCACAAACCACCATCTTGACATCATCTGTCAGCTTCAGGAACATTTCTGTTGAACCTGGCCTCGTCTGAGGTCGCAGGAGTACTTCTGAGAAGTCTGACCTCATTTTGGTAGCAATAGGTTTTCCACAAAGTATCCCCACCAGCAGAAACCGTTTCCACAGAAACTCTCCCACTGAGATGATATTTTACTTGCTAAGTGGCCATCACAAGTGGGCTGAGACTATTCACCTGTTTAAAAGACAATTTGAAAACCTGCGCATTGATTTCTCACCTGAAGTCTTTGATAATGTCTTACATAATGTCAGCAGCTTCTCATTTCATTGCCTCATGTTTATCTATTCTATCATCCAGAGATGAATCTAATATGCTTAATAGACAGAGACTCTTAATAGACTTGTATAATAACTGTACACACAGTATCTTATTATATCATGTAGCACCTATCTAGTGGCTTTTTAATTACTCTGAATTAAATCGTACATTTCCCCCACCAGCTAATTCTTATTTCTGCCACCATATTAAAAGTATTGCAGTGTCAGTATGAAGAAAAGTTTTCATCACAAAAAAAATCCATTTGAATGCTCACTTGAGGCTTTCTGCCTGTATTTGTAAGATGTAACCATACTATACCGGTATTTGCCCAACACTAAACCTGCTTCAAAAACCTGATTCCCTCACCACCAATGTTCCTCAAACTATACATTTATGAGGTAACCTTATTGCTCTCCTGTGCCTCATCCAAGAACCCATACAGTAAATCACTATGATATTTTCGAGCCCTTGCACTGGCATTTTGAGAGACATGAAAAGTCACTGTGGAAGCGTGTGTGCAGAAATAAAAGTTAATACCATCTTTGTGTTTATTGAAAAGAATACATGTTGACAGTACAAATAGCCTTTTGTCCTTTGGAATCAAAATTTGTTTTAAAGCTAGCTGAGGCAACTATGGCCTGGAGGATGAAAAGCATGCTTGGGACCAAAAGGTCGGCGGTTTATTTCCTTGTGCTGGCATGAAAAACGTTCATGGCTGAAATGCCAAGGCTGCTAACCGAACCAACTGCTGCCCAGGTGCTGAAGCTGTGCATTGCTTCAGGTGTGTGTGTGTGTGTGTGTGTGTGTGTGTGTGTGTGTGTGTGTGTGTGTGTGTGTGTGTGTGTGTGTGTGCGCGCGCGTGCGCTCACTGCTCACGGATAGGTTAAATACAGAGGTCAGATTGTGTCAAAACACACTGTGTGAAATGCACTGGCAAACAAAACAAGTCTTTCCTTTCAATGTTCATGACAACTGTTTTGCTTGATAATCAAATTATTTTTAAACTATTTTACTGTGTTAACGTGTTGCACAATGTTGGGTACCAAACATGGATAGTTTCATGCCACTGATCAAATTGCTTTAACATCTATACATTTCAGTGTGTACCAATAGTCTGTGCGTAATGCGTTGAGGGGATCTGTTAATTGTTGCTACAGAAAACAGCCAAGGTTGCACCTTCTGCCTTTAAATGCATGAAGACTAAAGATTTGTACCATAATTGAATTATTGTAGTACCATAGTGTTATGCAACTTTCTTTTATTTTAATAGATTTTTAAAAAATTTAAAAACTGTCAACGAAATAACTACCATTCAGGAATGGGTATTGAAGTCCATGTGTCACTATGGGTATTACACATTTTTGAAAGATACCTCATCCTTGCTACTTCCATAATCACTGAACAGTGACTTTGTCCATTTTATCCACTTTGTTGTATACAGTGTGGAGGAGACTTAAGGTAAGGCACAGTTTGCACTGTAATTATGTTATTGAATAGGTACAGGAAAGTCCAGCACACTCTGACCTGGCAAGTGTACACTTGCCAGGTCAGAAAATACCTTTCTCAGAATTAATGCACGCGCACGCACACGCACACACTGTTGCACAAGTACAGCCACGTATACACACAGCTAAAACCAACACATGTGATGTAGATGCACATAAACACAAACTGCACTGGTGTCAAGTATGTGGAGGGGTCAACAGTATATTCAACAGTATGAAAGTGAAGGAACAGGACAGTGTAAACTCACCATAGATTATTGTTCTGATTAAGTAGTTTATGGTCACAAACCTTTGACACCGATTAAGATTCTGTTTCTTTGAATACTTCAGTTTATCATCATAATTTCCACTAGTGTGGTATTGTCAATAGCTCAACAGCAAGCAGTACATTTTATAATTTGACAGCTACTCTCACTAAGCAAAAGCAGGCTACTTCTAAAAGTTGAGCTACACAGTAAAGATAGATGTGAACGGTAAGATGGAACCACAAAAGTTGTGGGCTGACAGATGCTATAAAAAGCTCCATAGAGCTGAGGGGCACTGAAGTTGGCTGACAATTCTCTTTAAGTTCATGACTATGAGGGATCCCTTTCACATACCACTAGTCATGAGATCCATTGTTAATAAAAAAAAAATTTTTTTTTAAAAAAAGCAGTATTCAATATAGCTGCTTTACAAAGCGGGCTGAGAAGAGAAATCTCTGTATCTACCTATAAATGTGGTATTTTTAACCTCTCTTTGGTTGGACCCAATGACCTACTGATGCCGATCCCTTGAGAGGTGAACATGTAAAGCTGACGAGGATAGGGAATTACACACTGAAATCCAGGGACAGATCCATGCAGTGGTGTCCCACAGGTGCGGGGAGATTTTAATATCTCACTCCACACTGTGTATTTCACAAGAGGAAATAAGCAGCCTTTCCAATAACAGTGAAGATTTGCTACATTTAGTGTTATCATGCGTCGCTGAGGGTCAGCAGAGCAACGTAGAAGGGCCAGATTTATTGGAGCAAATTGAGAAGATGAGGAACCTGCAGTGCACAGATGACTTTTAGTTTTTCACACCTCTTTGTTTCATTATTCCAATACCATCAAACGTTGCACTGTGGCACTTTGAATGGGGCAATTTATTCATTATGGAACCATAGACAATACAGTGCCTTGCTTGAAACATACAGGCTCTCTCAGCAATCTTAAATTTATCACACATCTGGATATACCACTAAACCTATGGGATTTAAAACAAAATATAGTCCCTTGCCTGACTATATAAAACATCTAATTAACTTAAAACAACATATTTTCCTCACAATATCCTATAAAGACGCTTTGGGACAAAGATTTTTCTTTATGGTTTTTCTTTCTAAATCTTCGTTCCATTACGTTTAAATTAACTTAACTAGGATTCGGTACTCTTTAATGATTTTGCTTAGAGGAGACATTCAAACTCATTAACAACCAATAACTAAACCAAATTAAAGGTTAGCGGAATGTTATTCAGCGTTGGAATAATATGTATATTTTAAAATGTTATAGGAAAACAAAGTGACATCATAGAGTACATGAGACTGAAGGCCAAAAAAATTGTGTCCTATTATTTAGTTCAAGAAGTTTACAGGTTACATGTTTATCACCTTGAAGAGCATACTAACATTTCCAACAAAAAAACATCTGCAAAACTTTTGCTTCTGTCCAGGTTTGCTATTAAATCAAAATAAACCGTGCTGCTACAGTTTACTGTAGTTTTAATATTGCCAATGCTGACATCTGAAGTCACAACAACAACTCTCAAGCATGACATAAGTGGTGGAACACAAACCAAACACAAGCAGAGAAATGAGCAATTCTGACTCAAACTTTATGACTCACATTGTGCTCATTTGAGCAACGTGACAAACGGCAGATTGGTTTTAACAGATTTTTGCAGGAGTATTACGCATCCAAACATTGTTGGATTTTTGCTAGCAATTGTAGAAATTGAGCTATGCAGGAAAAGAGAGTACTTCTGTTACAAAAAGAGAAAAAGAAAATAGTGAAACAACCCAAATCACTCACTGATTATGCATCAAGTTCCATTGGGTAAGTAAAAAGAAAGTAGAGTACATTTGCTTTGCAAATTTTGGTTTTCAACTGTAAGCTTATGTGATTTCACCCATTTTTCCCCAAAAATAACACAATAACATTTTTATTTTGCAATATTTTAGATTTTCTCAACAGCACAATATTATTCTTGTGTCACACCTTCTAACATGTGACCTGAATTTGTCACCTGATGCAGCAGTGCCACGACAAGAAGGCCGAGTGGCTCCGTGTAGCTCCCTGTAAACTCATTACTTTGTCCTAGTTTAAGGGCGAAAAGTGACCATCACGAAGCCATGCATTCTAATAACTGTCCATGTACTGACAGAATCAGGCTGCTCATTGTCCTCACCGCAGCGCGGACCCTCGATCCTTATAAGTATTAATATTCACAGGGTTTGCGTAATCGATGCAAATCACCGTTTCTACGCACACGCGATTTATTCTGTATTTTGAGTTCACTCCTCCGTGTGAAGGGTTAAAGTCGATGTCCTGCTGTATGTTAGTGTTTGTAAACATAAAAATGTTACGTTTGTGTCAAGGATTACTGGTAAAATGTGTTTTAATTATTTTTCCTTTACACAGTATTCATTTTTTCCCTTTCATTTAACTTACAACTATTTGGGATATTTGTTATATTCTAGGTATTTTTGATACACTTTACATACATTTGATGTATTATTGTCTGTGTGCTTCAACTCTTTGGGATTCTTGTTTACTTCTCAAATTGTTGAATGTTGGTTGGATGGTTAACCACAGCCATCATCGCACAGCCTTTTGATATACATTGTATATGTAGTGACGACCTGAGATCCAGATGTGATGAAGAATGAGAGTGGAGCACTTTTTTCCTCTGTGCTATTATACATCATCCTTCTAAAAAGTGCTTCAGTCTATAATTTAGTCTTAAAACAGCACGAACTAAAACATATAATTGAGATCGCATCAAAAGGGGAAATACGGAGAATGACCACGTAGTGTTATACAAGAGAAACATCTTAGTTATTACCATGAATGCCGCAAACACAAATCAAACACCAATTTATTTTGTTGTACTCTGCTGCATCTTTCTGTATTTGTAAGAATAAGCAAAGTCAGTCTCCAAACAAAGGTTTAGGACAAACATAAAAACTGCTGTGGAGACTCAGTCATGGACAGTTGAACTATAGAGTATTATCATATCTGTACAGAGGCCCTTTTGTTCACTGCATGTCATCCACGTTTCCCTCTGATCTTGGTGTCCTGAATGCTGCATATTCTGGAGTATATTTTCCAACTTCCTCCACTGTACGTCTGTCCATCTGTCTATGTGTTGCCCTCCCTCTCTCATAGGAGATGGTAATGGGATTTTAGCAGAAGTCTGATTAAAAGGACACTTCCTCCTTGGAGACCACCCGACAGTTTCTCTTTTTTCTTCCCTTCTCTTCCTCAGAGCGTCAAAAACCTTGGGTTTGGGAACAGAAGGGCCTGATAGCAGGCTCATGCAGTGCAAGCTAATTAAATTAGGCCTCCTTTAATAAAAGAGGAAGTGAACTTAACGCTTTTATCCCAAGTCTACCATCAAAGGAAAAGGAAAAGTAAGGCAATGGAGGGAGAAAACACACAACCTGAAGATATGAATTTCTTCCTGTTACGTTACATTCATGCTATCCCTGAGCTACGTTCAACCTAATGCAGGAAAAAAAATAACACACAAAAAGAAGTAAATTGTTTTTAAAAGAGTAAAATAGTTCATGAAGACCATAACTCTTGAAAAAAACGTCACAAACTTTTTTGGTCTTGTGGCTCGGGGTTGTCTTTGTGGTTAACATTAGTTTTGTGTTTGGTTAAAACACATGCACATCACACCCAGGCGTTGTGATGCTTTTGCAGCGGAAAAAGATTTATTAAGAATGAATGAGCTGGTGGTACTTCTCAGGCATTATACTGCCAGAGAGCAAACAGTTTTAGCAATGCTAATTACAGCACAAAAGGTTCTGTATATTCCCAATTTACCGGTAGCTATTGCTAGGGAAACCAGGTTTTAAGGTGGATGAGTATAGCTATGAATTGAGCACTGGGTTCAGATCCTTTAGCATTTTATAACAAAGGATTGAGGACTAAATATATAATGACGTTTGAGGCTGAGTAAAAAATAAAAAAAACTTTGAAAAGAGAGAAAATATAATTTAGGACAGTGGTTGCCTAGAGGCGAGATAAAAAGATAAATAAATAATTGTAAAAAAAAATAATAATAATTGTGGTTCTTTGTATTTAATATATTAAAAGAAGAAATTCAACCTGTAACTGTGGAGAAATAGAAGTACGTCCTTCAGCACTTGACAGTTAGCTTTCTTATTCTCAATCTTTTCAGTGCAGCAAAAGGCTTCTGAACTTAAGTCTGAGTCCATCACTTTCCGTATCTTGGAAGGAGGAAATGAAAGGTACTAGAGTGGGGCAAAGGGCACAAGGAGAAAGTCAAATGGATTATCATAAATTTACATGATCAAACTCTCGGCTTTATATGCAGTTTGGAAATCTGAGAGGAATCGAAAACAAGTTCAACATAAAGGTATATGTACTGTACTGTACAGGGACATTAAAAGTATACACGCTCCTGTTTAATCCTGGTGAATTTTTGAGGTGTAAAAAAAAATGAAAGCAAAATTAATTATGGCAGAAATTCTTCCATCTTTATTGTGAAATATCAATCTATACAAAGAACGTGACAAAAATGTAGCATTCAGGTGGGAAAAAAAAAGAAAAAAAAGAACCCCAAACAATGTTTACAGCACTGATGTTTTGGATAAGAATCTCTTGGCACATTTTGATTTGGCAATATTTTCCCACAATTCTTTGTAAAATGTTCTGGAAATGTAAAATTGTGAGTGCATCTCTTATGCACAGCCCTCTTCATGTCAACCCACAGGTTTTTAATTGGACTCTGGCTGGTCCATTTCAGAACATTGACCTTCTTTTTGGTGACGCCAATCCTTTGTTGATTTGGATGTGTGCTTTGGGTAGTTGATGCTGCAAGATGAAATTCCTCTTCATCCAAGCCTCCTAGCAGATGCCTGAAGATTTTGCACCAAAACCGACAGGTATTTGTAGCTATTCATGATTCCTTCCAGCTAACTAAAGCCTAAGCCGCGGCTCCCACCACCATGCTTCATCGTGGGTATGTTGTTGTGTTGGTGATGGAATACCTTTTGAAACTATGGCCAAAAAGTTCAGAACTGGTCTCATCAGAACCAAACATATTTTTCCACTTTGTTTTGGTAGAGAGAATGCATCTTTTTGCAAACTTTTGCTGGGTTTGGATGATTTTCTTTATGGGGGAAACATTAAGAATATTGGTGACTGTTGACATACAAAGGGGGTAACAAGTACAGGAAGTCGTCCTTTAAAAGGCCTCTTGAAACTTCCCTGATCAGTTTCCCCCTTTTCATCAATTTTGGAGGGACATTCTGTTCTTGATAGCGTAATTTCTTCTCCACTTGTTGATAACTGTCCTCATGGTACTCCATGGTAAATCCAATGCCTTGAATATTCTTTGTCAGCCCTCTCCTAAACGATTCCTTTCAATGATGAGTTTGTGTTCATACTTTAAAACCGGGGTCTTCAATGTTTTTCAGGCCAAGGACCCCCAAACTGATAGAGAGCTGTAGCAGGGACTCCCTGCTATATATATTGTATAAAATTGTGTCTTATATTAAACTGGAGGAGTGCAGGAGGCTTGGAGGGACAGGTCCAGGCTAGTCTCGCGCTGTGAGTGAACCGGTGTCCAGCTTGAGAGAGCTCCTGTGTGTCGCTGAATGTGTGCATTTCTGACTGAAAGATAACATCTTCTGCCTCCATTTATCCATTCGCTACAAAATGTTGGATTCATGTTAATGTGTATTTAAAGACATCTAAATTTGTGTGGAGAAAAAAAAAAAGAAAATTGTCGAATCAACCAAATATTTCACAGACCCCCTGCAGTACCTGGACCCCCGTTGAAGACCTCTGCTTTAAAAGCTCTTTGCCGATCATGACATTTTCAGGAGGAGGCAAACAAGAAGTTACCAGGATAATTTAACAGGAACAGCAGAACTTTATTTGGAGTCAATCAGTCACTTGAATTGATGCATGTACTATTTAACATGAGACTATATGTGATTGGTCAAATCTGAAAGCAGGTACATCCTTAATTAATATTGAGTGTGCACTCTTGCGCAACTCAACTTTTTTGTCTTTTTTCTTAAAATTCCATGAACAAGTTCTCCTTTATTATCACGTCGTTTGGAGAGGTAACAGTTTCACAATAAAGGAGGAAAAAGTTCTGGCATGATTGATCTTGCTTTATTTTTTTTAGATACACATTTTTATAAACCTACCATTTTACCAGAGGTGTGTATGGCAACGTGCCAGAAGATTTGATAACCATTTAATGGACAATCAGAAGTTAAAAATCCATTTCCTGTCATTTCCATGAGTCACATCCCTCGCTATATATCAGGTCAGGGAGAGCTGTGCGACACCGGTCATAAGGAATGGAAGAAAGTGCTGTTCTGTTTTGGTTCAACAGGCCAAAGACAGAAAACCAGAGAGAGAAAGAGGAGAAAAAGAGCCTCTCCTCTCATCCTCATTATGTAAACGAGGTGCATGACTGTTCAGTGGGTCCCTCGAGAGTTAATTACCAGTGGCTTCTCAGCCTAATTGGCTGAAACTAAAGAATTTGCCATTTCTTATTCCCATGCTCACTCTCCCTTACCCCCACTCTCTCTTATTCTGCCTTTCTCTTTGTTTCTTTCTCTCTCACAAGCACATTTTCCCTCTACCACTTTTCAACCTGTTTCCTTGTTTTCTCCTCTCTCCCTTCTCAGCGTTGGCCTTCCAGCTCAGCTTCATGCCAGTCGAAAATCTGGCACTGATGCTTAATTTGAGCATCTGCTCCAGCTGGCAGTGGATAAGCAGATTTTTACATTGCTAATTCCAGCTATTTGGCTGGACTAATCACTACTGGATAAAGAAGAGAAACGGGGGCTGAGAGTTGCCCGTCACTTAGAAACAAAAAAACAGATAGCGAGAACTGGCATCTCATCTATCTCTAAACGGATGCAAATTAAATTCAAAAAGACGGGGATAACAAGTTGGAAGTAAGAATGAAAGTGGGCAACACTGAGATGAAATATTAATAAAAACAGGGCAGGCAAGGAGAGGAACCAGGGGATCCAGAGGGCTTTGATTTTCATTGGACAGCGCCAAGTATCCAAAAGCTATTTTGGACATGCCACGCACAAATAAATACTTTATCCAACCCCAACCCTCCCTCTTTCTGTGTCTGTCTCTCTCATCACTTCTAGTTCTATTTGACAAGTCTTTGAAA
The DNA here is from genome assembly GCF_022577435.1 of Embiotoca jacksoni. Taxonomy (NCBI): domain Eukaryota; kingdom Metazoa; phylum Chordata; class Actinopteri; family Embiotocidae; genus Embiotoca; species Embiotoca jacksoni. Next base: position 12,381,295 of record NW_027185340.1, read on the forward strand.
ATCACCAGAATTAATAAATTCATCCAGATACTGCAGACTAACATATTCAAGAATCAGAGATGTGAAACTCAGCTCCATCTGGGCTCTCTATTGAAATGAGAAGGAAGCCACTGAAGTCACTTGCCAGATATGTACTAGTAACATTGTTGTTATTGGGAACAAAGAAGGTTGTAAAAGCCCCATATCATTTTCAAGATATGTATATAACATACAGCCAGCAAATGTATATACATTGAGTTTGTATCTTCAAGATTAAAATTATAGCAACTGTGATATTCTGACTTTTCTTTCCTGATATGAGTCAAGTTTGAAAACATGCCGAATACAACAGCTCTTATTATGTTTGTATGAACGAAGTGTTAATAATTGGATTTTTTTTTTCAGGGCGTGGGTTGGTCCACTTTAGCAGCGCTGCAGCGTCACAGCAGGGCATACAATTTTTGATCGGACTACCTTTTGTATCAATGACGACTCTGATGCAGCTCACAAACGTGGTGCTTCAATCATTCAAAAGAAGTGTTGCCTCTTTAAATAATCCAGCTAGTGATTACAGTACACTAACCATAAGTAGAAAAAAATGAATTGTGTAGAAATCAAACTTCAAGGAGAAAGAGTTGAAACTGAATATTCCCTGCTTTTGCTGCTTCACACTGAAATACTTCTATTGGAAAGCTGTGAATGGTACAGTTAAAAGATCTTACTGTGCAGTCCAGTGGAAAAGCATTTGCTTCGAGGCAGTGCAGCTGAACTGATCACGGCCGTTCACATCTTCGCTAGGCAACACTAACAACCCACCTGCATTGGAAAAGCCCTTACTGCCCAGAATAGTTAACCTTAATGACCAATATATTCTAGGATTTACTCAGAAAGAAGTTAGAAACCAAGAAGAGAGTAAAATGATTTTCAACAAAAAACATCAGAGCTGGCCAATAGTGGAATTATAATCTTTTCTCGAAACAGCAGATGCTATACAGGTTGCTTCACGTGTATATGGTTATTCTAGGCATTTCAAGAAGGACTGACACCCTTCAGGCAAACTAACCAATGAGCTGACAGCTAACAACTTTTATGACTTTCTTTGTTACTTTAGAATTTTCCCGGCAGGTCATCCTCATTTTTCATTTATGTTTATGGACAACATATGAGATTATTTTATCCATCTCTCTTACCACTACTCATCATAGTACAGTACGTATTGCGCAATTATGTTCGCCATGTATGTCCAGTGCAAATGAAGGACTCATAGTAGCTTTTGGTGTAGTGAAGAAAAAACGGGTACAATTTGTATTATTTAGGACAGACACTGGAACTGGAGCGCAGCTAGGGGACAAAACAACAAAACAATGAAAAAAAATCATTCAAAATAAAATTTTCTTATATAAAAAACATCTGCAATGAAAGAGCCTCACCGAGCAATGTTCAGTGAAACACAAAATTAAATGGGAAGTCAGTCGGAAGTCAGTCAATTTGATGTCCCTCTATTTGCTGAAGAAAACAGAGACATCCAAACAGAAACACTGAGGGACTTAACAGCGCTTTTGTATTATATAAACAATGATCAGGCCCTGGCGGTGGCGCGGACAAAATATGATTAGCTGCGCTTGTAGTTCAAAGGCGGCCCAGCACAAATTCTAGTCGCTGTGTGCAGGCATATCTGTACATTCACAGCTGTGTTTTTAAAGATAACCGCCATATTCAACATGCTTTGCACAGAAATACTATTTATTCAGTGTAATGAGCAGATATTAAAGAGAAAATGAGAAAGCACAAAACACAGGGACACCGAAGAGAAGAATGACAGAAAAATAATAATGATAAAGGTAGAGTAAAGAGAAAAAAGAAAGGCATTAAACCCATGAAAGGGAGGTTTTTTTTCCTTAAAGAAATGTCATTAGCAACTTTTGTTCTGTCCTGAAAGTGTCAGACACTCATCAGACTGTGCAGAGTCTAAATTATGGAACAATTCAATTCAGTCTTTTTCCCAACAATGCACTTATTGGGAATGACTATTAAACAGGCTGACAATATTCACTCAAGTCTTTGATGTAGACACGAAGACATCCTTCTTCCAAATGAAAAGCAAAAGAATTTGTGTGCACCTGTGAACACCAAAGATGGCTTACAGAAGTGAAAAGCAACATTTAAGGAAATGTCACTGTCAACTGCCACAAAACATCATTCAAGTAATTGTCTTGTTATTCTTCTTGGTGAATAGATAGTAAGATTTCAATTCAAATGTACAATCTAAGAAACTTTAATAGAAGTTTGTGTGCTGCTTCGGTCTCCCAGGTGAATAAATACATGTGAGGTAACTGTTTTTTTTAGCTGTGTTCCTTCAGAGTGGATATCTGACATTTAATCGAGGGGAAGATGAATGAGATTTGTCTGTTCTGACTAAACATCTTGACGGCCCTGAGTGAGCATCCTCTCCTGTCACCCTTCCTCTTTCCCTCCTTCCTCTTCCTCACTGTGAACAGTATCAGCAGAGTAGAGGGTTCTGCTGCTGCTGGATCTGGGAGCGGTGGCATTTAGGAAACAACTGCTTACCTCCTACTTTCCTCGCCCTGCACCTATTACAGTGATTATCAATACTGTCAATCTGAGCACCCCCCGCACCACTAAATCCCACTGTCCCACCCGTCTGTGGCCTGGAGGGCGTTGCTGATAGACGGATCCAGCACTCCCCTGAGATGGAAGTAGACGGTGGCAGGAAGAGGAAGCTTTCCAACATTTCAACAGGAACGAGCAACAGCCAGGGAGAAGGAGAGAGGCACTGTTACCGCCGCTCTCTGCTGGTGTTCTTCTGGGCAGCACATATGATGTACGTTGTAGATGGGGTTCATTAAGTTTAGAACAAGTGGTGATCTATGTTGTCAGGCACTGACTGCTGACTCAAACAGCCAAAAGAGATAGTATACAGTGAGCAACTAGTCAGACACTGTGAGGAAATATCTTGTCCGTCTGTCATCATCATTTGCTCATCTCAGTTGTTTGGGAACTTTTTTTTTACATCAGTTATTTAAAAATGTAACCACATTTCATAACATTTGCAAAGTTGAATCAATACAACTTTAACCAGTCTCAGTCTCTGTGGGCTCTTCGCTTAACTGCTCTTTAGTATGCATATCGCAAATTTCCTACACTGTGAATTCAGTTTAAGATCAAACAGGATCCGCCGTGTTGTTCACATGGGTACTGATTTCACAAACCAGACTGTTCTTTCAACATTTAGAAGCTAAATAAAAAATAAACACTGGTGGACAAGGCCCAGTAAATGCACATTTATTCCTGATGAGTTCGAATTTCTCAAATAAAAAACTGAAAATCATCAGCTAATGGGGTAGTAAGCCTTTTCCTGCCCATTTTCAAAATTTGAGAATTTGTTTATAGAAAATGTGCAAAGAGAACTCGGGGGTCTGAACACAAAGTCTTCCCCTGTTTAACATTTAACATAAGGTAAAATGTCACTTAAAAATCAATGTAGGCTGCAAATATTTTTTTTATGAGAATAGATTTGTCAGGCTCTCTGTACGTTACAGACCGGACATGATTTTTGGTCCAACTGCGCTGTCCACAGGAAAAATTCTTGCATCTCTCTGTGCATCATATTTTAGGTTTATTACATGCTCAAACCTTCTGTTCCCCTTTTTTAAAGCATCTGATCCAGTACATCATTAACCCATGTCACTGCACCAAAAAGTAAGAAGCAGCGGCTGGAGTCCACTAAAATAAAGGACCATCCCAGAACCTTTGATCTTTTGTTCTGCTTATGCCATTAGTGAGGAGAGCCACACACGGCGGCTCGCTGCCAGGAGTTTGTTAGATCTAGCTAACGAGGAAGACTCAGGTAGTCCTAATAGAATTCTTCCAGCTCTTATCTGTATTGACTTCAAACAGTGCGGAATGAATGGAAAACAATCGGGTCTGACTTCGAGAGTGTGGTTGAAGAATACTTATGGGCTTGTGCTTTTCCAGAAGCTGGGCTACCAAGCTCCTACTACACTGCGCAGATCAAAGTTAATTCCCCTCTTAATTAAGGTGAAATTGGATGAGAGCAGGCAGGGACTAGCTTTTGTTTTCCTTTGTGCCAGCAAACATTACTAGCTGTATATCCGAGTGTGTGTGAGTGTGTTTGTGTGTGTGCGTGAATAGGGGAAAGATTTCTTGTATCCCTACCCATAACCAGAAGTGTTAGAGCATTCTTGCCCACTTAGGTGTGTGAGTGCATGTCCGTGTCTGTGTATGTGTCAGAGCTGGTTGTTCTCTCTCTCTCCTGATGGCCAATCTGTCTGCATGAGGCCTGGTGTAAGCACAGCGGTGCGCCGTAATGAGACTCCTTCTGCCACTCTCTTTTTCATGGCCGTGTCCATGTGTTGTGATGCTAATGAGCCCTCGCTACCACAAACACCCCCTTAATTGTCCTCTTTGATCTACCGCTAATTCTGCAAATTAGGAGCCCAACTTTCAAAGTTAAACGTTTTGCTTCCACCTCCAAGTGTGCCCCCTTTTGCGTGCGTGGGTGTGTGTGTGTGTGTGTGTGTGTGTGTGTGTGTGTGTGTGTGTGTGTGTGTGTGTGTGTGTATGTGCGCATGTGAACAAGGGAAAACAAAAGTAAAATGGCATAAAGAGAAGGAAATTGTCACTTTACCCCCATCTGTCCTGCCTCTGAATTTGGCCTGGGATATGTTGGGTGAGTTTGGTTGCAGGGCAATCAAAAGGAACACATTTACCTGCCATGTGGAATTCATTGCATCAGCTATGTTATCAGCAAATGCCCAAATACACAGACAGACAGACACACACTGTACAAAACAGAGACTGTATCATGCTCCAAACGGATGTAAATGCATAAAATCGTCTCATGCACAAATTACCACAGATGCCTCAGTTTGCACACATCTGTACACGCACAAACAGATTAATGTTCTGTATAAGCAAGTTCACCTCAGAGATGGGAACAAACATTCACTGACATAATCAAACGGACACATCCGGCAGAGCCTCTTCTTTGCCCACCAATTTGTTGCCTCTGCTGCCTCACATATTGTGCAAATAAGCAATAAGCTCTGCAAACCATCTAAAATGAGCACAATTACTCTGCAGAAATCAGATGAAGGCATTTAGCTTCAGTTAAAAAGCTGTCAGAATGTCAATCTGTGTAATCTTTTAGTGATCCAATCAGAATCAACTGTTTTTAACTATTTTCTCCTGTATGTTCAGCACTCCACACAGGTGTGGATTAATGCTGGTCCTAGTGGCTCATCCAGTTCACTAGTTTTTAACTTCTGCAAGATGTGAATTTTTCACATGAAGCCATATTGGTGCAACTTTGTAACGTTTGCAATAGCTATATATTGAGACGCAAACCGGAACTGCTGAATCCAACACTGCAGAACGTCGTGGGCAGTGTATTGAGACAGGAACCCTACTGATTGTGAAGTCATTTTACCAATGGTTATAGATTTATAACACAACAATTAATACCAACTAACTCTCTTTAAAAGGACAAAACACCATGGCCCACAACAATTTGTGACATAAACAATTTGTAACACTACGAATGGTAGGCTACATTTACCAAATTACCCAAGCAGTGAAACCACTCAACCAACGCAATAAGAATCCACCTATAGACGCACAACCGTATTGTTGTATTCTACGTACTCGAGGCAGTAGAATAAGCCACTATAAACCTATATAAAAGCCCAGTGAAGAAAAAAAAATAAATAAATAAATAAAAGATCTATTATGGATCTGCCAGAATCTTAAGAAATACCGTGATACAACGTATCGATGGCACCACCCAGCTCCAGTGTGGGTTTTTGTAGTAAAGTAGCATTACTACAAGATTTTACATTCATTTTAAAAGAAAACTTAATTAAAGAGGCCTGCAAAGTGTGCTACGCATGAATTTCTGGCCTTCAGACAAATAGCTCCAATACGGTTGAGCTTGGATGCTCGACGCAGTGAGAGGAATACAGCTAAACTTGCCCTTATTTCTCCTTAATGGTATTGATTACAAGCACAGATTTCCGTCAAACACATGGACCAGCACAAAACTACATAAATGCATCAGCACATGGACACACACACACACACACACACACACACACACACACACACACACACACACACACACACACACACACACACACACACGCACACACGCACACACACACACACGCATACACGTATACAGTAAAATGAATACAGTACACATGAGAAGCCTGTGCCAGTTCTGGCCAGCAGCGTCGTCCCTGCTCCATATGTATGAGGGGAGAGACAAAACGGAGCACAATGAGGGGGCATGCCACTGCTGCAGCCTGCCCCCAAAACAACCAGCACATCTCCATCTCACTGTCAAGAGGCCATACACTCAAAAAGTGGGCAGCTGGATATCGTCCAAAGCAGTTTTCAACATCCACAGTCAGTTTATTTACCTGACATGTGAGCAGGGCTGAAACTGATTCATAATTCAGAAACACAGCTTTTCCATGTGACAAAATTCATTTAAAAAAAAAAAAAGCCCTTGAAGTGGCTGTAAGCAATTTGTTTGTTTTATTAAAATAAGTGCTAAACTGCTGTACACTCTGACATCAGTGATATAGAGGGTTTGGTCAGTAACACAAGTCTCCTTGTCCCTCTGCTGTGAAGTTGGTCGTCCTCTAAAGGCAGCATCATTTTAGTCTTTACTAGTGACAATGGTGAAGGAGGGAAAGTTACCAATTGCAGCGATCTCAGAAATGGAGTGAGTTATATGTAAAATAATGCTAAGTTTTTGGTTTTTGGTGGTTTTTAACCCTGGTAGCTAACGTTGGTTTATATTTGCCTTGACACTCATTATTTGTGGTGGACTTTAGCTGGGTTTGCTGTGTAACAATAGCATATCAATAGCTAATATTATTTGTAGTTTATTCATTTACATTATATTTTTATTTATTATAATTATTTGTGGCAGCATTCATGTGGTGACATTGGGGTGACGTGGAGAGAAACAAGAGGTAAGCTGCAAAAACAGAATTCAACAAAATGTCGATTTTGCTTACAGCTCTTTTAATTGAGGAAACTAGGATGGCATTTTAACTACATTTAGTGCCGGTCAAATGAAGTGGTTCATTTAATTAAAGGGAGTGAATCCTAAAGAAGACAAGTGGCCTGAACCTGCATTCAGAGTCACAAAGGGACTTGGCTTTATTAGTTTCTGTGAGTAATCAATATTAATCACTGGAAGAAAAAAGAAAAAAAAAACAGAGGAGATGGACTGAGGCCTCCCTCCACCTACTATAAACCGCCTGAGGTCACTTCTCATTCCTGTCCAAATGAATTGTGAGAAGCTAAAGCAAGATGGGCAATTAATAGCGTTGTCAGCCCGCCGAGAGGATTCTGCCCGCACTTCATCAGCACATTGATTGTTCGTTACACTAAAGATTTCTTTTCTTTGAAATAACAAGCATCAATTTGTTTTACACACATACACACACACACACACACACACACACACACACACACACACACACACACAGTATGTATACAGTTTTTATGTACACACAATCAAGTGGAAAGGCTCCAAGGAAGGAAAGACGAACAAAAGTGGTTGGGAGTGTTGGGGGGAGTCTATATCTTTTCAGATTTGAGATGCTAATAACATGGAGAGGAGAGAAGAGAGAAGGCAGGAGCCTGACACAGCACAGCCAGGGGATCCAATGCCAATCGGAGCATGGCCTTTTAGCCGAGCACTCTGTCAGAGATGCCAGTTTGACGGACGATGCCCGCCCATGTGACATTTCTCCAGGGTGGGAACGAAGGGACAAAAGTGTGAGACATCACAGGTTGTTAAAGAGAAAGAGGATAAAAAGCACAGAAAAGCATCTATAAGCATAAAGCGGTGACGGTAAGATGGTTATTTTTGTGTCGGTTTTGTGTTATTTCCCCCGGTATGAAGTGCACCAAAATGTCATACTCGTGGAAACAGCACAATTTTGTTTTTGAAATTATCTTGAGCAGTAGATTTGTGTTAACCTCGGCTTGTTTGAGTGCTGGTAAAATACATTTAAAAAAAAAAAAAATTCTATATATAAATATTTTTTTCTAATGTAAAATGCTCTTGAAGTTGCACATTTAAAAAAAAAAAAAAAAAAAAAAAAAAAAAAAAACATAATAAACACAAAACGTTTGTCTCGCTGGATGTGCTTAAAATATATCTATGGGTAAAACAGTACTTGAGTGATAGTGAAATTTCTGCCAGTATAAAAATAGCATTTGGCTGAAATGATGTTTCAATAAGCTTTCATCCATCGCTATTACAGCCTATTTTTTGTTGTTTCTGGCGACATGGCTGGGTTCACCTCATCACACCTGCGAGGTTGTTAAACAAACAAGAGAGGAGATCAGAGGTGAGGGGAGGGGAAGCGAGCGCTTGTTTATTGGCTCTGAGCTCATTAGCATCACAACCATTAGCGTCCTGCCAGCTTCATTGCTCCTCTCCGTCACTCAATCCTCCGAGACAGACTGGCTGTCAGTGCCGGGAGGCGGCCAACATGCCCCACAGAACAAACACACCTAAAGCCAATTTTTGATCAGTCTTTATTTATCCATTGGCTCTCTGTGTGTCTGCAGTATGAAGGACAGGTTAACACACGGGACAAGAACAGTATTACAGTGACACACACTGAGCCATGTCTCAAATTGTAAACATGATTAGAAGTTTGTTCAAAATGATTTGGCAGACTCATTGATTCATTTTGGAAAACGGAAGTCTTCATATCAAATTCAATAGTTTGAATTCATATTCAAATTCATAGAAACTTGTCATGATGTTTTAAGATGAATTAAAACTATTTTTGTTTTTTTAAAGGAATTGTTTATACGACTGTTGTAGTGTCCTAATTTGCTGGTTTGTACGAGTGCCTCGTAGTATTCAGTTACTACTGCCAGAAGGCGACGTTATTGCACCTAAAAACTGTTTGTCAACTGCAATCAAACAACAAAGGAAATGCCAAATTCAAGGTTTTAAAACAGCAGTTCACAAACATAAGTGACATCATGGTGGATTGGTGTTTGGATACAAACAGCAGAAAAATACAAAGACTACTGCAGCTGTCAAAACGTTATTGGAGGAACTCCTTAAAAAAAGAAATGAAAATGAGTTAGAAGCCAGCAAATCAGAAGTCTAATACAACTCTGCACAGAGATCCTTAGATCAGCAATCAATGGCGAGCTTTGTTATCAGAAGTAAGTTGGATGTTAGATGTGCAGAGCACACAGCAACACTCATCTCAAAAGGTGAATCTAAAGACGTTCTTCTTGTCAGCTCTGTCCAAGATGAGGGCTTTCGAAGTTTGATGGCATGTGCTGACTGTGGGTGTCTTCAAATAACATTCAGCAATTTCCAAGCCAATATTAAATCTTATTTTTTTGCTGCAACTACCCATCCCAAATATCTATTTTCCTCTCATTCCTTTTCTGTGCACCCTTTTTCTGTCAAGGTGTGAGAAGCTTCAAACTAACATCTAAAAAAACCAAACTCTTCCACCTAATAACCACTGGCTTGTGATTAGTTTGTGATTATGGTGATTACCACATTGTCAAATTTTGACAATAAAGCAGTGAGAATGGTGAAGGTGGAACCATCACGACGTGCAGTATAACAGAGGAAGTGAATAAAAACTTAAAAGAACAGGAAGAGTGACTGGAGCTTCTTCTGTATAGTTGTTATTACATAACCTGTCAGCATAATGTAATCTTACCAAGAACGAACCAAATATTTGACCACAAACAAATGGAGAAAATTCTAAATAAATTAATCAAACAAACAATACATCTCTACTTTTCCCTGAAATTCACTCTCAGCCAAAATTGTCAACAACTGAAAATGTATCTTTTCAAAAATGCTAATACATAATTGTGAGGTGTTAGTTGTCATGTGATTATGGAACTTTTAAATTGAGTCCCTTGGATCTTCACACTCATCCAACCTGTGCACTATAATTTTAGCTTTTCAGTGTGGAGATCAGTTTTAAGAACATGCCTGTAAAATGCTTTGTTTGGAGACATAAGTAGTTATTTTAAATGTATTCAAAACCAATTTAGTAATTATCACTCTGAAAATCCGTGCTGCTCAAAAATGTATGAAAGCTGAAGGAAATGTTGGCTTCTTAGAATCCTCTCTTTTCAGTTTTCATCAGATCCCCATGGTCTCTTTTAAACCTTTCTGATTATCACTGCTGCGATTTTGGTCCTTTCATGTACATTTGTTTGTTTTCTATCCGGTTATGAAAAGCAGCTGGGCTCTGTTAGAGCTCTCCCTCTCACTCCTAATAATGGCATGTTCACATGGACCTAACAAGCATGTTGTGCTTGTTCCAATTACAGTTAGTCATTTAGGGAAATGTTGGGGAAGATGGTGGGTGGGAAGAGGAGGGGAAAAGAATTTTATATTAATCCTATGGACCTTCTCCTCCTGGCAATCATTATGAGGTTTGGCGCCAAAACACACATTACCTGTATGAAATTTGTGCATTGCATAGTTGTAATCTATGTTTCGTATGTGTACAGACATAAAGGACAGTGTTTTCCAAAAGGTTGAGAGTTTTCTTGTGGTGGTCTGTGGCGTGGCGGGTAACCAATGAGAAAGCAGACTCATGCCGTTTGGAGGGGGAGAGCGTTTGAAACGGGTAAAGTAAAGTGTTCTAGTACAAGAATTCCCAAACAAAAAGCCTGCACGTTGCATGTTCTTGGTGAATGATGTCCCTAAACGTTCGAGTGCATTTGACTACAAACAATAGAAAACACTGTCTACAGCACTTACAGTCTATAAGGCAACCTACACACACATTCCTCACCCTGGACTTCCCTTTACAGCAGAGTTATGTTTCCACAGCAGAAGGAGATGGCAGGGGAATTAAGGTAAGAAACGGGCACTGGCATGGAAGACTGAGATCTGTGCTCTGGTTGGCGACAGCCTCCTGTTTTCATCTAAGAGGATTTTTTTTTTTTTTTTTTTTTTTTTTTTTTTTTTTCATTTTTTCTGAGGGCGGACCGCCCACCTCACCAGACTGCTACCAAGAACCAGCAGACCAGTACACATTACAAATTTGCTGAATAAGAAGATACATGCTGCATAAAGCGAGGCTCGAGCATAACCATCGACCTTTTAGGAGTTTGAAGAATTTAAAAATCTGTTTTACAACAGCAGGCTTCATAGAGTTTTGTGTCCACTGAAACAGATTGGAATGATAGCTGGTTATTACACTTAAATAGTTATACAAGAAACTTGATTAAAAACTCGAACTTCTCTGCTACACACATTTATGCATAACCTGCTGCACTAACTTTTTCTTAAACATCTGGCCCCGGTTTGAATAGTAGTGTGCTACACGTGTTTTTGTGTGTATATATGGATAGTGGTTGGCATAGGGCAGAAAGTTGGGCGAGCCTGTCAGGCCCACGAGGGCCCTCGTTGTTTGAGACTCCATTAGGCTGATGAGGTTTGGCAGCTGAAGTTGCTGGAGTTAGTTGTTGAGCTTCAACTCTCCTCATGGCTAGGCCTAATTAAACCTAGACCTCAGCCCTAATTTAAAGATAATTAGCTGTAGGGGTAAGCTACCACCACCACCACAGGCTGAGAGGACTGTTGTGTAATATGTGTAGCTTCATGTTAATTGGAAGTTTTTCAGTGACAAACCAGCTGAATTAAATGCATTTACCATAAGCAGTTTAGATTATGTTTTTTACCCAAAACAGTTAACAGTACAATGAGGTCACACGAGCTTCCACACTACAAAGCCCTGGTGAAAACTACATTTCTACAATCTTCAGTAAATAGTGTACTTTCCTGAAGCATGTTGGATTATTCCATTATGGTAAGTTTGAGTAAGGTAAGTCAGAGTTTGTTTATTTGTAATATACAAAGAAAACAACTGGCATGGCCACATTTTTGTAGATGCTTCGCAATAAACTGTCTGACCCTTGGGACCGGCCCTATGTTTTCCCATTAAGCTATACTGACAGCTTGACATTTCCCAGGGTAGAGGGGTCTGATTCAGGTATGTTTTATTCATCCTATTGACTTCGCATTGCTGCCAAGCCAGACAGAGAGCGAAAGTCTGAAGTGTGGTAGGCGGCAGTGAGAGGGAGAGCAGACGATACCTGTTGTTGTAGTGTTTACTGCTCAGATAGCCAGACACAGCTCCCAGACAGCTGGGTGACACATACACAATATACCGGTACTCATCCCCATGCAGACAGAGATTGGGAGATACTGCAAGGATGAAACTGTGTATTTACTGGGGAGGTTTGAGGCAGACAGGTATGGTGAAGATGCAAGATTTCATCCCCCGAGGAGGTTTGTACTTTACTGTATTGTGCCATAAGAAACTCATGGACGGAGCCAGCTAAAGTTAGTAGAATATCTTCCTCTCACCATTTTGCTCACTGATCCACGTTAAGCTGTAGTTTTACGTCACAATAAATCCTGTGGTGTTCTTTTTGGTAAACACAAACAGTGACACTTTAAAGTGTGCTTCACGTTTTAATGTGGAAGTCACAAATGGAACATTTGGAAAATGGTGGTGCTGGCAAAAAGCAAACATGCGCTTGCTTAAACATATTTTATAAACTATCGGTAAAGTTATTTCAAATGTCTGTAAAGTTCATTATACTGCGCAGCTGTGTGAGTAATTAATATTCAGTTTATTCTTTCAAAAAAAAATAAACAGACTCTTTTCATGTAGATGTACTAAAACACCAGCATAAGATTTAGCCTATGCAGTCAATCGCTGTGAAGTGGGTGAGCTTTATTGATCGTCTGCTAGCTGACGAGCACCGTGGCTAAAGCTTGCACCTGAAGCTGGAATTGTACTTGTCTACTGTGCGCGTAGGCGCATTTGCCAATTGAATGTTCGTTTACTGCTTTTAAAAGTTCATTATTTCAACCATTGTTCAATATGCAGCAGAGGTAAATTATTTGTGAGAAGGCCTCTGTACTGTTTCTAACTTCCCTCAGACTTTTAGTGGTAAAATGTTTTGTAAATTAGACTTAGACCAAAAGTCAAGTTGATGAAGTTTGGTGTGACACCCTTTATTTTGGGAGTTTCCTAAAGTAACTTAAATTGGATTATTGATTTTGGTAAAATTTCCAAAAAAAAACACATTGTTGTGTGAGAGTTTGACCCCTGTGGTACCCCAAGATCAGCTGCTTATCTATAGTCATAATGCAAAAAGAAAATGCATTTTGATTTGGAGGGGGGGGGGGGGGGGGGGGGGGGGGGGGACAATCTAGAAGTTGTTTCTTCCATTTTTTGTTTTTTCTTTCATTTTTGTTTAAATCAAGCATATCAATGTAAACATTTGAAACCATATTGGGATCATTTTTTTTCCCTGGTCTGTGCAGACAATGTTCACGAGACAAGTGCTTCCCTCATCTCCAGGCATATCACGTGGGGCCCGGAGCTGGGAGCCACGGCGGGATGCTCCTCCAGGACAAAGCACTTGGACCAGGGAGACACTGTGGGCCTTGTTAGCCCTTTGCCGGCTCCATGTCAAGTGGGTGTTTGCTTACTGGGAGGACCACGACAGGACTCCCCTGGAGGAGAAAGCACCGCACGGCCTGCACTCGATTCAACGTGGAGACACACGTACCCTGGACTTACCGTAGGCCCATTTATGATCAGACGTGGTCTATGTCTGTATCAATAAACATAACAACAACATATAAGACTGTTTCAAAGAAAAGAAGTTGACGATCATACAAAGATTTTTAAGAGCGGGGATCAGGTCATTCAGGAAAACGACAAGAAAATTCTAAAATCCCCACCCCCCCAAAAAAACTCATTATATACATTCAATGATAATAATATCATTGCCTTTTGTGCACATTAAGTTACTATTATATTAACTAACTGCATTCGGGCCACGGTGGGGAAAAGATGGAGAACAGGTGCACCGTTTGAGAAAAAGCTCACTCTCCCCTGCAACAAAGGCAAAGCATGATGGTCAACGGTGTCAAATACACCCTATATTCTTTTTTTTTTCTCTCTTTTTTTTTTTTGTCTTTTCCTCTCCCTGTCTGTCTCTCTCCCAGCATCTGGCTACGTCTCACCAGTGTCCTTGCTGACGCCCTCGGGTGAACCGGGCCATGTCAAACCTGAATCCATCAATCACTCAGCGCCAGCCGTGGGGAGAGAGAGGGGTGGAAAGGCAGAAACGGAAGGATGACAGCGCCGGGAAGGAGGGAGGGGTGTTTAAGGTAAAGTATAGCCACCAGTCCACCCTCTCTCACCTTATTTTTCCACTCTCCCTCAACAGCCTCAAGAAACTCTAACTCTTAAAGAGTTTGGAGTCAACTGTCAAGTCCCGAAAGGCACCCACGGACCTAAACGCATGTTTGAGGAGAGCAAAAGAAAGTCATGAGAGGAAAGTCAAGGCGAGCAGAAGGGGTGGGGGTGGAGGGGGGGGGGGCTGTCATGAGAAAAGGAAAGATGAAAAAGAGAAGTGTAAGAAGGGAGATGAGCATAGAAAGGAGGACAAGGAGGAAGAAATAATATAGCGACAAAGCAGAAGCTAAAAGACAGAGGTGAGGAAGCTATGGGTCTTTCAGCAGGTGTGTGTGTGTGTGTGTGTGTGTGTGTGTGTGTGTGTCCTGCAGAATGAAGTGTCCCTGTCAGAGCCCCAACTTCCCCCCCGGGCCACTTTTGATTAATTGTCCGTCCAGCTCCTGTGATAGCGACTACTTTAACCAAGACTCCCGAGACACTCACCCATTCCCATCCCCCACCGACCGAAAAACACCTCTCCTCCCGGCTGCCTGGCTGCCCTTCTCTGGCTAAAATTAGGAGAATTTTTTTCTTTCATTCCCCCCCACGTTGTCTTTTTTTTTTTTTTTCATCTTTCTCTGCCTGCTACAAATAATCTTACATCAGCACCCCATTCACCTTGCCATCGGGGGATAATGTCTCTCTGTGGGAGAGAGGTTTTGGAACAAAGGCAGGGGGGCTGTAAACAGCGTGATATGCAGTGTGTCCCCCCCTGTGTGTTTACATGTGCTCTGGTGACTGGCTGAGATAAAGCACCTCTGTCTCAGGTAAACAGTCTGGCACAGCAGGTTCAAAATGGCAGGGTTGACTTTGGACCTGCCTTACACTTAGTCAGCTCTTCTCCCATTTTATAGCAATGTGTATACCACCCACCCATATCATGCCACACATGCTTTTTTTTATCACACAAACACGCGCACGCATACACAATGTAAGGACTGTTGCTCTACCTCTGAAGTTGCAATCAAAAAATTATCCAAATTATGAAAGACATTCTTCAGCAATCAATTTTGGGAGTGACATTACCGCAGAGAGGAATTTCCAGGATAGTTCATTTTCATTATGGTTTAAATTACCCAATTTTGTGCAAATGAAAATAAAACTCCGCTTTTCTACACCATGAATAATAACTGTCACACTCAGCATTGTCCCTTCATTTCCCTCCCACCCCACCAGGCTGCAGAACCACAGCATCCATCCGGATGGCTATATAGCCAGCCGCCAAAAGCAGCCAAGGTCAATTGCCTTTCCTGCTCCTCTCATCTTGTGCTTTATGTACCTTCACATCCAGGGAAAAAGAGCTGCGCTATTTCTGCTCTGCTGCAAGGTGACTGCTGCTTCACACGAGTGACAGCCACACTAATGCAGGCTAGAAAGGGTACCAAACACTTCCTCTAAAGACTTATTTTGAAAGCGAAGGTTTTTACATAAAAGTGAAATGTACAATGTTACTTTTTATGAAAATGCTCTTATCTGTCATGACTTTGTTCTGCAGGTAGATCTTGATAAAAAGCTGAAAAACAAAAGGGTTCATTCACTGACTATAAATGAATGCATATTTGACTTGCATTAGTTGGCATAAATGGCCATAATGTGGGCTTTGAAAGAGCTCCCGATCAATACTAACAGCTCAGTGATTACTCCACCCAGCAATAGAATTTCTGTATTTTCTGGTTCATTCACTATTTTTGGGGAAAAAAATTTAAAAAATTGATAGTTCAGCACAAAACACCCAAAACTGTTTTGTGAACTCAGCTGATCTTGTAGTGTTTTCCACTGTCTGGATAGATATTCAAAAAGTACAAACATATAAAAAGATGACTATTATACATAATTATTAGAATAATTCCAGTTTTAAATGTTGGGAATTAAAAGTATGAGAATAAAGACTGAAAAAGATGCATCCCTGGAGACAATAAGGAAATCAAAACTGAACATTGTTTTGACTTTATAAATGCTTCCCACTTGGCTTTCTTTGTCTCATGGCTGTTTGACTTTGTGGTACAGTCTTTACTGCAGTCTTTTTTTGTCTTCTTCTACATCAATAATGAATAATAATTATTTGGCAAACATCCGGACAGACACTCACTTGGTGTTCACGCTCCTCAGTGGTAGTTTATATTGTGTGTTGTAAAGAATTTTACATTTTCTAAAATAATCAGTGGTGACATAATTGTGATATAATATTAATCCTGATGGTTTTAAGATTATCAGTGGAGTAATTACTTTAGTAACTGCATTTTTTTTCAGTGACGTGTGTGCGGTAAAGTGCGAAAAGTTTCACAGGATTACTCTGATTATTTTTTGTATAAGTGAGAGCGTGTTTGGTGCAGCCATTTTTCATCCGTGCATAGATAAACTGTTTCCCACTCCGAATATCTCCCTTTCGTTCCCTCTCTCGCTCCCAGATGTCTCCTTACAGCTGCCATGACTGACTGCAAACTCATTTATTACAGGTCACAAACGCCAAGTGCTTCATTTAAAAGGACACCCCGCCCCCACATCCGCGCCCCCCAAAGCACAAGTGAAAAATTGACCTGCAAGAATAGCACACAGGGCATACTGCTCCATTAGCCCTAAACGGAGGCCAGAAGCACCCAAAAGATGGGAACAGGGTTTGAGATGTGGGGGCCAAACAGACAGACAGGACGGTAGAGCAAACGCTAACTCTCTCAATATGACTAAATATTAAAATTAAACGTATATATTGTATTATTAGGTTTGCTATGAAAAAGCTTAAAAACTCTTTCTACAAGTGTATACACTGAAGACTTTTTGTTTGTTCTCACCTTCTGCATTTTAAAAAGTCTTTACCCACATAACGCATCCTAAGTCTATTTCATATTTATTCAGGCACAGAGATCACCAAATCAAGATTTTGCGTGAAGCGTGTGTTCCGCCGGCCATATCCGATATCACTCAAAGCCGTCTGTAATTACATTGTACATGCAGATTAGCTATGAATATTTTAGAAGGGGATTACTAAAAGAGGAAAGAGACAGTGAAGGAGAGAGTGGAGAGAAATCACCCCTTTAACACACACCCACATGCAGAACTGCATGAAAAGCTTGTTTGAAGGTGTAGCTAGTCTTTCATGCCCAAGTTGTCAGCCTATTATCATCCTTTCATATGTTTGCCACCATTATTAACTGGGAGAGGGAACAGAAAAATAGCACAAAAAAGTGAGAATAAAACACATCACTCTAATATGTCAGGCTGTCTCTTCAGAGGGAGACAAAAACAGGGCAGGCCAACTCTTATCATCGGACTCTCATTCTGAAACGTGGCGGTAATGAGTGTGTCTTAACAAAGATTAGCCATAATTTCCATTGTCATTTTAATGCTCCCACATTATGTGGAGGCTTACAAAGCCACAGATGAAGGCAGAGGGTGGGCGGAGGAAGACGAACAAGCAGACACTGGAGCAAAGAGAGAGTCTCTGGAGCTTGGTTAGTCTGTCAGTCACCCTCTATCCCTCCAAAAATGCATCCACACGCACACTGACAGACACAGTCACCACACACACAAACACACAAACACACAAACACACAATATATGTACGTTTCCTACACTCTTTGTCACCACATTTCGAAACCCCTCAAAATGTGGTTGTCAAAAGGGTCGGTGCCTGACAGCCTCCTGCAGTCCTCCAGGAGGATGCGGAGGACAGACTGGCTTATTGTTAGAGAAGTAGCAGCAACAACAAAGGGGATCAAAAGTCCCACAAAATGACAGACATACATGGTGCGTTCAGACATCTACATTGTTTAGCGGGCGCAGGATTGAGGCTTCCAAGGGCTTGGATCTCGCACATTTGCGATCATACTTCAGAGTGATGGCCCAGGGTGAAGGCAGTATGAGCGTGTGGGTATGTGTCTAAGTGTGTGGGAGTGAGTCTTGGAGTGTGTGTACCAATGTGTGATGCACACTGGCACCAGTTTGGACTGCAAACCTATCTGGATCCAAACAATAGAAATAATGTACAATGTTGAAAAGAATATTATGCAAATATATCACAACAAAACTTTGTCTGTTCATAATATTAAATGTTTTTTTAAAAAAGGATGTAACAATTCTGAAATGGATAACTTACAAAAATATAGAAAAAAAAATATGTGGGGAGAGAAGCAGGACCACACGTGCAGCTTGTCCAAAAACTCTTTTGAGTAATTTAAGTGAAAAGAAAATGGAGGCCTTGGACGAGGGCTCACAGTGGTTAACCAATTTTTTTATGTTTGCTATTTTTAACTAATATTCTGTTTTGTCCAAATAAAGTATTCACCCAGATTGAACCCTGCCGCAATGGTGAAACAGAGCAGAGTTTTTTGACTGAGACATGTCTGTTCTGTGACACTGCATCATGTCATCTCGTGTTGGAGTGTTGTTTGTGTCGATCACATGGTAACACACTCAAAAATATTGAATGGTTGCGAAGCTACTGTGAATTCCTCTGTTTTTATTTCTACTGCAAGCTCTTCTTGGTGGCCCTAAATGCACATTTTCCAACCTAATTAAATCGTAGCTGATTGATTTCCCCGCTATTGAAACTCGGTCCCCAGTCTGTCTAAACTAGCTGTATTGTCAAAGATATCAGGCAGGACCTTGCTGGTGTTTGTGTACACAAGTGTTTGTTGCACTACCTTGTTAATGAAGGACTTTGGTTTCTGTGTATTAAGCTCCCAAGGCCGTGTTGCACAAAGGCTATCAGTATTTCTATTTGCGTCTCTCTCTTGGTCCCTTTCCTTTCATTCTCTCTCACACACACAAAAACTCAAAGCTCGCTCAATTTACCGAGAGCAAAAAGAGAAACCATAAAAGGAGAGGAACAGAGGGACTGAGTGATAACAAGCCTTCCATTTTCAACACACCTTATCAAATCGCCAGTAATCTAATTGCTTCGAAGCCACGGTTCAAACATAGAATTTGCATTTTAAATACACGTGATAAACAGCTGATCAAATTAAGCATGTACAGACATGAACTCATTTGCAATTATGACATCCTTCACTAAAAGGACGTTTAATACACGGCAAAACACACGCATGTGTATGGTGCGTTTATAACTGCAGGTGATAAATGAGCGTGCGGGGTTTGTAAAGGTCACCGAGGATATGATCCAATCATTTCTGCTGCTGCAGACAGTCGGACTGGTTATGAGCCCATCAACAAGTCAAAACTGGAAAACAATGTCACCAGTTGTGTCTTCAGAATTAAATAATATACTGCACTCACACCTTCAGTCCCAGTTGGACTACATTTCATTAGGGATGGGGAACATTGTGGGTGCTACACATGTATTATTAAAGCCTGGTTAAAAAATAAACTGTTTTTTGTTTTTTTTAGATTTGTAGGAAAATTAATGGTTTCCACTTTGCTCACACTGAATCCATTCTAAACTACACAGAAATAAGTTGTTTTTATTGTCTTTATCTGACTTCAGGGTGATCCAGGAGAGTAAAACCCAATTAAACTATACTCTGTCTTTTAATTGTTATCATTGTTATAAAGAGAGAAACATTGACAACAACTGACCAGAAAGAAGGAAACAATAATCTGATGACCTCCATCTAAAAGTTCATCACACATTCAGACTAATAACATCTCATCTGTCAGCATACATTTCTGAATAATCTTAGTTTAAAAGCAGCACAGAAGAATTTGGGATCAACTTATATTATCTTAACAGACATGTATTTATAATGGATGGATGGCCTTGTGTTACTCTTCATGTCTCACCCGGCCCGAGACAAAGGAGACAAAAGCACAGAGGTTCACATTCCTTTCTCCAACAAATGGAAGTGGATCACCACCTAATCAAAGACTACCATTCTTCTCATAAAAAGCCTGGTGGCAGTGGAGGGTCAAAGCTCTTTTAACGGGCGACGGCAGATATAACTGTGAAAGGTCTTTGTGGCAGAGCGGAGCGGTGTGAGCCACTAAATGTGACACCATTCAACTCCCTACATGTTTCATACGGGAAGACAAAATGGGAAATTACAGCAAAGAGAAGTGTACTTGAACTGTCAGTCTAGGCAATCAGAGGACAAAAACTGGGGGGGAAAAAAAGGAAATAAATAACACAAGGTCCAGCCTCCCTCTCAGTCGAGTCTATCTCTCTGTGCCTCACTCAACCCCTTGTAAACATTTTGATACACAATGAACTAATATATCAGCTACATACTGGGACAGCACTGACAATCTCCATCCAATAAACTGTGTGTGCCACTATGAGATAAAGGGTGTAGGAGAGGGTGTAGCCGCCAAACTATACTTCAATTATCATTTAATTTTTTCGACCTTTTGAGCCTGACTTTGAATTCGGAAAGAAGACCCTGCTGAAGGCTGTAAAACAAGGTCATTTAAGGACATAGTTAAACTAGTGATTACACTAACTGAAAAAGGCACTTCCTTCACAAACACACAGTTGTATTCAACAGATGACGTGAATGCACTACTTCGCACAGAACATCTGAATATTCATAAACACATAGTTTTGGAATGTGACCATATGGTTCCAAATCAGCAGCTGTAGGTTCCCCAGTTCCTCCAGCTTCAGTGTATAGTTGCAGTCAAATGAACCGAAGCAGGCAGTGACTCACTGGGACACAATCAGCATATTGCGGACATCCACCCTGCTGTCATCAAAAAACCTATTAACTCCAGTTTAGATTGGGAAAGTTATCAAATGTAACATTTTCTGTAGTAAAAAAAAAAAAAACCCACAGCGGTCTGGAAAAGATTACTGAAAAGGTGACATTTTGGAGACAAAAAAAAATTGTTAAAACAACATTTTACATAAATGTATCCTCATGATTCATTAAAGAGACATAAGGCTGCATCGAAGAACCTCATGAGTTGTTAAGTGTGTGAACGTCATACGTGTACTTTTCCTCCTTCTTTACGTTGTACATCATAACTAATGCAAGCCCCTGGCTACAGTATGCACACAAAAGCCATCCCAACACACGCAGCAAACTCGTTCGCGCGCACAAGTGCACAAACCAACACACATCCACATCTACAGTGCGCACACAGCGCTGCTTTTTCACGGGCAGAATTTAATCCGCGTTTATGTCAACTCTCACACTGACACTCAGTAGGCTGTAATCCGCTCTTTCTGCGTTTGTCCACGGCTCGCATTTGTGTTCCTTTAACTTCCACATACATTAACAAGATGTGGAGCAGCACCGGTGGCTGCTATAGACCAGTCTGTTTGAAAGTGAATCACCAATGTCATCGTAATGCTGGATTCTCCGGTCTCCGGCTCAGTTACTGAGATAACGGTGCGTGAGAGGTAGCCCTACAGAGAATCTTTTTTTTTTTTTTTTTTTTTTTTTTTTCCCGATTTGCTCTAATGGGATAAATGTGTTTTATTTAATTTCCTGATAGGGGGCTTGCTTAGACAGGCGCTGTAAGATACCCCCTTGACGAAGCTGTTAAGAATTAAAATCGAAATGCAGCCTTTCAAAATAAGTGAAACACAGGTACAACAACACAGAACTCGAATCATTTCCCTTTCTGGAATATATATATATAGTTTGACTGTAACAAAGGCGGTAAAATGCGTGTAAAACAACAAGAGGACGTATCCCTCCCAATCCTCTCCTAAACCGCATCCAACATTTTAATTCAATTACCCCTGTGTTCCCTTTTAGGCTCCACTGGACGCGGGTCTTATTAAACGTGGGTTACAGTAGTGGGCCTGTGCGCAAATCTGTGCGCATTCAGGATCACATTTAAGGCCATACAGTGGAAATGTGAACAGAGATTAAAAAGTGTCACTTCTTTTATGATTGTAAACAGCAAGACCAGAGAAGTGCAATGAGGAAAAACCTACAAACAACAACAACAAAAAGGCCACAGGAAAAACTGAATGATTAGACACAACATACAAGTATAATGTTCTCAAATATATAAAAGATGAATTAGTTTAAACAATAAAATAAACTCGATGTTTTTATGTGTGAGGTATGGGCATTACGGTCCTATTTTCTCTCATCAAGCACATACTAAATAATTGCACAGACGAGGTGGCAAGGAACGAGCGTGTGTGAGTTACGGTCCACTATATGAGCATGTAAATTTCTATTTAGTCTAATTTTAGTCGTTGTCTTTCCTAAAGGTAATTATGCATGGTAACGATTAGGTAGAGTTGCTTTTGTCTGTTCCACTTCTATTTCACACACACACACACACACACACACACACACACACACACACACACACACACACACACACCGCTGAGTGCACTTATACCTCCCTGTGCGTAAAGAGCGCCCCTGCACTGTACAAACAGTACTGCCACTGTCAGTGTGAAAAGTCCCGAGCGCTGCACCGCTGATAGTCAAACTGTGGTCCGCGGGATCCCTGAGGGGGATCCGCTATAAAATGAAAAATAATGTAATTTCACGGTAATCCGCTTTGGTTTTTATCCCGAATTACAGAATGCATATGGATGAATGTCCCCACTGTTATCGCCGTTTGCACAGGTGAGAGTTAGATGAAAAACGTTAAAAACAAACAAACAACAACGTTAAAACACGACAACGTTAAACTGTTCCCACACGAGTCCCTGCAGGACTTCTAACTTAAAGGAGTTGGAACAAACGGCTGTCTTCAGATCGACGATTGCGGAGCGTAAAGCTGTTAAATACAAATAGCTGCCCTACAAACCGAATTAATTAAAAGAATAACCAAGGGGTTTCATCTTATTATCACGACTATCACTGTTATTTTAATGACAAATTAGTCTGAAGGAGAAGAAAAAGCAGAGTTCAGAAGCAACTTTTGAAGCAGTTACGCATTTGACAGACTGTCAGTGCACAGTAGCCTGTTGTAAAGCGAGGCTGTCACTCCTGTGTTTGTCTAGATCCACTCTGTCTAAAGGACACGTGTGATGGACATCAAATGCTCCCCTTTCTCTCCAAATTCAACAGTGCCGCTCTGTGCAAAAATAAGACGGAGCAAGTCACTCTCTTGGCTTCACTCGGTTTATCAGATGCGCAGCTATAACCTGCCATCTGCTCAAACCAACACCTGTGTTTCAGCACAACATTGTTCAGTACGTCATGCGATTTTGAGGAGGATGTTGTTTTTAAGGCGTTTCTCCAACATTACAATTCAACAACATGTGCAGGTTGGATTTATCGAACCCCAAAAGCTTTGTGAAACGCGTAACAAGGAAGAATATTGATGGGAAAGTAGGCTCGGTGAATATCTGTGCTGCGCTCGGCGCGCACTGACCAGCTCCACGGGAACACAGAGCTGCGCACCGGGGAGCAGGCGGTTGGCGTTCACTCACCTGATTGTGAAGAGCTGAACCCAAACAAGAGGCAAGTCAGGAAAAAGCCGAAGCAACACAGGGCAGTCGTTGGTTTCATTGTTGTGCTTAGCAAGTATCTCCTTTAAATTCACATGTCCAGCAGCGTATCCTTCCTTGAAACAGCCAGAAAGGATGAATCGTTTGCGTTTGACGCCTCTTCAGCGTGCGAGTTTGGGGGGGACTTGAGTTGCTTTTGACCAAGTTGACAGTGTGTCCGACTGTCCTTTACGTCGCCTCTCTGCACCTTCAGATTTAATTTGTGACTGACGTGAAAGCAGAAACTGTCGATTATTATTTTCCAACGCACGCGCTGAAAAGCTTGTCTAAACTGTATAAAGCAGCACTCATGCCATTACTCCCCGACTTGGATAGAGTATGCAGCTGCAGACTCGCATTCTTCAGACACACCTCCAAGTCCCTGAACTCCTCCTACAGGCACTGTGATTGGCACAGGTGCCCGACGATCACCCGAGACCCCGAGAGCCACAACTCGGGAGGCGATGCCATTGGTCGACACGAGATGCCAAAAAAAAAAACCCAACCTGAATTGGTGCGTCGGCTCTGTTGCACCTGTCACCCTGAACACAGCCGAGATGAATCCTGCGAGAAGGATTTATAGGTGTAACGAGCAAAATAGAACGCAGCACAAATTAAACGTGGCTTCTCATGGAAAATCTGATTAGGTTTCAATAATATGTAGTTTCATTTTGGAAGCGTTGATTTCATACTCAACTGTCACCGAAATTCAAGAGTGTGGTCAAAGTGATGCCTTTCGATCTGGAATAGCTTTCATTTTCAGGTTTATTGTGAATTAAATTGTTATTTTTGCTGTATATGAATACGTGTATTCTTCCAGACTGAAGTCTAAAGGCTGTGATAAAAACATAAGCATGGTCAGGCAAAGAGGACAAGATTTTGATGACAAAATTATAACTCAATAGATTCCTCCCCCTCCCCCCAAGCTGCTCCCTAAGCAAAGATTTCCATTTTTCCTCAGTTATCAGACTACATTACTGTTGAAGGCAATATCTCTCCATATCCAGGGTAATCATTTTCCCCACACAGGGATGTCTTGGTGTAAACGACACAAATAAAAGTCAAATAGAACGTTCAGATAGTAATATTATTGTGCTCACTGAGATATTTGTAATAGTTTGAAAGCACTGACTTTGCAGTGACAGAAAAATAACCAAGATAGTGTAGGGTTATGGGAAACAACGTGACAAAAAGGTTATTACTTTCACCAGCTGCTGTCTACTTTTGCACTTTAGGAGAAGGGTGAACGCCTCCTGGAGTCACAATATGTCCACACATCTGGGAAGAAATCGTGCACTATGACTGTCCCATAACCCTAAGTTCCCTTGACGCACACACACACACACACACACACACACACACACACACACACACACACACACACACACACACATACAGAGGTGCAACTAAAGTCTGACAAAGGGGTCAAATACTGTTTGTGTTAGTCTTGGTTTACCAGTAAGGCAACGCAACAAACATCACCATTGTATATTTTTTCAGATAAATTCAGTTTTACATATTCAGAGTTAAACTTTTTTTCCCTGAGTAAACAAAGTCTAAATGCATTTGGCCTCTTATGATGAGACTGAATATTTAAGCACCGTAAGAGGCTCTACCAACTGTTCTGAGGAAGTTCTGTTATTATGAGGTCTTAAAAAGGACAAAAGTACGATATTTATGCTCTTCTGAAAGTGAAGGGTTGTTATGACTGGAGGAGGCAGTTTACCTTCCTTTTAATTTTCCATTACATCAAAGTATATGCCTGAGCAATAATCTACTGAAGCCCATAAACACCCCTCTCTTAGCTATAGGCAGGTCACTCCTCCCCAGAGATCATTCAGAGCTTTTGTTTGCTGTAATAGGGAGGTGTACACCCCCCCCCCCCCTCCCTTACCGAGCTGAACTTCCCTGATCCAAGTGCACTGAACACTTTCGGAAAATCGGATGCAGACAGTTCAGTTTTCACTTTGAAGAAAGTCAAAAGGCTCTGTTGTTTTCAGCTTGGCTGCAAAATGAATAGTGCACTGATCTGTGAGGGGCACTTCTTGAACCTCTGCTGCAGTTGTGACCCTTCACCAGTGGGGGGCAGTCCATCTCGCCCCACGTGGGGTCAAAGGACCAGCGGAGAGACGCAGTGGGGGGTAGGCTATTCAAGCTGCCACCAACTAGTTTCCTGACTCACTGTTTGACATTGGCTTCCTATCACACAGAAGCTTTATTAAATATTCCTCAGCAGAAATGAGCTTTTAATATCACTGACACCACAAATTTATTAAGAAATATGGAAAAATGAGATCTGGCAGCAGGCTAGGAGGAGAGGCTTCACTTTAAAATTGCCCCAAATGGCTGCCATTTATCATTTTTAATACCAAAAATGCAATTTAGAAACGTTGTGTATTTTCATTACACATTAGGCTTTAAGAGGCACCTTCTGACAGTCTCAACCTAATGCTGTCAATTAGGTAATTCATTCCAGGGATTATGAGAGGGAATGAGACGAGGTTTCATGTGTTCTTCTCGGCGCTCCCCGGTGCCCGCTGTACAGCTAATCTAATACATAACCCCCTGATTTGTTTAATGGATGAGACTTTGCTGCTGCAAGAGGCACGCCAATAAAAGCCGGGCCCTCCAGAGGCTATTGTGCCTCATAATGATGCCAGACACACAATGTGAGAGTTATGAAGCAATTTTTTATCATGCGGCACATTGTTTTGCTCTGTTGGTGTCGTGCAAGTAAAGGCAATCTCTCCCTGCAGCACAGCACTTCTCCCCCACACTTAGATAAACCTTCAGTATGATAAACTGTCCTAGCCACATGTTGCAGAGATGAAGGAAGTTTAGCACTCAAACACACACCCTGTGCTGATGGCGTGCCAGTCAGTCGGAGACCGCGAAGACTTTTAATTAACTTTTTTGTTAATTCTAATGAACACTTTATTCTACTCGTGTTGGATGAGATTGTTTCTTGGACACAAAAGCACCATGTTTGAGAGCTGCAGTAGCTCTTTAAACAGCAGATCTTTAGTAGGTAACGTTATACAGCAAAACAGCAAAGATTTTAATTTGAGAAAAGCTTAAAAGAATAGTGCTTGGAGATACGTTACATGGCCGTGGAGAAAATGAACAGCACATACCTATATGTTGTTCAAAGCTATGTGACCTCTGTCTGTCTCTATGTACTTCTACTTGTCCGTCTGTTTCTGCATGTCCTTCTAACACTACGCTGAGTGGGACTTCAAATGGATAAAATTAAGTCTCAGCAGCAAACATGTGGCAGCCAGCATTCAGTATTAAATTGCTTTTTTTTTTTTTTTAACGCAAGACAAAAGTAACAACAAGTATGCATCTATACAAAGGACCTTCTGGCAGATAGCACTACAGGTTTTCTTTCATTCCTCTGAGTGTGTCTATCTGTCCTAAACCATAATGGAGAAAGAAGATGAATACTTCTTTAAGAAAAAAAAAATCTGTTTCTTGGGGCTGTAAAATTGAGAGGCATTAGTTATTGTCAAAACAATATGGCTTGTTGAATAGATAATGCTGAGTCGTCTGAGGAAGGCAGTGAAAGCCAAAAGACTATCACGACACCTCAGAGTATTTCAGACTTTTTACAGTGCTGGAATACCAAATTAATATCAGTGTGGCTGCATGTATTAATCACTGATAAGTACAGTTTAATAAGAAATATAAACGTTACACCCAAACTGTCTCCTTTTCCTCTTTATTTCATTAACAGTGCAAACGCTACTTTACTTAAAGCGTGTATTCATAGAAGTATGAATCATTTTGGATCAGATGTTTGTTCTGGACAGATTCTCGCTCCATAATGACAGGGACAAACAGCAATAATGAGAATTTTCGAGCGCAGATTGCCATTGATTCTATCTATGTCAGCTGACATCTCAGGCTGCAGGCTGTTCTCAAGCCATACAAGACAGTGGAGATAAACAGAGATGACACATCATTTCACATGTTAACTGATAAAAATGCAATCAGCAAACACCCCCACCTTCTGTGTTCTTCTTTGTGATTATTCACTGTTAATGGACACTTTTTGGAAATACATGAAGTCTTATCAACTCTATCTTTAAATATTAAAGTTAAGCAGATGTTAATGAGGTAGTATAGGATTTCTGTAGGGAAATAGAAACCACTTTGCCCTCTTTTACTCTTCCATTGTGCTGTTTTGAAGTCCAAAAAGCACTTTTTAGCAGACCATGGGTACCAAAGCCAGCAAGGAAGTGCCGTAATCTGCTGTTCTTTTTTACACAAAAACAAAGGTTTGGTCTTTTCTTGTGTTGGTGGTGTTTGAAAAATAATTGGCTCCATTCAAGATTTTAAGATTTAGCATGCCTTGGGACATGGTTGCTTTTCCCACAGCTTGAACATAACTTCCTCTCTTTTGATCACGTTTTTCCTTTTTTTTTTTCCCTCCAAGACTCGTGCAGAAGAACAGTAAACCTAATATTAACACATACTATCTTATTTTAGTTCGATTTTTGTATTTGCCATTTTGTGAGTTTTACAGATCTTGTTCACGTCTCGTTTTTGTCCATTTTTAGGTTATATAGTAGATTATAAAGCGTTTTTGTTTTTCTGTTTTCTTTTTTAATAGAAATAGATATATCCTGCTTTTATGATTTTTTTTTTTTATTATTATTCTCAGAGAAAAACAAAACAAATTTGACAAATTATTTTAACTTGTTTTCATGCTTAAATGTAATTTCAGGTCATTAATGCACCACTTTTACTTAACCTGGCTAATCTGTGTGTGTGTGTGTGTGTGTGTGTGTGTGTGTGTGTGTGTGTGTGTGCCATGAAGAGTCACACGGTTGCTTACTATTTGCATCAGCTTAGAATGCATAACTAACATAACACATGCAAGATCAGTAATCATATGCAAACCAGGAAGCATTGCGTAACATTTGTACAACAAACTGGTCTGAGTTGTCATGGGTTAATCAGGAAGCTGGAAGAGTCACATCAGATGATTAGTTTATCTGACGAATTCAAAAAGCATATCGGTGGAGACGGTGGAGACAGCACGGTGATGGGGAGTATTTTTATACACAGTAGTTTTAATTATCTCAAAAGATATATTTTATCTGCTGATGGCAGATAACTCGCTTATCAAAAGCCACAATGGTGTGATTAATTTCCCTCCGGATTACATGGCATTACGCTTGTTGCTTTGGCTCAGGCTCTAATATTCCATCATACATGTCATTTTGGGTGTTGTTTTTTTAAGATAACTGTTGACAGACATTTTGCCTGCCTCATAATGATCCTCTGCCACTATAATCCTTTTGTATAATCAACTTTTTTACAAGACAAATAAGCTTTTTGCAGCAGTTGGTGCTCTCAAGCATGACAGAACTTCCTGTATAAACAAGTGATGAGGAATCTAAATTGTGAGATGAGACTTTGACCTGACGCCATCGATATATTTAATTAAAAACATCTCACCGTCTTCATTCACTTGAATTACTAAAGGATCAATTATGGAGTCACTCAAACTTCGGCGGGATGGCTTCTCTCTGGTGTAATTCATCGTTTTTAAGACAGCTGAGCCCGTCTGGAGTCAGTCGGTATAAATAGGACACTAAAGCTAAAAAAAAAAAAGATTACAACCCGGGTGCCTGCATGGAAGAGAAACTCCAATATGTTTACATCAGTGTTGTAGTTCAGCTGAGAATAAATCATAAAAAAAAGTGCCTATTTCCCAGCGTCATTTATTCACAGAGTGACTCTCCTCAGAAAGAGGAAGCGTCCTGGATTATTTGGCTTTTGTGGGAGACCTGTGTGCACACGTATAAAGTAGAAAATCCGCAGCAATAGAGACATATTACTTTCAGTATGAATGTTGCAATCTCACCGCCATTTTCTTTTTCACGTCCCCCCCCCCCACCCTGTCGTCAGACTCGTACGACGGCTAAAGAGTCGACTAAAACTCAACACTGGTCTGACTCAGTGAGCAATAAGCAGCGTTAGCGCATTACGCACACATGATTACGTGGCCATTTCCTCAGTGAATGAGTCTCATCAGAAGTCACTGAAGAAGCCACTGAGTGTGTAATTGTTTCCCATTAGGGGAAATGTTGACTGCCATCGACTCTCGTCTCCGCTGCAGAGTTTGCTGACGAATGCTCACCGTCCACTGGCTGAAGCGGGCTGATTCCGCTGCGGCGTGTGATGGAATCACTCAGAAACACCCCCCCCCCCCCCCCCCCCCCCCCCCAAAAAAAAAAAAAAAACCAACCCACCAGATCAGGTTTTTTTTTTTTTTTTTTTTAGCGCGAGGCCGATGCGTCACTGCAGGGCAAGAGTTCAGACAGTTGGTTGATTCACCGAAGTCACACCGGACTTTAAAACATCATCGCTCGTACCAACATGCCTAAAGCGCTATAACGTCCCTGAAGCTCCTCCGGTGCAGCGTGTTCCTGTTTTGTGTGCTGCTTTTTTTTTTTTTTTTCCATGTGGTGCGCCCTGGTTTGTGTGACATTGCGTTCCTATGTGAACATGCATTTGTGTTCGCATCTCTATACAGTCTACTTTCTTTTCTCCATCTGCAGTGTGTGACGTGACACACACACACACACACACACACGCAGAGTTTCTGCGAAGCCCGCACTGCAGTGATGAATAATCGTTGGCATGTGCCCTTGTGAAGGTGTTGTAAATTGGATAGCTTACACTGCAAATTACAGGCCGGTCAAAAGTTCAAATGAGGCCAACCGTGTCAAGTGAGACCTGAGGATGGGGCAGATAGCGGACTGTTCTCAAAGTTATTAACGCTGCCTTAGATTAGTTTTGCTACTGCACTACTAGGCTGATATGGATATGGATGGGGGAGAGAGGGGGGGGGGGGATAATCGCCCGTGGATGAGAGGTTCTCTTTACAATGCTGCCATCTACAGGATGGAATAGAAAATGGCCATGTTCGCTGACATGATGGGTCAAGAAGT
The DNA here is from genome assembly GCF_022577435.1 of Embiotoca jacksoni. NCBI lineage: Eukaryota > Metazoa > Chordata > Actinopteri > Embiotocidae > Embiotoca > Embiotoca jacksoni. The sequence goes on from NW_027185340.1 coordinate 12,411,930, forward strand.
CCGCTCCTGCAGCTGGATGGACGGTAACTTGACGCTACGGACTTTTCAAGAAACAAGTAAAATCAGGCCACCATATATTCAATATTCTGATATTGGCTTTATTAGCTCGCCAGTAAAGGATGCAGCATTACCTTCAGTTTGAGTGACCTCCGAGAGTTTCGCTCATTTCAAGCAGTCATTTGTAGGCTGCCTGTACGAGTTTACACCAAAAGGAGGATTTGAAACACTGAAGATTAAGTTGACTAAAATAACAACATTATCCTGTAAGAGGCTTGCAAAGTACAATGTTTATTAAGTAAGAAAACTGGTTCAAGATTTTGTCTCATGCATAATAATACATGTCTGTTATGTATTTTTTTTGTGACTACATATAGCTCAATAATTGCTCTGTCCCTTGAAAACCATGCTGACAAAAAAAAAAAATTGTGAAAAAGGATTCGAATTCGGCAAAACGAGTGATGCAAAGTGAGAAAAATATAACGAAACAAAAGACAGTTGGCATATGAATACAAGTTTACAATAAGGTACAAAATATTAACTGGTGCAAATGCTCACAGTACAGACAGTATGTTACTAATGAATACGAAAGAACACTAATAATTGTGCTCGTGTAATGGCGTAATGAATATGCAAAATATGTTTCTAGATTTCTTGTTAATGAAATATGTACCACAAGATCCAGTAACTTACGACATGATGAATTAACCAGGTTGTTCACAAACATTACTGATGCAAAAAGTCCTCGAGGAGCATCGCAACAGTAACTTAGTCTGACCGTTTATTCCAGTTCGATCAGAGCCTTCAGCTTTCCTCTGTGGAACGAGCTCCTATTTCGGGAGGCAGACACTCTTCTCTTCTAAGATTAAACTTTAAATCTTTCCTGGTTGATAAAGTTCATAGTTAGGGCAGACTCAGTTGACCCTGAACCGTCCTTCGGTGATTCTGCTATAAGCCGAGGCTGCTGGGGGACCTTGATGCACTGAGCTCCTCGCCTCTTCCCATTCTTTCATTCTCCATAAATTTATATGCCACCATTGCATCTCATTAACTTTATATCTTCATTCTCCTGTAGTTTTGTGCTTTTTCAGCAGGTATCTCTGCAGGCCGGACCAACCTGACACATCTTTACTGTCTGCTGTTCTTTTCTCTCTCCTGCTCACCCTAACCTGATAGGCTATATGACATCATTAGATCATCAATACTTGAAGCATCAGCATGCCAGCAGCATCTTACTGTTGTAGCTGGTTAGAATTTCTAAACAGTAGATAAATCTGAGGGGTTGTCAGATGATTCCTGGGAGAGGAAAGAAAAAAAAAAAAAAACAGTTCTGGTCCCCAAATCTGTGTTGTTTTTTGGACTCCCCCCCCCCCCCCCCCCCCCCCTCTATAACTGTTGATTTTGCCTGAGATATTGAATCATTTGAAAATGTATTGAAATACAAAACGTGAGAAATTTTGAGGGGAAGAAAATCACTATTTGCTGGAGTTGTTAATGACACATCACTGATTTATATATAAAATATATATAAATATATAAAATAGCCCCGACAGGTTGGAAACAACTGGTTAGATCTTTTTTTTTATATCATCTTTATTATAAAAAAAAAAAAAGTACATTAAGTAAAGATGTCACATAAATGTGGCCTCGTGGAGTAAATGTAGGTTTCTTAGTGGCTGCAGCTTGCTGCTGTTGGTGAAGCTGTTTATTTGTGTGTCCATTTATATCCTCGATGCATTTTTTTTTTTTTAATAACTTTTCCTGTTCGGGGGTTATTATTACTCAAACTATAGTCATAACTCGGTTTATTGACAGAAGCATGAGCGCTTGACAGAGCTGCCCCGTGACTGGCTGACACGTGCACGCCCACACGCGCTGAACAGTCAGTCACTTTACATATTTCACATGTCGGGTCAGTTACACAGGACACGTTGGACTGTCTGTGACCAACGAGGGTTCACTCAATCCGAGTCTTATTCGAGCTCCTCTGACGGATCCACCGTTGGTCCACTCACCTCCGGCCGTCCCCTTTTCTGGTCTGCTCTGTTCGCGGGGCTTCACATTCAAACCCAAGGCCTCCGCCAATCAGCTGTTAAATAGGATCAGAGGCGGGCGCATGGAGATGACGTAATAGTCATCTCTAACAGGTCGGTGTTTGGTAATGAATAAGGTTATTATTGTTGTTGTTTTGGTTGGTTTTTTTGTTGCCATATGCCGTTTTTAATTTTATCTTTATTGTGGAAAATGATTGACTTCCTTGGGGTTTAGAAAACTACATTTACATCCTTTATGTAGCCTAATCGATTCGCCTGGTTGGAGGGGCTTTGCAGAGTTAAATGAGTCAGAGTTGGTTTGGTTTCAGAAAAGGTAACATCGAATTTACAGTAGGCTACTGTTGTACATTGCTTCTATACAAAGTTTTTTTTTTTTCTTCGTTTTTCCTGTTTATAAATAGATTTTTGAGGCCAGCACAATAGACCTCAAGCATGAGTCTACCTGCGACTACATTGTTTTATCTAAAAGGGCCAAAGTCTGATAAGCTCTCAGGGTATCATGAAGAACTAAAAATACTCAAAACCATTTAATGAAAGCTTTCAAAAAAAAAAAAAAATACAGTATGGTATAAACAAAATAAACTTCATTGAATATATCATAAACACTTCCCTAACAATGACCCTAATGACCACTACTGGTGTAGTTTACAGTGCATCTGGAAAGTATTCACAGCGCTTCACTTTTTCCACATTTTGTTATGTTATAGCCTTATTCCAAAATGGATTAAATTCATTTTTCCCCCTCAAAATTCTACACGCAATACCCCATAATGACAATGTGAAAAAAGTTTGTTTAAAATTTAATATATTAAAAATAAAAGAACAAAAATATAACACGTACACAAGTATTCACAGCCTTTGCTCAATACTTTGTTGAAGCACCTTCGGCAGCAATTACAGCCTCACGTCTTTTTGAGTATGATGCTACAAGCTTGGCACACCTATTTTTGGGCAGTTTCTCCCATTCTTCTTTGCAGGACCTCTCAAGCTCCATCAGGTTGGATGGGGAGCATCGGTGAACAGCCATTTTCAGATCTCTCCAGAGATGTTCAATTGGGTTCAAGTCTGGGCTCTGCCTGGGCCTCTCAAAGACATTCACAGAGTTGTCCCGAAGCCATTCCTTTGTTATCTTGGCTGTGTGCTTCAGGTCTTTGTCCTGTTGGAAGATGAACCTTCGCCCCAGTCTGAGGTCCAGAGTGCTCTGGAGAAGGTTTTCATCAAGGATGTCTCTGTACATTGCTGCATTCATCTTTCCCTCCATCCTGACTAGTCTCCCAGTTCCTGCCACTGAAAAACATCACCACAGCATGATGCTGCCACCACCATGCTTCACCGTAGAGATGGTGTTGGCCAGGTGATGAGCGGTGCCTGGTTTCCTCCAGACATGACACTTGGCATTCAGGCCAAAGAGTTCAATCTTTGTTTCATCAGACCAGAGAATTGTGTTTCTCATGGTCTGAGAGTCCTACAGGTGCCTTTTGGTAAACTCCAGGTGGGCTGTCATGAGCCTTTTACTGAGGAGTGGCTTATACAGCTATTATCGACCCCACAGAAAACAACAAAGATAGATAAATTCACTTTTGAAAAAAAAAAGTATAATAAATACGCCAGTGCTGTGAAGTCACCGGGGATGCATTGTTTGTCAAATTCTGTCAGAGCATCTGCAACAGTTCACTTATAAGACCAATCAAAACAAAAGTTTCAATATTTCACCTCATATATCTCGACTGAAATGATATATATATAAAATGTTTTGGTATATACATTCTTGATTATATTCAGAAACTGAAAGAAAAACATGCTGCTCTTGTTTGACTCCCACAATTAGTTTTGATAGCAAAATGTCACCACTGGATGGCAGCATGAGAGAGCGTCTGAAAAGCTGTTGATTTTCATGGGAACAGTTACTGCAAAAAGAAAAAAAGAAAAAGGCATATGGTAAGACCTTGTGTGTGTTTGTGTGTGCCTCAAAGTGTGTATATTTGTTTGGTTGGGTGTACAGAAAGACTAAAGAGGGACCGGGCGTGTTGCTGAGATTATGTACAATTAAATAAATAAATCCTGAGCTCTCACAAATCTCTTTAGAAGAGCAAACTGTGAGAGACGCGATCTGACCGAGTGAGAGCAACTGATCAAAAAGACGATAGGAGTAAAAGTCAAAGTTCTCTTCTGGAGGTCACAAACTCAACATCACTTTTAGCTAACAGCACATTTTAGTGTAGAGAAATACTCTGCTCATATATAAATACTGCATAAACCTGTAGGACTTACTCTCTTGTTTCCAAAAAGTAAACCTGTCAGGAGATGTGTACAACTTAAACTCACCGTGGAAGAACATAATGCTGCTCATGTGAGATCGCTCTATAAATAAGCAGTCCAACAGTATCTGTTCTTGTACAATTACCAAACATGAAATGCAATTGATTGAAGTAAATGATCGTGAACTTGATTCACATCTAGATCATGTTTTTCTGTTTCAAACAGTGACTTACTCATGATTTTATACAAAGCCTATTTTTGAGAGCAAATGTCGAGAGAAATAACGATTGTCCTGATCTACAAACAGTCTGACCAGATAACAACACAATAATTTACAACGTACTTTCTGCTTTTTAGTGACTGGACGGAGGACAAAATTCAAATATTTACTAAATCACATAACTGTGGTGACAAAGTCCCACTTCTTCAAGATGTCAGTGTAGGTTTAAAAACAGTCGTGAAAAATACTAAATACATTTACTCAAGTACTGTACTTTAGTACAAGAGTATTTCCATTTCCTGTTACTTTTTTTACTTTCACATTTCAGAGGGAAATATACCTTCTACTCCTCTGTATTTATTTAACAGCTTTAGTGACTTTAAGATCAATATTTTATACCTAAAATAGGCTTTTGACTAGTTTACTATGTATTATGCAGATTGGACTGTTCAATAGTATCATGTGTTGGCATTAGCTCTACCGTGACATTGAAATGCTGATCACATATCAATGAAGCAATATTCTAATAATTTATATATGATAAATGAGTATTTCACTCTGATACATTTGTTAACAGTACTTATGTACTTTTACTTAAGTAAGATCTTGAATGTTGAACTCTTATTTCTAATTGATTTTTTTTTAAATTGTCCTATTGCTACTTTTATTTAAGTAAAAGATCGGAGTATTAACCGGCACTAATTCATGCTTGTCACCTGACATGATGTCACATGCTGTCACATTTTAAAAAAAGAAAAACATGTAAATCAATAAATATTACAGTACTTACCAGTCTGATGTGTTTTTGTTGTTCTGTCATTCGTGAGAAAATGATTCTGCTGTTTGAAAACAGTGATAATGAAAGCCATGCATTTGTGTTGAAGGTTTGCTAATCTTGGTTCACCTCAATACAGGAGGGCAGTAAAATATTGCTTTTGACTGAAAAAAAAATAGCTATGACAAGAATGCAGACAGTGAATATATTTATGGTACTATGCTATATGATGCAAGTTCAACCTATTGAGAAATATTGCAATTAATAACATGAAGACAATTCAAGCAAAACACCTTTTGGTTTCAGTGAGCAGGAAGGTTCCTCTGTGGGCTGCTCAAGCACGACAGAGCTACATTAAAATAAGTAAATAAATCAAGGTGTCATAACCACTCAGGCATTGTGGAGAGTTTTTTGTTTCCATAAATTCTTTACTTTAACAGTCTTGTAAAAAAATGCTTTTGTTCATACAGACCAGTCTTTCATCTGGAAGTGACCCAGCACTGCTCAGTGAGACATGAGTCTCTACTACTTTGCTTTTGACCCAAGAGTCTGCAACCACAAGAAAAGCAGTGACATTTGAGAAGGAAAAGGTGAGAAGTGTGCAACCAACTGTTTTGCTCTTGACTGTCTTTCTCCAGTTTCCGAGTTGTAAATGAACTGATCAGCAACAACAAGCAGTTTAACTGCAGCTGTAGAGTAATCAATCAAGAGTACAAACTCTCATTAATGTTATTAGACTATTTGATTAATAGTGTTATTATGAGAAGCTCTACCTCTTCTGTAGACCTCTTTTACCTTGATGTGGTGCTATGCTTTTGAGTTATTAGCAACTTTCTCAAAATAGATATGATCACTACATAATTTTTTAATTTTTTTAGCACATAGATTTAAAGTTGTTTTGATTTAATTCAGTTTCAATTTAAGTGCAAAGAACACAGAACACTTTGTAAACTCAAATGAACAAACAGCAAGGAAACAAATAATAAAAACCAAGCTGAAAGGCCTCATGACTAAATGATGGTAAGATTTATCAAATGAAAAGGGTTTTAGCCTACTCTTAAAAGAAGAGCAATAGTAGTTCATCATTTGACTAATCAAATACATCATAATTGTAAGATTGACAGCATGAAATGACAGAATTTCAATTTGAGTAACCGTGATGACCCATTCTCTTCTGAGAAATACTTTAAAACTCAAACCTGTGAGATTTTCTGACAACTCATCAGCATCTTGTACAGAAACAACTGTGTCTCACTGTGCTGGTACCTCACAGACAAATCCACGTCGAGTACAAAGTGGAACATAAAGGTGACATAATTCAAAGTTTGATTTCAGTTTGAGTCTTACTGTTCTGTCAAAGTCCTTTCATGTCAAACGTAGTGTACTATAAGGACAAGTGAAGTGAAGGCCCAGGCAGTGCAGCATGGTGTGATGTTGACTGATGATAAAGTGAAGACGTGTTTAGGGAGGAGCTGACATACTGTGTCTCCCCAGCCCACACTGAGCAGCAGTGAATGTGATGCAAATGGAATAACATCAAGGGCTGACATTTTATTTTTGCTCTTTGGATTACAGTATGTGTGGTTGCCCTTTAAATCACTTGCGATAATTTTGAACACGACTCCTTCTGTTGACCCCTTTCAGGTCCCACCCCCGAAAACTGCTAATACACTCTGTGGAAGAGCAGCTTTGTCACAGCCAGAGTGAAAATGGGGAGAACAAAAAAAATATTTACAGTCCAATCAAGTCTATTTTTGGGAAAGGCAGTGATCACACATGTCCCTGACTGACATTCAGATCAGACTGAATATAACCCTGAACTGATGAAACTTCCTTCTCTTTATTTGTCTGTGAGAAAAAAAAAAACAGGTTTGGTTTTCACATTTATTTCCTGTTTTCAGTTCAGCTCATTGCAGCTGTGTATCCATTTATATCAAACCACCAGTGTCTGTATCCTCACATCCCGGTTTCCTACAGCCAACCGGTAGCTATCTGCAACAAAGCAGCCCTTAAACTGTATCTCGCTTCCCAGTCAAATTTTCACAGGTCAGGCTGATCAGCAGGTGTGCACCATTCTACAAAACCCCTCTTTCTCTCTTTCTGTCACGTTCTCTATCTTCCTGTGTCAGATACATTCATCCCTCTCTCACACTCTGTCTCTCAGTTTCTCTATATCTGTCTGTTTCTCTGTTGCTTTCCCACTCACTCAGTCTGGCTTCCCAAGAAGTACTGATGTGTGCTGATAGGCTTCTTTTTTTTTGTTTTGTTGCTTTGCAAACTCTTCCTCACTGCCTTTTGCTTTCTCTTTAACTATTTTGTTCATCTTCTGACTTTTCCATCGTCAGGTGCAGCTTTGCATGATTGTTTTTGTCTGAATTGCATCTCTCCCGGCATATATCTTTTTCTGCATGTTGTTCACCTCACAGTTCTTCCCCACCAGACATGGCTGCGTAATGCGGGTAGGAAGGAAAGTGGAAGTTCCCCCAGTCCTACTTCCTCCCCTATTGCGACCTCGCTCTTTTCAGACCACAAAGCAGCCCCACATTACCCAGATGCCTTTGCACTGACACCAACTCTTCCTCACCGATATGGTGTCTGCACGGTGTCACAAGGTTGGCCTCAAAAGTCTAAACTAGCAAACTGCAAAAAAAAAAATTACTTTTATCTGCAAGACACAGAGAACAAACTCTTATGTAACTTTGTGAGAGTTCATCTATTTATTTGCTTAACTTAAAGAAGTTGGAAGTTGCAAACATTATAGCAGCTCTACCACTGAACATGTTACATCAGCCAAGTGGGTTAATATAATAAAACAGATAACCACAGTGCTCAGTCCAAACACCAGCACTGACAAGAGATTCTCAAGCTGCAGAGCACCACCCCTTCCACATCTCCAATGTTTCAACAGCGACATTACACCAGACAGTCACTGACTTGCAGAAATCTTTTCCTAACATCTCACATTACAACAAAAGTGAGCAGACAAACACTTCAAGCTAGTGTGTGATACCAGATTTCGATGGTGCTTCAACTAGCCTTACTGACTTCTAAAATATGGGTGTGTAACAGAAACTAAAGAGGCGTGTGGGTTGATGTCATATGTGTGAGTGTGTGTGCATATCTTTGCTGGCGTGTGTGAAACTTTAAGGGCCTGTCCAAACATCCACCATTACCTGGCAGGAAAAACAGGAACAGGACTTGTCACCAGCTGATTGCACAACCTTGCTGGGGATTCACACTTGGCTGAAAAAGACTTGGAACTGCTCCCTGCTCTGTAACCTGAAACCCAGAAGACTGGCTACACGCCTCAGACAAAACCAACGCTGATTAAAGTGCTTAGGAATGAAAGATCTATGATGTCACCATTTAAACGCCATACATTGTTGTAAACTCATCTGTGCCAGATGTGTTCATTGTTCATTGTCAGTTGGCTTGAGTACTGGATTAGTCTTGACATGTGGTACACTGGCTGAGCCTTTGTCCAGCGTCATTGTGGTGTGGTTTAGTGTTAATGTGAGTGTGCAACGCGTGTCTGTGTGTGTAGGTGTGAGTGTCAGCAGTTTCATGTACCTTTGCTGCCGTTATGCAGCTCCAACTGTCTGACAGGCTCTGCAGAAGAAGTGGACAGTGGAACCCGACAGAGGAAGTCTTGCAACCAGAACCACTAACCTGCTTAACCAATGCATCCAGAGGAGAAAGAAAAAAAGAATAGCAGCACTCGGGCTGAACTATTTCACCAATCTCTTTTACCTATCTCCTGTCAGTCCTGTATAAACTCCAAGGTTACACAAACACTGGTTCTCACAAATATGATGCAGGGAGCATGCGGACAACACCTTTGGGTTTTATACTTTTCTTCATAAAATATTAGACATGCTGAGTACAGCATCTAAAACACTTCTGTGCTACTTATGTTTCCAGATTGTCACGCAGGATGGGGAGAAGAAAATACATTTAAACCACGAGAGACCTGACAGCTGAAATGGTTAATTGAGCAGACAGGTCGTGGGAGGATGTCAAGACTTCTTCACAATAGTTGTTGTTTGTGTCACTATCTTTACTGAGGGTTCAAAAACATGACATCGACTACAAAAGTTAATTTCCCTGATCTCAGAATCCAGACTAAAGCTTGGTATTATTAGTGTATTAAATCATTATCATTGTATTAAATAGCATAAATGCTTCACACTTAAAACTTCTACAGTGAATAACTTAAAATTTGGCAGACAGACATATTATTTCAAGATGCTTTGGTATGTTCCGAGCTGTTAAGTGCAGAGCGCTTTACATTTTCATACTAAAATGATGTCTTTAATTATCCTAATAATCACCTGCAGTGGACGGTATGGATTTTTTTTTTTTTTTTTTTACAGTAGACTTCAAATTATTTTACACGAACGACCACGGTGTTCCCTCCAAAACAGTTTCTATTGTCAGTGCCACGAAAGCATTCCCCATTTACAATTTTCTTTTCTCTCCTCAGTGTTGATGACATTCCATTGCAGCTCTCAGTAATACCCGCCGGCTTCAATATCATTTCAGAAAACATTTTCTTTGGGATTCTTTCAAAACGTCTTCAAAAAATTCGTCATGGTCCAAATGTAACTAAGATTAAAAATAACTAAAAATGACAGCGATAATCTTTTTATTTGGCCACATATATTGTCTGAGAAAAGTGTTTCTGCTGGAGGAACAGCACAAAGCGAGGGCAGGTGTATCACTCCAGTGCTGAAAGTATGACTCAAGCAGAGATATGATCTAGATGGCAACAACAAAAACAAAAAAATCAACTGACAGGCAGGTAAATAGAGGAATCTGAAGACGAAAAGATACAGTTTGGGGTCTGTTCAGGCTTTACTCTTCTCAGTTTTGCTACCGCCTTCAGGCCGCTTTGATTTGGTGTGTTTGCTGTGTGAGTGTGTGAGCGCAATACACAGATTAAAGAAGTAAGGGGGTGAAGAAGACTGCTCTGACATTTAGAGGCTTCGACAGGCTCTAGCACCCACCTGTTCATAGAGAAAGACCGTAGAGGAACAAACACCACTCATTACATTGGAAACTGGCGAGCCTCTAAGGCTGAGAAGTATGGTGGAGAAGGTCTGGCTGCAAACTCCAATTTTAAAAAAAATTATACTTAGAGAAAGATGCTTTTTTTTGTTGTTGGACAGAACGTGTTTTGCTCCCCACTTCCTTAAATTTGCTTTTCAGTGTGCTCGTAGTGAAGCTGCCAATGCCTGGCATTTTGTTTTTCTTTGTTAGGTTTTATTAACTTTTAAGCAAAACATTTTTAAAACAATAAACTGCTTTGTATTAAATTTTGCTTAAAGTTCGCCTCAATTTAAAGTTTTGGAAGTTTTTGTCAAGACAAAGTAATCAAGCCATTTATTAATCTCTGATAAATACATTCCATAATTGAATTATGAAAAAAAAAAAAAAAAAAAATTCTGCTGAGTCCTTTGTGTCAGCAGTGGGTCACATGACTGATTGCTATCAGACCTTACAAAATAATTAACACCAGCTTGTTCCACAATGTCAGTTTAATGGGAGTGCTTCACAATCAGAGCCTAATTGTCTCACTAAATTATCATTTTCTTTTAATGATTCATGTTAAGGGAAATTAGTCTATTAGGGATTAAATTGCCAAATCACAAATCAATACAATGCACTGTATGTCATTTTATACAATTGTACAGAGCAGTTTTAAAAATTATGTGAATGAATCTTTCAATACGTTTATTGGGAGAGAGACAGGAAGCGATGAAGTGAATCTTGCTCTATTAACAGTATATTATTATATAAAGTGAAGCTTGACTCCAAAGAACAATGACTTGGGCTGATAAGATTCTTTTTTTTTCTAATAACTAAGCCTTCCATTCAAATATATTCTAATATCTGAGTGTCACCTGGTCATCAGCTCAGTGCTTCATCCGGATTTCCATTTCACTGTGAGAATCACATAATTCTACTGGTGGTGACTTTGCTTTCGTGATAATAACCAAAGGACACTTATAACAAGTATATATTATGTTCAAGCAGGGACAGAGAGAGCAGAAAAGACACATTTCCACACATTCCATGACATTTGACTGTTGAACATTATTCACATTTCACCTGATTCAAAACTACATTTTTTTTTCTTCTCTCACAATAAAGTCTTTTAATTGCAAGTAAGGTACAGTTGCATGTTTTGAAAGAAACAATTCAACAATATGTTTGACTTCCTGTTTCAAAATGACCAAAACAGGCAGGTCAGTAGAACCATTTCTTTAATAGAGAGAAACTCATGCCTTAAAATATACATTGTCTTCTTCACAGCAGTGTGTCTTCATATAAGGTCATTGATGTAAAAAAACAAAAAAGGGCTGACCAATCCTCCAACTTCCTTCACCACATTCAGTGTTTAACTGTCCAGAAAAATTATCAAAGAAATTCAATCAATGTGCATCTTTTTGATAAATAAATCACATATTTTAGGACATAAAAATACACAACCATATGCAAATACCTGAGAGCCCATCACATCAGAAAGTTGGTATCAATATCAGAGATGATCTATCAGCACACATTTGTACATAATTTCAACATTCAGTGCCAAAATATACACTGTCTGTATATTATTTCTTAAAAAACACAACACACCCAGAACCCTGCTTTTTTACATTTTTGTAAACATTTTTAAACACACAAAGTTCACAAAACCTATTTGTATTAACATTTCAGCAGAAAAATAGACATTTAGCACACTCACTTTCAGAATTTACAAAAACATCCCCGCAGTCTGTAACAATAACAATGATTTTGATTTTCAAGTAAAGTCCTCCCTCACAGGTAGGGCTGACTGAAGTTTTTTTTGTTGTTGTTGTTTTTTTTGTTTGTTCATATGGCTGCTTCAGTTGATGAGTTTGTTTATAAGTAAGGCTGTCCTTATTACGACATTACTGAGGAGAAAAATATTTTCTGTCTATCGATACTTTGACCGAAAGACAGAGCAGATACCTACATTGATAGATAGCCAGATTTTGTGCCCCAAAATGTTTAAGTACCGTTCTATTAATTATCGTTACCTCTGGAGGGGATTAATAAAGTAAAATCAAGGTAGCGACATTTTACCAGAGGATAAACTCTGTTATTTAGGTGGAACCCTGTCTACACAGATAAGGCTTCGTAGATAACAAATATATACAGGAATAATATGACAGAGGAACGTATGGATTCAATATCACAGCTGCGAGGTGTAAACAATTCCCAGTGCCAAAACTTTACAGACAGTGAGTCTTTATGCCAGCTGGGCACCAGTTGCGCATAAAAGAAGCCACATGTAAACAGAGAAAAAGCTGCCTTTTGTTTACGAGTTGACATTGATCGTAAAAAGCACTGAGTTTAACCTTAGAGCATAACCCGCCATTTATCACAAAAGATAAAAACTAATTTGTGAAAGTAATAATGCTAAACTTCCTGTGAGTTTTCACACCTCCGTTTCCGATGTGCAGCTCTGAGATTGTCCCCTTAAAACAAAAGGCTGAACAGTGTTCTGTTCATGACCATCTTCTGTTGTTCCTACACTTCAAGAAGAAAGTTAGAAAATGCTGCCTAAAGAGACGTAAAGTGCGTGACCGACTGCACCGGGCACAGTCTTATCCGAGTCCTTTCGCAGGGGAGACGGCGACAGCGCAATCTGGCGTCCTTCAACACGCGGGCGAGATCGTGGACGGTTAGACTGGGAGGTGGGAATCTCCCGCTCGGCCCTTTGCGTTTTACATACGTGATCCTTAAACGTTACCGGGGGGGGGGGGGGGGGGGGGTTAAGGAAGGGGGATTTGGATTGCGACAGTTTTGGGAAGTTCCCACGAAGCTGCGGCCGCACTCCCTCGACTCCCCCTCCCCCCTCCCCCCTCCGCGCTGCCCTGTTTTTGATTCCCCTTTGCGAAAGGTCACATGAACGCGGTGACATTACGGCGACGCGAAGAGCGAGATGCAGAGCGCGAGGCTGCATAACAGACGTTAGTGTGCGACACGGTGTTTGTGAGGAGCAGAGAAAGAGGAGTGTTATTCAGGCGAGGTCGGGTCGATAGTGCCACAGTAAGAAGCCGTGGGTAATTCCGCTTCAGTGAAATGTTTTTTGTTTCGACGCGAACGTCCTAACCCGCACGTCGGGATGAACGACGGCGTCGGTGTGCGGAGGGTCGATCGATAAGTTCCAGGAGGGCTTCGTCACGCGCGAATGGTGTGCAGCGCAGTGACGCGCGCGAAGCAGGATGAAAGCAGCTCTCTCAGTTTCAAACAAGCTGCCGTACTCAAACTTTAGTAAACTTGTGAGCAATACAGCCCACGGGTCACCAGGGTGTAATAGTTTCCTGGAGGAGAAACATGGGAAACAAACAAATAGCAAAAACTATTTGTGTGGATTACAAGATAAAAAGATGAGGAAAAAGATGGCCGTGGCTGAAAATGTAAAGGTCACAGGGCTGACAGGGACAATTAGGCAACACTTTGTACTTTCTCAGTCGTCTTCGTGTCGTTTTGCTCCATAATCGATAGTTCTACCTTGTAAGTGCGACGAGTGACGAGAGGCTGAATGTAACGGAGCGAAATAAGTCTCAATACAAGCAACAAATTCAGTTCCATGAGATAGAAACAAGACAAAAGTACAAATGCATGACAATATAAAAATACATGGTTGAAAAATGTATTACATTAATAAACTTCTAATTCATTGTGAGTGACAGAACATTTCCATTCAATCAAATTTCCATAAGACAAGCCCTTTTCTTTAACCTCAATTCAAAGTGGATTTTATTTTTCCAAAAATGGTTGACATGATTTCTTTCCTTTTTTTGTTTCTTCAATTTGACAGTGCATTAAAATTAAGTGATTTACAAGCCACCGACAGGAAGTTGGTGGTTTTCTCTTTCTGTGCCGGTGGTTTATAAGTGCTTTACAAGCCTCCGAGAACTGGAAAAACTGGAGTGCTATGAGTAAAAAAATAAGCAAGTCTAAACCATGCACAATTTGGGAAATATTATGTACAATGTAATATCAGTCCATCAGCCTTTGTAAAGAGTTAGCATTAGCTTTGCTGCATAACTCGCTGCTGCATTACTTCACAAATTAGATATAAAAATGAGATATTATATATGCATGTATGTGTATATATATATATATATATATATATATTTTTTTTTTTTAAATATATATATATATATATGTAAACTATTAAGATTGTGTTTAATTTTGGACACAAAACAAATTAATGATTACTATCGTTACCAATTAACTAATATGATAATAATAATTAATAATAATCTACTATAAATCACACAATTAGAAATTGTGATTTTAGTTTCTGTTTACTGACTTTTTTTTTCCACTTGTATTGAAACCTCTCATACATTACATTTAAAGCCTCCATGGTCTTTCACTAGTATTAAGTCCAAATATTTCCAGTGCTTTTAATATCTTAAATGTATACAATCCGAGTTTGTTTTAGCACATATTAAATGTCTTTCTGTGAGTAGAGACTACCTGAAGCCCAGACATCCTTTCTGGTTGAACTGCAACTTGTTTTAAATTTGATCCCCCCACATCGAGCCCAAAAGGCAGCAACGTGTGCCATTATTCATTCATTACTTCTTAAGAATGAAAACATTCATCATTAATAAAAGCACAAAAGAAGACATTTCCAAATAAGGCAAACATGAAAAACTAGTCAAAGCCATCAGACAGCTACTCTCATACAATTCATAAACAATTTTAAGAGAAAAAAACTAACTTACCTTCCTTCCTCTACTTTAACTGTAATTAAATACGTAGAAAATGTGTCTTTGGCCCATACCTTGTCATTGTTCAACTGTTCAGATTCACAATAAGTAGCTTAAAAAGAAGTCTGTGATTGTGCTACATGTGTCTACAATGCCATTCAACGATGCGGTCTGCGCGGGGATAAGGACGGATATCAGGCTATTGCTCCTTCCACTTGTTTGTCTTTCCCCTCGTCCCCACCCGTCCTCTTACTGGAAGGTGTGCTCACCGCGGACGATGTGAGAGGAGAACTCATAGCGGTCTTTGCTCCGGTGACCACAGATGTTGCACTCCAGTGGATCTCTGTATCCGTGGCAACCCATGTGGATGGTATACATGACGTGGTCCAGGAAGAGTACTCGACAGTGCTCGCACTGGAAGGCCCGCATCTCACGGCCCTCGCGTCCATACACCCGCAACCCTTCCTGGCTCGCAGGCCTCTCCGTGGCTCCTCGCATTAACCCGGCGCCCACGCCCGCCGCACTCCTGGGTGATGCATCTCTAACGCGCTCACCGGAATAGACCACCGCTGGACTGGCTTGAGACCTGAGGCCGGGAGGGGCTCTGCTGCCATGGTAGCCGTGCCTTTCCTGAGGGCTGCTGCGTGCTGAGTCAGCAGAGTCCCCACCGCTGTTGCTGGGTGATTCTTCATGCCCTGGTTGGGATGGCTTGCCCTGCCTGGTTAAAGCAGTGGGGCCGTTTGAGGTGGGATGGCTGGGGAACTCATGGGACTGAGGTGGCTGCGGTGGCAGCGTGTCACAGTTTGCTCGACGCTCTGTCCGTTGGCCCAGAGGCAGCGTGTGGTGGAAGAGGGGGTTGACCATGGGCACCACGTCAGCCATAGAAAGAGGAGGGCCAGGATGGTGGAGCATGGGGCGAAGGGTGTCTGACCCGAGGTATGTGATGGCATTGTTAATGGCCTGGTCCATCATGTGAGCCGGCATCAGTTCAGCCTGATTTTCATACTTAAGGCCCATCTCGTAGCCTATATCAGGATAGCTGTAGCGAACCATCTTTTCACCTGCAAACAACAGAAGCACTATGACTGCGTGCAATTTACAAGATAATACCAATTTCAATTCATAGGAAACAAACAGAATATAGATGCAATAGTATAAGTGGAGGGAGATATAAATAATATGCACAAATTTAAGCGCCGCTTTAAATTTCCTTTGTAGCCAGTCAAACTTACATCTTGCTGATAGTTTATATCTTGTTTTTCACCTTTTGTACGTGCTGTTCGACTCTAATGAGGTGGAAAGCCCCATCCATCTACAAATGAACTGTTTAACCCCTCCAGAGCAGGGATGCGGTGAGCTGTTTTCTCTCGATAAGAGCAATGGCAAAGTTACAGGTGTACCTAACCACAGAGAGAAGAACATTTCCTTGCCTCTCCGTCATCTGCTTGCTCTAGTTTGTTCAATCTCTTTTTTTAATAGTGTGGTAAATAAAAAAAAGAAAAAAAGAAAATTCTGAAAAAAAAAATCTGTGCTCATAAGTAGGGCATGCTAATTGTGTGATATTATATAATATTATATGACAACACGGGGAAGGAAGTGAAAACTAATATACATGAAATAAGCTCGAAAACCAAAAATGAGGTACGTTAATGACAAACCTCCATTCTGTTAACGTAGAAGTAAAATCAGTTGCAAGTTAGCATGTGATGAGAATTTAATGAATTCAATCTAAGGTACAAATACAACTTTTGTTTCACCCCAGTAAAAGAAACCCACTGAAATGCTGCATAACTCAAGCTGAGGTAAAAGCCATCGTAAAGATGAAAAGGACATTGCATGGTAGTCCATCAGAGCAGAACATGACAACCAATCATTTCAACTGACACCTCGACTTCAGACTCAGAGCAGATTAAATAAATAAAATTGTGTTTATCAAACTGTTCTTCTTGCTCTCTAACTGCATGTCACCTTGAGTACTTCAAGTTATTGACTGTGTTTGAAATACTCACCAACAAACTTCTGAGGTGTGGTGCTCTTCCTCTTGCCCACATTGCTGTGCAGCCTTTCAATAACAGGTGGCCGATCAAAGGTTGCCATGGTGTTAGCTTCCGCCATTGGCCTCGGCTCTCTCGGACCCTCTACTTGAAACGTCACGAAGGCGATTACAAAGAGCACAAATGTTAAAAAGACAATCCAAGACACCGAGATTACTCAAATGAACAAATCACTTTAATAATAAATACTAAATCTTTTAGTCATTTAGCTGTTTGCACGATTATAATGTTTAATAAGAGACTGAAACTCAACAATGACCTCAGTTTACCATTACGTCATTAATCTGATTAATCCCACAGGAAATGTTTTATGTGTTGCTCAGGTTTCTTTTTAAGAATGAATAATTGAATGAAGGCACCTAAGCAGTTAAACAATTAAGCATACATTGCATAAGAATGATTTGAGTAAATTGAATAGAGTAAATTATAAATAGATAACCTTCTGTATGACTGCAGTAGTGTGTATTGTCTAATTTATTCATGACAGACTATTTTTCTTTAAAGGATTTCTTCCATGATGCACAATTGTATTACATGGTGGTAGCAAAGGAAATCTGAGCAAATCTGTGAGCGAACAGCGACTATTTGAGTCAGAGGGGAGACTTTTAATAGAGAATATTACAATAATCGATTGTGAAAACAAGAAATCATGCTTTCAAACTGAGAGAGCAGTTTGACTAATGGCAGTGATATACCCACATAGTGTTAATTACTAATTAATCATCCATAAGTAAGCTGTAAGTGTGAAAAACAATGTCCTCAGTGATCTGTCACTTATGCAACACTTCATTGCACTATGTTATGGTTTATGTTACTGTTCATGGTTTCACTTTTACTATTCACCTGTGTAAGGGCCCGTGTTGGTGTTAGGATCCAAGCCGATACCCTGCAGGTAACTGTGGCAGCGCTCTTTATGTTCTTCCAGGGATGTGCGCTGTTTGTAACTCCGCCCACAGTAGTTGCACTTGTGTGGTTTGCCAACTAAAAGTGAAGACATTGGAAGGAGAGCATATTTATTTCATTCACCGCTGCAGAGACAGAGAGTGGGCAGCGTCCAATGCCGCAGTATTCAGGCGGTGCGTAGTAGTGAACACGGTGAGCAGTTAGTAGTACAAACAAACCAAAAGCGACCGTCTGAGATCATGGAGGTTCCACTACTAGTGTGAGGATTCCATGCATCTGTTGCCAGACAGAAACATAAGCTGTGGGCGACAAGAGATAGTTGCACTGTAAAGTCTTCATTTCAAAACGCTTTCGTCTGTGAAACATGCAGTAAACTCCCACTTGCTGTGGCACATCATGAGTGAATAATGGAGTTGATCATGGATCCCATGGTGGCGGTAGGAAACTAACTCCAAGTTAAACGGCCATGGAGGTGGAGTGTGATTCATTGTGCCATTTCTGTTTTATTCAATTCCTTCCTTCCAAGACAAGTGGAAAGATGAAGACGTCTTCTTTATATCTTTATCAGTCAGGCCGTCAGCCATTCAATTCTTCCATCCATTCACTGTTTTCATGTAAAATCGCTAAATCAATGGATTATTAAGTTTGTGTTTGAGTTTAATTAAACTCTAAGCAAACTTTACTAAGCCGTTGACTTTTGTGATTTAAATACATTATTGTACACTAGGAAGGCTCTTAGTTATGAGTTGACCGTTGAGTAACAGGACCTGTTTCCGTATTGTTGTTGTAAAAAAAAAAAAAAGAAAAAAAAAATCCCACTGAGGCAGCTGCTGCGCTGTGCTGAGAGGAGAGGTTGTTGTCCTGTGTCAGGGTTTACTCAATACTAATGTAATGACTCACAAAGGGAATCAGTGGCCACATGAGCATGCACCCATGTGACCCAGACACCGTTATTAGAAATGCGATGCAGTGAGACAGTCACTGCCATAATGGTGACAGCTATTACTAGAAGATGTACAGGTCATTCAGTGCTGTTCTCACTGTGAGAACAGAGAAACCAAACATGTTTCAGTGTGAGGCTGACTGACACACACACACACACACACACACACACACACACACACACACACACACACACACACACACACACACACACGCTCTTTCTCTCAGAGTGGTATGTTAAGTCAAAAACACTGAATATATTCTGAAACAAGTAACTCAGA
The DNA here is from genome assembly GCF_022577435.1 of Embiotoca jacksoni. Classification (NCBI taxonomy): domain Eukaryota; kingdom Metazoa; phylum Chordata; class Actinopteri; family Embiotocidae; genus Embiotoca; species Embiotoca jacksoni. The sequence goes on from NW_027185340.1 coordinate 12,431,173, forward strand.
AATTAATATAAAATTTGTTATTCAAAATGCAGCATTGTCTAAACTAGACTTTTTCTTTGATGATGATCTGTATGAATGAATTACTTGTAACAGTGGCATGACCCGTCGAGGCCAATCTCATCAGCATGCACTTGCTTTTTCAGTGAATCATGAGGAATGATAATAGATTTTCAGCCGTATATGTCATTCAGTACTTTTGTGGTTTGTGAATGACATTGTATCAGCAGAACTCGAAACTGGGGTTTATTATCTTTTTTTTTTTTTTTTTTTTTCCTGAGTATGAGCAGATACAATGAGTGGTAGCTAATGACAAAGGGTTTCAGTATTATTGAAGCGTGGGTAGGTGTACCTGCAGGGTCATCGCAGCAATATTCATTCTGAGTACTGAAAGAGTTACTTCAAAATGAGATGTCATCATGGAAATAATGTTCTTTGCTGCTTTCCAGCCGTGAAACTCTTAACAGCGGAGTAGGCAGTATTCAATATTACTCCCTTGTTCTCTGTGGCTCACATCTACACGCTGTCTCACACGCATCATAGACTTCATTAAGTTTTCATATCTAGCCGCCCACACACAACCTTGTGCAGATGTTGGATGGACCAGAAGAATCCACCTTTCGCTGCTATTCTTATTCATGCAAATACTCCACATTGTGAATGCAGACTCACTTGACTGATTGCAGTTGGCCAATAAATAGGAACTTGCTTGAATTTAGAAATATTTAAAATCGTTCACTTTTCAAGTCGTGATATTCCTACATTATTAATTCACCAAACAACAAAATTTCAACTTCCAATTTAACATTCAGTCTAGCATGTTCTTCCTCTGTGCTGTCTCTCACTCTAGCCTTACATTTTTCCTCACCTGACCTCTCTTTCTTTGCTTTATTTTTCTTATTTCACTACACCTGTTCTTCCTGGCGGGGCTCCAGACCAGAACTGCCAAGTTTGCAGCACTCAGACTGAGCCTGAGTCCCCGGACATAGACGAGAGTAAGGATAGCACAATTTGGCAACATCAAATCCCTCACATTTCCCACTGAATGATTGGAAGAAGGCATCAAACTTACTGCTTTACAGGTAAAAAAAAAAAAAAAAGTTTTGGGGGCGTTTACAAACAAATTCAGCTGAACAATGAAGGAAGTGAAAGCAGGAAAATGTTCATGGTTGATGGTGGAAGACAAATGTGGGCTTAGATAATAAAATGGTCATAAAAGAAGCATGTAAGTAAAACTAACTGGGAAATTACAGACTTGCAAAAACACATAAATTGCACGCAAACACATGAATGCACATGCGGATACAAAAGTTACCTCTACCTAAAAAGAGAACTATGTATGAGTAACCCCCGTGGGGGCATCACAGGCAGAAATGACGGTATTGTCTGACCTTGATTTCAAAGGCACAACAGAGGGGAGAGCACATCCTCCGATAGGAAAGTGGGTTACAGTTGAGAGAGACAGCTAGCGCTCCCCATGCTTTTTTTTCAACAGATAGTTTCCTCCTTAGCGAGTCAAGCGACTAAGGAACAGCATGTCCTTGGTACCTAACCACAAAGCACTCAGCGCGCTCTATAACGTGCACATAAAAAACACCATCTATCCAAAAACAATGAGACAGATGCACCAACCACCATCTGTACTGCGCCTCTTGCATTAGACACCAAGTCACACATAGGAGAGTATTTACAGGGAGGATATGAAGCCTGTATATCGGGTTTTTTTGAGACATCAAAGAGCTATGAGCGATTTGGCTTTATAATGGTACAGTTTAGTCCTAAGATCAGTGAAATCTCCATTATCTTAAAGACAGACACAAAGCGGCATTACACATTATTACACAATTTTTTTTTTGCATGGTTCTATTTAAATATTGAACTCCCTCTAAAGTTCAATCCTAGGATTAAAACCCTTTTTTTTTTTTTTTTTTTTAAAAACAGATTTCCAAAGCACTTCTGATGAATGAAACAAACGGTCTTCTGGGTAACACGAGCGGATAACTGAAAAGGGGGTGAAGAGGAGGCTTACCAGCATGAGTGCGTAAATGACCGGTGAGGGCATCGCGCCGCCGGCAGGCGTAGCTACAGAAGGGGCATTTGAATGGTTTTTCCCCCGTGTGCAACTTGATGTGTCGCAGCAGGTTTCCCTTCTGGGTGAATGACACACCACACTGGTTGCACTGGAACGGTCTGTCACCTGACAGAGGTAGGCACAGGAAGTCAATACCACACTCATTGTGGAAGAATATTTTTTTTTTTTAATATATCAACAGGCCTGCAAACATCTTTTCTCTCTTACTGGACTAATTTACTGTCTGTGTTGTTGTCACTGACAGCACACCTTAACCCCCTATGTGCAGTAACTACTGACAACTGCATTATAATTTGGAAATGTGGCAATCATAAAATAAAACAACTGTTCAATGCAATCTCTCATAAGGATGAGAACCTCCTTGTTAGTTTTCAGTTTTTATGGGTAAAGACTTGAAAATATTACAACTCATGGAAATGAGGACATGTTTATTGGCACTTTACTGTGTTTGACTTTTTCATCACACGGACATGCAGACATTATGTGGAATTAAATATTTTTGGATCATTATCTGATAAGAAGTTACGATACTTTGCCAGCATTTAGAAATAATGTGGACTGAAATCAAATTAAGTCAACCGCCCTTTGTTAAAAAAAACTGTATGAAACTAGTGATCTTCTGTTGGACTGTAATGAATTACTCCATGACGTAAATTAACTGTGACTTTCTCAGACTAAAACTTGATTGAACTGAACCTGCATCCTCTCCCCTCATTTGCTTCATTTCAAAGATGGAAAGTCAGTGTACTGTAGATTTGCAAGTGAGGACATGGTACAATGTCTAAGTATGTCGGCTGCTCACACAAAAAAGTGATTATACTGTATATTCTTGAAAGTGTATGTGTGTTTGTGTCCTTTGCACTGGGTGTATGGTGTATTTTCTTTTGTGTTGATGACTGTCTTCTGTTCTAATGACAAATCTTTTGATCTGCACCCAGTTGGAAAAGAGAAATATGATCCTAATGCTGTGACACACACAGCAGTCATGCCTTCAGTTGAAACAGGTTGTAGGGGATTCCTAGGATATTTTTTCCTTGATAATAATTCCAAGACAAAACTATTGTCTTTCAACAACAACAAAAACCCCTAAAAAAAACAGAAAGCACTCCACACCCACTGTTGAGGAACACAAATGATCTCTGACTCACTGAAGATGCAGAAATAAACACACCGCCCCGAGTTTAATGGTTGTGGATTGGTAATCCCCAAAGATATTCATAAAATAATGTGTGACTTGTACCGGCCGGCTTCTTCACATGCTTTTAATGTCTTTTCATACAAAATTAGTACCGTTTGATTGTCGATTTCCTGCATCAGCTGTCACATTTGGCCCAGATAATCCATCCTGTGAATTGCTTAGGCTGCCAGTCAAGGATTCCTCCAAAGCTAGTCCTTCGTCCCCTGTCTGTCCAATTTCTTCAGGGACTGGGCTTCTGGTGTCAGCCTCCTCTGCGATTTCTTCCTCTTGTTTAATTGCCAGCTCTGTAAAAAACAAAATATACGGCAATCCTGAGATGCTATAAATGTACTTTTACAATACAATGGAAAGGATTAAGGCAGGAGGCTGAGCTTTGGACTGTGAAGGCCTGAGATGATCCATATTGGTGTCAGTAAGTGGAGGTAGAAAGGACATAAGGTTACTTTTATGGGTTCAATGTGGACGGGGAATCATTTTAACTTGGCATCTCAACTCAGACAGCATTAGGATGGACCGACACGATGACAAGAAGATAGTAAGAAAAAGAAAACAGGCTGGTCTGGTTTCTGGCTGTCCCTGGGGAGAAAAGGAGTGTCAGAGGCCCATTGCTGGCTGCTGCTGACTAGCAATGGGAGACTGGCTGGATGACAAGGGTAAAAAGATTGTGTAATGCTGTGTGGGTGTATGGGTGTGTGGGTGTGTTTGGGTGTGTGTGTGTGTGTGTGTGTGTGTGTGTGTGTGTGTGTGTGTGTGTGTGTGTGTGTGTGTGTGTGTGTGTGTGTGTGTTTTGAAGTGGGAGTTGGCGGGAAACTATTTAGCTGCTGCAGTCTCTAGTTATCAGTCATCAGCAATTAGTACTGCTTGTGTGCAATTAGTTACATACTATATACAGAACACAACCTGAAAAAAAGTTTGAATAATTAAACCTACAGTGCCGGACTTCTTTTACACATAAGTGTCAGCTACATTCAAGTCCCTTCTAAACTAGTTCACACTATAATGATTCAGCCTATAACCACCAGACCAATCAGACAGCAGAGTTCTTAAATGTGGTGTCTGGTGAGACATTCCCTCGCTGGCCAGATGAATGCATACTGAGCATGCTTTATAACCAGAACATGCGCATTAGGAACTTCTACCAGCCGAACCAGCTAACTTCCAGTTTAGTTCTAAGCTAACTTGAATGAGGGAAAATAATTAATTCGTGCGGCTGCTCTACACTATACACAAGTTATTGGAACAAATGGATCGTGAACTGAGTCATTTTGCGGAGGTTGTGAGACTCAATTTATTCACTGATTTCTAGCCACAGCAATAGAAACGGAAAAGGCTACAGTGGAGCCTATGGCATAAGCGCATCTCAACAGTGTCTTTACTCTCACTGGCAGAAAGGAGACAAAGTTCACCACTGCAGATTTAAACCAACATTTTATTTATTATGAGATAACCTTTTTGTCATTCTTTTTGTTTATCGTAACCCTGCAGCATAATATTTTTCTTGGACTTAATTAAGAAATTAAAGCCATCAAAAATAACACATTGGCATCACGGAACATTATAACACTCGTCTCCTAGCTACAGACTGCCTGTCTAATTTACAGTTTTACACTAGATCTGCATATCAAGAACATTACAGAAATGAACAAATATCACAAACATTGATAGATGCTACCGTGCTTGAGTATTGTACTGAAATTTAGCCCATTTCCAGCCATTTACACTGTGATCAAGCAGACTGTACCAAGTTCCTTGTGCTTGGTGTGTAAATATGTCATACACAGCAACATCAGAACCATTTGCATGCTCGACAGAAATGAGTCTGCTTTGTTTGAATTATAAATTCACAAACCCTTCTGAGACAAGTTATTCTGTTATGTAGTTGAACTAAACGTAATATATTCCCTATTATTAAATGTGACTTTGTCCCCACTACAGCTGTGACACACAATTCACAATAAAGAAACAGCATTTTTTAAGTCAATACTGTATGTTTCCAATGGCTTCGTTTGTACAGAAGAACACTTATCCTAATACCCAAGTTACAATTGAGCCTCATCTTCGACAGCTGTATCCTGGCAACACGGAGCAGACCTGAATGTCCTTGCTATTCAGCTCTTTGCATCTTTACATCTGTCTCTCCAGTGTGGCAGAGCGAAATGCATTGCGTGGTCAGATGAGGATACATTTGAAACGGTTGCCAAGACAAATCATCAGCTAAATCTCCATTATGTTAGAGATATACACAAAGCTGTGGAAGAGTGTGGATACGTTACACAAGAATAATCATGATGTGTTTTTTGTATATTTCCATCTCTCATCTAGATACAGTGCAGTACAGTAAGATTCATCAGAGTTTTCCATATTCAAACGGAAATCCAGGATGAAGATCACTATTCATTGAGAGGTTGATTTAAAGGAAGGAAACATTATGAAGAGATTCTGCCGTCTAGCCCGAAGGGTGTAATTCTATTCTTCTGTCGTTTATTAGTCAGAGTACACAATACAAAGATAACTGCTGTGAAGTTTCTGTTCAAGCTTGCAAGTTTAAGAGTTTGCTGCTGAAATTTTCATGCTCAACAGATGATGTGTTGCAGCCCTTCCTTTGCAACACAACCTCAAATAGCAAATCATGTTAGGCAACTTCCAGAATGACAACAGCTCTTATCTGTATAGAGTATCTCCCTGTGAAAACCATTGCCCAGCCTGCCTCCTTGTATCTCTAAACTTGTGGGAACCAAGCTTCTCTTTTTCTCACTCGGCTCTCTCGTCTCACTTAGTTTCCCCTTTTCTTACTTTGCTGCTTCACAGTGACATTGCTAGGTATAATCTGAGATATTCATTCAATAGACTGAAGGAACCAAGTAATACTTCAGACTACATGCCATAAAGTACAAGTGCAATATGGTAGAAATGTTTTGTACAAAAGCTCTTACTGTGGAAACTACTGCTACTCACTATCACACCGTGTTCATCAGTTCTTTATTTACTGACTGAAAACGTCTTGATTTGAAACAAGACGACTATTTTCTTCTTGTTCTCGTAAGGCATATGTATTCAAGGTGCTCTGCCAATTCCCCCTATGATCTGTGGTCACCTTTCTCTGATTCTTCTTTCCATGATGCAACATATATTTTCAATAGCACTGAAGGCCAGCCAGTCAAGGTGCACACACCGTGTCATTTGTCTCTCCATGTCAACGGTATCTTCATATGTATGCAATTCGCGCATGCTGTGGGGACTGATGCATGCCAATAGTATGACAGATGGCAGTTTTTCAACATCCATTTTTCCCCAAAAAACAGCAGAAATGTGGACTCATCTGACCACGGCATACATCTCCACTGGCTTTCTGACCACCTGACATGAGCTCAGGCCCAGAGAACTCGACAGCATTTCTGTACAGAATAGCTTTCTTCTTGCATAGTAGAGCTTCTGACTGGATTTCCTAATGCAGTGTCATATTGAGCAAAATAACAATGGTTATACTATATGGCTATATTTATCCTAGTAGCATGCTGGTTTTTAATGCAAAACCATCTGAGGGCCATAGAGGTCATGCACCTTCAGAAGTGCTTTCCAGCCTTGCCCTGCACAAATTAAAGTTATTCTAGATTTACTGAATCTTTTCACAATATTATGCATGTCAGACAATGTGAATATAATATGACTATTTGACTCTTATTTTACCCCAGACCCAACTTTCTTGAAAAAGTGTTGCAAGCATAAAATTCAAAATGTATATTTTGAAAAATACAATTAAATTGGTCTTTGAAAAGATTGGACATCTTTGTATGGTTGTCGGTTAACAAAAAAGGTTCAAGAGAATCAACAAGTCACAGATTCTTGTTTTTATTGGATTTTAACACAATTCCCAACATTCTGGAAATGGGGTTTGTGTTTCACATTAAAGATTGTGTCGCAGTTTGCAGAAGAACAGTAACCTTTCTGTGCTCAAAAAGCTATTATTGTGAAAGAGTTTCATTAAAACAACAACATTCAATGATAGGAATGAATGCTTCTCTCGATTACAAACTGTATGGTCTTTAAAAGGAGAATCTGCCTGTATGAAAACTGCAGTTGTTCTTGGCAGACAGCAGAAATGTGCACCTATTAATTGAGCACTCACCACCGGGGGAATTAGGACCCTGAGGAACTGTCTGTCCATTAGGTGCTGACATATCCGCCAACATTCTCGAGTTCTCCTTACCAGGAGAGCATTGGCCGTTACCTGGGAGACACAGACACAGAGCAATCCTTATTGTGCTGTACAATACAGCGGTTCTACAATATGTACCACCATTGTGTGAAAAAAAATAAATCAATTTTTGTTGTCGTGATGTTACAGATTCAACTGAATGATGAGGGTTCATGAAACATTTTCAAAACCCAAGGTTAAGAAGAAATATTTGCTGAAAATTTAGCATTTAAAAATATATATTAGAATGATATTATTATTATTGGCTATGATAATACAATCCACACCTAACATGAGACATATTTCTGGTCTATTTACTTTTATAGTGACAAAGAATAGAGGTAAATCAAATGTCTAGCTGAGCAAACATGTCATATGATAGACAGAATAAGATAACGAAGGCTTGTGACTTCCCCTCCCATATTTAAAAAAGATTCTTTATTTTCAGATTTCCTTCTAGATCTGCGTGGTCAGTATGGAGGTCGACATACAGAATGCAGAAAACTAAACTGTCTTTATGCACCTATGGGATCCTAATGTCCAGCAAATGTAGATCAGATTGCATCCTCTCAGCAGTCTGTACAGAACCCAGGCTATGGATAGCTCGGTGTCTACTCAGAGGGAGAGCAAACCAATCCCTTATCCCCTTACACCCCGGCCCCATCAGGGTCACGCGAACAATACAGTGGCAACAGGCAAACGCCCCCTTCTGACCCAGGTGTCAGATCCCTTAGGAACCACAGTGAGGTATTTAGTACCAGCACTGCCGAGTTAAAACATTTTTTCAAAGAATAATCTATTATGTCACCAGACTGCCTCGTGTTTAAATCCAATGTGGCAATAGTGGCATTTGAGGAATAGCCAGTGAAAATCAAAGGAGAGCGAAATGTGCTAGATCTGAAACCACTATATGGATGCTTTGTTGCAATTTGTTGATGCTGAATATGTCTGAAATGATACCATTATACATGAAAAAGGAAATCTGTGTCAGATCTCCTCTCGCTGTGACAGCTCCCTTTAATTTGACAACCTAGTCTGCGGTATTGTTCCATTGTAGTGGCTGCCTCACTGAGTGGGGCTTACTGGGAGACGTTGTCCATGACACAATCCCTGGGCCTGGGCTCAGGTTGCACAGGTTGGGGTTGGAGGAAATCTCAGGTGACCGACACTGGCTATCCCTTGGCAATGCTGTCCTGGAGACAGGAGTGGCCCAGATTTGTCATGAAGGATTTTCCATTACTGAAACAGATGCTGACAGATGCCTAACAGCACCACAGCCAGGCCAGTCTGAGGCATAAACTATTAGCTTTGGGTTGTCTGGGTTCAGAATGTTAAAACAACATCCTCCATTAACAAAAATGTCTTATTAGAAACAAAAAGAACAGGTCAAGGTAAAATCCTTCAACTGTTAATAGTATGGGTTTAATATTATTCAAAAGCTATTATATGTTTGCAAACTTATGTATAATGCAGTAAATATGATGTCAATAAATCAGACTTGTCATCAAAGGCCAAGTGTCCCAGTCTTCAGACCACAGTTGGCAATCAAAGGAAGAATCTTATATTAGGCTAATTTGTTGATTACAATGGTCAGATAGAACCACACAGCGAGTGTATTTCCACACAAAAACTTTTGAAAGTTTGCGTTGGTGCCCCACATTTGCTGAGTCAAACCTAGATGAACAGTAAGATCAGGAGATCAAACAGTAGAGACTTGCCGGGGAAAAAACTACTTTGAATTGTCTACCAAATTGGGATGATTTATTGTGCTGGCAAGTGGAAAGGAACAAATGCATACTCATGAATCTTGTAGGTGTATTAGTTGCTGACTTCATTGACACCAACCTAAATATATCTAAAGGAACAAAAAAAAGGCCTCCTGTGAAAAGGCGTCCATTCCTGGCTTGTAGGGTTCACACAACATGGCTTCTTTATTTTTTTTTTGTCAAACCTTGAATCATCCTTAAGGCACAGATTACGAACACGCACACAAAAATATACCATAAATCCAAAAATATACAAATGCATGTAAAACATGAGAAAATGTATAGACACACCTTATTCCACACATTTTAAAGACGCACTAACGGTAAATTGCCACACCATGCATGCACTGGTGTATTTACCGCAAGATCTTAAAAACTGATTGAAAAACTGCGTCACCCCCGGATGGACTTTAATTATTGTTGAAATGGTTGTAAAGTTGGTATTTCAGCAAAAACACTGTGGTTCGACAGCCATTCATCCTCCTTACCTGGCAACAATTATAATAATCAGTTTCTCTTTATAAACACCTCAGCTAAATTACAATAGATGTTGATTCCCCCCCCCCCAGACTTAATCAGTAGTTTGTCAGTGTTAGCAATGACAAGCCATACTGAGCACTACTACCTCAAACACAAAACATCTGAATATCATGAGTTAGGATGATTGTGTAATGTTAAGTATATAACTAATGCAGTATTTACTAAATTTGTTTAATGCATAATAAATCACTTTTCTTCATATATGTAGCATATTAATGTACTTTTACAGTTCATGTAAACCATTTTGTGGTATGTTTCATAAATATTTATATATTTGATACTTTGTTAGCAGCCAGTACAGGAGAGAGAATGAGATAATTACATTGTTTGAAACAGAGGCCTGTATGAGTGATAAAATGACTATGTGCGTGAGAAAGACAATAAAGGTCATGTGAAGCCGCAGGATAATCTGTGAGAGAGTCATTGCAGGTGTGATAAATTATAATTGTGTGTAAAAACGTATAGCAGAGTATGATAACCTATAGAGGACAAAATGACTGTGACAAAGAGAGTGCACTTAGTTGAAAACCATAGCAGGAGAAGTAGAGGTGTGCCATATTGTTACATTCACGATAATATCACTCTAATTTAAATTTGATTTGAAAAACATTCATATCGTCACAATGGCAATATTTCAACTTCTTAACATCATAATGTCACAGCCTTATGCAGCACAACAGTATGACATACATTATGCGCATAATTTGCACACTGCAACAATAACTTCAGTAGTTTGGAGGTTGTTTGGTTCCAAAAGACAAAATATACAACAAATGAAGGTAATGAGAACATTTGAATTCAACCTGATATAATTTGATATGTCAGTAAAAAAAGTAACATTGAATTGTAATAGTATATTGAAATGAGTAATAAACTATATTCCAGTATTTTGCCATATCATCAAAAATATCACTATCACAGAAATACCCTGGAATATTGTGATATCATTTTAGGGCCATATCGTCCACCCTCAGTGGGGCGGTTGAATAAACAGGCACCTTATATTATTTAGAGAATCTTTAGTACTTTTAATTAAGTTAAAGATCTGACTACTTCCTCCATGACTGGTATAAAGTGTGGATGTATGTGTGGTAGTTCAGCCTCAGTGTGTAAATCCTCTCAGAGCCTTCTATGAACTTCAGTTCTTATGTTGATGCCTTCCAGATTCATCTTCGATCTTTATCTCTGTGTGTTTGAACTGGACTCAAACATTTCCATTTAGGAGAGAAAATGTTTGCCTGTCCAACATGCGGTATACACATACACACAATCAGGGCTTTTTACAAAAAGTAGTCTAACTGAATAGAAAACTGCTCAATATGGCAACACACTACCCAAAGACAGAGTACAATTGTCTTTAGTTAATTTAAACTTTTTCTCATGCATATGCAAACTACAAGGATGCATTTTGTCTCAATGATACCCTTGCATCAACTTTGTATGCACTCCTGCTACCTCTAAACGTAACGTTAACAGTTTGACTAAACTTTCACATTCTCTTTTGCATTCATTTCTGTTTTACATATATTATCATGGTTGAGTACAGCATGAGACTACGTTTAGGACTGTGTACATAAGAGTACATTTTTTTTCAGATGTATTATGTTAATTGGACAAATATGTTTTCATATGAGAGGGGATAGTAGCATTTAGTAGTGTCACAGAGTGTAGTAGTGTATTATGATGATGATGTGTGCCACAACAGGTACTCCGTTTGAGCGACAATTTAAAAGGAAAAAATAGTCAGCAGTCACGGCCAATTAACTGGGGATATAGTAAAACACATTGGAACAACAAGGATGTAAACTGCTGTTTTCATAAAGATGTACGTTTACTGCAGTCATGCTAACACAATTTTTTCAAAAAGTAACACTTCAGAAGCGACTCAGTCGGACAGCAAGAGGAAGAGCCTGCTTCTTCCACCGCCCTACCCCACCTGCCAAGTGTACCTACAAGCACAAACCCCCAATGGAGACCTAAAAGTCCCTGCTGATGTCATGAACACCGTGCTACCTGTTTTGAAATATGCACACATAAGCGAAATAGAAGGGTGGCAGGGAAGGTATTGAAGAGACCTGCCCAAAGGAAACCAGCAAAGGGCAATGGAGCACCACAAAGTGCATATCCAGTATCTGCTGCATTCAACAGGATGTTACTAAGGCATCGTTTTCTGTACTTTTAAGGGGTGAACAGGAAAAAGGCTGCACTCGAGGGGAAAATCCCTTGAAATGTTTATGGTGTTGTGATTGCAAAAATATGTTTGTTTTTTTGCATCAGCATTGTTTCAAAATGTTGGAAGAGTTGTGAAAGTCAAAATAAATGTGTAAGTCAGTAAAGCAATAGGTCATAGATGCAATTATCACCCGCAGCATCGGTACATAAAAAAACATTCTGATATCATGGATATGCTCTCCTTTTGTATAAAGTATGGGTCAGAGTGTGTTGAATGTAATGTGGAAGCAACATGAGTACTTACAAGCACGGTAGTCTTCAGGAGATTCCATTTCAAGTGCTTTGGGAGTAAGATGAAAAACATTTGGAATATTACTACATTAGCTACATTAACTGAGCTATACGTCTGAGTAAATGCCATTCAATAAAAATGTGAACCTCCAGGATTAACCTCAATCAAGTTTGACATAAATGTCATGAACATGATACTATAAAAAAAATTTAAAATCCTACTTATTCAAAAATTCAAAGCTGCTAAACATGACATGCATGACTTCCAGTGTACATATGTACATTACTACAGCAATATGTCTGTGCAGTTCTCTTTTTAGAGAAGTAGTCATGTATATTTAGCAAGCTACACTCTCAACTATTTAAAATGTGTGAACAGCCACGTTATAGTTTCACATTCTTTATATACATAAAAAAAAAAAAAAAAACTGTGTCTGAATAGTAGCTATTGCTTTGATGGTCCATGAAATTACACATTTATGGTATACATTGTATTCATCTCACCCCCCTTTAAATTGAAGTAAAATGCTGCCATTGATTATTCAAGCAAGAGTGGTTGATTATTAAACAACCAAAAGAAAACTAAAAATATACCGCCCACTACAAAGATAGAGTAATAGCAGTTTTGAAAAATGTTAAAAGGAGCCAGATTAATTAGTAAAATTCATTGAAATACATTTGAACTTTGTGTGCAAACCTGGTATCAGACTGACCAAGCATTTAACATAATACATTGTATTAATTGAAACTCAAACAGGTGAAAGTCAACTGTGCAGAGATACAATGTAACGCCTCATGTTTGAAATTCAAGTTATCTAAACACTAATCGGAATGTTAATGTATGGTCTCCACGGGCACCTTTGAATTTGTAAATAAGTTGCAAGTTGGTTAGCTGTTTTATAAATTACAAACTGAAGTTGGGTCTTATCGTTTTATTTTATATATTTTATATCTTTACATTTATCATTGAGTCACAGAGTTGTTAAGGTTAAGAAATGTAAAGCGAAAGGTATAAGAATGATAAAAAAAAAAACACTGTCAGAAAGACTAGCGACAGACTTCTTACAGCAAAGTTTAAAGACACAAAACATTTGTAAATGTCACAGCGCAACTGCTGCTTCCTTGAAGTACAAACAGTGTAACTATTTATTAGAAGGAAAAACCATGCAGGCCAACTGCTGAATTACCCACATCCTTTCTCAGTTTCTTTGGATTTTTATGTTCCAATACAGTGAAACAAAGATACAGATGTAATTTTCTCCACAGGTCTGAATTCTTAAATGAGCTTCCACCTGTAGTTACAAGGGGGGAAATATGGCCAATTCACAGTTCCAGCAAGTTGGCAAACTACTCGTTTCAGATTCTGATTAGTTAAGTTTACATGAAAAACTTCTTTCCCGCTAAGCTGAAAAGTGAAACTTGAAAGCAAAACAAGAAAGTAATATGCAATAAATACAAAAAGTTGTATTCAAATAATTACCTTCAAGTGTCTCCCCAGTGCAAATTTAGTTGGTATTTTCACTCAAGGAAGGAAGGAGGAAGAGGGAGAGGGGGGCGGGGGGGCGAGTTGTCTCCACCTCCCTTTAAAAGGCACAAAAAATAAATAAATAAATAAATAATAATAAAAAATAAATCTAATTTAGGGTGTCTATGTAGTCCAGTGATGTCTCCCCCAATGAAAGAATACTTTTTTTTTTCATATCAGCATGTTTCAGTCCGTTGAAAATGGAAAAAAAAATGAACAGTTAATAAGTTGAGAGGAGCAGAGAAAAGCTGAGGTGCGCATCTATAGTGTCCAACAGGTGACTGTTGCTGCGTCAAAGCCTCCTCTTTACGCGCGTCCCGTCGAGTCTTCCACTTTAAAAGCGACCCCGTCCCATCGAGCTCTACACTTACTTAATTCAAACTTACATTTCATCACAAGTCTCACAACCATTAGCTGAGCCTCACCCGGTGAACTTTTGCAGCAGGAACAAAGAGGGGGAAGACTCAACAAGTCGGTAAGGGAAAGAAAGAGAGGGATGGATCAAACTGGATCCACCGGTTCCTAAGGAATTAGCCATAGCGACAGGGAGCAGCCAAGCTATTTTCAACAACTAGAAGACTGGAAATCCGTGGGCAGGCAGTCTTCAAAAGCATATTGTGGAAATGTGACTCAAGGTCGAACCGGTAGAGCTTCACGCGTTCCAACTGTTGCCACAGAGAATAATTAGATGTGATGGCAAATTAAACTCATGATCACCACCTTCACTAGCCATGACAACCAAGGCTATGAAGTGTCCCATCCAAAATATGAGGAAATTCATTTATCTTTCCCCCCTTTTCATTATGTAGGCCTACTACTTTTGTCACTACTTCCTAGTTGTCTATACGCCACGACTTTAGGAAGGCAAATGCATATTCAGGAGAACTATATTCTGCAGATGATCAGGCAAGTTAAGCAGTAAAAGACAGGGAGCGTTTACCTGGCAGGCATCCCTGGAAATAGCCATCAGCGGCAAAAAAAAAAAAAAAAAAAAAAAAAAAAAAAAATCGTGAAGCGAGTTTTGTTGTTATTGTGGCAACGCGCTGCGTTTCTCATGTAAAAGTGATTTTTCTTTTTGCCGGCTGTGTTGCCTGCATGGCTCGGAGCTGACTGACAGCAGCAATTCAACAGGTTATCCGATCACCGCAATGTACAGCAGAGCCCGTCTGGCTTTCCATTCGTCAGACAGACTCTCCTTGTCTGCCTCTGCTGCAGACATGCGAGGCGCAGCGCCTCTGAAGCGTCTGTAGCCAATTGACAGTCGAACGGTATAGAATAATATTAAAGCAGTTAGCCCACTTAAAACAGGAAACCGATTCACGCACTTAGGTTTCTCCCGCTCTCTTTTTTTTTTATTTACCTTAAACACGTAGGAGTTTATATAAATCCCATGAACTTGCACACTGATCCAGACTGAATGTCTCGGCTCGGCATAGATTTCATTCTAGTCCGACATGCGGCATGTAGCGCGGACTGAAAGGCAGTTTGATTCCGCGCAGCAGCTAAAGCAACAGTTGGTAAATCCACCACTGACTTCCTTCTTCATCTCCTCCGGAGCGCGCAGAAAACCTGCACGAGTTGCTATTCTCGGAACTGACACAGGGAAACGGATCACAGAGAGCGGACCCGGTCTCGTTTTTCTGAGGGCTGCAGTCGGCTTATGTCCCTGTGGCGACAAAAACATAAGTGGCATATCAAAGGGATAACAAGAGGGCATAAAATGACCATATGCAGTTTACGTAGCTATAGGGTGGGATCCTATATCTATAATATTTATCATTGATTTACCACAGTCATATATATATATATCGATATACATACATTAAAAATATCAATATACATATATCGATATATATAGATATATATCTATATCTATAGATAGATAGATAGATAGATAGATAGATAGATAGATAGATAGATAGATAGATCTATATATAGATATATATACCATTGAATTCCATATTGTGTTTTGTCTAAATATTATGACTATCGGCATAATATACACCAACATGATTTTTTACATTTAAATAGGACTGCGCG
This sequence comes from Embiotoca jacksoni, assembly GCF_022577435.1. Taxonomy (NCBI): domain Eukaryota; kingdom Metazoa; phylum Chordata; class Actinopteri; family Embiotocidae; genus Embiotoca; species Embiotoca jacksoni. The sequence goes on from NW_027185340.1 coordinate 12,446,989, forward strand.
AATTTAAGACGTGACAATAATGTATCTGTCAATATTTAATTTTCATAAATGCAACACTCTTAAGGCTCCCTTGACTTAAATTGCATTAATTGCTGGCATCTTTCTATTGCATTTTATTTTTTGGGCCACTTATTAGCTAATATTTACAAAAAGTATAAAATCAACAGATAATTACATTAAGCTGAAGCTTTTATCCAAAGCGACTTACAACACAATGGGAGCAATTTCTTTTTTAAGGTTCAGTGTCTTGCTCAAGGACACTTAGGCATGTGGACAGGAGGAGCTGGGATCAAGCCACCAACCTTCCAATTAGTGTGCAACACACTCTACCGACTGAGCTACAGGCTCCCTGATAATCTTGGTCCTGACGGATAGGTGAGACTTAAACTATAAGGATGAAGTCATAAGGCTGGTAAAATACGTTCTAATATTAGCATAAAGCTAGCAGTGGTATATCTTCAGTCAGACTCTGTCAACCCTTTCTAGCCCACCTTATTCCTAATACAGGTCCAACATAGATTAATACTCAATATGGACATTATTTGACAGGAACCTAAAAAAAAAAAAAAACAAGTTGTGCTGTCAATTGTTGGATGATCTCATTATTGACTTAAATGCTGCCTTGTCATTTGAGATTTTCATTAAATCCTCAAACCACACAAAACTTCAAATGTGGCAGTGACTGTCAGAGCCAAATATACCATCTGTAGGAGCAGGTACCACACCAGAACAAAACAAAAAGTACCTAAAAAGTCATTTGGACCACAGAACTATGACCAAAAATGAAAAATGTTTAAGCATATCCCTCCAAATATAAATCAGAACAAAGAAAAGAAAATATAAATTAATCTGTAACTTCTGTTTATCAGTAACATCAGTCTAAATGTGAGTAGTAAAGAGTGTGTAGTAAATGTGGTTTCTAAGAGCCAAACCAAAGAAAAAAAGGGGTTGCAGGTGCAGGTGGGGGGGAAATGTTTAGGTCGATCACTGGGCCGGTAGTGGGAACTCAGACTGCACGCATGCTGCTCTGCACCAGCCATACAGTTTATTTCAGGGTGAGCAAACTTTTTTAATAATCTAATTAGATAGATCGATAGATTGATAGATCGATCGATCGATAGATACTTTATTAATCCCACAAGGGGACATTTTTTTTACATTTTTTTAAGCAAATCTTTCAAGCAAATTTGTGCCAATCAAGTTTGCAGGCTATTTTCCTTAACTAATTAGTGCCAGGTCAGCAAAGCCATAGGCCTACACACTAATTAAATACTGTCCTCACCCTGCCTGCTCTAGTTAGTGGGTGTAAAAAAACAATATGACCGACAGCCAATCAAGGCTTAAAATCAAGGCCGTGTGATAGCTTATTGTTAGAGAAGAGAAGCTTTTAACTGCTCTTTTCCATTCTTTTAAAAATTAAGGTTTCAAATTAGGTCCAATATATTTGCTATCAATACAAGTGGCAACACATCGCAGTTGAACATTGAGGATCCAAACACAGGTGTGAAGCAAACAGAAATCTTTACTCATAATGACATGTTGAAAACAGAGTTCAGGCAGGTGGAGACGATGCAAAGAGAAAAACAGAGTCCAAAGTCATTGCAGGGATAGAGGCTGAAAAAAACGCTGAGAACAGAACTTAAAGAAAACTAAGGTAACCGATTCCAGCACTAAAGGTTGTGCCAAAAACCCGGCAGCGAGCAGACTGGGAGTATTTCTACTGACTGAGGTGATTGCAGAGTGGCTGCTGGTGGGCCAGATTGGGTAACTGGGAGCAGGTGAGGTGGGCATGGCTAGCATGAGACCGGTCATAGAGAGAGACAGAGACTGGGGACCTCTGGTGGATGGAGGTAGTAACACAGTTGTTGCGTTCAAATAAGGATCGTATTTACTGTGTACAAGAGGAGAGTCCACGTGAATGGCATCCTAACGTGATATTCGCGATGCCGGAACTCAACATTTTCTATAAGCTTTCAGTTCACAAGCTGACGTTTACGGAAATAGCAGAGGCCATGGAAGTTCATTTTTTATTGGATGTCTGATTTCGTTGGATTAAGCTAATATATTGTAATTTTAGTCATGTAGAGTTTGTCTTCGTAACGTAGATAATAGTCTATATCAAACGGAAATGTTGATCTCGCCAACCGCATCATCTTTTACCTCTGTGGCTTTGCATTTCCTGTATTACATTATCGTCTGTTATCTTACCAAATGATTAGCCTTTGTGCCTTCTAGACGACGTGCATGTTGCAGTTGCCCAGCAATGTTTTGTTTAATACTTAACCGCTTGAACGCCAAGCATACAGTGCACACAATGTTCGTACATTGTAACCACAAGGTCACCACTTTCATTTGAACGCAGGAAGTTAACGAGCCAAATAACTTTTGACGCAGAAAGACCAAATCCATGACAACTTTGAGCATGGATATTATTCAGCTTCTTCCTTATTTCATCTCACCATATTACAAGGCCACAGGCCATGCCTGTCCAGTACAGGAGATGGTGACGACATGAAGCAGGACTAGGCGAAAACCTTGTATCTGTATGAAATGCTGGAGGGCTTTTAATTTGAAATGAGGGCTTTTCATTTGACAGTTCAGTCACACAGCATTTGGCCAACGAATGATGTAACTTCAACTCACTCAATTCCTGACAGATAAGACATTTGGGTTTGTAGGGCTGGCCCATAGCCTGGTATTACCAGACCCAAATTCAAGCAGTGAATAGAGGGTCTGGTCAATACTGAGTGTTTTAAGTCCTCAATGGAACATTCAGAATAATTTATTTTGACTAAAGAGGTAAAAATACATCTGCTTCTTGCTGACATGTTTGACATAATGGTCAGCTTTTAGCTCCATAATGCAAACACTCCAACAGTGGTAGTATTAATAGCTATAGCGGTAGAGTAAGTATTAGATTTAGAAGTGATACTACTGTTGCCTGTAAGCAGTGGTGATGCGAGGGGCTTGAGGAGGGAGGCAGTGAAGCAAGCCAGTAGTGAAAATAAAAGATAGAAGAAAAAAAAAAATCACTTCAGTTTGTTTAAAAGTGCAAGGAAGTGGTAGCATCTCATCAGCTCTGTTTTTACTCTGGAAAAAAACACATTAGATTTGTATCGGCCCTTTCAGATATGCATCACACACATCAGAAAAAAAAAAAAAAGAAGTTGTTATTACAGTCCATTTATTTCAGTTGAGATAGTTGGCATGATATTTTTTAAATACTGCATTATTAGAACAAGCATGTTGCAAAGCTGTGATATCTGCGACTTTCTTGCAGGATTCTTGTTATCTGGGTGAACGGAAGAAGTCCTGCAATGCTTTATTTAAACGTTCTGTGTGGAGGATTTAGGAGGATCTATATATTTGTATTATTATTGGAATTTATCACATCAATTACAGGGTTTGAATTTCTGCAAAACATGATAATCATAGTGATAAAACATCGGTACTACTTAACTACTACTACAAAGTTTCGGTAGTCATGGCTTTGGTGGTGGCATTTGGAGCAGTAAAACTGGAGAAAAAGCATAGCAGTAATACAAGTAAAAGCAGAGGCAGAACGAGAACAAAAAGCTGCGTAAAAGTGTAGTGTTATTCGAAGCAGTCATTGTTGATAGTAGGCCTTCAGCTTCAGGAAGGAGAGACTATGCACTCGGCAGTGTTTCAAGTTTACTATCTAAAACTATCATCTTAACAGCAATAATTCATACATTTATTTTATTGCTATTTCATGTTTCCTGTTTATTTTTCCAATGTTTTGAGACCAAGCAGTGCTGCACAATGCACCTCTCTTTTACTGCAGCTCCCTCCTGTGGTACATACAGGACAACATCAACTGACTACTGTTAAAGCAAGGTATGAAATTGTATTATTGTATACTCAACTAACAAGTATAAGAAAAGTGAACGAGCTGTCCATGTCTTCAAAGGCTTTGCACACATTTCATTGTATAGTCTTTAATGTTATCTTAACATCTCATCTTCTGTAATATTTCTTACAATAAATCATGTTTTGATGTAGGCTTAATCCTTTATTATTGTGGTGGATAGTTTGTTATACTTTGAAGAAGCCCCAGAGTCTGTGAAAATGTCTTCATGCGAGATCTTCTGTTAAATGTCTTCTTTTTAACCAAATTAAACTGACTTAACCTAGTGCCATGAAGTGACTGAATGGTTGCCCCTGGTGTTTGTGGGCTGAATGATTTAAGCCTTTTTGGAAACAGCATGACATAAAGTAAACACATTGAACACAACTGTAAACTCATGAAATAAAGCCTAAAAAATAATTATGAGCATTTAATAAATAGGTCCTTCAAGCCAAAGACAGTATGAGACTTACTTCAGGAGAAGAAAATGTGCTGAAAGTCTAAAAGCTTCGAAATGATGCTCCCATCCTCTCTGTCTCACTCGCTCTCATAGAGACACACCACGGAAAGTAAAGAAAAACGGACTTAGCTGACACTAAATGGAATGCAGCACCATCAATGTTAAAGTTAAATCTGCTGTCTATACAAGGTCTATACACAACCACGAAATCAGAATGAAATGCAGCCAACGTTAGTGTTATTGTTTTCACCGGTGTTTGACCGGTCAACATGTCTAACAGAATAAGGTCTTTCAAAATCAAACTAAATGTTTCAGTTACCTATGGATGCTGCCTTTAAAAAAAAAAAAAAAAAAAAAAAAAAAAAAAAAATTATATAGTTGTCCAACATTGCCCATGTAAGTTATAAGCCATTTTTATTTTGTTGCACTATTACATTTACCCATATACTTACAGTATACCATTAATTCACCTGACATACATGTATGCCAAGTTATCCACTCCTGTTTGATACAAAACATACTATTTCAGAAACAATGTTTTGAGAACATTTTTGTGAAAAATATAGACCAACTCAGGGTAGAACACTTTCATCACCTCGATAAAAAAAAAAATGCCCCCTTTGCAACAACATACCCTGAATCTATATGAAACTGTTTTTTGTTTTTTTTGCAGCAGCAGCTTGGCTTTGGCTCCATCTTTGAGTTACAGATCAAACAATTTTACTAGTAAAATGAACTTGCATAAGTCAAAACTGAGAACATCAGTCCCAGACTGGCCGCTTTCTCCTCCTCTTCTAAGAAAATGTCTAGTGTAGCTTGATAGTATGAAGCCTGTGGTACTCCGTTCTTTTCCCACAATCAATTTTCAGTTTCACACCCATGAACAAACACTCATATAGTACCTGCGTCAAGACCCTTTCACCTCCACATTAGCCCATCGCATGTACGCCCACAGTGTTGGTCGTTGCATGCCACTGTGGTTACTTGTCATATCCTCATATCTACAACTGCGATTTACCCTGTGAGAAACATTTCTATGTATTGTAATAAACAAAATTGTGCAGTGTTTCTTGTCCAAATTCTACATTCAAAGATCAGCATCAGATATATACTGTAATATGACAGATACCCTACATTAGAATAATATAAAACCCTACAAAAGAAAAAAAGAAAATCAGGAATTAGGAAATTCAACTCCCTTAAAGAGGAATACAGCATCTGTGCCATAACACAAAGCAGAAAAACAAACATATGAAATTCTGTCTGAGGCTGATAGAGGGCACTGGTGGTCTATCAAATATTCTACACATAAGGACATTTAACTCTACAAAACTTATACAGTACAACTTCTGTCCTGACTGCTGCAACTAACAACAAAGAATATAACAAATTCAGACAGTAGCACATTAACCTTCCTTGTTGGATCATGGAAAATAGAGCACTGAAAGCACTATCTTTGTTTAGGCCTGCATTCCAGTGGAGCTTGATGTCAACATCACAGGTCACTTTCACATTTTATGTCCTGTCAAGACCATGTTGCTCTCTTTTCCAAAGCAGCAGCATAACAGTGACTTTAATTCAAAGACTCACATCTCAAACATCTCATTTTGGCTAGAAAAATCACCCAGCATGCTTGCAGTGTGCATCAGATCATTAAAGAGGAATCAACACTGGGATCTTGACAGATGCTTTCAAACCCTACATTTTATGTGTGGGTGTGTGTTGGTGGTAATCACAAGGGGGGAAGTATTTGTGTGTGTGTTTGTGTGTGTTCAGGGGGAGGAGGAGGTTAGGTGATCATTTAAGCTGTCCATCCATTATATTTTATGCTAGTATTTAAGGATAAAACCAGTTAAATTGTTGCTGATCAAGGCTGGCCAGTCCTCTGTTTACTCAATGACTGCTGAGATGATATAAAAAGGCCGACCGGATCTGTTTTTGTTGTGATTGCTCTAATCATGCAGGCCTTGTGAACTACCCGCTGTGCTCTTTGCATTTAGTTTTTCATGAACATTGCTGCAACACTTCAAAGAGAGAGAGAGAGAGAGAGAGAGAGAGAGAGAGAGAGAGAGAGAGAGAGAGAGAGAGAGAACGTTAGATGAATTAAAAATGGAATAATAATGGCAGAGTTGGCATAATATTTTGACCGGCCACATACAATTTCTCTTAATGCATAGCAAACGTGATTAGCTTAGTATTGCATTAAGTGGGCATTTACCAAACATCCTGCTTTCATGACTTCTTGTCTGGCTTTTTTTTTAAAGGTCACCCTTAAGTGATCTTATCATAGACTTTGCTTTCAAAAAAGATTAAGTCAACAGCTCTGTAAGCTTAAACTTAGCTATCATGGTTAAAATCAATGGGTTTCTTGCCAGTTTTGCAGTTTCCCATTCCTGTTTTCTATTCCATATCTTAGTGATACAGTAGTAACTTAAATATCTTACACTGTGTAATTTCGTGCTGCCTCTGAGCACTCCCTCCATTTTCTCCAAATAAACAGCTTCTCAACTGGCAAGACTGTTTTGGTTTATTTTTTTCGTATCTGAAAAATTACACAGTTGGAGCAGACATCAGAATCCTGGCAACTAGGTGTTTTTATCTGCACTGTTCCCTCTTTTGATACCTTTGTGTAGGGTGCTGCAATCCAAATTCAAAAGAAAATCCAAACAAATCTCTGCAGCATCTGCATGCATAGCAGAAACAGTAGCTAATGCAATTCTACTATTATGTCAATAAATACTTGTGATAAAAATGAACGTTTGTAGTGTATACATTGCAGCATGAAAAACAAATTGTATAATTGCATTGTCAGTGATGCAGCAGCACTGGATATTCTGTAAAAAAAAAAAAAAAGCCATTTGGCAGGTGAGCAGCAGTGTTTTGTGCTGAAGTTCACAGCTCAGGTCAATTCAACGCTGTTGCAGCAAGCCGAGCTGTACCACCAGTCAGAATACTGAAGTTGGAAGTGGGTTTGTTATCAACTATGTTAGTTCAGTTAAGATTAAAGAGAAGATTCTCTATTTTAAGTGGCTGTGCCACTCTGAAAACAAACTAATTGAACCGGCCTTTCAGCAGTATGTCAACTAACGAGCTGCTGAGTGGAGTGAGAGTCGGGACATGGTCTTAATAAAAAGTGCCAACCAGAGACAGTGTCAAGAATTGACTCTGTTTGTGGCATTGATATGTATTATTTTAGATGCAAACAGTACATAGTAAGTAGAGGTTTATTTCACAATGGGACATGTTTGCCAGTCTCATGTTACCATATTGTGAAACAATACCAAGTCTCCGGGAGCAGTGCTCGGATATGTCACAATCATAGACGCCATATAGAAATGGATGTTGACTTCAGGTCTGAAAAGTGATGCCAATGCCTAAGTGCATTAAAGCGAATGAGGGCTGCTGAAAGCAGACTCCAAAAACCTCAGGAAAATGACATCATGACGGCCAAAATGCCAAATCGAGACTTCAACACAGCAGAAACCAATAGGTGATGTCACCCTGGCCGGGATGATAACATTCAATCATCTGATAAGAGTCTGACACAGTTCTCGATCCATTCACGATTCATACAGAAACTGACCAAATACAATTTGAAAACAATTATTAATAAATGGTGACATGCCTACTTGGCACATGACATGATTCTCTGTGACCACGGACAACCATGGGGTCCTTCAAGAGGACTTAGTCCCAGTAGCAACACCTGCATGGATGACTAAGACTTCCCAGTCACTGACTGCCACTCAAACCCAAATAACACCAACACCTTTCAAAACCCCTCGAGGGTTTTTACTGAATCTATTAACCGAAAAACAAGAGGTCGATGTACAGTAGTGCGCTCAACAGACCGCTGCAACAACTCCACTACATGTTATTTTAGAAACAAACCTCACAGCGTATGCAAAGACTGGTTGCGATTTATGTTTATATTCCATCTGATTCAACTGGAATTCAATACCAGGTCAGGTTTTTCATCCTCACCATGAACACATTAACTTTCCCCTGCATGCACAATGTCAATGGGGACTAACCCCAAAAGTCTGTTCGATCAATAAGATAGTATATTAAAGCTTATTTAGTTATCTTAACACGTCTTTTTCCGTCTCTGTTCATGGACAACCAGGGCAGTTATTAGTTATGATGGACGTGATGTAACACATCTACTACAGTCACATTCAGTTCACACACGCCTTTATTGAGGCTATATTATATGATGGGGATGTCCTGTGCAAAAGGGGATGTCTTTTTTTTATATCACAAACTTTAATAAGCTGAATTTTCTACAGTCTGCTGCTCTCTCAGCTTTATTGTTTTATGTAACTTCTTGAACCCTGACAAAAGAGCTTGAGACTACTTAGAGAGAAAAGTAACAGAGTTTGAACACTCTCAGAGTTATTTGTAGATATATTGTTCCATTTTGACTAACCTTGTCAATTCCTACTACTTCTGCAATAAATATCTGGTCCTTTTTTTAAAAAATATTTATTTGGTGCTCTTTGATTCATTTTACATTGAGGAATTGCAATTCATTTTAAAGTTGGATGCAGACAAAGTAAGGTCAATAGACTGCTTAATTTATTCTCACTGTGTCTGTAGACCCTGAGCTGTGAAATTGCAAAAAAGAAACAGAAGCAAAACAGACTTTAAAAACATTGAGGGATCACGTCTGCCTGCAGATCACTGCTGAACCACTCTTGCCTCCTTCATTTATGCTGTTTGTTGTGCAAGATGTGTAAATTTTGTTTTTTTGCGTGGGCCTCTGCAAGGGCTCCTTCTGCACACACACACACACACACACACACACACACACACACACACACACACACACACACACACACACACACACACAGACACCAGTCAGTCATCCTTGACCTTGTGAAAAATGCTATACAGATTATAGAAAGGGATTGTGAAGGAATGACGTATCACCTCGGTGTGTACTACATCAGACTCCAATCGCACATGGCCTCGTAGTACTGCCCTCTGGATTTGTTATGGCGTTTTGATGCTCACTGTTTACACAGGATTTATAATCATGACTTCAGTGCACCACGTGGGCTCAGCAGATCCAGCCAGAGGCTTAGATGGTGAACAAACTGAATTACAATGCAGAGGCATTTGGCAGACAGTTCATCATAGCCAAGGTCAAGGCACTCCAGTTTTTAAAAACATAAAGATGTGAGTCTGTTCTCTCTCTGTCATGACCACTTTCAAAGAAGTTCATTGGTGGGGCTTTAGAGTCCAGCCAATCCCGTCACCCCTCTGTCAGGCAGCTCTGGCAGTGTTCATTACTCTGTCCAGGACTGATCTGAGCTCTCCTATGACAGTAAAACCATTTCATTTCTGTTGATCACTGCTTTTCCACCTCAGAGAGCATGAGTTGTAATGGCCCTCTAGCAGGATAGCACTCTATTATTACATTCCACTATGTCAAAGTCCTCCAGTAGTTTAAGAGTATGTTTTTACACCTGGAAGTCCGGATCACCGTTCCGAACAAGATTTATGTTTTGTTCCATTTTATACATTTGCTTGAGAAGACATCAGGTTTTATGTTAGAAACAAAATATGCATAAAGTACTGCATTTGAATTGCACAGTCGACTTTTATTCTACTGTAGACAGATATGCAACAGACCAAAATCTAACTTGACCACTAAAAAGACATTTTTACTTTGTTCCATCAAGGGTTTGACAAAATCTGCCTCTACGGTGTTATCAGATCTGAGTCGCAGTGGATAGAAAATGTATTTCAAGAGGTTTGAGAAAAATCGCACTTGGCACGCAGAAGTCAGCTGCAATAGCTGAAGGGTATGAGATGAGCGATGTCATTACACCAGCATTGTGAATCTGATTGGTCACAGCTCATATGTGGCAAAACGACCTCAAACTGCTCCACTGGTTTGTAGTAAGACTAAATGAGATCAATGAATTCTTTAACTGAAGACGTTACTGAGGGGATAATATACAATTCTTATTAAAAAGGTTTAGTGCAGGAACCATGCACTGCTCGGCTGTTTGTTTACATCGGTAACATTTGATAAAACAAACAGCAGCAGCAAAACCAATTAAAATCAGTTTGAAAACAACACACATTTTTCATACAGATTCTTACAATAGTAGTTATTGTGAATTTTGCCGTGATTTAAAGGCTAAAACTTTAGAGACAGAGTCTTTAAAATACGGTAAAATACATTTGTCCGATAGTGCTGGATAGTACTGAATATGTTTTTCTTGAAAGGATTGATAAACCAGGACATAATCTGTGTGTTGGCCTTGAATTACTGAATAGGACAAGCAGTGTCTTTAAGTATGACAAACTTGCTGTTTCTGTAAGATCATTGGCATTGAGGCACAGGAAAAAAAAAATGCATTAAATCTAATGTTTAAAGTTTCATATGAAATTCTGGAAATTACTCTTTTAACATGTTTCCATGTTTTTTTCTTTTAAATTAAACATTCTTGATGCAACTGATGCTAACAATAGTTGAACAGATGTTTACAATAAATCAACACGTTTACACCCCATTCTTGTGTCAAATTTCTCTTGAATTACAATCTTTCAGGATCTTCTCTAAGCTGTCAGGTATAATGCAGATGTTAATGCCTGGGTTCCACATAGTCACCAGTTAACTCTATGTAGGCACCAGAAGTAACAGGTGTTAAGATCAGGGTTAGAAAAGTTGGAAGCATGTCTATGCTTAGAAAAATCTCACTTATTCATAAAACAACCACTGAAACCATTTTGGAAAGTTTGTCAAGTGGGGGTGTTCACAATCCACAGACCCCCATTTCCTATACAGTCACTGACTACTTTCACTGCTGCTGAACTGGCGGACATGCTGTGATGACAAGTGAAACCTTTTCCCCTGCATACATACTCACAATGGGTTTGCAGCAACTTTATCTTGAAATGTGATGATAACGGCGCCTGAAATGAAAGAGATTATGTGGTTTGTAGGCAGCTGCGTGCATATGGAGGGGGTGGTTGGGTGGGTGGTTAAAACCGATAAACAGAAACACATTCGTATTGTGTGTTCTTTTTGTTTTTAATTAATCTTCTCAGCTGCATTTCTAATGAAAAGTAGTGGTAACTGGGAGCAGACAATATGAAATATGAAATTGAAGTAAGACAGGTCCCAAGCTTAGTCAGTATTCGAAAATTGGCTTTTGAAAACTATCCTTAAAATGTACTTTTTTTCTGTAAATTATAGTAAATTCCTTCATTTTAAAACTACATTACTGTGAAATACATCACAAAGAGTAACCATGGCATGTGTTGTCACTATTTACCTGAAGAGCCATAAATGGCTTCATACTAAAGAATATCAAACTAACAGAGACATTTTTTGGTATGGCTTGAGTATGGATATTTTCTGTGCTGTGCTACACCTGTCTTCTGATGGATTAACAGAGAAATAATAATTTGTACATAGATAATCTCATTAATGGTTTAAAAAAAAAAATCCAGGTGCTCAGGTAATCTTTTCATTACATTCACACTAATCTTAATCCGGATGAGATAATTCCTGGACGGCAGCATGCTGTTCTGATCTCTATCACCTCCCTTTTGTATTTTATATTTCCTTTGCAGATAATTTAAATAGCTGTTCTTACAGTTGTGATATTTACAGTATCAGTATGTATGTACTACGTATTTATTGAAATTCAGATTAGAAATACTACCGGTGCTGGTTAGGGTACAGAAGGCCTGTTTTGTAGCCACCGTGTGCGGAGAAATGTTTCTTTGTTTCCTACCAACCTCATATAACTCAATGTTGTTACACACTCTAACTCAAACTGCTGCATCTCACTGTGAAAACTAAATTAGTATCCACTCCTCTATCGACCCCGATAGCTTGCTACAGTATGCAAATAATGGAACCCTATGCTTGTATTTGTCATTTAAACCGACATATCCGATTGCTGGTCACTGACAGCCTAATGCTCTGACTCAGTTCATCCGACCTTGCGTAATGGAGGAGAAATACGTTTCCAAACAGTGAAAAAGCCATTTAAATGAAACACCACTACAAAATGCCCCCACAATGTACTGTTACTTGCAAATAGCTACTGTCATGACAGTGATCTGTGAAAAACAGACACCTGTTCCTTTCACCCTGTTGTCCTCAGAAATAACAAAGACTATCTTGGGAAGAGCCCGAAGACTCCCAAACAGAAGGAGAAGTAGTTCCCATAGACAATAACTATCTGCTCCTGTCGCGAAAGCACAACCTGGGCTGAGTTTGCAACTGACTAATAGTTTCAATAATTTATGGGAAATGAGTTTTGATTTGCCTGCATGTCTGTGTAAAGTGCTGCTTGCAATGCATTATCATTTCATTACAATTATGTAGTTACCGATCAGATAGGGATGAAAATGTATGCATTCTTGGAACAACGGATGAGAACCATTCATTTAAAAATATGTTAATGAGTGCTATCTGTCGGTGCTTTGCACGTTTGAATAGCACATGACAGAAAAAATAATAGCATGTAATCATTTGTCCTGCACAAATACAAAGCCCAAACAGATAAATGCATGGCTACAGCACAAAATTGGAGTGTTTTTGTTGAGACACAGTTTCCTAAATTTTTTTTGTCTATACAACTAAATTAGAACAGCAAATATGTTTTGAGGGAAATGCAATTCAGCTCTATATCTTGTAATTATGACTTACTACCACAGTTTTAAGAAAAGATCTGTAAATATGTTGCATTTATTTACAATTATTAGATCTATATTTATAATGTGATAACTATGTGATGATTCTCAGGCCATTTTTGGAAGTGTCCTTTTACTATGATTTCTAATGAAAGTGCTTGCCAGTCCTGATGTCATTCATTAATGTGGTGCTTCATGCTCTCAAGACAGAAAAAAAAAACGATTTAGTGATTATGTTGCACCTAAACATTACTGGGAAAACAATTTATTTGTAAAGAAGTGTAATTTCTAGGAGAACAGATAGGTCAGGGATGAAAGAATGAAAAACTTGACAGACTCAGAACCATTCTCTATATCTTCTCTAGTAAACTGCTGTGTGATGCATACAACTTTACTCATAAATGTAGTCCAGCACAATGCTTGATTATTAGAACAAGAGAAAGTAAAGAAACGAAGATAACTTATGGGAAGGAGGGAGAGAGGGAGATGTCAGTGACCAGTGGAAGTCAAGCTTCACGTTCACATTTTTGTCTAAGCGTGGGGAAGATCTCATGAATCAAATTCTGTCAGTTGTGATGGGAGCAAAATGGGTTTCCCGGATCGTCGATGATTAAAATGTTGCCACTGTTAAATCATTGATATACTAATCTATTTTGAAGCTAAGGGAGCATTGGGCACTGAGATATGGCTTTTAATTATATAACACATTTACGATGTTGTCTCCTTCCACCAAAACACAGACAAGCTGTCATGTATTAAGGCAAAACATTTGTAAAACAAGATTGAGCAATGTGAGGTCTGTATGAGAGTTAACAGTATGAACTAACTGGATTCAGTGACAGACATGGCCATATACAGTATCAGCCGCTTTTCCGCTTTTGTGCTTCAGCTGTTACCGTGAGGTGAGAAATGTAGCACGTTGGTCTCACATCAGCACACACCTTCTGTCTCCTTTATCCTGCTCAGACAGATCACTACAGTGTGTCTGGTGCACCTTTCTCTCCACTGCACTGTCAGCTCTGGTAATTGACTCTTGCAGTCTCCACTGAGCTGTCCACTACATGGCCTCTCAGGCTCTACACCCAATTACAGGCTGCAGCTCCCTGATGTTCTGAGGTGGATGACGAGGGAGAAGCGAGATTAGTCTTTTGATGTGGAACCGAAGGTCAGGTGGATACACATGGGCACGCGTACATATCAGTGCAAAGCCTTGTAAAACTATTAACTTATTAAGTTGGTTCAGGTGACAGTTTTGACAGGCCATTGGATTTATCACATTTCACTGTCACACCAAGGTTACATTGCTGACTTGTCAATTTAATCAATTAGCTCACTCCCTGTTGTACAGGTTTAACACGAAGGCAGCAACAGTATCTGTCCTGTTCCATCTATGTGGTGCAGAGGGCAACAGATCACTCTTCAGTCTACATCACACAGAGAGAGAGGTGTTTCTTTATGGCCACCAAGCACGACTCAAACAGCCAAAGATAGAGCACCACTGGACAGTGGCAGTCTGTCAAAGATAATGACCATTTTTTTCAGATGAAAAGCTGCTTAAAGAAAACTGGATTATTACAATTTGTGTCCCTTTTTCTAGTTTTGGTTATAATTTCTAGCAACTGTTGATTTGACTGTAGTTGCCAAAGTGAGATCCAGCAACATGGCAACATTATCACAACAGTACAACAAAAAAGTGAGGTCGGATGATCAGACAGGTTGGTAGCAAACTAAGAAGTTAGACAAATGATCTCCAAGGTAAATTAAAAGTGAGCAAAGTCTTAACCTTTGACATAATCGCTCCATAAACTGTGCACACAAAGAACGTTTCTGACATAAATTTTAATTGTAATAACTTTGCCATTTACTTTTTAAATTTTTTTTTTTTAATTTGGATGTAGCTACTGCAGCAACTTCTCAATTTTTTTTTACTAAGTACTTTCAGGGCTATGACTCAAATGTGAACACCATGTAGAGATCGTAAGAGATATTTTTGCTCAGCATGGGTTGTTTTCTATTCAAAATGTCTAATGCTCATGGAGATTGTTGATAGCGCACATTGAGCAAGGTTACTCATCTACTCCTCTTCAGTAAAACACATTCAGCAAGGCCATTTCCACAGTAAACCGTCTGGCAGCTAAAATCAGGGGACTCTATCAAAGAACACGAGTAAGTACTGCACTGTAATATAACACGGCGAAAGACAGCAAACCTGGATGGTAAGTGTGTGCATAGTATCTGGTGCTCTACATCACAAAGTGAATGAAAGACTGTAAACATTTATTGTAGGGAATACAATTAGGTATGTCTTATATATCTCAGTTCTGGTGGAGCTACTAAAGGGTGAAGTCCTACATTGTACTATAAATCAAAGCCTAAAACGCAGGTATTTACATTGGGACTGAACCCTTGCATCAAGTATAAATCCAGCTTTGCTATAATATCCGTCCACTCACACACAACTCACAATCATGTCACTAAATCCCCTTTTAGATCCAGAAAGAATAATATAAAAAAAAAGATTAAAGAGCCAATCGTTTCAGCTGGCGACATATGTGGGCCACAGATTGCACTGGATGTCATTATCTCACTAGGCCACTATAACGACCTCCATCAGCCTCCCTCAAAGAGTAAAAGGGAACATGTTTTTAGTTTAGCAGTTTTGAGCGCTAACAGTCCATCTAAGACAAGCCCAAACCAATTAGCCTGGCTGACCTTAGAGATGCCGTGTCAGCCTGTCAATCTCCAGAAAAGGGGAGCAAGAGGCAACTCTTATCTCTGCCTCCTTGTTTAAGGGGGCAGATGAGTAGATGGAGAGGATGGAGGGAGCTATGGGAAGATTATTGATGGCAGAGTCTGGCAGAGTGTAAGGGTCAATTAGGGAAACCACTAGAGGCACCAACCCCAAAAGGCAAAAAAGATCCAGTAAGGGCGATTGTACAGGCATGAAGAGAGGGACATTATTATTATCTCACTTTCATTTCTCTCTTAAAGGAATTTCTTGAATATTCCTATTATTACCACTGCATCAGCAATGAGTCCATGCAAATGTTACATTACTCAGATATTTTTGTCTGAACACGGGGTTGTGAAGGGCTTAAGATGTTAAGCTACATAAGTACTTCTTGTAATTCTAGTTTTTAACAACTTTTTTTCCCCCTCAGACCTGTGTGTCCTCTCAGCACTTCTATAATGTAGAAGTTAAAAAGAAGGGTTCATCTCAGGGTCTTTAGTCAGGGTCGCGGGTCTCTGCAATATGTATGGTTTAAGTCACTGTTTCATTTGTGAAATGGAAAACCTCCTTTTAAAGATCCACATATTGTAAAACTAAAGGTCTTTGATAAAAGTTTCAACAACCTTGTCTCTGTGTTTTATTTGCTCCTTGTCTTCTCCAGGGTTTGTGGCATAGATACGTGCAAAGAAACCCAACCGCCGCTGTCAGATGATAGCCGGAGGCATTCCCTTTGTTTAAAAAAAAAAGCTGTCTATACAGGCCCTAAATCTCTTCATGTTTTGTTTAGCATTGCATCAAACCATCTGTTATTGACTTCCTAAAGGGATTGCATTGTTTAAACTCAGTGTTGCAGAATGGTTGATTTACAGATAAATCCCACCTCCACAATGTGCCCACAAGACACCAACTAACAATAGATATCCACACAATTTTAAACTATATATAATGGATCCCTTACAAAGAGAATAATGTCGCTCACAGGAAATTAGTGATTTCTGCAAAGCTGGCATCTCTAACATGCTGATGAAGAACATTACAGCTCAGTATTATTTGCTGAAGCAAATTGCTTTCACAGCATAAAGCTTTGATAACTTTCTGGACATTATTTCTGAGGTACCTATCACAACAGAACACTATGGCTGCCTCTTCTACTCATTTAAAAATGATGAATGAATGATGATTCATTGGTTTTGTGGAAGAATTTGCAAAATTACTTTTTTTAAATATCATTTTGACTAGTTGCATTTCCAGGTCGTCATTTATTTCTGAACTGCAGGTTCATTATGAAGCATATAGAAGCAGAGATAGATCATTGTTAAGACCAGGTTGTGGCAGAGTCATCTTCTCTGTCCTGGTTGTTAGCAAATGATGTATCACTGTTGTCATGCTCTTCCTGGGATCTGGTGCTGCATGTGTTTTTTTTTTATTGCAAAACTCATGAACCCCAAACGCTGTCAAAGTTACACACCAAGGACACATGCAGCAGAAAGGTTGGCAGTTGATGTGAAATACTTTTAAAGACACTACACTCGATCTGCTGTACAATGGCCAAAATACTTTACCTAACCTTATGTGCCCAACCACCTTCTCTCAAGATAGATAAGATATAAAAAGAATCTAAGAAAGAATATAAGAAATTATAAGACGATTCAGTAATCATACTCTGGTCCTTCTGTATTGCAAGTGGATCTTTTCATAATGACTGATTTCTCATGGACTGCGGTACTGATACATTTACAGTGTGCCCTTGCCTGTATCTTCATCTCAAAGTCATTCAAACCACTGCAACACCAAATGACTCTTGAGGACACATTATTAACTATAAAGAACTAACCATGACAAAAATGTTTAACTTATGGCTGATCTTAACTGAAGCTACATTGATTTTGTACTTCAATGGTTGATAACATGTAAAGGGAGTGCAGGACATGAGCATATTTTAAATGTGTCAGTAGGGGGCAAAATTGGTCCAGCGTCTCAGAGTCAATGACCTCACACCACACTGTGAGTAATACCCAGTTGTGTGGAGCGTGTACTGAGAATGTCATCGAGAAAAGGAGGAAAATATTCCTTATTGAGGAGTTCTGTGAAAAACTAATGTCATGTGACTGACATTTAACCCTACTCCCATTCCTCATTCTCAAAGTATTTTATTAACTTCACTGAAGGTCACTCTTAACTTTGTGAAATTGTAGAGGACAAAAGTAAAAAAAAAAAAAAAAAAAAAAAAAAAAAAAGGCTCCTGAAATGTTTATGTCCCTGTATCAGCAATGTCTAGGCTATTCCTGTGAAAAAAAAAAAAAAAAACAATTGGATAAAGCTCAGCGAAGATTGTACTTGCATTGTAAGTTGAAGGACTCATAAGACATGGACAAATTAACAGATAAATAAAGGTCAAAATCAAGCTCCATAAACACTTAATCCTACCCTCACATCATGCAACTCATTATCTGTGTTGTGAACGCCTCTATCTGACAAACCACTTTTGCAGTACAGGCTTTTTGTTATACTTTTGAAGTTCAACCAAAACATCAAGCAGAGCACAGTGCACAGAAATGCAATCACAAGGTCTCTGCCTCCTGAGCAAATTTGACAATGACTGGAAAAAGTATTGCAGAGATATGGCCCTCTTCCTGTTTGTGTCTGTGCTGCCAAGTTTGGCAATAAATGGTACGAGGATTCTTTCAGAATACTGAAACTATGTGTCCACTCCTCCATGATATTTATACAACTATACAACTGGCTTAATATGAACATTGTTTGAAGTATGTGTGGGACCTTTGAGCCAGTAATCAAATGTCAGTTTTCAACAGCAAAAAATGCATCTGGTAAGCAAAGACATTAAAAAACAAAAAATATTTTTGTGATTGTTGTTTGTATAACCTTGCAAGCCTGGTTTGGAAGATAAAATATAAGAGGATCATTCAAATACTGATCCATGACATTTTGTTGATTTTTGTTCAGGGGTATACCACATAAATTAAAAAGACATTCAGTACACTCATTTTATTATATAAGTTAGCTATGAATCAACTGTAATGAAAACACCAAAGTCATAAGATGCATCTTCTGTGGACCATGAACATTTATACAAAATTTAATCCGGTCACCGATAAATTATGTTCCTTAACAACCTAACTGCAACAGCAAATATGTTTTGTAGGAAATGTAAATGTAAGAGGGTTAGGTTTTCTATCAACATAATGAGGAAACATGGTGAAATAGCATATTTCTCAAGTTGCAAATAGATCAATACTGAACACACCAGTCACATGCTTAATGACAACACAATCTTTACAACAAAATATTCAATCTTGAAGTAGAATATTTACTTGCGGTGATTTTATGGTTTTGTTTAGGAA
Source organism: Embiotoca jacksoni (assembly GCF_022577435.1). Lineage (NCBI taxonomy): Eukaryota > Metazoa > Chordata > Actinopteri > Embiotocidae > Embiotoca > Embiotoca jacksoni. Next base: position 12,466,074 of record NW_027185340.1, read on the forward strand.
GTCACAGTACTTGGTAAAGGCTCGGGAAAGGCTGTGCATTAATACACAGACACATTGATTACATTTATTCAAAACCACAATTTTTCTTTATCCTTAACCATAGTGCTTTTACTGTCTAAACCCACCCAGAGGCGGGACTCCTGATGCAAACGCTTTGTACACCTACAGTACCACCAATCCCAGCCACCTCCTGCTGACTGATTGCAGTTCATAAATGTGTTTTTTCTTCGTTGCTAAAAAGAAGAAGAAGAAGAAGAAAAAAAAGTAGTAGCCTTTGAATGTAATCCAGACAGTGATTACATTAGGCAAGCTATTTAGTTATGTAGCTACATAATTTGTAAAAGACAGGGTTGACAAACTTTCATGGTAATCGATTCTGAGATATTTCACTCTGGACTTACTGTAACTGTGTGCCAAACAGTCAATCAACATTATGGTTCCTTAAAGTGGATATATACATTTCCATATTTTCTGCCATGATGTGAAAATGCCGGATATTGATATTGACCGTGACTTAAGTTGTATTTAATGGTGTACATTTGTATCATAAAAATTCAGGTTTCCGACTGCTCTGAACACACACATATATATATATCTTAACATGACCGGCAGAAGCTCAGCTTGGCTTCCATAGGTTGAAGAGTTAAGAGCACTATAATTATTCATCTCTGCTGGCGCTTTAGAGACCAAGGAGTGAGGCATAAAACCAAAGCAAACTGTTGAAAAAGCAAGTAGTCTTAAGTGCAGTAATGAATGCAGTGTGACTTTATTTAACATGCAAATAAGGAGACATGAGAATCCCCAACACACGAGTTGTCAAATCTCATCACTGAAGCAAATCTAAAATCAAAAGCTTGTAGTGAGTACCTCAGTTCAAGCTCAGCTCAGAATAACTCCCTTAATATCATCTTTTTGAAGACAGTGCCCTTTAGAAAACAAGTATCTAGAATGACTGTTGGCTAGTGTATGTTACTGAATTCCTGCCCTGTGGCTGTTTTTTACTTGTGCGTGAGACATGGGCAGCCTCCAAACTAAATGGAGACCTATTTACAGCATTTAAAAAGCAAAGATCCACTGCTGTCGGAGCCCAATCAGAAAAAGCTAAAAAAAAAAATAAAAAAAAAAAAAAAAATGGGGCGCTATTACAACTGCCACCAACTGGCAGGCAAGAATATATTACAAACGGGCAACAATTGATTTTAGTCAGTAAAAGGTTTGGTCCATGATGCATGCATCATAGGTCCAATGAAATTTTTTTAAGATATCAATACAAGCTTTATTGCAATACGCCTTCATGTTTTGACCTGGTTATTAATGCAGCCTGCTGGACAGGGTCAAAGGAAACATCTGGAGGTGGTTCAATTTACATTTTCCAACAGTCACATTAACTCAGCCAAATTAGTGAGCCTCCAAGACTTGATCAAGGTGAAGTCTGTCTGTTGTTCTGGAGTCCCACTGTCTCTGTATCTGACTTTTGATTCACAACACCTACTGGACCTCAAATAAAATGTTAGACCTTGATGCAACTAGAGTAGGAATGTGTTACTGAGTTCACACTATACTTGATGAAATGGAACAACTACTGAACAGGTAAATATATAGTCTAGTGTACGTCATAGAAGGACAGATTTGTACACTTAAGTTTCAAAATTACCCTGATTCATGTGACTCTTAAGACATGACTGATGCCATTTGTGAAATCCTACAAACCTTTAAATGATCCAGACTTCCTACGTTGTACTAGTCAATACAACTAGTGACTTCTTTTTGGATGAGCGACAGAACAAGACTAAAACAAAAGGTATAGTTATCTTTGGTCGACATGGGCTTACACTTGCTACCATCCAAATTATTGAGAGTTTCCACAGAGAGCTAGTGATGGGGTGACTGTGTCAATTGCCCAAGGTAACAACAACACCATAATGCTAACACATTACAATTTACTCTCAGTGTGGAAGACCTTCTTGATCAACACAGTTTATATTTATTTCTGTTAGCTAGTTTGTTAGTCACAGCCCTAAGGATTGAAAGGGCAGAGAAAAGATAATGACACTCACGCCATCTGGATCGCTAAAAGAGAATTGTGAGCTGCAAATCTGCCCCAGGAGCAAAACATTAGATGGCCTTGTCATAGAAGATAAGTTCACCAACGATGAAAGCACCAGTTTCCTTCTTCAATTTGTAAAGTTAATGTGCTGCACATACAGTTTAGCAGAAAGTATTAGTCCAACTGTAAACCTTACATAAAAAATACTTCTCGTATCCATACTAAATCTAATGTATCTTTCCTAAATGGAAACACAAATTGTCCAGCAATTGTCCTGCAACTCCGTTCATCCCATTGAATTATTTCAGTGTTACTTTCCACGAGCAATTTCCAGTCAGGAAAAGAACACAAGTGCTATTGCTAGATTAGATTTAACAATAAGAACATACTGTACACCATGCTTCGTAGCACACAATGCACTTTGTCTTTTTCATGACATTATAATTAAAGCTCCTTGTAACAAAGACAGTGAAGGCTTAAGAAACAATTAATAGAAGACTCAGAAAAAAGAAGAACATAAAAGAAATAGAGATTGGTAAAAAAAATAAAGGCAAATGCGACATGATGCGTGTCTGTGGTCTGTGAGGTTTTAGGTCACCAAGAGAAGGTTAAACACTCAGAAGAGTTTCTCCAGTCACTGGGACACTGCTGAGGGGTTGAAAGCAAGGCTGGATGATTTGGGGGTAAAATAAGAATAAAACTTTGCCTGCTTAGAATTGTAATCCTGCTTCTGTCACTTTTTTGTTCTTCAATATAAAAGTTCACTGCACTCATTTACATAATAAAGAAGGAAACAAAAAAATATGATGGTGCCTGAGTTAGACTGGAGAGTGAACTTTGGACAACATAAACGCCCTTGTTTGTAGTTTAGAGTTGGGATTGGAAGTTTACATATGCTCATAGAAATGATTGTCATGGCAATATTGACATTTTTATGATTTTTTTTTTTAACTGTTCTCTGTGGGGCAGAAGGATTATACAGCATACAATCGGAAAATTATTGTATGCTTTGATTCATTATTGCAAATTTCAAAAAACAAAAGATTTGGTGCATACGTTGTCATTTGTTTGGGGTTTTTCAAAACCAACACAGATTTATACATAAAAAACACTTAATATACTAATTTTACACCTTGGTAGCCATACAATCGGTAGCCATCAACAAGCTTCCTGGCAGAATTCTGGTTGGATATTTGACCACTTTTGGCAGAATTGATAGAGGTCAATAAAAGTTGTGGCTTTCCTGGAACGTACTTGACTTTTAAGCATAGTCCACATATTTTTGATTGGGTTGTGGACAGGACTTTGGGTAGGCCTTTCAAAAAGCTTATTGTTGGCCTGCGTAACCCATTTCACAACCAACTTTCGTGTGTGTTTGGGGTTCATAGTCTTGTTGGAACACCCAGTTGTGTCCAAGTTACAACTGTCCAGCTGATGGTTTGAGGTTATGCTGAACAATCCTCCTTCTTCACACCATCCACTTTGTGCAATGTACCAACCTTCCAACATGGAATCCGTATTTGTTTTGATTTTCCAACTCATTTATTCAGGTTTTCAATCTCATTTGTCACCATTTGAGTATTTTCATTGTCAAAGCTATTGAAGATTTTAACAATGGCAATACATATCTTAAAGTAGGTACTTTAGTACAAAGACATGATTTAATTGAGACAAGAGACTGTTACTGTGGGCCTTGTTGCCATAAAGGGCTACAAGGGTGCTGAGGGGCGGCGGTCTAAATGCATCTAAACAACACAACAGTGCAAAAAACCTTGTACAACTGGGTTCATTGAGAAAGGTTGTTGGAGACCACCTGACAGTACTGCTGGGAAGTTGTAGCTAAGCTCAGCCTGGTATCGCCTCAGCTACCAAAGGTATACAACCCATGGCTATCACTTCAGGTTAATGACTGTTTGAAGTTTTAAGCAACACATGTTGTTGTAAATTAATTTAAGGTTCACCAACAGTTTTGGGTTTGGTGAAAAATTCAAACAATTGCTAAATATTTCTCATTGAAAAAGTAACTATTAATTCAACCTTACAGAAACTTTAAGATGTGCAGAAATACTGTAAAAGTCAGATCACTGTAATGTCGTCCAGCACTGTTGGACAGCCTATGACATTTCATGTGCTCACTCGGTAGTCTCATTAAAGCAAGTTGGAGACTAGTCTCCAAGAGGATAGGGAAAGGTCAATGCAGGTGTTTTCCTGTTTGAATATTCCATCAGGGTTACAGTGTATTGTGTATTCAGTGTGATCACATGCATGTCACTACTTGCATTTTACCCTTTACCACAATTTGCCTATACAGCATAAAGCAAATGTCAGGCATACTTTTACATACATATACATATTTTTCCACACTGCATTTTTTTTCTTTACTTGTATTTAATGGAGCGTGTTTATACATGAAGGTTTTTTTGTTGTTTTTAATTTCCGTATATGATGTATATCTTTATATCATATATCTTTTTTCTCCAGGTGTGATCTGAAAACCTTTATGCTCTATAACTATTAACCATTTTCAAGTTCTCTTTATTCAATTTATGATCAAAGCAAAGAAAGACTTTCAATGTATGGTGTAATCGCCTTTTTTATACTGTGCATATGACAATAACGTTTTCTTAATCTCTCAATGTTAAAATGCTAAGATGGAAAAGATAATGCAAGCAAATCTTTTGGCCTTTATCCGAAACATGTTTAGTTAATGGATAGTGCATCAAATTTGACAGTTGCATTAAATCAACCCAAGTAAAATCAACCCTATAGCACATTTAACTCATGTAGATACTTGCACTTATTCTTTTAGTAATTAACTTTAATCAAGAACTCCATTCACTTCAATTGTTTAGTCACTTGTTTTCATCTTATTAAAATTAATGAAGGACTATAGTCCATTGTGTTCCTTTTTTTCAAAATGCAACATTTAGGTTACTAAATTAAGTAATCACATTATGAGACAAACACAACATAATGTGAATTCTTAAGAGATAAATACTTTTTGGTAAGTGTGACTATACATAAGCTAATCTCTCACTGGACTGAACCTCGTTTGTGTCAGTGTGCTCAAAGGTCTCTGTCAAATGAACAAAAATGAACTAAATGGCTAGTAATACTAGTTTTACATGTGTAACATTTCACTAAGCTTAAAGACATTCATTAAATAAGAATCTGCTGTCTATGTCTTTGGATGAGGTTAATTCAAAATGGTGGTTGCATGAAGAAGATGCTTATGTTAACGTGAATATTTTAATGTGAAATTTGTTGCCTCTATATTTTTCATAATACCTGCAAGAGCATTTTTTGGAGACAGCTGAGTAATCTCTGAAAACATGCACTTCTTTCAATATATGTCAGTAGGGAAAGGGGACTTCCCTACTCTCACCGAGTCCACGGTCTGTTCATTTTCACTTTGAGAGCAGAGATGAATTCAGAATCCCTGTGAGGCAGAGGGAGACAGAGAAACATGGCTTTTCCTCCTGGTGTGTGAAAATGGATAACTTGTACACAGTGCAGAGAAAGCTTTGTATGGTATCAATAGTACAGTAAGATTTCATATCATTGTAGTATGCTTGTCATCTTGGACAAACTGAGCTTTTGGCACCACTCAAATCTCGCTGCAAACTTCATATTATGATCACCTGTTTTTCATAATCCAATTCACAAGTAGCCCAGCAACAAATGGCCCTTTTATTAAGCCCAACATTAAGCTTTCACTGAGACTGTCAGAAAGTTGATTGAATGACATTGTGAAAACACCAATAACTCGTGTTGAAATCCATATTAAGACTTTAGCACTTTTGTTACATTTGACATGTTAATCTTGTGTTGCATACATAATAATAGCAACACATGGAAAAAAAATGTGGCTTGCACAAAGAGGATAGTGACAGTTGTCTGTTGTTTATCCTATCTTTAATGTTACTATTGTGTGTGCATAAGAGTGCTTTGGACTCCAAAGGTCTTTATGTTGAGATGCGGTGAAGTGTCCAATATGTAGTATCGGAAGTTGTTAAATATGATAGAGCACATGATACAAAATGATGAACTGTCACACACTAAGGACATTTTCTGTATTGTCGCCATGTGTCTTTTATATTTTGTGTAATCTAAACCCAGCGTTTGAAGTGGTAATCAATAAATGGTTTGTTGTGATATTTCAAGTAGACTATTGTCTCTAATTAATAATACAGATTAGTCTTGTTGGCATTCAGCCTATTTTAATGGATAGTTTTCATTTTGCTGTTGGTTATTATTGTGTGGATCGCACTGAACATAGATGAGAGAAAAAAAAGAAGAGCTATCTGTGGAGGTAAAGAAATAAATATCTTGCAAAAATTGACTCCAGTTCAAACAGACGGAGAGTTTGAAGGGTGGAAAAAGAAGCAGAAAAACTTCAAAACAGATACAGGCTGACCTCCAAGATCAAGGTGTAACAGTGTCTGTTTACACCATACATTGCGTACTGAATGAAAGTTGACTCCATGGACGAAAAAGGCAGGCTGATCTAAAATATAAAATTTCTAAAATTATTAGTTTCTTCCAAAGTTACTTATTTTTTGTCAAACCTCATGCATGGTTGAAATACTTCATAAAGTATGAAGCTTAATGTCATACCATTCAATCTGAGCTCTCTAAGATGATGTGAATTTTTCTACTTCATGAATTGTAAAACGTTCCAAATTGCTCCCATCTCAATATTTCAGGGAGCTATTGAGGATGCATGCATGATTCAGTGGTAGCGATGCTACACCTTCACCTGCACCTTCGTCTGTGCACTTTGACGACAAGAGAATCCATAACATTTCAGGAAAGAGGATGGTAATAAGGTATAATGTGTAGAGAAAAAGTGACTGACGGAAGACAATTTCGTTATTTATAAAAACTACATAAACCATTTCTATCACACTCACAATATTTATCCTTTGTTCCTCTGAGATCACACCAGGATCCACTGCCTTTTCTATATGCACCTCCAGCCAATAGTTAGCCAGCAAGGATTAATCAAACAAAAGTATCTGAAATCATTGGTCAGCAAAATTTACAATCAACAATTCATTTATTCAGCCACAAATTTGGAAATGTGGACACTTAATTAATAATCTGGATAGCCAACTAGCCTACTATTTTGGCTGTCTCTGATTCATTCCGATTTGTCCACACCATATTAGCCTGCTCTACTGGTCTGACACCGATACTTGGTGGTCACCTTAAATGACAACCAAAGCAGTTATGTCTATGTTACAGCACAAATCAACCCCCCTCCATGCACAAAATAACTTTGCTACAATGCTACAGTTTGAACAAGAATGCATGTATCAAGGAAAAGAGGTTGAAAGAGGAAATGTGTTCATGGTTTTCTACCCCATCATAAGCTACTAAAAAGTAAAGCACACTGAAAATCGTTGAGTGGAAATTACTGATTCAAAAATGTTAAAATATCTTCAACTTGCAACCATCTACCTTTGCCAACAAACCAGCCAATCAGATGATCCTCATTAGCTCCATCTTAACTAAATTTAATTTTGCATTTTCAGCTTGTAGGACGAAGCCTTGTAGAAATCTCCCTATGAGGAGACGTAACAAAAGAAAGTATAATGCTCTGTGGGTTAGTTGTACTTGACATCCATGCTTGCCTCGTGTGCTTCTCCAATGAGGTTGCACTCCGTAAAACAGGACAAATTGTAGGATTGGGTACAGATGAACAGAGGGGATCTTGAAGCTGTCTCCAAGAGAGGGTGCTGTAAGGATGCATAGGTTTCACTTTGATCATGATCAATGTTCAGCTGCTGCTGCCTTCCTTTCTGGTCTCCAAGGATGCTGTGGGGGAGGGATGGTTAATATTTGAAGTCTCCTAATAGAACTGGGTGGAGGAGCATTGAGATAGTCAGCAGGAGTCTGTAATGTTTTTTAACACTTAGCAATGTGTAGATTTCAGTGTAACTGTGGAAGCAGTTCATGTAAATTAAATACAATTTGAATTTCTGTTGTACAAAGTCCGGACTGGGTCCACATTTAAGCGTTAAAACTGCTACTCGGATACTTGATAACAATGAGAAGATGAGCACATGAGGTTTTAAGGCCCACTGTTTTTTCACCTGATTGTAAAATAAATATACAATGGGGCAAAAAAGTATTTAGTCAGCCACCAATTGTGCAAGTTCTCCCACTTAAAAAGATGAGAGACGCCTGTAATTTTCATCATAGGTACACTTCAACTATGAGAGACAAAATGAGAAAAAAAATTCCTGAAAATCACATTGTCTGATTTTTAAAGAATATATTTGCAAATTATGGTGGACAATAAGTATTTGGTCAATAACAAAAGTTCATCTCAATACTTTGTTATATACCCTTTGTTGGCAATGACAGAGGTCAAACGTTTTCTGTAAGTCTTCACAAGTTTTTCACACACTGTTGCTGGTATTTTGGCCCATTCCTCCATGCAGATCTCCTCTAGAGCAGTGATGTTTTGGGGCTGTCGCTGGGCAACACAGACTTTCAACTCCCTCCACAGATTTTCTATGGGGTTGAGATCTGGAGACTGGCTAGGCCACTCCAGGACCTTGAAATGCTTCTTACGAAGCCACTCCTTCGTTGCCCGGGCGGTGTGTTTGGGATCATTGTCATGCTGAAAGACCCAGCCACGTTTCATCTTCAGTGCCCTTGCTGATGGAAGGAGGTTTTCACTCAAAATCTCACGATACATGGCCCCATTCATTCTTTCCTTTACACGGATCAGTCGTCCTGGTCCCCTTGCAGAAAAACAGCCCCAAAGCATGATGTTTCCACCCCCATGCTTCACAGTAGGTATGGTGTTCTTTGGATGCAACTCGGCATTCTTTCTCCTCCAAACACGACGAGTTGAGTTTTTACCAAAAAGTTCTATTTTGGTTTCATCTGACCATATGACATTCTCCCAATCCTCTTCTGGATCATCCAAATGCTCTCTAGCAAACTTCAGGCGGGCCTGGACATGTACTGGCTTAAGCAGGGGGACACGTCTGGCACTGCAGGATTTGAGTCCCTGGCGGCGTAGTGTGTTACTGATGGTAGCCTTTGTTACTTTGGTCCCAGCTCTCTGCAGGTCATTCACGAGGTCCCCCCGTGTGGTTCTGGGATTTTTGTTCACCGTTCTTGTGATCATTTTGGCCCCACGGGGTGAGATCTTGCGTGGAGCCCCAGATCGAGGGAGATTATCAGTGGTCTTGTATGTCTTCCATTTTCTAATAATTGCTCCCACAGTTGATTTCTTCACACCAAGCTGCTTACCTATTGCAGATTCAGTCTTCCCAGCCTGGTGCAGGTCTACAATTTTGTTTCTGGTGTCCTTTGACAGCTCTTTGGTCTTGGCCATAGTGGAGTTTGGAGTGTGACTGTTTGAGGTTGTGGACAGGTGTCTTTTATACTGATAACAAGTTCAAACAGGTGCCATTAATACAGGTAACGAGTGGAGGACAGAGGAGCCTCTTAAAGAAGAAGTTACAGGCCTGTGAGAGCCAGAAATCTTGCTTGTTTGTAGGTGACCAAATACTTATTTTACCGAGGAATTTACCAATTAATTCATTAAAAATCCTACAATGTGATTTCCTGGATTCTTTCCCCCCATTCTGTCTCTCATAGTTGAAGTGTACCTATGATGAAAATTACAGGCGTCTCTCATCTTTTTAAGTGGGAGAACTTGCACAATTGGTGGCTGACTAAATACTTTTTTGCCCCACTGTATAGCCAGGTATCATCAAATATTTATCCCTGATATACTGGTTAGTAGGGGCCGACTGAACATCCTGGGCAAACTGCTCTTACCAGGCAGCAAAGTTACAGTAATTGCAACCTCTAGTGGTCACATGAATTATTACAGGAGCAGAGGAGGAAGTAAGGTGACGGTATAAAGAGGGACAAACACTGCATTCCGAATCGCATTACTATTTCTTTTTACTTTTAGTACCTACAGCAGCTACCTGCAGTATGTACTGTTGCATGTAGTACGCATACAATTGGGACATGCTACTTTATCATAAAAATGCGCCTTGAACTTTAACCCTATTGGTCATAATCCATGATTCACGATCCGTGGCGCAAGATTTGAATTAAAAAAAAAAAAAAAAAGAAGAAGAAAGGATGCAATTTGGAATGAGTACGCTTCCTTTTAGTGCCCCTTTTTTCTTCCTGTTGTGGGCACAGCATTAGTGCCACCAACTCTCGCCGGGTCAGTTGATGTGATGTATCTTCCACCGCGCAGAGGATTGTGGGTCAGAACAGCTCGAGCAGCACACTGGCCTGCATACTGTAAAATACGACCAGATGTAGTGGTACTTTTGGCATACTATGTATTGGGACATACTAAATCTTTTTCTGGCATACTAAGTGGTATGGTAGTGTGGATATTGGAACGCAGGGTAAGTTCACATAAGGAGGAAGGTTGTGGGTGGTTTGTCAAATTTTCAACTTTTTTCATGTCCTCTACATGTCCTGTGCTGAAACTTAAGTCAATGTTGACCTTAAATAAGTTACGTACTCATTGTAGCCCAAACCATGATCTGTTCCTAAACTTAACAGAACTGTGTCCGTGTCACAATGTTAACCATGTATTTATTATTGTTACCATAACTACGAAGGTCTGGTAAACCTGTTGCTGATACTCTCCAATGGTCATGTATGTTGTTGATAACAGCTTCCTAAACCTACTAGCATCTCCAGTAGTCTGGAAACAATCAAATAAGGTGTTTGATTGGTTTTCCTCAGTGACTGGAGAAGTTTCAGCTAACTGTCCTTAATGCTATATAATTTCTACAAGTACATTTCCAGGGCATTCTGGCTACATGTATCATGTACTCAATTATTTTTTTCTTATCCTATAGATCATGTTTTATGTTACAACAGAGAAAGGGTTTCTAGGGTAAAACCAGAGTGCATTCAGGACTGGAGGACTGGGAACAAAATAGAAATACAGGGATAGAGATATAGAGCACATCATAGAAAAATGTCCCTTAACATTCTCTACCATTCCCTTGCTTTAAATCAATACAGACACCTTGCTTTTTCCCCTCCAACCCCAAAATACAATTTAATGGCTCTGTATAAATCCCTCCCCCTCCCTCCCCACCATTGGCCAAGAATAGTAAAGGCCCAGTTCTCCTGGGGATGCTTTGCCATCTTTCAGTATTCTGTCACCTATATCCTGCATAAGCATGTATTGGCCTAGTCGATAAATGTGGATCCATTTGTATTAAAATGATGTTGGCAGCAATGCCTGGACAGCTGGACATTGCTGTTACCCACAAATTCCTGCAATACCCTGTGTGGGAGCAATAATACTTTCAGTTTCTTCAGAATAATTTTCAGACAGAATTAGTCGGACTCCCTCAAGCCAGACACATGCCAGAGCAGACTGTAAATGAGACTGGATGATGGCTCTGTTCTTTCTGGTGCTGTGAGGCAGAAATGCAAATTGTTTAATGTTGTTTTTTTTTACATAGAGAATCAGATCTACATATGGTCCGAGTCACTCAGCAATTTAGTGAAGCCAATCAAGGAGTCAGACGTAAAAAAAAAATTAAATTTCTTTTACTCAAATATTTTTTTTAGTCTTCTCTCCTTCCCTCACTCATTCATTCACACACCAACCAACTCATTTAAAGTCTCCCTTGCATTTGCTCACTCAGTCTCACCCACACTCAACTGCTGTCTCACTTATTCACAGCAACACAGTCACTGATTCATAACCCTAATCATTTAGTGACTCATTCACACATGGTCCTTCACTCCTACGTTTAAACTTGGCATTAAAATGCTTCGTGGGTCATCCAAAAACAAGTAGATAGCTTTATGTACGTCTTTTCACACCTGTCATTATCATACATGTGTCTAGAGTGGCCACTTGTAATCAGATCTCACTTCCCCTCTTTACAGTGCATCTGGAAAGTATTCACAGCGCTTCACTTTTTCCACATTTTGTTATGTTATAGCCTTATTCCAAAATGGATTAAATTCATTTTTTTCCCTCAAAATTCTACACACAATACCCCATAATGACAAAGTGAAAAAAGTTTGTTTAAAATTTTTGCAAATCTATTAAAAATAAAGAACGAAAATAATTAATACATAAGTATTCACAGCCTTTGCTCAACAGTTTGTTGAAGCACCTTTGGCAGAAATTACAGCCTCAAGTCTTTTTGAGTATGATGCTACAAGCTTGGCACACCTATTTTTGGGCAGTTTCTCCCATTCTTCTTTGCAGGACCTCTCAAGCTCCATCAGGTTGGATGGGGAGCGTCAGTGAACAGCCATTTTCAGATCTCCAGAGATGTTCAATTGGGTTCAAGTCTGGGCTCTGGCTGGGCCTCTCAAAGACATTCACAGAGTTGTCCCGAAGCCACTCCTTTGTTATCTTGGCTGCGTGCTTCGGGTCGTTGTCCTGTTGGAATATGAACCTTCGCCCCAGTCTGAGGTCCAGAGCACTCTGGAGAAGGTTTTCATCAAGGATGTCTCTGTACATTGTTGCATTCATCTTTCCCTCCATCCCGACTAGTCTCCCAGTTCCTGCTGCTGAAAAACATCCCCACAGTATGATGCTGCCACCACCATGCTTCACTGTAGGGATGGTGTTGGCCAGGTGATGAGCGGTGCCTGGTTTCCTCCAGACATGACACTTGGCATTCAGGCCAAAGAGTTCAATCTTTGTTTCATCAGACCAGAGAATTGTGTTTCTCATGGTCTGAGAGTCCTACAGGTGCCTTTTGGTAAACTCCAGGTGGGCTGTCATGAGCCTTTTACTGAGGAGTGGCTTCCGTCTGGCCACTCTACCATACAGGCCTGCTTGGTGGAGTGCTGCAGAGATGGTTGTCCTTCTGGAAGGTCCTTCTCTCTTCACAGAGCAACGCTGGAGCTCTGTCAGAGGGACCATCGGGTTCTTGGTCACCTCCTTAACTAAGGCCCTTCCCTCCCGACCGCTCAGTTTGGCCAGGCGGCCGACTCTAGGAAGAGTCCTGGTGGTTCCAAACTTCTTCCATTTACGGATGATGGAGGCCACTGTGCTCATTGGGACCTTCAATGCTGCAGACAGTTTTCTGTACCTTTCCCCAGATCTGTGCCTCGATACAATCCTGTCTCGGAGGTCTACAGACAATTCTTTGGACTTCATGGCTTGGTTTGTGCTCTGACATGCACTGTCAACTGTGGGACCTTATATAGACATCGTGTGTCTTTCCAAATCATGTCCAATCAACTGAATTTAGCACAGGTGGACTCCAATCAAATTGTAGAAACATCTCAAGGATGATCAGTGGAAACAGGATGCACCTGAGCTAAATTTTGAGTGTCATGGCAAAGGCTGCGAATACTAATGCACGTGATTTTTTCATTTTTTATTTTTAATAGATTTGCAAAAATTTCAAAAAAACGTTCTTCACGTTATCATTATGGGGTATTGTGTGTAGAATTTTGAGGAAAAACAATTAATTGAATCAATTTTGGAATAAGGCTGTAACAACAAAATGTGGAAAAAGTGAAGCGCTGTGAATAATTTCCAGATGCACAGTATATGCAAATAAACACATAATTCATGTATATAAACATGTGAACACATAAGAAACAGAAGGATTGAGGAGTCAGAGCAATAGTTAGTTAACAAAATGAGACACCCTTGCTCACTCAGGACTCATTTGAATGCATCGTCAATTAAAAATTTATGATGCAGTTCCACTTTGTAAATGTCTGAAAAATAGAGTTTGTAATTCACAACCTGAACCGTGAGGCGCGACCCGATCATGTCGGTGCATGCCCAGATTATTTGATTATTCCAGTAGGTTTGAGAGGGTCTCTGCGGTAAATCAATGATCTGTGCAAGCAGGTGGGGCTCTTCAACAGCTGTAGGACGGATGTGTGTCAGAGAACGAAAGAAAAAAAGAAAGAAAAAAAAAACGGAACCTTGAGGAGTCTGATGAATGAGGCATCAGATAGACAGGCTGGGATTTTATCCTCTAAAAAGCTGCTTTATAGTCACCAGTTCAGTTTGCAACTAAATCCATTCTACTTTATGTGCACTTGAGTTGCGCAACATCTGTAAATCTTTATGAAAGTCTAATTTCATATTTTTTTTTAATTACACAAACACTACACTCATGGAAAAGGCATATTACCAGCCTGTGGTGCAGATTTATGAGTAAAACAAAACACGGATAAAGTACAGGCAGACTCTGAGGTATTTTGGCCTTTTAAAATGGAGTAGACTAAATCTTGCAAAAGGGATGGAGTTGGTGGACTTCTCATCTGGGCCCAGTGGAGTTTAAATCAATTGATCTTCCTAATGGGGGCAGGATTAATATGCTTGGTCATTAGTGTCAAATTCACAATTTTTTGTTACTCCTAAGTGAACTTGAATCCTCTGCGAAATCTGTCATGATAAACAGTGGTTAACGTGCAGTTAAGATGGCAGTACAGTGTGCATGTCAGTGTTATTTTCACTTTTAAATAATATTTTAGACAGCCCCCTCCACCTCAACGTCATCAATTTGGGTGAGTATACGGTCCATTTTGGGAGTGTCATTAAGCTGACATTGATCAATGGCTTCATTAGAAGCATTGAATAGCTTCCATATCAGAGGGATTTTCAGAGCATGCAGACTGTGCTGATCCATCCACTGAACTGTCGATTAGAAATGTCAGGCTATAAAGGAAAGCTATTTCTCCAAAAACTCCCCACAGACAGTCGGCTAAAATCGAATGACTATATCTGAATGAAAAAAAAAACAACAACAATGAGAACTAAAAATGCAAAGATTTTTGTCATGACCAAAGAATATTCAATAAGGATTGTTGTTACTTAGTTTGAGCCATGGTTAGAATCATGTGGGCAGCTGTTAAAAAAGACGAGTTAGTACTATACTATACTTACGTAGAGCACTGGAAATCACCAGTTACATCTGAACAAGTGAAGAGGGCAATGCTGCTAGTACTTAATACTTGCATTGGATATGCAGGCAAGTGTCGCCAAAGCTTCAGATTGTCACTGTTGGATCCAAAGCCTAATAGCTTGTGCGTAGGCTGAAGACCTATAAGTGAGGCAGGAGTCAAAGTTGAAAATAATAGTGTTTAACGTTCATTTTTGAAAGGTGTGCCTGTCTACACATAGCATGGCTGACGTCTGAGAGAGAACAAAGGGGAGAAAGAAAGCATTTATAGCCTCTCATTAACAGGACACGCTTGAGCCTGAGGAGGACATTTCCTTTCCAGGCAGGGGAGCTTGTATCATTCTCCCTGCCTCGGTGACCGTGCCTTGGTGACCGTCTGGCAGGGACTAACAAAACTGAACTGATGTTTCAAAACAAAATCCTCCTCCTTTATCTCTGGAAGAAGGGCCACGTGGAAAAGTGGACGGATGTAAGTTTAATGATTCTGATCAGTGGTGTCTTCATACAGCTGTTTCTGCGGGGTCGGTTTTAATAATCTCTCCAAATAGACAAAAGGGATTTGATGGGAAGTTTAGAATCCACAACCATGGCAGCGTGCTGACATTTGGGGGTTTGCCTTTCCAGTGATCCATGTGGGTCTTGGTTTCAGGCATCATTTTTATGTTTCATGCTATGAAATTAGTCATGTCCAGTTTTAAGTTATTGATTTGATCTGGTTGAGATAATTCAATTGATTTCAATGTAATTGTTTCAACAAACACAGAACCCGCCTTAGAGCGCATTACATTTCTGCTCTGGGATGAGATTGTCATAACTCCTTGTGCTGCAAGTGATAGATGTATAGACTCCACATCTGCTTAAAGTGAAGTTGGATTACAGCAGGGTTATGAATCAAAACACTGTCATATTGCTTTGACTAATAGAAACTATGAGGCAGACCAGGATGCATTATTTCTCATGTGCTTGCTCATTAAATCATATTGTGAGAGCAGAATACAGGAAACAAAGCAAGGCAAAGGACAGGAAGATCTGCGGCACATCCAGGTTTCAAGGGTAATCATATTTTCTTTAGTTTTATGGTGCCATGGAATATTTTATCACACTATAACTTTTTTGCTGGTCTCTTTATGCCATCATATTTCACCTTTGAAAACTATGTGGTGCCCATAGTGCAAGCCATGAAAGTGGCCTTTGTATTTCGCCAATAACTCTGCAGTTGGTTGGAATGATTTATCTCTTTACTTTGAAATTTGAAATTCATATTAAAGATCTGATGAATATTTCATGAATTCTGACCAAAGCGGGCAATCTGTCAATCAAATCGCTCCTGTTTGAGGGGCATTCCTCCGACCCTTGGAAAAATGCCTAATTGCAGGAATATTTCATGAGATGGACATTCTCTAAAGTACACAAGCATTTCACAACTTTATGACATTACTCGGAAATTGTTGCAAAGAAAATACATTTTGAAAACACCAGTCCGTTTTCTACAAGATGTTGCCGGTATCAGCTACGGTGGTACAGACAGATTAGAAAGAAAGGGGCCTAAATAATTAGTGGAGAAACGTGAATGTAGATACATCCATACAGAAAACAAGTGGTTACTGCATAGTTCGGTGAGAAATTATATCCCATGGCCTTAGCGTAACACTATATTGAACACTTTGGGTGATTTTAGATACACTTAAAAGACAGCACTCTCCCGGCACTATGATCAAAACATCAAATGACGGAATTTATTTTTGATTAGTGTTGGCTCTGTCCCTGCTGTAAAGATCCAGACGCGTCTAGATTTTAAGCCAATGAGACTCGAGAGGCTCATTATACCTTTCAAGAAACTTGCCGGAAAACAAGTAATGAAGTTCAAACTCCTCTCTAGATATGAAAAACTTAAATAAGACACAAACCCACATACACATGGCAGCGACATCGCATAGTCTACAGGAGGGTTCCTCATTGTGTGGCTCGCCGGCTTTTACTCAGCAGCTTGCATTACAGCAAATACACAATTCCTAAAATACTCAAAACAGCTGTAATATCCATACAGAAGATGGCAGTACAGGCAATAAACACTGGACCCAACCTAACTTACCTTGGTATAGCCGACTCTGGCAGCCTCCTGGTGAATCACAATGGCAAAATTACACTGTACTGTACTGTTTAGTCTAAACTGCTCTATATGCAATTTCATGTGTATTTGTGTTTTTACTAATTTCCTTTAAATTGCTACTTATTTAAAGGGGAGGAAACAGTTACGTTTTCGGGAACACTTTTACAGTAGTGTTATTAGTTCCGATTTTCCAGGGTACGGTGCTAGCTAGCATGTAGAGCAGACCCAGACGGAGACAAACAAGGCAGTGTGGCAAATGAGGAAAATGAAGTCAGAGCACGCAGCAGCTAAAAATCCAAATGAAGACAGCTCAGAGGGAACTAACAGACTGCAGGTGGTCAGAGTAAAACAGAGAAAGGTATGAGCAGAGGAAATTAAACGGACAGATGGTTTTGTATTCTTCTTCCATGGATTTTACTTTTTTTAAATATACAATAAAACCAAAGTGTCATTTTAAAATCACACCCATAATTGAGTGTCTTTTGGTGTAGCATGGTGAAAGTGAACAGCCTATTGACTTTGTCTTTCCAGATTGGCTCACATAGATAAAGCAGTGAACCACTGGTCTACAGCACCAGAATAATCTTCTTCCAATAATGACATTGTGAGGTTTTCAGGCGCAGAAGTTATCTGAAGTTCATCATCAGCTGTAAAGGCCTTACATAGCAAGGGCTCAGCTCTGGTTGAATCATCCCTGTGAATAATCATTCCCCATGAATAGGAGACTATCCAATTCAAATTCAACAAGGTCACTGTCTAACCTTAAAGCTCAAATATATGATTTATGCATTTTCACCCTCGTAACTTTTTTAAGAGGTGCTAGATAAATCAGAAATAAAATTGTTCCCATAGTTTAAACAATTTAGCTATTTCAGAAAAAAGACCGTTCACATATAACCTTGAGTTAAATTCCCCGCGTTGGTGGTGAAACAGAAATGTCAAGTGTCTTTTGGAGCTATCCTCATTTATATTTTGACAGGCTTCATTTTCAAATCAAACAAAGCTTCTCTATAGGTGCTATTAATATATTTCAATAATTGAATGCTTGTAGTAAATACAAAGCTTGCATTCAGCTACTGCCGTAACCTACTTCTGTATGTTCAGAGTGATTGGTATCAGTCGTTAAAGCCATTATGCCGTTATTATAAAGCCGATGATAAAATGCCAATTTGCCAAACTTACCTTATGATTCTTAGTATTCAAGAGGAATATTAAAATGTTTTTGTTTCTACTGACCCTTGTCGGGTGACATTTATATAAAAGGTAATTTACCCTTCTGTGAGATACTGCATGTGGTTTAACCATTTTGTTTTACTTAGAAGAACAGAGAACAATGTTTCCCATTTAGAATATCGTGTTAATTCAATGTCTGACAATGCAAAATAATGATTCTGCCCTAAGCTAATCATTCAAGTTAGAGCACATTCTTTGCTGAAAGAAATTATTCACTAGATTAAAGAGTAACAATGCATTTACAGAAAAAAAAAAAAAAAAAGAGAGAAAGAAGGAAATAATCAATGTCCAACCCATCGTCCCATGATGCAAATATTTTAGAGCAGGTCAAAATAAGATGATCTCATGGGTGGTGCTTCTTAAAAGATTCTAGTGTGTCCACACTACCGTGATCATTCTCTTGTAGTTCGCAGTACTTCTTACTAACTTCTCCATATGTTTCAGGCCTCAGAGTGCCTACAAATGCCCCCGTGTTCTCAAAGTCAGCTCGAGTGACTGATAAAAGGCTTTCCTAGGTGTGAAGTGTGCCAGCCTTTGCATCAAAACCTTCCCAGAGGACTCTGCCGTTTTGAAGTGAGGCACAGCTTGTCAACGGTGTCACATCACATTTTCCCTCAGTTGCCGAGCGCAAGTCATCATTTTCAGCTGGACTTCAAGGAAAACGTTCAAGAAAAATAGAATTACATCCAATTTACATTTTTCTCTGTTTATTACTGTTTAGGATATTTAATGGGGACTACAAATTGTCCATTCCTAATCAATAACGGTTTATTAAACAGGAATATGCATTTGTGCGTATCTTTTATTGGATGACTAATTATAATGTAAACTTTGGCTTCTGGCCATTAGCATCTAATACGAGGATTTGGACAATATCCTGAAGCTCTACGAGGCTTTTCTCAACCGTGGCTAATGGGTTAGACAGACTAATAAACAACATTATTGATCTATGTATCCCTGTGAAAGCATGTTCAAGACCTTTCCACATGATAAAAAGACCCCATCAGCCTCCAAACACCGACTGAGGATAGAGCTGAGACAGTAATTATCTGTGCTACCACTCTTACAATCAGAGCCTTTAAGCACAGTGAACAAACAAACCTTTTACATGGACAACTGGCCTTTCAAGCAAAACGGGTAAATGTAATCGCAAAAACACATCATTTTCCACAGTTACAGTACTTACATGTAGGAGTTAATATGGACATCAGAAAAATCAAACTCAAAGTATTGATCAGTAGTAAGGTTAAGTGTCATTTGTCTCCATGCCATATCACGGCACTGTGTCTCAAAGTGCTCGTGCGGTCTTACTGTGTATGCAGGCAGCTGGGAATTGGGAGAGTTCCCATTTGGGAATGTCCTACTTCCTAGTGGGGGTGGTTCACAATAACAACAAACAGGCAACACGGCCACCTCCCCGCTAAGGAAACCTGCTCTGCTGTCAGATTACACAAAAGTGACACACCTCGTCATCACCCATATAAACCTCAACAAGGGACCACATGAAGTTCAGGGGGTCAATTTTATTTGCACACTACATTTCCACACATTTTTAACATTTACCACACTTAGCAAACTCGGCCATTACATTTATTTTCCAATTGAATACATAGTTTCAGTACAGTTAGGAGGTCCCTATATATTTTTGTTTAAATTTACCTGTAATCCAAGTGGAGAATCTGGTACATCCAAATCCTCGAGCAGGTCCTCTACCCCTCCACAGACTGCAGCATCGTCCGTCATCGTACCTCAGTATCGCTAAAAATATTTTAAAAATATATTGTATTTAGTTGGCTGGTAATTGTTAACACTTTCTCTTTAATAAAAGCAGTCTTAGCAGGTTATCTGAGTTTAATTTCTATCTGATTTCAATGAGTCTGGCAAACAGCCAGGTAACCCAAACTAGTTGAGCTGAGTTTGAGTTAACCTTACGTCACATCTAACAGACCGACTACTTTTAAATAAAGTGTAAACTCTTATATGCGTGCACCACTAAAACTCCAAGGTATGGATGTAACTTGAGGGAGTTTTTTTTTTTTTTTTTTTTTTTTTTTTTTTTTTTTTTACTGTAATCAGGTTCAGTGTCGTTTTATTGCTCAGGACACCTGTCAGCAAAACAGCTTCCAGGCATTGCCTTATGCCAAGCATACACTAGTAGATAGAGACATAACCCTGAGTGCAGTGAGATAGCATCATTCACCATTATCCCTCTTTACCATTCTTTCCCTTGACTCCACGAGACTTTAATCATTTATTAATTTCCCTCGTGGTCTGAGTGAAGGCATCATGGTCTGAATTTAAACTGGTAAGATCAGAGGATGCGGGTGTCACTTTCTCATGTGAAAGAATATGGAATGTGCAGCTTTCATCCCAGCAATCAGCCAAATCCACCATGGACAAGAATATGAATGTAGCGGTGAGTTATTGCTTTAGGTATATAGGATGCAAAGAAAGTTCATAGTCACATATGATTCATTTATGAAGAAAACATATTTGTATATAATGATGGTGTACTGTTGTGGTTATTTGGGTGCTGCAGCATAGGTCTGTTGGAAAAAAAAACTGCTTACACAAAGTAAAAAGACTTATGCATGCATTAAACATGTTTAGCAGGTAACCTTCAATCTGTTTTCAACAAGTTCCGTTTGCTACGCGTTCTTTCTCTGACACGGCTGCCAGAGTCAATCGCCGTCATCTAAGTCAATGTTTCACCTCCCACCGGCTGTGCCGGGACGCGTCAGTAGCGCGGCGCTGCTCTGCAGTGCTAAAGATCTATCTCGAAGTCTATTTTTGACTCGCCAAGCAGGAAGTCAGTTGGAGAAAAAAAGAAAGAGAATCCTGTCAATTTTCAAGATAAAACGCTATTGTGAAAACTCCTGAACGTAAAACACATCACTACATTACGCAGTCTACCCGTGTGGTCTTTCAATTTAGACAAGAAATGCGTTCTCCTCCCGCTACAGACAGGGTAAGTGAAAAAGTTATGCAATAAAATACAAAATAAAACAACAAGCTGTAAAAAAAATAAAAATGTGTCTGTAGGCTGCAGCGCAGAAAAGGAAATGACTGCCGTAAACACAAAACGGACAAAAAAAGAAACCGTTTAATGATGTATAGGCAGACTAGAAGCACAAATCAGAAAGCGGGCGCTCTTAAAAACGCTCTTCTTCTGAAACGCTCCCGGTGGGATATGAAGCAGTGCAGAGGACAGACCAAAATCGCGGCGCGCACACGACGAGACGGACCTGTGTTCAGTGGAATATGCAGGTTACGCAGATGTGGCTCGGCTACCTACCCACAATAGAAGCATCGGCAACAGCCGGTCTCTGGAGAACATCCCAAACCTCTGATAGGCCACAACAGTGGATGTAGTGTAGCTGAGAGGGGTTGAACACCAACAAAGTGCAATGTGACAGCAGAAACATGTCAGTTAAGGTATTAAATACACAAGACAGTAATGTGATGTGGGAAACAGAAGAGGAACGCCCACCCGGCTGGAGAGACGGCTTAAAAGGACCAAGATAAGTGGGCTATGGGAGTCAAGTGTACCAATAGATACAGGTGTGAAGAGATTGCTGCAATCTATTTGTCACAAGTCTGTATCCAGTCTGATATAAGTGAGGAAGGAAATGTTTTAGTTGTCTGGTGCATTACTGATTACCATATGATTTTTTTTGAAAGCTGAAAAAAAAAAAAAAAAAATCATTTTGTATTCTAGTCAACACACGCAACATGCAGTAATTTTGCTCTCTTGTGTGCCTTTTTTTTCTTGAAGCTCCATCTGTATGCTGCTGGGATGTTGTGGGCAAATTAATGACTCACCACCTCTCTATGGTAACTGGAAAATTCAAGTTTTTCAGAAGCATATCTATATATGCTGCCCTTTCATTGGTCCACCCAGCTCTTTGTTTTTCCATAATACTGAACTTCTTCAACCACAGGTGCAATAAAGCATTCTTGCCTCCAAATCCTACTATTTATTGATGTTTTATTCATTGCTGTCATACCTGGAATCGATGTGGCCTGTGTGCATTTCACGAGTTGCCTTGGGGCATTTTCTGACACTTTAAAAAAAAAAAATCTGTGGAACCAGGCCTGCAGATATTACAGTCTCCTCTTGGTATTGATGGTAATGCACCACACAAATGACTTCCCGCTGCCTGCTATTTTACAGATAGGCAGCCATTTAAAGTGATCAGCTCAAAACAAAAAAATTGTGTTCAAGTTAACTTGCACGTAACAATTAGTGCCAGTTAAATAGTGTAATTTAAAGCAAAATCAGACATGCACATATTTTAGACAATAATGTGGCAGCAAAGCCAATTCTATTTATCATCCATATGTTAGCTTCCCTCCACTGGCTCCATTTGTTAATACAATTGTACTAATTACACTTCAGACTAATCTTAAGGCCAAATTATGCGTGACCTCGTTACGCCTTGTAAGTCAGATCACAGCTTTTACGTTTTTCTAGCAAGGATGTTATGACTGTTCCAGGTTCCAGGCAAGCAAAAAGGTTCCCATTTAACTTATGAGTTTAGAGCTTTCACAAAAAGGCTACATGACCGTCCCCAGAACATCTACTGGATCTCTGTTGTCAGAACACAGAAAAATGTAAAATTACCTTGTCAGCATACATTTCAACCAACAAAGAGAGGAAATAGAGCTCAGGAGGTCAATATTCTTCGTAGCCTTCATTTCTTCCTTTCACCACAAACGCTGCCATGTCAAGTGGAGTCACACCCATTTGGACCTCCTTAAAACCTCCCACTTTCTGAGGGGGATAATCACAGTTCAGGTGTTTTCTTTTACTCTGAGGTCAGATCTTGCCGATGAATGCACCATCTGTTTGTAAACTGTGATGATGTTTTTGACAAGTACCACTGATAAGAGTACAATGGATGAGAGTTTACTAACACAACTCATTTTTGTTTTACCTTTCCAAATGCAGCTCAAGTCGGCACAGTAACCATATCCACATCTTCATCCATCAAAGCCAGGCAGAGCAGCTGCAACTGTGCACACAGCCAGTGGCTGGATACTGTCACAGCTCAGACTTTTGAAAGGAGTAATGAGCAATACATGCATCATGTAAAGTGTCACATCATCTTTCCTTTCTGTATTATCTGCAGAGTGTTTCCCTGAACTGGCAGTGACTGGACCAACACAGCAGGTGTTCACACTGCATGGTTCAGGGAAACAATAACTAAATGTGACGTAATGCAAAACCAAGATGTCATCATACTGACACAACATCTATTTACAATGATTCCCAAAACAACATCGAGTATATGAGCCTTTCCGGAGCTCTCAGTAGGACTAACACGTCCTGATAGGTAAACAACACAATGGCTTATTTACAAACACATACTGTATATGATGACAGGCATACCAGACCTTTGTGGTCATGGTAATATGGTAATAAATATGCAGTTAAGTTAAATATGTTCAGTGAGTTCATTTACATACGCAATTTAAAATCACTTAATTCACCAGGAACCCAAACAGCTGAGTCATGGGTAAAAGTCCTGTGTTAGATTCATCCGATGACCCCCAATTGTTCATACGAGGACTTTTTCACGGTTTATAATCACCCGATTTTGTCCTCTGCTACGGTCATAATTACCACAGGTACTAGAGGTTGCTAACATAAGTATTAGTATTTCTAACCCCCTTAACTGTGTGTAGAATGTAACAGCGATGAGGTTGCAAAATGCAACCAACTAAACTCCTTTCAGAGGCCCTGAAACTAGTGAAAAACACAAAAAGCCCTCTCCACAGCCAGCGTTTGGTTTGTCCGGTTTAAATTGCTTTAGAAACCTTGTGGTTCAACATGCCGCAGTTTGGTGGAAGACTACCGCCATGTCCATTCATGATGCCTCTGCCATCTTATTTCTGCGACATGCTGACGATATTTTAACAAATGGTATTTTTAATTTATGCTGTTGAATTCACAATTCTCCCATATGTATGTTTTGATGTCATGATCTTCCATTTAACACAGTTCCTACTAATTTACATTAGCAAAGGGATTGATAGCTAGTGTTGGAAGGAATAGGACATAGAGTGGGTCAGACGAACAGTGCATGCTGCAAAGGTCACCAACCTTTAACCCCAGAATTTTGAATTCAAACAGTTTTATTTGTTCTTCATTTGATCAGCTGTATAAATTTGATCTAAAACATTACTACAATATAAGAGCCTAATCTAATCACATTTACCTTTATAGAAATGAGGTCAAAAATGAATTAATTTACCTGTAGTTGATGAGGAAGTGTTTGAATCCTTTCCGTGTCTAGACAGCGATGTTTGGGAAGTCTCTCATGCCCAATGAAACAACAGCCCTACAAAGCCTCCTCAATTTTTTTAAGTGAGTGAGTGGATGATTTTAAAAGATATCTTGCATCAACATGATACCAACAGGGAAAACTGTGTCTGTTCTCCAGCCCTGAATGAATTAACTTTTCATGAGGCCAATGGGTATTGATAAATCCCTGCATGTCCCAAAATCTTTTTAAGTTATGCCAAATGGAAGCATGATGGAGCCAAGCACTTTTCACAGCAAACACGCACACACAAACACCAGGTTTCAACATACATTTGCACACACAAACACCAGGTTTCAACATACATTTGCACACACAAAACCTCACATGCAGTTCCCAGAAGACATATGTCTCCTCTGCCAACACACCAAATCATTCATCTCGAACCACAGAGTAAATAAGAATGTTTTTTTTGTTTTTTGTTTTCTCATGAGTGAATCCAACAACAGCAACAACAAAATACCTCTGCAGCACTCAGATTAATTCATAAAGGACTTAGTGCAATATTTAATGAATAACATTATTGTATCTATTTGCATAAGTCGTTGTTTATTTAATTTGGTTTTTATTGTTTGAATGTTACCTATAAACTGCCTGAGCCCAGAAAAGCATCATTGTTGGTACACAGAGATCAAGTCTTCCCTTTATGAGCTCCAAATGAAAACCATGAAAAAAAAGTTCATTCAAACCTTTTAAAGGGTGGAAAACAAAAGGCAGAAAATATAGTCCAGTGTGAACCCGGGGAATAAAAAACAAACCTGATTGCAGAGGTTTTGCAGGCCAAACCGACTGCTTTTGCTGTTAACATATGTATGTGTGTGTGTGTGTGTGTGTGTGTGTGTGTGTGTGTGTGTGTGTGTGAATTACTTGGGCTGTTTATCATTCATAGATTGTGCTTCCTGTTAAATGGGTGTGTTGCTGTATGTAGAGGTGCCAATTAAGGACATGCTGCAGCAGGGGTGTTGTGTTGCAAAGTACAGCAAAAGCATGTTGTTTTACGTAATTGTTTACCTCAAAAACACTGATTACTAAAAGAGCAAATGCAAATAACAACAGCACAGTGAAGTCGGACTACGACACACTATAAGAGAGATATGGATGCAGATAATAAACAATGCTCACAAGCAGGGGGAAGACTGAGTTATTAAATGAACTTCCTTGATAGTAGAAAAGCTGCCGATAATACAGCATCAAAACTTTCCTGACAAAGCAAATTCATCCTTGAAAAATCTTAACTTGGATGTTTGCTTGGTGTATAATACAAAAAGCGAGCAGTTTGGCAATCTAATGAAGCACATTACAATGCTTGGATGGATTTTCTCCTTAATAATTAAATTCATCCTGACACGATGATCAATGATCTTGTGAGAATTTTCTGAAGAATACAGACCAAAGACCACACAAATCAGTATACCGTGTATTCAGCATGCAACCCGCAAATGGGGAAAGTAATAAACCGCTCTGCTGTGTCAGTCAATTTGAGTTTGTCGAAGAGCAGACGTCAGAAAACAGGACGTCCTCGGTGTTGCATTGTGATTGATGACAAAGACTCTGTGAAAGTAAATGTGTCTTTCAGAGACTGAGTGCTTTGGCCTCCGTAAATCGGAGGATAAGGCTCAGATGCATGCAAGGACGACCCGCCAGCATGTATCCGAGCTTCACGTCCAGATTTATGGTTAGGATAAACAACAGTTACGCATCTAACAGTCAATGGTCAGCTCTCTTGGACTGTTGGTTGACTTGCATGAGTGCAAGTCTGTGCATGTTCCTCTTGGACATACTTTAAGAGGGAAGTGATAATACGAATGCCCCTTTGTAGCACAAACTAAACTCCTCTCCACTAGTTGCCTCACATTAGCATTTCCCTCAAGTAAAGCCTCTGCCCTTAAATGCTGCAGTACAGATCATTCTCATGCCACTATAATTCCTATAACATGTTTCAATTTCAGGTCTATCCACACTGTCAATCCATCTGTGTTTCCTTCCATCTATCCCTCTGCCCTCAAATTGGAAAGTAATTGGACAGGTCCGAGTGGCAGCTGACAAGGCTTGCTTGGCAGATGTGACCAGGAAACACGAGCACAGTGGGTCCAATTGAACAGACTAAGGCCTTTTCACAGGCACAGATGGAGCCCTGTGGAAGAAAAGGAAATGATACAACACAGCGGATGAGGCCCAAGAGTTCCATTTCACAAATGGCTTCTAGCTTGGATGCAGTTCAAGAGTGAACAAGTTGAGTCTTCCCCATGTGTTTCGCAGTTCTGATGCTTTTACGCAGTCCAGCAGTTTACAGTATTTTACGATTAGTGTTGGGAAAGTTACTTGAAAGTAAGTCATTGACAATGACTTATGAAAAACGGAATTACGTCACTAATCAACCAGCAACAAAAGTAGTGCGTTATATTCCTTGTTAGCTTTGAAGTTACTGCATCTGTCCTCTTTTGATAGAGCCTCAACTCCCTCCTGTGCTAAGCTAATTATCACTGGACCAGTCTCTCTACTGGAGGCAGAGCCAAGCGGATCAACCCATCATCAAATGTTAATTGCTAATAAGACTTCAAACTCTTAATTCCTTGCTGAAATGACTGTATGTAACTGTGCATCATGTAGTGCAGAGGCATTTAGCTATTTGACTCGTGTCATTTTGGAAAACATGTTGATAATGTTGCAGCTGTGGCCTGCTTTAAAAAAAGTTAACAAACAATTCAAAAACAAACAAGTGAATCATTTAAAGGACATTTGAGGCATTTGTAGATAAAGTCAATAAATAATTGCATGGACAGGTTAAGTCACATCAGATGATAAAATCATCAATTGGAGGCAAAAAATCTTTGTAAATTACTTTATTTTTGTTTTGTTGTTGCTTTTACTGCATCCTTTAAAAAAAAAAAAAAAAAAACACGTAGGTTGTAGGATACAAGGTGTTATATCGGCATGTATGGAATACAATATTAATAATAATTATGTTTAGATGAGCGTATAACCACCTGAAACTACCCTATCCTTGTGTTTTCATTTATTTACACGGAGCGCACCGTGTTGCACCACCAGGTTTCCACCGTCGCCAAAAACCTGAACACCACCGGAGCTTCTCTTTCACACTCGAAAAAGCAGGAGTTATGAGAGTGTTATTTGGTTGGTTGCAATCTACAACCTCATCATTACATGACCCTAAATCCCATACGTTACTGCTTCAAAGTTCCTCTCCTGACATCTCCCCGCAGGTTGACGGGATTGCTTCCTATTAAACACCGCCTGCCTGAATCTGTTCTTGAGACCATCAGACTGTCACTTCAGTTTCAAACGGAAATGCTCAGCTGTAGAGCATTGACAGCATATTTAGCCCGTGATATGTGTTGTAGCATGTAAAAAAAAACACCACATGGACATTTTACCAAGTTGGATTTTCACTGGAGGGGTGACACAACACGTTCTGTATAAAAACATACTGGAGACAATGCGTGTCCTTGCATCAAACATTTTCACAAAATTAACAATAAACTTGAATGATTAGTATACAGTCATCAATGAGCATGAAAATGCTTTACTTTCTGTGAATGAGGATTAATAAACTACAATGGGCACAGCTCTGTGGGATTTTGATGGGAAACAGCTGCACTTAGTTCCATGTTTATGTTGATAATCCTGGAGTGAACTCGGGCTGAGCTCGGAGAGAAAGTGAATTTTGATGGCATTTAAAGTGCTGTGTGAAGTGCCTCCCTGAGAGAGCAAAAACATAAACTACTTCAAATGTCATAGCAACATTGAAATCATGTTTGAATCTTCTTTCACATCCATTTACTCCATAATTCATGAAAGTCTGTGCAACTTTACATTCAACTTATGAGGAGCAAGTCAGATCTTTTCCTATTCTGGCTTTACATTCAGAAGTAAAAGCTACCTCACTGCAATCGGCTTAATAAAAATGACAATAAAATGTTTTCTCATGTCTGTGGTCATATTGATTTTAGGCCACGTTCAAGCAGAAACTTTCCCTGCAGTCATCACAACATCAACAATGTATAGCATAATGAATAATAAGTAATAAAACACTTGTGTTTAATGATCTGGCTTCTTGGTGAAAAAGGAAAGTTGGAACACTAATAATTTTAGCTTGGTCATGGGGAGGAGGCTGCTGCTTTACAGGGAGTTGGATGGAGGGTTGATGTGGATTGTTGAAGCATAAAGAGGGCCTAATTTGGGTTAAACCTTTTTTTTTTCATAAGTTTTGATTGACGACGAAGATTTTTGTTTATGTACCTTATTTAGGTTTTTTGGGGGTTCATTGACAATTCATACTGGAAGCACAGCATCGCAAACTCTAGTGACAACAACCTTGCTTCTGGAAAAACACATTTCACCAAAACACACTACACAGTTTGGTAAACTGTGAATCGGTAGACTGAACATCTGAAAGACCAGTTCTCAGTCATATATTTGTATTTGGTTGAAATCGTTTTGTTTTTAATTGTTTTTGTAATAAATCCCAGTCAGTTCAATACTTGGTGTGTGTGTGTGTGTGTGTGTGTGTGTGTGTGTGTGTGTGTGTGTGTGTGTGTGTGTGTGTGTGTGTGTGTGTGTGTGTGTGTGTGTGTGTGTGTGTGTGTGTTGTTTACTGTGTCTACATGTGTGAGTGTGGAAGCATGGCCTAATTAGTCCAGTAATGAAATTACTTTTTGAATGAATACTGTGTAATGAGTAATTGACGGCAGTATTCCAGCAATTTGTCTAACACTGCTCATAGAAGAAAAAGCATAATGCCAAGCTGTTTACTACTCTCAAGACTCAGACATGTTTGTCTCGGTGATTATCAAAGAGCAACACACCCACATCTGTTGTCTTCGTTACTTGGAGATCGTGATTATTGGTGGGATGATAAGATACAGCACTTTGCCAGCGATGAGATTTGCTTTGCATTTAACTCGGCATCCGTTCTGGTAAACGGCACAGTGTGACACTGGCCATATGTGACAGATGACGTGCCACACAGGCTACTATTACTCTCCCTCCTCCAGCTTTCATACCACCATTAGGGTGATAAGCATGTCGTGCCTCTGCATTTAAAGCAGACTATCTCTACAGGAATGCAGACAGTAATTAAGCGATGGCATGCAGATGGCATTTAAACAGCAAGGGGCACAGGGGAGTTGGATCAAAATAACACTAAACCAAACAAAATGTTCATGGACTCTGTGTTGTGGATATATCCCTGTTTTTATACAGGCTGTGTCATGTTAAGCACCGTCGGGCAATTCTCCAGCTGAAGCTTACTGTTTCACAAAGAAATCTTCCTGACGTTTAAAACATAACGTGATGGAACATATTATCCAACTTTCTTTGAGCGGGTGAGGGAAAAACAAAGAAATAATTAATGATGTGTTGTACTGTAAAATGCAACAGTTATTTGATTTTTATTTTATTTGATTTGATTGATCTTTTCCTTCAAACGGTTTCAGAAAGCAGTATTCTTTAATACTCTGCCACGACCACGGGAATTGCTGCGACTGCGGCTGGCGCTGCGATTGGCACTGATTTGTTCAGAGCATATTGCAACAAAATATTTGGATTGCCAATTTTGTGAAAATAATTAACATTTTGAAAAATCATAGATTATGGTTAACTTTTTAGAAATTCATAAATAACGTGCAAGGAAATACATATATTATCAAGGCCACAGGGGTTGGAGGAGTTTTCGTCTCAAACAATGTCTTACTTTAAATATAATCATCAGAAACAGATATTTTTGTTATTATTTAATAACAAACTTTGAGTGAATTGTGTTTGCTATTGTCGCACTAACTGATAAGAATGAAGACATAATGATGTAAAACTTTGACCACATCTCCTTCCTCAAAATCATGCGGGGTTTTTTTTCTTCTCTTTGCTATGGCCCCAAAAAATGTATTCAAATAATCAGCAGATATGGGCAATATAAATAAATTGACAAGGATTGTAGGTTTGTTTATGATTCAGTTTGAAAACTAAATTAACAATGGTAAAAAAATATGAATAAAAAGGCACTCTGACATGCTTAACTTAACAATACACAAAAGGGAACGTACATACAGAGACCTCCATTTAATGAGAACATTGTTTGATATTAAATCTCTGTTTTTTTCTCAGATTTTCTTGGGCCAGCAAAAAAACAAGTGTTTAAATTTAAAAGATAAGCATGAACCCAAATGATCTCTCCCTAAATCGGACCAAGTTGATTTTTAGGATTGTCACATCATAACATAGCATCACTTTTCAACAGTAATTTGGTTTTTCAAGTCAAATCATGTTGTCCTGCAAACAGGAAAAGATCAGAAGGCACGTTGTGTGTGTGTGTGTGTGTGTGTGTGTGTGTGTGTGTGCGTGTGTGTTGTTCTAAAGGGCAGTTACAAACAATGTTATCATTTAATTTGGATGATGTGTTGGGCTTTGTGATCTCAGCGGAGGACAGAAAGTGTCATCTATCTAAACACATATGATCCTTAAATGATGGTACAGTTGGCTATTCAAGATTATAAATAGTATAACGTGCATGTGTGGGTGGGTGTGCATTCTACCAAAACCTGCTGCCATCTGCTGCTTTAACACTGTTATCTGAAAGTCATTACAAGAAAAGAAAAAAACAGTGACGTCTCTGCAGCAAGGGTGGAGAACTTACCAAAACCCCCTTTTTTTTTTTTTTATTTTTTTTTTTAAACTAAAACCTGTAGAACACTGTGTATTGTCCACAGCATTTTTTTTTTTTTTTTTTTTTTTTTTTACCAACGCCTGAGTGCTTTGGGCAAAGTGCCTTCTTATCTCTTGTAGTCAGATCCCTGGTCTGCAGCATTTCGGCCCTCTTTTGACTCTGCAATACAGGAAGTGTTTCTCAGAGATTTAACTGGAGCTGTCAGTTTATTTAGTAATCGTAGTACCTTCACTTTATCTATCCATCCATTTATTAATTAAAACAGTAATTCTAGATTTCATTCCTCTTGTTTTGTGTTTTGACAAACAGGTCTATATTTCTGTGGAATAAATAGTCCACAGCAGAGCTTTCTGCAGCTTCCAAAAATACCTTTTGACCAGCTGTTATTTTCCTCACCTTCACCTCTGAGACTGTGCAATGCATTAGTGTGAAACAAGGTGCAGTAGGTGCTGCGAAAACACCTCAATAAAAAAGATGAACGGCTTATCTGATTATAGGTTATATAACTAGCATGCCAATCGGAACCTCACATACTCAAATGTATATGACAAAAGATGTTGTGATGTTGTTTACAAACTGCAGGTCATTCAGGCAAAAAATATCAACATTGGCCATAGTATGGAAACTCGAGATGTAAGAGATTGAAATGACAAAACTGTAGTCCCAAAAATAAGGACAGGAGGCAAGGAGAAACCAGACACCATGACACAA
The DNA here is from genome assembly GCF_022577435.1 of Embiotoca jacksoni. Classification (NCBI taxonomy): domain Eukaryota; kingdom Metazoa; phylum Chordata; class Actinopteri; family Embiotocidae; genus Embiotoca; species Embiotoca jacksoni. The sequence continues at coordinate 12,498,094 of NW_027185340.1, forward strand.
CATAGTTTTGTTTTTAGGCACAATTGTTCCATGTGGGTTTTACTGTAACTTTTATTTTAGTACAACAAACTCCCCTAACCTCAACAACGTAGTCATTTTAGCCCTGACCACAATGATTCCTTATTTTAGCTTGTACACATAAATGAAGAATTGATGGAATTGCGTATGGTCAGACTTGCAGTGGCCTCAATTGGCCCGTGTAGAGCGACTGACTTTCTTTCAGACGGATTATTCTGCTGCCATGTGTAACGCTATCACTCTTTAACAGCAGGCATTTAACTACAAAGATGGCGGGCTGTCCAAGGTTGTACTTGTGATTCCATCTTTATTTCTCTCGTGTTTGGTTTCTTTGCTTGCCTCAGACAGATGGTTCTTTTTTTATGTCTGGTAAAGAGGACTGTGTTGAAGCCTGGGGTTTAACTGGGATTTGTAAAGAAGAGGAACTCTGGCAGTTTACAGTCTGGGTGTGAGGCCCTGTCTTGTTCAATGGTGCTTATTTTCAATCCTTACTTTGACACTTTTATTATGTTATTGTGTTGCTAAGGTGATATTGTATTGCCAACAAATTGAGGCTTAATCAAATTATCCCAGTTTATAGAATATAACTAATATAAAGCAAAACAGACGCAGGGTGGGATTCCAGTGTACAAACACAGATGATCTATTTTAACTTTGCTCAAAATGTGTTGGTGTAATGTGTGTTTGAGGGCTCAATAAGAGAACCGAAGCTCATTTTTACCCTGGGGGCTCTGCTGGGATAATCCAGCCCCTGAAGTCTGTATCTTTGTTGGTAAAGCAGGTTAGCTGTTAATTGTAGAATTGTTTTACTCTCTGCTCCTTGAGTGACCATGTGTGTAGAGTCTCTTTGGACAAGCCCGTCTTCCAAATGAATGTAATGTAGTATTAAATTGACACGTTTAGAGGATTAGGCGGGATTGGAGGGTGTGTGTACTCTTAGTGATTTCTAGCTGTACTACTATATTCAGTTAAGACATACCTGCGCTGTGAACATCAACCTTTGACCGTCTCAACCAGGTTACCAAGACCATTGAACACTATAAAGGATATGGCCATTATACCCAACAAAGCAAGCAGATTTTATGGAAATATGTTTTGCTTAAACTCAATGGATGTGTTTGGGCATAGAATAATTAAGATTACAGCAAACAATGACTAAAGGCACGTAGGCTATGTTCAGCTTTTGAATCAGATGGAGACTAGACAGTTAACTTAAAGTTAAAACTGTCCCTCTTATTAGTTGTAGCCTCCTGTAGTTGTTTAATGAAGAGTTTTCCAAAGTTGCTCAAAACAACCAGGGGCAACATCTACTTCCTCTCTTTCTTATTGATGCTGGCCGTGGCTATAACATTTCACATTTCAGCCTTGTGAATTATTGATATTTTCTTTCCAGCCATTCCATCGCTTTCTCTTGTGCCTACAACAGATTAAATCTACCTTTCAGCCAACTTTGAAAGTGCCTGACTGCTGAGCCTTTCAAACTAACTTAAAAAATATCTTCAAAATAAACTACTGAAGTTATTTATGATGACTTATTTCAGCATTTTTATGTCTCATGATTTACGTGAAACCAAATGAGTAATTCATTATTTATGGTTGTACTTTAAAAGAACATAAAGGAGCAAAGTCGTTGCTGTCAGACATATATGTACAAGGTGCCCTTTGGTGTCGGAACCGTGACCACCTGGGTCGAAGGAGGTCACGACATGGAGTAGAAAGAGTAACAAAGTCCACATAGGCAGAAGGTTGGGGGTGGTTGGATGGAACAAACACAGGACTTTCATCCTGGAGACTAGTGTTTGAGTCTGTGAAAAAACAGAAGTCGACATGGATTTCTTAAAAGTGACATATGTGTGTAAATAAGATGATGACTGTATTGTTTCTTAGGTAAAACTACTAATTACTTATATTAGTATTAAAAAGTACCAATAGAAACCTTCCCTGAGCCTCACCAGGTGGCTTTGGTGCCTAACCATAACTAAATCGCGACCATTTCACATTTAACCCAAACCATGATATTTTCCGAAACCTAAGGCATTTTGTGCGTATGTATGAAACTCCGAAGGGCATCATATGAATATCGCTGAGATGTTAGCGCGATGCAACAAAATGGCAGTATTTGATGCCCTGGGATGAGAATGGGTTACGACAAATCAATCCAAAAACTGAAGTCAGGGATAGATTGCGCAGAAAACAGAGGCTAAAGGCTCCCATCACCCAGAGAGGGTTGTAAAATCCAATTACTTTGGTTAACAAGCTGACCTTCGCATGTATAATGCCACCGTGTCCCCTGGCTTATTTTCTTGGCAGAGCGTAAGCCCTCCAGGGCCTAAACAAACCTCTAAATATTGCATGATTGCACTCAAAATAATGTCTACTGAGTAGCTCTGAGCAAGAAGAACTCCCTGATAAAACAAGCTAATGGAGAGTTAAGGAGGGACGTACTGAAATGACTTTGTGTGCATTATTTTCTGTTTTGTATGGATGGGTTTGGTGTCTTGAAGAGCACTTTCATTGGCTTGAATATTCATAAATCAGTACTCCCTGATTTTAAATCGAGAGTAACCATAAAGTACTGACACTTGTCACAACGCTAGTAAATAATAACAAACAAAATGCTTTCATCTTTTCAGATTAAATTGAATGACACACATACAAATCATGGTTCCAGCTGGGACAGCTTTCAGATGAATGTTTATGGTCCTAGTGCTTACTCAACAGCTTGGCATTTGCAGATATGAACAATATGAGTCAACAAAAGTGGGCTTTTACTTTTGAGGGATACTGTATGTGGCAGCCCAGGAAATAGAGGCTGTCTCTCCCTCTCATGTTGAACCAACAGTCTGTGCTTTCAAGAGTATACCTATTAGCATAATTGGGTAATTTACACCAGTAGGGGAAAAGAGCAAAACATATCAGCCAACAGAATAATGCTCCAGCTCTTGCATTAGCTTTGCAACCCAGTGAAAGGTTGTGCCAAAAGTACTCTTTGGATAAACATGTATTATCGAGCTTCTCAGGATGATGAGTTGCTGAAAGCCCCACAAATCTCCCCTTTAAAACACTGGCTGAGTTTCACTGGGCCTAACAGAAGTAAGATGTATATAAGCTGAACCTCCCTGGAGCAAGGTTAGCTCTCGGAGAGGCCTTGTAGCGCTGACTGGCAATTTGAGATATTTTAGGTAAAGTAAAATGGAATGAAAATGGCTTCTACCTCTGTGGCGAGCTAAAAATGGTTCACAGTAACCTGTGCACAAAACATTTAGTCTTCACTCTCTGACTGAGGGATAGTTGTTGGTCAGTAAACAAAGATTTCACATTGCAGTTTCCCATTTATCAATTTCAATATATTGTTTGAAATTACAATGCCTTTAACCGCTTGCTCACAGAGTGGCCTGACCTGAAGCAACAGTACGCAGACTGAGAGAGATATAGCTCTGCATTTCAAGTGCAGGTGGAGACACAAATGTGCATCTGGGGATGCCAATAGAGTCTCGAGGTCAGCCCATTACAACGGGGTCCAGTACTCATCAAAGGATGAGAATTACTCCTTAAGGCTTCACCAATTTAATCCCTTGGCTCATGTTAAAAATAATCACAGCTATGGTTGATGAAACTAACACGACTTCCTCCTTTACCTCAGAGAGTCAATATTCACAGGTTATTTGTCCCCACTTTACCATAAAGAATATTTGTGTGCTACACAGCTATGCAAAGATAGTTTGATGAATTGGATTGATGTTGAATTTGAATGTCATGTAAATGAGCTGAACAGCACTGTCCATCAAATGCTTAATGATTTGTCTTCAATATCAATATGATTTATCTTACCAGCTATGAAATGTGGACTTTCCTGTATGAGACTGAGGGCCCAGCTGCTAAAGAAGCACTGTTGTAAAGGGATCCGACTGCCTGGACAGTTTAGGAACAAATGGCTCAGTTGTTTCAAATGTGAACATGTTCCGTGCTCAAAACAACCACCGAAGAATTGAATGCACAAACATAAAATATTTCTACAGCATATAAATGACCTAAAGAGGGCTTCAACAAGCCTACATCAGGATACTTGTCACAGTATTTATCAGACTAACAGATGCTGACAAGCACGACAAGCTGTTACAGCTGTGACAGGATGTACTCCACTTGAGGAAGTTCACTCGCACCTCCTGAATGCTTCAGTGTTTCAGAGCACCAGCAGGATGGCCGATGGCTTATCTTCATGGCATCGCATGTTACATGAATTGCAAGGTGCATCCCATGTAGCCTGGCTCCGCCCTACTATAGCTATAGCTTCAGTCTGTGATTAGAGTCTAGAAACACTGCTGGCATTAAGGTGCAACCAGACACTCTGACAGGTGAACCAATCAGCAATTTGTGGTGGCTAAATGCAATGACGTTTAAGTAATCCCGGCGGTGAAGTAGTTTCGGTGCACAACATGGGATATATCATTGTCAATGCCGATTGGTTAAAGGCTGACACAACAGTTTCAAATTTAACCCAAGGTCTACGACCAGTAAAATGCAAAGACTGGAAACAATCCTCAATGGAGCCTGGCCAGACCCATCAGACACGTCCGGTAAAATAGCTTCGGCTTATATACATCGGCTACATGCAGCATATGCATGACCTTAAACAATAAATTATTGGTGATGTATATCCACGAGATGCATTAGACACAGTATTTGATTTGACTGCATGTGAAACCTTGTTCTTAACTTTGCACCCCTGATATCCCTCAAGATCATTCATTCCCACTGTGTAAAAAGCCAGGTAACAGTAATTGCACAGATTCTCAAGTTCATTGAATCACATAAGTGCAGCGAATACTACGTTGTGCAAATATTTGCTACAACATTGAACAGATCCTCACAAAAGCCCCGTTGTGTAACATACCTGTATGAATGTCCATCACTTTAACTCCTCGTTCAGCTGCTACCGTGGTACGGTGCATGTCCCATCAGTTGATGAACCAGTCCGTTTTCTCTGATGGACAGATGTGCATTGCACATCCTCTGCACCTTCAAGCTTCAAGCGCCTCTGGGAAAGCAGCATGCTGATAGGCGCCGGGAGCAGGCAGCTGTCAGACTCAAGCAATGCATTCCAAGTAACCTCCCTGTCAATGAAGAGGACAACAAAGGAAGTTGGGTTGACCGACCAGTACTGCTGTCAAGTGCATCAGACATTTGAACAGTCCCAGCTCGTGTTTATGCATCGAGTAGCCTGCATATAAAAATATAAATACATTTTGAAGGTCAAAACAATTTTGAAACATACATAAGTGAATATAGATGTACATATATAAAAACCTTATTGACATAATCACATCTTCTATTGAATCTACTGTGTCAGATGGTGTAAAAAAAATGTATTGATATACCTTGGGAATATCAAGACTTTCACATGACACATGATTATTGACATGTAAATATAAAAAAGATTGAGCCAAAAAAAAATGTCACATCAATTATGATGAATAACGAGCTAAGTGGCAGGTGAAAGAAAGCATACTCAATTTATGGCTGACTATTACCCTTCCATTCCCATACATGCTATACCATGCATGTTGTTATAGACTAGGAATCGATACAACTCAGAGGCGCAAAAGCTCTATTTCTGAATAAATCAGTAGTCAGCAGTCACGTCCGGCATAGGAACCTACCAGCTGGCTTGGCAGCTGAAAAAGCTGCAGGCACCACTCTGCTGACGGGAGAGAGATGAAAAAGAGGCTTCCTTCATCATGCCTTCATCATCATAGCACCAGAGGATGCAAAGAGCCGCTAAGACTTATGGCAGCTAAAGGGAGAGTAAATCTTCGAGACCTGTTCTCTCTCATGCTTCCAGGCTTGACTATTAATTTCTGTCACCCCAGGAGCAAGGTTTGTGCACATCTGTGCACATGTTGGCTGGGGCAGAATTAGTGTGGCCAAGTACTGTGTAAACTGTGTGAGGTGTTGAATTAGGGATGAGATGCCTCGCTTCGAAGAGGAAAGATACATCACCATTATATATCACCAGCTGATACAGATGTGACAGATGCCACTTTTTTTTTTATCATCTGAAGGGTTGAGATCAACCCCCCCCCTCCCTCCCACCCCGAAATATAATCATTATTCTATGACTTAAAATATGGCCGATAATGTGATTTGGGGCATTGCGTATGGAGCACTTGGGAAAAGAAGCAAATTCATTTTCAAGTCAAGCAAATATGCAGAACTTGTCAGGTCCTTGCGTGATATAGAGCAGGTTTAAGTTTTATATCAGCGTTAAGAGTGATTCACTGTATTAACTGACTTCCTGCATTGGAAGAGGGGGGAAATCTCGAGGCTTCATGCATGTCATGTACTTGCATGAAAATGAGAGGGAAGATATGAAGAGCGCTATTCGATTGATCGTTTCCAATGCAGCGAGTCTATATGGTAACACAATGAAGCAAGTAACCATTTAAACTTTTGCTATACTTATAGGACAAGCAACATTAATGTTGAAATGTATAGACCCAGAATCAAAGCTGAGTTGGCATAAATTCAACTTGGAAATTCAAACCTAAATATTGATGTAATTAAAAACATATTCCATACTTGAAATGACAGCTTATTTGTGTTGCTGTTGAACTGACTGTCACATGATGGATGGCAGAGAGCATTTCAAGTATTTCACAGAATCTACAGGATGTGCAGATATGTTACGATTCTTAGTTAAGATATGTTAGTTTTCATAACTTCAATGCAACTAACCAGCTTGTGTGTTTTAATCCAACTGCTGCTGTAGGACAATAGTTGAAAGCATTTGTAGCCTCAGAGAAAAGGAGAATCTCTTCAAATAGCATTCATGAATCATCAATTTCTCAGAACAGAATTAAATGTAATAAGAGCAAATGCCCAAACTCAGACACAATGCGTTTATAATGAGGGCTCATTAACTTACATTTATGAATTCTATAAACATTATAGACATTTTAATCAGATTATTAAAGTCAACTGCTTTGCCTGTGTTATGAATTAATTCAATGAATCCTAAAGGAATCACCTGGTGAATGCACAGCAGGCAATTCCCCAATTGCATGATCTGGGTTAAAATGCGAACAAGCAGAGTCTACAACAGGCAGTGTTATCCAAGAGATTGGGAAGAGAAGCTTGTTCAAAGGTTGTCTTGGGGTGGTCGAGAAACTATGGGCAGAGTTAGTGCTTGAGTGATGTGTACCACCACCAGTGCCATTCACTCAACCGTGAGCAAGGTCCCTGGCTGAATTAATGTATATCCCTCGAACATTTAACACTCTAGAAATGTGAATGCCCATCAAAACACCTCCCCCGGTCCCCATTGCTTCATTGTTGTAGGCTTTGTGGGGCATTTCAAAGGTCTCAGTGGTAGATTGTCTGAGTTTGACACAAACTTTGATGTGCGCTAAACTTATGGGTAAAATGCAAATGCGCACACACTAGTGTTCACAAAAGCTGACCACTGGAGGATATTGATCAAACGACATAACATGGAATATTCAGGCACAATGTATTTTTTTCCACCCACTCAATATAAATTACTGTAATGTGCTCTGTTCATGTGCAACAGGAACAGTTTTGGAAATTTTTTATGCTTTAAATTAAAATGAACTGTGCATGTATGCCATCGCCAAGACTTAAGGTGCACGATTTCGCTTCATTGACATTGCTGTGAAACAAACTGCTCAGTTTTACTGCTCCTCTCTTTGCTTTGCATCTCTTGAGGTTTGCTGGCAAGAGGTTTCAAAGTTTAGAGACGATTTATCGGGCGGCCTTTTCTAGGGAAATGCAGCTGTGATACAGCACTCCAGTTACATGCTGGTTAACATCCAATTCTAAAACATTCACACAATAGAGAAACAAATGAGGCTCTTAAGGAGTCATTCAGAGAGGATGAAGAAAATCCGAGCACAAAGAGGAAAAAACTGATTTCACACATAAAATATGCAGCGGCATAAATGGTTGGGATTTTTGAGGATATTTACTGGTGGATGTTCACGGAGATCAATCGCAAAATAAATATTCTGTTTATGCTTCATACTCTCAGGAAGCATCCCTGTCTGAGAAATGCTCTTACAGAAATGTTCTTCCAGAACAAAATAGTTTTTCCCCCCACTATGTTCAGGTGAAGGAAAAAGAAGGACATTGTTTGAATGAATGAAGTGACACTTTTATGAACTGCATCCGAGTTGAAAAAAGGTGACTGGGGTGAACGGTAGGCGTAAAAAGAACTCTACCTACACACCATAGAGCAGGGTTTGTCTGTAGTTAGGTCTAGGCAAGAAAAGGAACACTTTGGTTGAGGTTAAGAATATATAGCATTGTTTAAATGTAATACATATTTAGTGTCTCAATTTACAGGGGACGTATTAACATTTCCTCAAAACATTGATAAAAAAAACAACTAATCTTGTAGCAAGAAGATATGTAAATGCTATATGCTTTGGAAAAAAGTGCATTGTTGTCAAGTGAATATCCATCTACCCCACATTTCAGTAAGTTATTCGCTTCAGGGTTACGGTGAGCAATCGTGTGTTTAGCATTATGCACTGAAGTTGGACTACATAAATCACCTGTCTACCACAACATTTAGAGATTACACCTCTCATAAAAAGGGACTGTGCAGGGAAACAAGAGCAACCAGAGATGATCCATGGATACAAATGCATAAACTCTGTTCTCCAGCAATAACTAATTAAGAAGAGCATGATGCATTAAAGATATATATCAGTCAACATATGTATAGTTTCTGGCTATCTAGTAAATGCATGTCTACTATGTCAAATGGGCATTTGAAACAAAAGGTTATTTTACAGTAAAATGAAGGATTATTGCCTATTGTTTAGAAGAATAATAGTTATAGACTGCAGTTGGCAGGCTTGGACTTGAAGTTGCTCATCCAAATGGCTTTAGTCCCAGGCATTTAAACATCTATGGTTCATTATACCCCTTGTAATTTCATAAGTTGTAAACAGTTTACTGCTGCAGTCCCTCTGCTGAGGAACGGTTGTTCCAGATCGACATCGGCAGCCTCCTCCACAACTCGTTCGAGCTATCTGTCTTTGATATCTGAGTGACAAGAAGAAATTAAACCTTTTGGATGAGTGGACAGATAAACATGTTGAAAAACAAACAGCGGGTTTAGCTGCCATTCATTTTGTGCTCCAGACACCCTAGCCCTTTCTCATTTAATAGCCCATTTACAAGCAAGTATGTTGTATGTGATGGCTTAACATTTCAACTGAACAACAATAGTTTCAGATTGTGACTGTGCCAATAACTTTGGCCTCAATTGTTTTTTAGTGTATCAAATTAAGGGTGAGCAGTGACTCATTCCACATGTACAGAACACCCCACTTCCCCTTTTGTCCAATTTCAAGAGTTCAAGCAGGCTGCAGCCTGAATATATTAACATTTCTCTGTATCTAAATCTTTTCCTTTCTGCTGAATGTTCTGCCATCGTCTTCTCTCTCTCTCGCTCTCTCTCTCTCTCTCTCTCTTTTGACCGTATGCTTCTTTTCTGAGTCAGGACAGGAGACCATTCATCACCTGCTCTAATTAAACATACCCTCATAGCGGAGCGGTGGCAGCCGCAGGGAAAAGAGACAAGAGAGGGAGATCAATTGCCATGGGAGAGATGAAAAAAGACAAGGGGTGGAGGAGAGAGAGAGAGAGAGAGAGACAGGAGGATGACACTGGCAAAGACAGAGAGCAGTCACTGTGATAGAGAACGGAGAGAATGGGGAAAAAACTGTGGTGGCTATAAGTCAGGTCTCCAGCCAGATGGGCCGAGCCCCCTACCTGGCTAATAAGAAGAGTGACTCCCTCCTCAGGATGCCTGACAGCCCCGTCTTAGTCCATTTCTTTAACAACATGTGGCCCCTTTTCCATTCCACTGGAGACTGATGGAAGTTGTGCGTCACAGCAACTGCAGCTTCAGGCTGGTAGGACTGCACAACAGGCCCGAGATTGATTCCAATAGGACTCCTTGATTTCTGACCCCTTTCCTTCACCAAGAGATTGGTTCGATTATCCCGACATTTCTGGCGCTAGATCTTTCTGTAAATGTCTACCTTTTTCACTGCTGGATTAAATATAGTAAATCTGCATGAAATTATTTCATGATATTGATCAAATGGGACAACTGGACTCAACATGTACAGTACATGTGTGTCGTCGGATGAACAATATTATGTATAAATATATAAATATAATAAAAACACCTACACTTTTAAAGGTAGGGTAACAATATGTCACCGTTTCAGGTAATCTGCTATCAGAATGAAAAAAGAAAGAAAAAAGAAAAATATCACTGTTTTTGCGATTAGCTAAAACCGCTCTCTCAGCATTGTTAGTCGGAGTTGGTCTGAACCGAAATAGCAGGTGCAAAAGGACCATGGTTTGGACCAAAGTTTGGTCGGAAAAAAATAGGTGGTCTTGGTCTGGATCAAACTGACATTTTTTTTTTTCTTTTTTGATGGGTCAAACTTTCAGATCAATTACAATGAGTTGAAGGAGGCTATCGTTACTCAATAAACAACAGAAGAACAAAAAGACAGAAAAGAAGTAAATATGAGTAGCGGTAGCACGTGGGGAGAGAAAGGATTTAAGTGCAATTTATCTGATCAAAAATCAGCTTAAAAAAACATAAAAATGGAAACCTATAACTTTCTGAGAGTAAAACAAGTGCTGGCATTAATTCCATAATAATAATAAGAGTAAAGCGGCAATGAAATTAAACTAATTTAATTCATTTTTCTCCATTCAAACGGACTGAATTAACAACAAGCCTACGTCAGATGCAGACCCGTTTACGAACCAGTCAATGTCAAGTATAGGGTTGTAAGTATATCATGAAAAGTTCTGAAGTCTGCTTGCAATATGCAACATGAAACCAAAACTAACCAAATCAAATTTACACAAGGTAACCAAACCATGAAACTTGGTCTGGACGTTTAGGTGTGAACACTCCCATGGCATACTACATGCCACAAATCGTGTGCTTCTTTAATTGAGCTTGACTTTAAGCATGACTACTGAACCTCTTACGTTTTAAATATTTGCCGCAATGGCAGTGTAAAGTGAACAGGAGCTGGCATCGGGCTTGAAAGTGAAAAAGTTACAGCCTTGGATTCAACAGAGAAACATATCAGTCTGACCTTTTCCCTAGAGCACATTTTTTTTCATTCTGGCTCTGCTCAGTTGAATTTGGTTCAATTCACTGTCCATGATAAGGACTATTAAATGTGTCAGTCTGACTCATTGACCTTTAAGGAATGACACAAATATAAAAACACCTCTCTCTTTTCTGCAGTGGACTACATGTAAGGACTGGGGAGGACGCTGAGTAAATATATATTTAATTACCACTCGTAAATTAGTAATCAAAAGTGTGAAAATTGAAACAACCACCTGAAACAAACAGCCTACAGGTTTCTTGCTTCACGATAAACTAACAATCAACTAATAATATTCAAGCAAATATGCAAGTCTTCACCTGTATTCATTTCACGATGATACACGAACAATTAAAATCACCTCATCACCATCATTCATGTCTGCAGCATTTTATGCCAAAAGTGGACACCTCCAATATCATATATATAATATTTATAGTCAATAAAAAAATATTGGTCTCTTCTTGGCTTGCAGAGAGGGGACAAAGAAAACAAATGTTACAAACATTCCTCTGTTCTATGAACAATAGTTGTTTGGTCCACCATTTCGGTTCAAACTAAGTTATCTCAGTTCTATTTTTAAGGACTCAATCTTCATGTTTCATGTTTCATTGAGCACCATGATCGGATTTGTTTATGACCAAATACCATCAAAACTAATGACGTTCCTACTGCTCTCATCTGTACTCCGTTGTTAAACTGCATATCTTGAAGCCAACTGTACTCCAGAGTTCTCCAGGGAAACTGTATGAACTGCAACACTGAGTGTCGTCACTACGGCAAATTTGCCTCGGATAAATGTTCCTGTTAAATATCGGCATTTAACTCTCGGTGAAGCCACGTACATGGCTGTTGTTTTAATGCTTCTACTTTTCTTAATATAAATAATACGAGTTATCAGTTTCATTAACTTAATAACTAACTTGTATGTTGCCAACCTGTACATGAAAGATAGCCACTATGCACCTAGAATTGCATTTTACGTTTATTTGTCAATACTATTTGTCAATATTTTGCTGTAGTTAGTAAATTTAATTTCAACCAGAGTACAAATAACATGAATGAACCTGACATGGGCAATGCACTTCCTACTTTACATGAATACATTATTCCAATATCATTGCATACATTATGTTTGGAGGCATAGCTGGTTGGTCATAGTGAAGCAGTATTATGAACAATATAAAATCAGACGTCATGGCAATGTAAAAGTCAATCCTGTAGACAGAAACAGAAGAGATGAGGACAGACATACAGGGTGTTCTGATTTATATTTTTCACCCCTTTCGCCCCCTACTATTGACACGAACACCCACAACAACACGTAGCAAAATCAATTTATTTCTGCTGTGGGGGAAACGTATTGTCACGGTACAACAAAACAACTGCAGTGTGGGAGAAAGCCAAAGACTGCCTATGAAAAAAAGAGCCGTACTACTGATAGTCAAAATAGAGTCCGTGCTTCTTAATAAAAAAAAAAAGAAAGATCACGTGACTCAATGACTGATTGCAGCAATCACAATAAACAACAGGCTCAACGCTCCAAATTAGACTCGGTGAAGGGTGTCGTGGAGGGTGTGAAGTGGAAGGGACCCAAATTAAAGTGAGTATTGTTATAATTTGTGGCCAATATTGACACATCAGGCTTTGATGTGCTTGTATGTTGTATTCTAGTGTCAAACTCCGATATTCTGTTTGTTTGAGATAGAGTCATGACAATTTGAAATGTTCTTCCTGTATATAAAGTTCAGCATTTATCACAGCGACTGATTTTAGGGACTGACCTTTTGTTTCGGCACGCATTTATTCATCACCATGCCATGGTGTAATTGTTTTCTGTTCTGACTCAGAGACGCCTCCTTAATATAACAAATATATAACCTGCTCCTATGGGGGAGTTGTGAGGCAGAGTGTGAAATTAATACTTCTCTCTTCTCTGCGGTGCAATGAATAAAGTCTTTAGTTCATTAAGAGAGAGCTCTCCTACTTGCATATCATTACACTTACCCACACAGTTAAAAAAAAAAAAAAACACTCGACTGGAAATGTGAAAATAGATCACAAAGATTTCGCTGCAGTCCCACCAATGATGGAAAATGCTTGAACACAGGGTTGATACATGATTCACTCACCATGTAGAAGATAAGAAACATTTTCTGAGCTGAAAATTGTAAAGAGTGTCTAAGAATACTTTTAACCAAACCTTAGTATGTGTCTCTGGAATAATTTAATACAGTGTAAGTGGTATTTGTAAAATGTTAAAATGCAGAAAATCTCAATTTAACTCTGTTGTCAAATTGGTGACCTTGTCAATAGATTTGTTAAACAAAAGGAAAAACATTCGAGTACAAACGTACATATGTTTATGCTACATGCTTCTCTTATGAAAGCAGTAGTGATTGGCCACCGTGGTGATTTCTTAATGCCAATACCAGTGTCCCCCTACCATTTCCCACCGACGGGACCTCCCGCCGCCATGAAAGAAAACAATTATACAAACGTACTCACATAATTGCAGTTACGGCCAGGAACTAACATTTATTTACTTCATTCCTGTGTACCTGTTTCACCCGACGTCCCATCCCGCCTCCCAAGGCTGTCTGCCTAGAGGAAACACTGAATACCATATATTATTAAGCAAATAATGCACTTATTTAGATGTTATGCCTGTTTTAGGTTTTCCACGAGTGTTTAATTGTTGCTTATAAATATGATAAGAACATGTATTGCTCATCAGGCGATGGTTTATACTGTCGGTCCGCTTTCAAATGCATTACCAATACATTTGCTGGTGAAGGGGTGTTGGCAGGAATAAAGTGGTTGCAGTTGCAACCCAATGAGCAAGTGAGTGTATAAGACAGCTTTTTAAGGAGTAATAAAGATGTAAACAAGTGGGGATATAGTGCATGATGTGTTCCTCATGTCTCAGACATCAGATGTGCTTCTTACTTTTTTTTCCTTTTGACTGTTTATTTTTGGCTTAGTACTTGTGTAAGCCACTGGGGTCTGGGAGAAACAGCATTTTCATTCTTTAGAAAGTCTTGAAAATACCTTTTTGACAGCAGACATTTCACCAGGTCGAAGCAGCAAAAACACAGATGTAATTAATAACAGTAATAACAGCTGCATTCCACTGAGATGAGCCATTTCTGGGCTCCTGATATTGTGCATGCTTGTTGGGATGACATGATGGAAAAATAAAGGACAATATTCCACCTGTGACACCAGCTCAATCCAATCTACCAAACAGTTTTTTAAGTCACAATGACCTTCAGGACAACCCGCTTATCTGGACAGTTATAGGTAGTCCAGAGGGTGCTGCGCTATCAGCTGCAGTCAAAAAGCTCGGGTGGTTTTAGTTTAAAAACAACCTTTATCTCTGAACTATCATAAGTTACAGGTTTATCAGGTGCAATCAAATGTCATCAAATGTAATAGTTTGTATTGTTCTGTATTTTTTTACACCACATCCAACATGTGTTGGTTGGTTCTTCTTTGGTAATTTTTCAAGGCTGTACATCAGTCAGGTTTACGAGCTTATTTTCTAATATTTTATATTAAAAACACATATACAGTCATGTGAAAAAGAAAAGTAAAATTTAAAAAGTAGAAAATGTATTTTATTTTTTATGTGGACAAGCAAACATTTGGTCTTCTTTAAAGCAGTGCCTACAGGTACATGTGGTATGTTTTAAGCACAATCAAAAGGATTTTCAATCAGGTATTCAACTAAAACATCAATAGCTGTAATATGAACAATTAGTTCACCCTTAACCTCAGAAGCTCGTCGTGACCCCTTTGGCAGAGATAACTTATTTAGGGCGCTTTGCTTGCTGATTTTTTCCAGATATTCTGCCATGCAAAATTCCTTCAACTGCAAGATATTTGAAAGTTTTCTTGCAGTTACAGCCGGTTTCAAATCTTCTCACAAAATTTCAATGTGATTAAAATGGGTGCTTTTTATCTTTACTAGACCATTCTAGGTCCTTTATCTTATTTTCGCAATCATTTGAAATGTATGGCAATTTTAGATGAATTTCCTTGCAGTGGAATGATTTCTTTCCATAAAGTGGAGATGTTCTTAAATCCCTTGCAAAACTCATAGGCACCCACAATTCTTTTTTTGAAGCCATTATACTTACAATCAAATAAAAGACATTTACCAGAGGTTTAAAGGAGCCAGGTTCCACCTGTCACTCCCCAAAAGATATTCTAATCAATGTGATAGATGTTTTGGTGGACTCTTTTCTCTTTAAATATGTGGACGAAGTCACATAAATGCATATTTGGGAGGAAACGTAACCTATCCTAAACCATAACTTTCTTTGGTCAGAAACTAGTCAAGGGACTTTTGGCTACTACAAAACCATAATTCCTCTCACCACAGAGCCTTACATTCTCCCCATTCATTTTACAGAATAGGTGAGATTGGATGTTCTGGGGAATGGAATAGCAACACATACCCAGATACAAATCCGGGAGCAAAAGGATAAATCCTGTATGGTTCATATCAAATCAGTGTGAGGGATTGCTGTTTTTGGCTGTGTTTGAATTTGTACTTGCGCCTGACCGAACAAGCATTGCTCCCTGATATCCCTGTATCATGTTTTGACACATTCTGTTATTCCAAGCAGAACCAAGAAGTGAGGCGATAAGCTGACCTTGGACCACAATTTGCTGCTTCAGTGATATACTCTGTGAAGCCAAACAGCTATCAATGCACTGCCTTAGTCTGGACTGGATTGACTTGATTACTGTACATACATATTTAATTTGGTAAAATGTCATCGATGGATTTATGTCTTATTTGAGGACAACCTTCAGTTTTGTCTTAAGGTAAATGCAGTTGCTCTGTATTGTATAGTATATGTGCTCTCTGGAAGGATGTCTGGCTAAGATTTATGCTAACAGTTACATACGTGTATAAAATTATGGTCATAAAAGCATATCATCTCTTCGAATATTGTGTAGCAAAACCTGAGATTATCTGGTTTGATATGCAATCTGTCAATGCTCAGATCTTTCCATTCAAGGACGCTTTTTATCCTCGCTGTCTCCACAGAAAAGCATTCTCAAGAAGACAAATTTCATGTGAAAATTCACCCTTGAATCGGTTCCTCAGGTTATACGTACAGCCTCTTCAGCAGCCGCCTGTGTGCCTTGTACAGCATGAGAGTTCCCAGGAGGGCAGTCTATTCCGCATGGACCTCTGCCCTCTAAGCTGACTGCAAGCCAACTAACAGCAGTCGTTTCATCTCAGTGTCCTGGTCATACAAAATAAATACAAAAAAAGCTAACTCATTGTCTATGAAACAAATTCCGCCTCTGAAACACAGACTGCCTGTTCCACCGCTTGCTTCCCACTGTTGCTGCACATAAAACATCCTCAACATGCAGTACATGTCAAAGCGAGGCACCACGCTGTGCACTGTAAAATAAATTTTCCACAGGCAGCTGTCTCAAACCGAGATTGAAACCGATGAAATATCTCCAGGTAGCAATTATGTCATGACAGTCAGATCACGTATATTATCATTCCCTGTGGAGTAGTCCTTGAAGGCTGGTGAAAACATCGGTGATTAAAAGCTTCGGCAGTTCTCATTTGGTTTTAATTTCACATTCAAAATGCATACAAACTCAGGTGTCTGTGTCAGTTGGCAGCCACAATATTACAACAGCCCATATTATAGTAGCCTTCTAAAAAGCTATCCCTCGAAAGTTTCATGGCCCATAATAAATAATAAATAATAAACCATTATCTTATTTTGATCAAATTAACACTAATTAATTTCCTGTCATGATCTCTCTATTATTCAAAATGGCATTAGTCTCTTACACCCCGATCTAATTAAGGCTTAAGAAAATGTAACGAAATCCAATTTGACAATCTAGTACTGGTTTCCCACACCATGTCTAATGATCCATTGCCTTTCCAATATAGACAAGACAAGGTGCTGGAGGGGGAGAAAGAGAGAGAAATCCTCATCACATCAGCAGATCTTCAATCCTCAGTTGGCAGTGCTCGTCCTTGGGTTATTAGATGAATCTTTTTTAATCAGACAAAACTATTCTACACAGACACAGCAGTGACACCATCCCAACTCTTTCCCTGTCAACTGCTGACACATTTTGATGCACTGCCTTCTGTGCCGTGGGGAAATCAGCTCCCTCAACACATTATCTGGAAATTAACCACCATGCTTGTGCCTTATTCATTATTACGTACATCTTAATGTGTTATCTCCAATAATAATCCCTCCTGTCATGTCCCACTGTCAATATAGATCACTGAGCATCAGAGTGTCCTTAAAGAACTTCCTGTGGGGTGAAAACTGCTTGTGTCCAGAGGGCCTCTAAATAATCTAGTGTTTTTAGCGGACCAACTATCAGCCCAGTGTCACGCCAAAGTGTGTAGTACACTGACCAGTGCAGTAGAGGGCAGCGTGTTAGTGAGACAGTTGGAATTGCCTCAGTGTGAAGAGTAGACGCTCATGACATGACACAGGTCATATGACAAAGGACACACGACAAATGGCATTTTGAACATCAGATGGGTCAAACAACAGACTTTCACCCAGGAGGCCAGGGTTTAAGTCCATGAGAAAGTGACATTTAAATAAATCTTCCTAACCCTGTGTTTTTTCCCCCTGAACCTAACTACGTGGTTCTTCCTTGAGGTTTTGATTTCCTAGACTACATGACTGTTCCTGATCGAGATAAAGCCGTGACCCTAATATGCTGACCTCTAGCAGACTCGAGGGTGTATTATTGGCGTGATACCAGGTCGCTGCAATCCAATGCTTTTTACAAACAAAATCTTGCAAACAACCTTCAGTGGTACAAGATAATTATTTATTATTTGGAATATTTTCTCTAATTTCAGTGTGTATTGTGTACCAGGATTAAATACAGTATATGTTGTAAGTTAAAGATGATTCTGTAAATACTGATTACTGTCACTTTACCAGGATTTGCAAATGTGATGAACACATTGATTTTTGTCTTGCCAATGACATGTCAGCCAGTCTTTACTGCAAGTCCATTTGAACACGCTACCACCACCTGTAGATCGGGGAAATAGTGTGAAACCTGAAGCAAGACAGTGTATTGAAAAAAAAAAATGAAATAACGATGCATTTCCAAAAACATTTCTCCACATGGCTATTAGTTAAAATTCTAACAGTTGGCAAATGATGTACTTATAAACACTGTATAGGTTGAAAGAATTAGGGCTATGACGATAACTGCATGACCACAATGCCGCAGGGAACACCGCCAAACCGCAGGAATACTTTTTAACCATAGTGGGGTAAAATAAAAATCCATATCTACCCAGCCATACAAATGGTAACACATGGGTTCACATTCGATTGTTAAGAGAAAGCAAAGTGCATCTTGAAAATGTTATTTAAAGTACTGCCCTGCATTGTCTGTTTGTTGCGCTCTCAAGTAGAAAGAGAACAACATCCAGATACTAATAAAACAGAAGGCAGTGAAGCTTAAAGCAACTTTAAACAGATGAATCCTCCCCCAGGTTTCATCTCCAAATCAGTCCAACTAATTCCAGACACTAAGCCATTTCTGTCTCTCTCCGTGAGTTTCTCTCTCTCTCTCTCTCTCTCTCTCTCATCTATTCCCTTCCTTTCTGCCCGGGAAATGCTCCAGCTAATCGCTAGGGGCCGAAGGGCCATTTGCTTCCTCCCGCCACTCTGGCCTCCCAGGACGCCCCAGATGGATCTCCTTCTGGGTGTTCATTGAAATCTTCCCAGCAGCACACTTCTGCAGGCCACAGAAAAGAGCCTCCTCTGTTCCTACTTCTACAGCCTTGGGAGTCAACTTATTGAGACATTTTTCATTTGCGGGGAGCTGACGGCTGTGCAGGTCAGGCAAGTTAAAGTGCTGATTTCTTTTATTCAGTTAATGTTATGCGACACAGACAAGCCAACACATAGCCACCCTGCAGCTTTATCTAAAATTTGAACCAACTACAGACGTAAAAATGCTCCAACAACTGCTATATTTCATAACTTTATCACATTTCTGAGACACAAAGTTTGTAACCACAAATGACAGCTGTGATGGGTAATCAAATAAAATGTATGTCAACTAGTGTGAGTGTGTTTGCATTTTATGCATGGGCTGTAATAGTGTCGCTTTTCTCAAAATGAACTGTCATCATTTAATGCATCCAAAATAGGAAATGTGCAAAATACACAACAAAAGATAAAGTGACAAATAACAAGAGTGCAGAAAAATAATAAGTGCTGGGGATCTCGCCCGTGCCCCCCTACCCACTACCTGCTAGCCCCAATATGCGGTGGCATTTTCAGAAACTAAGACAAGCCAGTACTTCCTCTAAGCAAAACAGCTATCACTGTAATTTCAAGGATATGAGACATGATGTTCTTAACCACATAACACAGGATCCGTAATTCAATTAAATCCCATTCAACCTGCTTTATTGGCATAAATATTTCAAAAACAATGTTACCAAAGCATCAAAATACAATTTATCCAAATATGAAGACAGTATACAATAACAGTAATATGAATTTGAACAACAATATGATGTCGGCTATATTAATTTGATCCATACAGTATATTGTATGCATGTATTTGTGTTTGTTCGTGTGTTGTGTAGGACGAGGGCATTCACTGTCCCTCAGTTGTTGCCTGTTGTAACATACTCGGCAGCAAAATCGGCCCTGCATCCTTCTGGAAGCATTTTTATTTCAAAGAGGTCTCAAAGCTCTTTGAAATCTGAAATTACGGTAATGGTACTCGTTAGTTTAATGTTCCTTATTTCATTGAATGTTATGCACTGTAGGAGGAAATGCAACGGTGGCTCAGCCTCATCTGTCAAAGAGTAACCACATTTCTGTTTTCTTTTAATTGCCTACATTTTTGAGTCTTTTTCAATTTTGAATTGGTTGTCACTGACAGTAGATAGATTGTATGCCAATTTATAATCTCTTTAGGGCTTGATAGCAATCTAATCTACTTGGCTTTTAGTTATATTTTTCCAAAGTTCCCAAAAGGTTTCTTTACATTTCATTATAATTTGGTTTAGTCTGACTGGTGTTGGGGAAACAGTGTTGTAGTGAGAATGGTCAGAGTATGTCTGAAAGAGGGAAGTAAGTCACAGCCCCAACTAACGGGACTGTTTTCTGGGCTCAGCTTCTGGGTTTGGAAGGCTTTGACTTGGAGGGTGTCTTGTGGGCTCAAGGTGATTTAAGGTGATTAAAACATTTGAGTCCTCTCTTTTTAATGTTAATTGTCAGTGCGTATCCATCTAGCTTTGCTCTACATGCATTTTGCGTTTTTTTGTTTTTTTTCTGTATATGTGTAAAATGTATCTGCAGAATTCTGAGTGTAAAGATTCTGCTTGGACGTTTGTTGACATTGGTATAGCTAGGATGACTCAGTCGACCCCATACGTGACAAGTATGCAGTGCAATAGCATGAATGACACTATGAAATGTTTTCAGACTAATTTTAATTGGGATTTCTTAACTGCATTTAGATCTTTTTTTTTCATTTTAGAATGAGTGCTTGGTTTAAATTAACTGACAAAAGTGGTTGAAATGGGCAGAAACGTTTCAATTTCTGAAACGTAGCAACGCTCCTACACATGATCAAAACAAAGATTTTGTTGTCCTCAACAGAGCAGAGCAGAAACATGGAAAGTCAAACTACCAGGAGCTATGACATTAACCATCTTGGAATTGGCCTCTACTCCTGTAATGTTCTATTTATTACAATTAGTGTGGCAGAAAATCAGTTATGCTTAAAATGATTGCTGATGAATGTAAACATGATGTGCACCACACACTTCTAAAAACTTTCAAAAACAAATATGGCATTTTAAAACCAGCTACAGCTCTTTGGTTTCCACCCTCCTTAATTTTCCTCGTGGGCTGATAGAAGTGGGGCCTGAGTAATTGTTTTCCAAAGGTGCAGTAAAACTGCCCGAGTGCTGAGTTGTAACACAGAACAGAAGTGATAAAGCCTGTTCGTAAAACTTTTCTGTCTGAGAACCTCTAAGTCAAGCTGACTCACCCACAACTTTGCCTGATCCCCTGAGATCAAGCATCGGTGTGTGCGTGCTATCGCATTGACTCATAACACTTGCAACTGAGATTTTATCATTCAATGAAAGAGCTTCTTTCTCAAATTGTAGCATTGTTTCTGCCACGATGGCACTCCAGTTTGCACCCATATTTACTTCATGAGAACTAGCAATATATAACAACACAATGAAAAGTACAATATAAGATGAAAGTAATGGAAAAAATGTCACGTGCCTTACAAGAAACGTGATAATGACCTTGACTCCATTTTGAACAGCCTGAGCCTTCTAAGATGGCCTGACTAATGGGATTTTTGCTAAGATTTTAATATGAAAGGAATGTTCTGCCTATTATGTCACAACTGTGGCTGAGACGCTGCCTGCTTGACTTTACACGGGCTGGTGACACTCTGGTGATGTGATACTTTTTCACATTTCCCAATAGAATAATTCACCCACCTTAGAGTTGGTATTCTGATATCCAAGATGCTCCACCCAAAACAAGTTGCCTGCAACTAGTGGACACTACTGAACATTGACCTGCATCCCCAGTTAAATAAAAAATCTTAAACTTAACTAGGTTGTGCAAAGAAAACATGTTAAAACATGTTAAATTAAAAACATGTTACACAACTCCACCAATATACTAATGTTTTATTCACCTTACTCAACCACCATTGTGGTATTGACATTTGAGCCATGCTCTCTTTTGAGGCCCTTTTGAGACAAACTCACACATCATATGAAGATCTTAGAGGCAAGAGATCTGCGTTCATTTTTTGACCAGAGTCCGCATCGTAGCTTTCCTAATCTTAATCCAGCTCTTGCTAAATACTTGGACATATAAGAGTGGTATCAATAATATTATTATTATTATTATTATTATTATTATTATTATTATTATTATTATTATTATTATATATAAACCTTAGCAGGACAGGGAGTAGGCCGATTGCCCTCAACGTCAAACTTTTCGCTCAAAGTAACAATCTTGAAGATGTCGGTCTGTTCCCTATGGGGATAAGCGGCAACTGCAGCTTTTGGAGAGCCAAACCGTTTTGCCTGTGTGACGACAGTTGGACCTCCTTCTCACTACGCTGCTTCACGCACAAGTGAGTTAAAGAGTTAAAGAGCCTGTTGAAGGAGCTCCCCCTACCCTTTGTGTTGGAACGACCGCTGCTGGCTGATGCAGACAGCTGCCACCCAGCTTGTTCAGTTTGTAACCCTGCAAAATACGAGGGCTTCAACAGTGGGCCACACACTGCATCACCACTGCGTTAATGTCATTTGACGATATATAATGACATCAGACATTTATTTAAATGAAGTCTTACGAGATTCTACTTCCAAATGCTTTATCTAATCTGTAGAAACATATTTTTTGGCTTAAATCAACCTTAATTCCGACTTAAATCATAAAATATGACCTTCATGGTTTCAGGGAAAAAATAAAATAAAATCAGAATGCAAAGGGTGATGTCCTGCCTCATCAAAAAGCAATCATAAGTGAGAACAACTTTTGCTCGGAGCATGGATGCCAAATGTGACATTTTTCTCTCCATACCGGGGAGAAACAAAACCATCATAGACAGGACTGATCTCCCTCTCAAACTGTAAGCACAGCACAAAGGTAGCTAGGGGGGTCTACTGGGAATGACATCATGGCAAGCCTCCTTTCAATTGCAGTTGTCAGTGAGAATGAGCAATGTAAAATGCCGATGTCAAAAATCCCCGTGTTTAGCTTGTCCGTGCTGACGGGTTAGGAAATGGAGTGTGCTACCTGACCATCATAAGAGAATGGCTGCCCTCCAGTGACACAGCAGTCACATCTGCAGGCCAACGATAAACACGTTGTCATGCCATCAATCACCTACAGTGCTCACTCTTTTTCTTTTACCTCTCTTTCTGATCTTCTGCGTCTCCACTGTCTGTTACATTAACGAAGCAATAAAGTCAATTTTTACAGTAAACGGACTTGATCCAATTAGAAATATGTGAAATAAGAACTTCTTGATGTGCTTGCTTGTCATTTGTACTGAGTGTGGATTCCAAAGGCAAAGTTTGCAGATTTTATATATGATACTGTGTCGTGCCTTTTTTAATTATACTGATAGAAGTCATTTGAAAATAAATAAATAAACCAAATATCCCAGTGATAAATGCCACTGTCTATTTGTGACCAATTCTTTAGGTTGTTAAAATGCCTGTATACACCAACCCCCACAGCTAACAAAATACCATATCAAATCCTATTCCTGCTTGCCATTTGAAGTTCTATAGATTTATAAGTGAACATTTAGTGGACATGTGTGAGCCAAAGTTGTGTAATTCCCTATTAAAATGCAAAAAGGATATGTTCTATCACCTAACCATTGTATAAGGAATTACACCTTTGCCTGTATGCAGATAAATACACACCCACACACACTTAAACCACACACTCTTTTTCCTGTAGTAACAATGCATCATTAGCATGCCAATGATATAAATCTGTCATTTAAAAGCAGTAATCCCAGCGAGCTGCGGTCTGTCTTTTGAGAGGATTTGGGAGCTTACAGGTCTGATTTACAGTGAAACATCCAGATTTCTTGGTGGCAGATTTTTCCACAACCATCAGAGTGGAGAAATTAAAAGCAGATCATATGAGACTACTGCTGATCTGATAGTCAAATTCCTCCCTCCATACTGGAATCTTGATGAGATCAAAGTCGAAAATGGGCACCTCAAATGCAGCTATAATAATGAGGCGGCCTGAGGAGGACCTTTGAAGTTGTTGTTTTTTTAGGGCCCGAGCACCGATGGTGCAAAAGCTCTATTGTTATTCAAGCAATTATTAGGGCCCGAGCACCAAAGGTGCGAAAGCCCTGTTGTTATTCAAGGAATTATTTTTCTTCCTTATTATTCTTCTGCAAGTGATTTGCCTTTTTGGAGGCTTTATCATATTCAAAAACTCATGAAAGTTGATAGACACATATTTAAATTTCATATTCTAGTGGAGTCGCGAGTGGGCGTGGCCAAATGGCTCGCTAGAGAGATGCCCCGGTGGCCACATTTACCTACATTCACGAAATCCGGTGGACATGTGTATCACACTTAGACGCACAAAAAAGTTACATTGGACTATTATGTCAACTCGACAGGATGTCCGCCATTTTGAATTTAGTCGCCATTTTTGCCGATTCACACATGTACTTTGTCGAAGTTGTCCTAGGGATTTTTTTCAAAACTACTTGAATTTTGTTCTATAGATAGATAACATGTTTGGGATTAGAAGTTATCGAAAAATTTGTTTTCGTCGATATGTGTGCCCGTAAAGTGGCAGCCATTTGAGGGCCTCCCCATGTAACTACAAGTTGCTTTAAATCTTATGTACATGGACCGACCTTCTCCAAACATCACAGGTATGATAACAGCCCCACCCTGAAGACCCCTGTGTGGTAATATTCGCTTACAGTCATAGCGCCCCCTGTTGGCCACAAGAAATGACACTTTTCATACTTTCACATTCTACGTCGAGCTGGTTGATCCCATGAACCTAAAGTCGGGTCACAATAACCTAAACATGTAGTTGATGATATATTGAGACATTCGTTCAACTTTGTCAATGGGCGTCGCTGTGACGATGCAGCAAAGTTTGATGTCTCGCCGTGACACAGGAAGTTGATGTTTAAGGTCAAGGGATGCTCAAAACCTCACGAAACGTGTCGCATACATCCGGCGTGGTGAGACGATACATCTGATGTGTTTTGCGAGTGAGCGTGGCCAAACGGCTCACCAGCGCCCCCTAAACTGCAGCTCCGGCACCTAGTTTCACCTATATGCACCAAATTTGTTGGACTTGTGTATCACACCAAGATGTACCGAAAAATGTCTCGGCATCATGAATTTTATTTCCTCCATTGGTGTGACCGTGTCGTGGTGGCCATTTTGAGCATCTCGCCATGAACCTACAACTGACTAACTTTGATGTACATATTCCGATCTTCCTCAAACATGACATCTTTGATTGCAGTCCCGCCCTGAAGACACCTGATAGGTGACGATGCGGCAAAGTTGGATGTCTCGCCGTGACACAGGAAGTTGATGTTTAAGGTCAAAGGGTGCTTGAAACCTCACGAAACGTGTCACATACATCCGGCTTGGTGAGACGATACATCTGATGTGTTTTGCGAGTGGGCGTGGCCAAACGTCTCGCCAGCGCCCCCTGCTGGAGACAGGAAACGAGACAAAAATAGAAAATTTAAAGGGGGTATACTTGGTCCCTCGCGTGCTGCATGTCGGGGAGACGGCTTCGGGGAGGCGGTGCGCGGGAGTGCGTGGGCCCGTACATCATTGCTTGCAGTTTTAATTTTGTATTATTTCTTTTGTCTGCAATATTCTACCTGGTCTCTGACGTTAAAAGAAGAATATCTAACCGTTCTCTAATAAAACAGTCAATAGCAGCTATTGTTCAAACTGATATCTGATGAGGTCAAGGTAAAAATTAAGATCAGAAGGATAGACAATTATAGACAACTACTGAAAAGCTCTTCTCTTTCGAGTGCTGCTCGGGAATAGGAATCTTGCATTTAGTGCCATTTGAAAGAAGCATTGAGTTAAGACTATGCTATTGTGCCAGACTTTTTAAATGAATAACCCCTCAGTGACCTTGTTCCATAGCTTATGAAGAATTGCAATTATGGGCCATACATTTCATGGCCCAATGCTTCCAAAATGTGCACAAACCCATAAATGCATTCACTGGATATTAAGAATGTGCCATCAAGTAGACAGAGACAAATGGTTGTTATTAACAGCACAAAGTCCTCCATATGTTCTGGTGCAAAATTAGAATTCACATATCCTGAAAACTCTCCATCTGACAGATCCAGATCCATGCCGACAGTAATTACTGCATGTGCGATGCCATCTTAGCATGAATGTGATGCAGACCTTAAGGTTAAGCTTTGGTCCAAGATATGGTATCTGACGAAAAAGTGAGGACAACAAAGGAAAAAATGATTGATGATACTGATGAATTACTTAATATTAGTATGATAGGTATACTAATGGTCTGTCTGAGACCTTCAGTGAACTGTATGTGCTTCAATTTCATTCGCCTGAAATATATTTTTTTCAATGTCTGGAACATTGTGGTACTCCAAAGTGAGTTCGAGGATAAACCGTTTCCATGCAGATTGGCCGTGTACGTCATCAGCTTCTTCATTACTTGACATAGGTTGTGCCCTGCAGGCTCAATGCATGATTCAGAGTAGCTTATCCAGATGAATGACATGTGTTGAGCTGTAAACTACAGTGTCAGAAGAGGGGATTGAGACTATTAACTACATTCCTGCTTCCTAATTTTTTTTTATATTTAGCTCTAATATGTAGCTCATTATTCTTGCTGCTGACATTTTAAGATTAAAATGGGTAACCAACATTGTATTTGGTCAGCTTTTTAATAAAATAAATGCTGTAACTGTTTTTTTTTTCAGTTCACATATTTGAGAATCTGACACCTCTACACTGTTATTGTTTGACCAATATCCAACAGACATAAAATATATTTTTCTCTGGCAGACTTTTTCTTATAACGGACTGTCCCTCCCACTGCTGCCATCCTTGCTGCACATCCACAAAAGAATATTGGTCTTCTGGTGAAATATGATTGGAGCACTATATCTATTTATATTTCTTGACAGTACCTACTGTAATATTCCCCAAATCAAATAAATGTCATCATTCATCAGATAAGCAAGTCTCTTCTGATTTTAGAGGAATAGGAAAATTCAATTCACTTCACCATGCCATCCATCTATCAACATCGTGTTCTCTAATTGAACGTTAAGGTTAATATTTTTGGTCCCTAATCCTACTATTGGATTTTACTCTTTGCTAGAATCTATAAACGTCTCTCGTCATTTCCGTACAGGGTCAAAATGATCATATCGGCAACACGACAGAAGATCCAGATTTCTCAAGATAAACAGGATATACATCTTAAAAAACCTAAACCTCCAAAGTTTCTTTAGAAAATCAAAGCATATTTTTATATTGGATTATATAGCTGAAATATACTTTGGTAAAAAAAAATAACTTGTTGATGTAGTATGGTATGGAAAAGCTGAATAATTTCAATAAAGATATTGAACAGAAAAATCCTAAAAGGCTTTTCAAACTGTGAAGAATACAGAGAAAAAGATCAGAAACAGCAGGCCCTCAGGATATGCAGTCATTTTTAGATGAGGTCACCCAGCATGTTTGTTTTGACTTCCATTAGGTTCAATGAGTATTTCAACGCTTTAATTTAATCCTTCTGAGAAAAATACAACCATTTTGGGGGGCTTTTTTTTTTCTGCATTTAGTGATTTAGTGTACATGTTCCTTAAAACATTGATAATTTAATTCCCTAAAATGTCTGGTTTTGTCCACTTGAAAAGAGCAGAGCTTCGGCTCTTTGCTGGGGTAGATCATTCACAATGTTTGATACTGCTACTAGTAACTACACCATGACTTCGATACCTGTTCCTGACAATACTTATACCAATTTTACGAAACAAAATTACATTACACATTGCGGTACAAACCTTAGTTTTCATACAGCTTAGAGAGGGAGAGTTTAACCCAGGTTGTTTTCTGTAGCTACAATTAACATGCAGGTTATTGCTAGATGCTACAATTTACCAATGTTCCCTAAAATGAGTTGTCCTTTTACCTTGTATGAACAATGTGCCACTAAGCCCATGACTTTCCCTTTAGCCAGTACACTGAAATGAGTGGATATTCCAGTAGATATTCAGGCTCTGGAAGAATTAAGAACCTCGAAAATAAGGTCAAATAATATCCTAGAGAGATAAGATGTTCTGGGGAACTGTACTACAATGTTTTCTACTGATTTAAAGCTTCAATCTGGTCAGTTTGTTTATTTGTTATTTTACTATATTAAACATATACCAGAAATCTATAAATGGATTATTTTTCACCAATATATCATTGACACTGTATTTAGCGCTGCCATTTTTCTGAAACGTGACTACTGTCATGCCCGCCTCACTCGTATTCAGTGATTCTAATGCGATTATTGCTACCTCGTTGGTCATTTCAGTTGCTAGGGGAAAGTGATGCACACCTCTCCAGTCAGTACATGATTCCATCTCTTATTAAATACCCCTCCAAAGCAGGCTATCGCTGAATGATACTGCCAGTGTTTTTACAGCAGATTTTACCTGTATGTTGTGAAACTGCAATATAGTGTATGCATGAGTAAATACAGATGGCAAATGAAATCTTGGAGGTGGTACGCTTTTATGTTGTGGTATTGGTGTTGCCCAACACTGTTGAAGTTGTGTTCCTCTGCATATATTTATGTTTATGTTTTTTTCCTGCTATCAGACATGCTTTAACATTGAAGTAAGGGAAAGGACGAGATCAGAACATTGGATGAATTTGGGTCAGTGACGTTGAGATTCCTCAAGACAGACAGCAAGAAAGGTGAAAATGTCAATATAACCAAAATAGAAGCAAATGTAGGTCTGAGACCCAAAAAAAAAAAAGAAGAAAAAGTTTTCCGGTGGCTAAGTCGATTCCAGCCGTGCACTCAGTTAGGGTGCTTCATGGTCCAGTGACTTTACACAAATTCTACAGTATCTATCCTTGTGGCGAGTTCATTTTGGGCTCTTCACCTACTGTGTACAAAGCAATGAAGCAGAAAGTACAGCATAAATAGCATTTCTAAAAATAAAGTCAAGCAGTGGACTGAGGCACACTAAGCCATGTCTAAAGCCTCCAGATATAAACACAAGTGATATTTTGTTTTGCTTCATGATCAAAAGTGATTATGAAGCAGCAAATACATGTCTCGTATTTCTTCCTCTCTATTATATTTCTGTTGTCATCAGCAGCAGACTATTAATTATTGTTGAAGTTAAAATTGTTGCAGTCACAACCCAGGCAGCCTGACAATGTGGTTTTTAGTCTGGCACCTTTTCCTGACCATTATATAGCCTAAAATAACTGTATTTCGCTGCTATAGGTTTGATGGTGCAATCAGGGTACTGCAGTTCCTTCTGTTGTCACAGGCTCAAACAGTGGAGCCAATGGTGCAGAAAGGTTCTGGGCTGATGAACAAGCACACAGCCCTCTGATTACAGCAGCATTCTCTCTATTCAAGACTTTGTGTCACTCGGAGACACAATTAGTCTTGACGAGCAAAGAGCTCTCTTGTGTCTGCCTTTTACCTGCTCCCATTCCTGTCTTCTAATTCAATTTACCAGCAGCAAATATGATTGTTATGTGGATTCCAGACAAAACTGATCATACTGCTCCTTTGTTGTCTTCTTGTAATTGAGTCACAGATGAGTGACTGTCCTCCCCCCCACACGTAATAAAGATGCACATGAGATACTTTGGTACTGTCAGCCTATCACAACACAGCCACGCATCTGTGAGGGCGAAGGCATTTTGAGGTACTTTTCCATTAGCTCTTTTGGCTGCTTACATGGCAGGCTGGCAAGTTAATACCAAGAGAAGCCAGATCGCACTGGACTGCACACTTCGACCGTCAACAGTTTTATCGCTCCGTTTGATGAGAAAATTCATGAATGTGGCGCTCTGAGGGTAAGTTATCTGCTTAATTTTCTTTTTACATTCTTGTTTGGTAGTTGGTTAAAGTCAGTGTTTCATTAGTGGATACTTTACATCAGCATCAGCTTAATAGGTTAGCTTGCTAGTTAGCTTGTTATGCTGCTGGCATACGTGGTTCAATTTCTGTGAAGAAATTGTTACTTTGCTTTTTCTAAGTAAAAGTCACTCCAAATTGTTTTCAGCGTACACTTCAGACGTATCATACTTGATGAAGAGACCATCTCTAAATATGATCATCACTATCGCTACTTTTGCTGTAGCTTGGTAAATTGCATCCTCACCCCCCCCCCCCCTTAAGAGAATGTATCTGGCATTAAAGACCCCATACACACCCACGTTACACCCCTACAGATGTAATCTCTTGCTTTGCACTTCTTCCTGAAGTCCAGTCAGATTGGAGTGCGCTCCACTTTAATGTCAAGGGTTCAAAACATATTCCAGACAAAACATGATTCTGCCTTGCGAACCTCATGTGAAGTTCAAACATGCTTGAGGCTCTAAACTGAGGTTGGATTGATCTCGCACGCCGGTAATTTTGATTTCTATAATTATTTCTCAAACTACAAACAAAATAATAAAAGCAACAGGGAGGGCGTGATGCTGTTTGGCTGCAAGAATGCATCAACAATTATACACTGAGACATTAATAACAAAGCTGTATAATTTACAATTGCATTAGTCATGCTTACAAGTCTGCTCTTGCTATTTTCCATCCCACCTGCCTTTCACAGCACACAAGTACATTCTGCTTTGTAGAAATCATGTCTGACAGAACCGTCAAGACTGTGCAAGAGTGTAGTTTTGTTACACCTGTCAGGGAGAGACATCTTACACATTTATCCTACTTGTACTGTACACGGACTTTGATGCATCAGGTGAATCCTGGCAAAGCTTCGCTTGACTAAAACGTGAGGAGAGATCTAATGAGCCAATATAAGAGGAAATACTGGCGGAAGTGTGCGAGGCCAGTTTCATAGTTAACTCACAATAGGAGGAATGGTGGTGTTGGAGATAAATGGCAACTGAAGAATGTAAAATAGTTGTAATTTGCTCTTGTTAAATTCTGAATCGTTTTAACACTTCACAGCGAATAGTTCAACTTTGTGTTGTATCAATGACAAACCATTGATGTATTCACACTATTAACATCCATTCTTTCAAAGAAAAAAAATCTCATTAGTGTCTACCATTCGACATTAAAAGGCAACATTGTGGCAAAATGCTGTGGCTTCTTACACAAAAGATCTGAGGCCCTTTTTTAATTATGGTCAATTATGTAGTTAATAAACCATTATGCGTAGCCTCGAGGAAATGGAGGATTTGAGCAGTATCAGTGTTTTAGTGTAATTAGTTTGCTTTTGAGGACTCCGATTTCAGCTTCTTACTGCATTCATCTAGCGGTCTGAGATTGTGACAGGTTCCTAGGTTACATCCCTCCACCTGAAATGTTTTTTTTTTTTTATCAGAATTATTTAGATTTTTCTCCAACCTCGAAAGAGAAGAGAAATGCCAGAGAAATGCACGTGCCTATTCCCTTCACGTTCAAAGGAAGCCCGCTCCAAACCAAGGTCACCACTAAAAAACACAACAGGGACTCGTGGATTTGCTGGTATGTCAAGCAAGATTTAGAAGATTGCACGAGGCAATTACTGCAGGGTCGTGGAGCTCTATGCACACAGTAAGCCGACACAACCTGATCAGGATTATGATGCCCTAATTTCCATAAATCTGCCATCACCGCGGCGGGAGGCACGGGTGACTGATTGTAATCGCAAAAAGAATTTGTGTCGATTAACAAACCTGCCGGGTCAAAATGCCAATCAAAATGCACTAACAGTGGTTGCTCATTACTCTTACTCACAGCTTCCACCAACTTAGTTGAGATGCAGATGACATTGCATGACAAGTATCGTTTTTTTTTCTAAGTAGTTCCTTTCTTGGCAGCAAGTGCACTTTGTGATATCTCTCCAAGGACTGTTGCAGTTCCAAAGTGGAACATAGCAGCCCTTGTCACAGGGGAGCTTGATAAAAACCTGATCAATCATAATCAAGAGGACTGTCTTTTTCACACCGGCAGTCCTGTTAACCTTGCATTGAAGAGGAGATGCTTGTTACAGCGCAGCAATGTATGCAGCAGCAGCGGAAGCTCTGCTAACTCTGTCCTTCAGGTACATGACAGGAAACATTATAAAAGAATGAAGAGTGGATCCCAGATTGGCAGTTGGCTCTGGCAAAGATGGATGCGACACATTGCAGCGACTCTGGACAACTACCCATCTGAGACACAGTCATATTCACACAAACACACTTTTTCCCCATACAAGGTGCACACAACAATAAACTTTGTCTTTTTGCCACTATTTTACTCCACTGAAAAGGTTAATTCAAAAGATAAATGTGGTACAGTTGTAATGCATAGGACAAACAGCAACCTGGATGTGTTAATGTGTGCCATCCATTTCATTGCCAAACCAAGTCTTTAAATCCATCTATTTGTCAACAGAGGAGCAAAGCGTGCACAGTTTGGAGGAGGGCATTCAAGATTACATGAATTACTAGGAGTCAGATACACGACCACAATAACGAATTGTTTTAACCGTTTCTGCTCAGTGAACAAAAGAGGTTTCCTGGTGCCAAAAACAATGAGACTCGTTTAAATCCAGTTTTACCATTATCCTAATTTCTAATGCTTTTAGTTTAACCCAAATTAGTGACGAGTTAATTTAATATATTGTGGTTCCTGCTGGGTCTTGTTTGGAATCATCCTTCAGGTGTTGCAGGGTACTGGAACTGTTTGGATATACTAGCTGCCAATGTTGGTTATCGACACTGGCGCTTGTTCCCGTGCACCTGTCTACAGGGATATTCCCGCGTAGAATCAGAGATAAGGGGATTGTAGTTTTCCATTTCTCAAGGGAAAAGGCTTGGTCTGCTTTGTTGTCATGGTTCAGTCATATATTATAACGTTAACTAAGCACATTATTCTAAACGTTATGCTAATTTTGTAAGCTCTTCAGTAAAATAATGATGAATTAAGAAACGTTTTTTGTTTTGTTTTTTAAAATAATGGTTGTAAAGTGCATTACACTGAGTAGAGTAAAGAGGCACTATTTTCTGGCAGGGTCTGTTCACTAATAAATCTTGAATGATGACAAAAAGAAAAATCAAGGTGAGGACATACAGTATGTGGTATACTGTCAGGGCAGTACTTTGCCTACACTCTTGAAAATAATGTTACCCATATCCGTTCATCAGACAAGCGACAAGCTGCTATTGCACAGGATTTATATTTTTTCACTCAGCCAACAGAATAAAAGATGGAATTGTGACGCAGAATAATACTTATGGATGAGGATCAGACTAATACATACTGTCCAGCAGCAGAAAGGAGATGGCTGCATTAATTGAATTCACTCACAGTACAAACTGCTAGAAAGGCTGTCAGTGCCAAAAGCTGTGTCAGTCCACAGCTTCTGAGACAGTAACTGCCCAAAGTATTGGAATGCTTTGTTCTGCATTTGGATAAAGCTCAAGCTGTGTTTCAGAGAAATTACAAAAACAGTTGAACCTCATTAATTCAATTAAAAAAAATCACACCAAAATAAATCCAAATTTTACAGCAAAATCGTTCCTTCCCTGGCCACTGAACACACACACCCCCAACTGAGTTTGTGGAAAAGAAAGAAGACCAAAACCGAAAAAGTTCAACACCTTTAATTTCTCTCCACAACAGCATGTATTGACATTCTGGATCATTTATCTTCACAAAGATTCACAAAGTTCTGTGTCAGATACAAAAGGACTGAGCCCTGTGAAAATTCCCAATCAGTTCTACTTTGTGAGTAACATAAAAAGCAGCGCTTTTAAATTATGATTGGTGCCAATTCCTCCGACAAAACAAAAGTGCTTATTTGTAACCAGAAAATGTTGAATAATAAAAAATACAAGGGATCTGAACTTGAGTGACAAAAAATTCTGGTTGATGTCTCTTGCAGCCAGTGATGCATTATGAAAAGCACTGTCGTAATACAGGAAAGATGCATGGCAAGGCATCTGAGAGCACACACCAAAGCAAACAAAATATGCACCCACGTATTTTCCACTGCTCTTACGGGTTCAATTTACCATATCACTGAGTTAGAAAAAGCATGATGTTTGCCTTTAGGCCTGTTTTGAACTGACAAATTGGTAAAAGAGCAGTAAAGTGAACACTCACAAATCCTCCACAAACTCAGTGAGTTTATGGCATCACACTTATCCTGAACACATTTCAACAACAACAACAACAACAACAAACTTCAGATTATAAGGAACCCCATACTAATACTGCACCTACAATGTTTCTACTTCCTTGTCAGCAGGCTTCTCCTCCCAATTACTGTCACTGCAGAGGCTCTGCTCGGATTCAGCGATTAATACTCTGCACCACTTCTGTGGACGGTGACCCACTGTCTACCCTGCTGCCTCCCCGCTGTCTCCTTAGGCCTGTACTAAAATGTGGTATTCTACATAAAGCGGAGACGATTGTTATGGATGAAAGAACTTCTTGTCACATTTCATCATGTGCAGTTGGAAAGTAAAGGGTAGAGGGCGGTGGTATTTTCACTAATATCTGTGTGCAGTCACAATTTTTCAAATTCACTGACCCCAATAGAGTTACTCTCTGAATTATTCAATCCAAGATGCAAATCCATCATAATTTGAAAAGGCAGTAGCTGGACACAACCCTGATGATTATAAAAGTAACCATTGTCCTTGTGTATATATTTTAATTTGTTGACTGACTGTTGTTTACCCTGAATTGGCAATGACTTATAAGATAAATAACCAATGGCACAATGAACCGGCGGCAGTAAAGGTTTATGCAGGGCAAGTTGTTATGCTCAATCTGTTTTCGACCTCCTCTTAATGCAGCGTGATTTGACTGAAATAAATAACAATGCTGTTTGAAGCTTTAATCATTTTTATAATGTGTTAAAGAAATCCCCCAATGTGTATGGGAACTGACAAAGAAGTTAACGGCATTATTGCACCGCATTGCTAAGAGGTGCAATGAAAGATCTTGGGTGCTTCGAAATGATGTGCTGCTGGTGCACCAAAATGAGCTTCACGCAGCAGTAACCAAGGAGACAAGATGCTTCTCTGTGCACAGCTGCCTAACTGGCATCTACTGATAGCCTGTGAGGCATTTAGGGCACATCTGTTAATTGTAGCTACAGAAGATAACCTGGGTTACCCTCTCCCCCTCTAAACTGTACGAGTCCACTAGTTATTTTAAAAAACACACCATGTCAATGTGTAGCAAACAGTTTTTAATTTGTTCTAAAATATAAAATCAGTGAATAGTACAGTATACATGTAGATGAATATCAATAATTTATGAGCTCTATTTCATGGCCTGCTCTCTGCAGGTAATACAGAAAAAAGTTCATAGTACGTCTGACTGTACACCGCTCCCTTTATGGAAATTAAGAGGTTACACATTTAATATAATTTCACATCCATTCACCTTCCTTTACAAATACAAGATACGGAGGGCTAATTCTTTGTTTTGCTCCCGTACCGAATATCTGATGTAACACTAGTATAATGCTCCATGGATGGGTAATGTGAAAAAAAAATACTGTGAAAAAAGTCAGGTTTCATTTGGGGGAGAGGTCGTGTTGATGTATGACTTGATGACACTCACTGGGATATGAAAGAGTAAAAAAAAGACTGAATAAGATCCGTATTGCCTACATGACTCCTTTCTGACATCATGTCTACTTTTTCCATCTCAACGCACGGCTGGTATTTCTTTAATAATGAGTCTCTCACATCAGGAGACAGACATCTATATGCCATCGCTACAACTGTGGAATTAACAGATTTTAAAATTATTTTAAAATGAAAATTGTAGCATCTAATTTATGGTAAAATATGTTAAATCTACTGTCCCTGATACTGGCTTCTGTCCAAATTACAAGTAATGTAGTGCTTTACAATTTAGCATTTACATAACAAATTCTACACGACTTAAGATAAACTCAATTTCAATAACTGACCGTGGGACATTACAGGCACTAAAAAAATATAACAAATAATTTGTGTCCCAAGATTATCCAAATTGAAGTGCAGATGAACATCTGCCTCTGACAATGGCTCATCAAAGGATGATTATAGCGGAGGATATAAATCCAGAAGTCCTTTGAAACATGGAAAATGATTTCCGGCAGTGAGAGAAGAAGGTCGTTTTATTTTCTCTCTGGTTTGTTTCTTTGATAACAAACCAACCTAATGAATAACTTCATCTGACTAAAGATTCAGCAGAAAAATCCCAACCAATCTCAAGCCATTAATCTGTTGATGTCCTTTTTTTAAATTGGACATTTGAAGTAATATGTGTTCATATGAGGTTATGACAAATGCTATACAGTGCTGTATTCAAGCGTTTGGCAGACAACCAAACTTTTAATAAAACTAAATCAAATAAAAAGCATTATGGATACTGCAGCTTTTCAATTAGAGAACTGTTTAGTATTACTAGAAATTGTCATTCTTCTTCAAGTGCTTTTAAAGTAATATGTGCATTTTTAGTAGAAATGTCCAAAGCATGGCGGTTGTGTGTAGAGTTAAAAAAAAAAAAAAGAAGAAAAAAAAAAGGTAATGCTGTAGAAGCCAAGGCTGAAAGTTCAACTATTGTTGAGGGTTGGTCAAAAATGGATTAATATTGCTCCTGTTGTTCCATGAAATATGAAGAGATTCATCCATCCCAAGCCACTAAATTGCGTCATTATCAAAACCTTCCCTTGCTAGCATTAACTAAGTAGTATAAATACAATAGGTTCCTTCATATGACATGACACAAAAACTTGTGACGTTGTGCAGAAGATCTTCAGTTGAGGCAGCTGACTTTCCCATAGCAGATTAATCCAAGTCTCAAGTAATTCTAAGTAAGTTATGCTCACTGCATAACAATTTCAAGTCTCTGCAACTGAGAACATCGATCTGTTAGAGTGGGTTTAATCTTTGCTGTTCTCATAATAAGCAATATAAATATGCAAATTGTTAGTAGCATTCTGGGGCTCTCAAAAAGCTTTTCATTTCAGGCTTGTTGTGGCCAGGAGGAGGGGGGGGGACTATCCACATTAACCCTTTTTACATATGTCAATGGTGTTACCAAGATTATTCATACAACATGAAAAAAGTAGAATCTAAGTTTCATGCTAAAAACACGTCAGTAGTTTCTGTGACTTCTGATATTTTCAAACTGGTTCCACCAGGCAAAAAACACTTTGTTGACACTAGCCTTTTTTACAACCACTTTTGCTACTTCATGTACTCAGTCACAGCAATTTAGGCCTCTGGTAAACCGGAATAGCAGGCAACATTATTAAGCTGGGCTGATAACTAAATACAAAATGGAGTGGCATTGATGATTTATTCATGTGTCTATTTCTGGCACAGGCATCGCATGAGATAGTGTGGAAAAATACACTGTACGTACGGAGAGGATGGTGACAAGCAGTATGAGTATTCTTCAAATAGAGGATGGTCTCAAAGGAATGGAGCCTGGAGCCGTGGCATCCATCAGACCAAAGATGAATTATTCTAGCATATACTCTTCAAAGCCTGCACCTTGTAAGCAGATGAGAAACTAAAATAGTGCGGTGCCCTATGAATGAAGGGGATATAGGTACGAGTCCAATGTTTATGTGTAAAATAATTCGTCAGTCAACGTGTCTGTTTTGGTGTATTTGTGTCTGCGTGCGTGCGCTGACGTTTACATGCTTCAATGAACTTGCTCATTGGATGGAAAAGGCTGGTTGAAGATGCTGTATTCTCTCTGTCCAAACATTGATTTGATTCAAGTTAATACGCCAATCTTTGTTGCGCCTGAGTGATCACATTAACCTGTCACTGTTGGGCTTGCTTGGCAGTAACAATGCGTGCTAACTGGGAAGGACAGAATGGAGTTGATCTGAGATTGTTTCCTCCCAGGCAGTCACATATAAAGAAATGTAGGTTCTGGACCATCAGGTTGCATTGATGCATGTAGGAGCCTCCTCTGACAGTTAGTCCCTCTGGGTCTGATGCTCAGTTCCATTCCTTTGTGGTGCAGCACTGAGGGCGTGTATGTTTGTGTGTGTGCTGGGAGGGGTAGTGGGTAATTCTATTTATGGGATATTATGCATTGAAAATGCAAGCCTTAACTGGAGCACAGAAACATATACCCTCCTTAACTGTGGCTCCAGTAAAATAATTGTGTAACGTCTTTATCGAGATAAAATCCTGCTCCTGTGTGTGCATCAATGAATACAGATTCCTTGTGTTTTAAAATTGGAAAAAAGCAAGTTATACATTTGCAAAATTATTAAAAATCCAGAGCGAAAGAAGAATTACCGCATCGCAGTTGTACGTCTCTGCCAGCCAGTCAAGTTGCAGTTTACATCTATATCTGTCCAAACTCATCATATATCTAGTGAAGACTTCGAAGGAATCTGAAAATGTGTTTACATGCTTGGCCAATAAAACTGATTGACAGTATAAAATGCTTCAAATATTGATGTTGCTGCAAGGAAGCTACAAATTCTAAAATATGGATGCTTCACACGTCTTCTACAAGACAGAGAAGAAGATTTATACAATCATTAAAGTTTCGAGGTGGACGCCCAAGATTAGTGTCATCAATTCTGTGGCTGACCAAATGTTAAATATGGTCACAACCTCTCCTTCTGTTATGGTGTTGACTAATGGCCAATGAAGTGTTTTGGCAGAACATTATAATGTTATGATGAAGTAGAGCTTTGGATGAAAAATGTCATCATCACCATTTTATTCTATTATCATAACTTAGCTAGTATGTCAAATAAACTTGTGTATTCCACTCAAGGGAATATTATTTTTTATGAGAAAAAATAAAATAGAAAATTGTGTGCGTCCCGTTACATATCAAACTACAGGCTTGTAAGTGTGGACTGATGAAGGTTGTTAACAATACAAAATATTTATCTTTGAAATTAAGTTGTCTGCTTCTTTCCTTTCGAGATGAGATGCAAGAATACATCTGTGCCTTTGAATTTTTAAACGTTTCCACTCGTGTTTTAAATAGAACATTAAGAGCACAAAATGGCACATTTCTTGGCCTCTGGCTCCAGTTATTACTGTAAGTATGAATGTCTTGTAGTGTCTGGTCAAAATGGACCATGTAGTGCATGTCTCCTGTAAATCATGCATGTCATTCTATAAAAGGAAAAGTGTAAACAGCAGTACAATGGTGAGTGTCATACAGCTGTCCCCTTGAGTGAGCCTACTATTGCTCTCCTTGTGCATTAACCTTTCTGTGCTTTAGCTTTCTGTTAAGCTTTCATGCATTTTAAATTCCTCACCAGCAAAGACATCTTTACTAGCATACATTTATTATGAGCAGAAACCACACACACACACACACACACACACACACACACACACACACACACACACAAATAGATTGAAGATGATGCAAACTCCTTTCTTAGCGCTGTCTGTGTCAAACAATTGTATTGTATTGCACTGTCTGAAACAGAAAGTTCAAAAGTGAAAACATCTTGCAGTGGGAAAAGGAACCTTTGTAAACAATTGTTTTGTTGCCAGAAACCACGACTGAGACATGTAAAATTTAAACTACGCGCTTTGCTTCAATGTAAACATTAAATACTTTGGTATACTTAAGGCTTATTCAGCAGAACAGGCACGAGTGGTGTGGTATCCTTCCTGCCTTCCTTGTGCTAGGACTTTCATACAACCTTTAACAGCTGAGAGCACAACAATAGCTATAAGCCGCTTTCAATGGTGTCTGACTCAGTCAGACTGTGCGGGACAGACGAACACTCATAAGGACATCAGTTTCTAAGGCTTAAGCTTCACACAGAGATTTTCTTTAGCCTCTTTTATCTCACCTCTTTTTGTCCCTTTGGAGACTTACCAGGGCTAAGCTATTCGCTGTCATGGTTGTCTGTGCTGTGACATCTAAATCTTACAGCATTGTGTGACACATTGTGAACTGCACACTAAAAGCTACCATCTGTAAATTGACATGTTGTATGTATTCGTGATGCAGACACAATGGTTTGGCCAAATTAATTCAATAAAATTTCATCTATGTAGCGCCAAAGCACAACACAAGTAATTATTGGACACTTAACATTGTAAAGCCATTACAATGTACAACATTGTTAAAAAGAATGCAACAATTTCCACGTAAGCAACAGGACGGACGAATAAACTCCCTTTTGAATAGAAAAATGTGATCCTAGAAACCCAGAGAGCATCTCACAATAGCAAAAAAATAGGAAGTTCTGTTTTTAGTGTTTGCACATCTATAGACAGGCAAATCCAAATGTCCAATGATTAAACTCTTTTCCTGATTAAAACATGTCGGTAAAACAACGAGGATCTAAAAAGTGTATCATAAGATTATGCCTCAAAATTGAATAAAATGTTGATTCATGGCAGCGCTTCTGTAAAACAGCCCACACCGACCACGCATATTTCATTAATTTTGCATGAGCTCCTCTCTAAAAGATGACTGTGTTCACATGATACACAGAGAGGTTCGTGAGCTGTTTGAGAGCACTGCTGGAGGACCAAAACAACAAGGTAACAGCAGCTAAATGCTCAAGAGTTGTGTTTCCATTTGTGCATTGTACCGGAGTAAATGTAACATTAAAGTCTCTCTGCTCATTCCCCCCAAAATCACTGAAGGAGAATCAAGATTATACATCTTGTGTCTCATAAAAGCAGACACCTCTCGAGTTTCACCTGTGGACTTAATGAAATAAATAGCGTTTGAAGATGAACCTACATTTTTGCCAATTCTCTCAGCATAGCATCAGGACTGCCATTTTCACATTAGCTTCTATGATGTATAATTATATGTGATTCATTACAATACAAGAATTTACAGTTACCATCTTCTCCAACAATATGGTATTCAGTATTCATTGTTCATGCATAAAATCAAACAAATGGAGAAATTACAAATAAAAGTGAATTGTTTTTTAAATATATTGTATTTCAATACAAAACAAAATCTGACCTTCCTTTGTTTGTTACAGCTAGCAGGTTTTTTTGATGCATTTATAATTATTCCTCACACAGTCCATAATTGACTTTGAGGTCAAATAAAATATTAATGAATTAACATCATAAATAATGACAAAACAAAGTGTTTTTGAATTGCTCAGTACTGTTTCTCATTAACTGGAAAAACAGTCTCCCTTATTGTTGATGCGATATCCATGTGGACACATTTTTAATATTGAGACCACCTTTTGAATGATTAATTTATTTTTACTGCACTCATTTAACTACTTTTTGTGAGACTAAAAATATTAAACATAAAAAAATAAAAAAAAAATAAAGTGTTTGGTAAACTTCAGGTTGTGAATACAATGTTAAGCACTGATATTATTTGACTTTCCCACTAGAGCAACAATTTTCAGTTGTCATTACTGGTTAACTTTGTTTTCCCCCTTTTTCATGACTGCAGTATTAGATAGCAACAAGAAATCTACACAAGTCCTCAAAGCAGAATTTTCTCCCTTCGATTATTTCCGTCAATGAACAAGTGAATAAACATCTTACTTACAACACTACAGTAGCATTCACAGTTCACCTTCTTTCATCAGATTCATGCACACTTAAACGGTCCACAAACCATCTGCAATCCTTAAATCAGTGACAGGCCAAAGTAAACATCAGTATCATTGTGATGATTTTCTTCTTCTCTTTTTTTTTAACTATGCTACCTCTGTATTCTGCTCCACCCACCTTCGTCTCTCCCCTGTCATCATGTCCCGATTAAAACTCTCACTGCTGCTGCCGCAGCCGTCATTCATGTCATCGCCGAGGACAATCCAGTGATTTCCCAATGGTGTCTGCTGCCGGGGACAATGCTATACTTAACAATTTCTCAGATGGATCAATTTAGCTCTGCGAAACCTGAAATGGCTCCACAAGCCGAGAAACTGATTTGGTGCCGAGAGAAATGACACACCTGGCAGATAAGATATCATAACTGCATGAAATTAGAATTTAACCCTTTCCAGAGTAAAACTGTTATCCCTGTCTACTATACCATCAAACATCTGTGGTGACTTCAGGCAAAAAGAAAACCAA
Source organism: Embiotoca jacksoni (assembly GCF_022577435.1). NCBI lineage: Eukaryota > Metazoa > Chordata > Actinopteri > Embiotocidae > Embiotoca > Embiotoca jacksoni. Next base: position 12,540,121 of record NW_027185340.1, read on the forward strand.
AGTTAATAGGTTACAGACACTTTTATACAGTAGAATATATTGCTGTGTGAACTTGAACCATGAAGGGCTATTCAAAACCTGAACTTCTAATGCAAGTCATTGTATCTGAAACCAGGACTCACCGGTTTGACGTAACCAGAGTCCCTTACAAAAGAAATCATTGGTTATTTCATTACAAACAGTAGAAATTAGCATCAAATTTCCTTTTTCGAATCAATTCTATGTCCATATGGAGACGAGCTCTAACTCGTTCTAGTATAAACAAGAATTACCATCTTGCAGTTGTGTGACTCAATTCAATACTCTAAATAAAATGAAGCATTACATATTAAAACAACACAACACTGTCTGGTATCAACATCACAAGTGCAACACATTTTTTTTTATGTGCATTGCTGTGACCCAGTGTGTTTTTGAGCTTAATCTCTATGCATCGACTAAATGGGAGGATTAAAACATCTGCCATGTGTCTGGTGGCATAAAGTCTGGTATTAAATGCCGTAAAATAAACAATTGTCCAGAGCGTTGATTATTGACATGCCAGAAAGGCATTAATCTGACCAGATTCACTTCCTGGATTACCACAGTCTGGTTTCTGGCGTTGATGTACACTGTACTCTGACTACAGAAAAATAACCTGGAGCGCTGCGGTTTACAGAATTGGCATTAGAAAGGTTACATTTCAATTTTAAAAACTAAGCCTTCCCGTTTCACTTTAGTACACAGAGCAGGCCAACTTTTTTTTTTTTTAATTTACAGCACAATGTATTAAGTGTATTCTACACATATTTTGCACACAACATGAAGTTTAGACAACTCTGTTTGACATGATGGAGATCCAGTGTACACTCACCCTCTGTTGTTGTGCCGACGCACATCTTTTGTGAGCAAACTGTGTGAGCTTTAGTACGATTTAGTGTCCCTGTAAATCACTACCTCTTTACCTAGACAAGAGGTTCTTGGTTTTGGAGCAATGGCTTATAATAACTAGTAAAAGCGAGCGGCATCAGACTCTAAAAGCGTTACGTATCTAAGACATAGTTCATGTAACTGAAAAGGAAAGAACATCTTACCAGATACTCCAGAATTAGATCAGTCCATCATCACCAGCAAAGTAGAGGCAAAGTCCCTCAGGGCTGCTGCCCTGTTTATATTGACAGCATTTGTAGCCTGTGTAAAAGGATTTCAATAATTAAAGCATACGTAATAAATCACACACAAATTATGACAAACATTTTTATTTATTTATTGTTTTACAACCCGTGGTAACCTAAAAAAAAAGTCATACATTGACTTGAAATCACTTCAGTCAAGTGAGTTTTTACTTATAGAACCCAAGAAACAAACAAACTGTAAATCATTTTTCCTAAATAACTAAAAAAAAGAATAGAAAGTAAAGTGTGACAAAGAAAATGGAACAGAATTGGCATCTTTCTGATTACAAGCCTGCTTCTCATGGTTGCCGCATTAGGATGGTATCAATTGTCCTTGTCCATAAATGTTACATTACATTACATTACATTACAATAACCCGCTGTTCCTGAGGCAGCATGGTACCACACAGGTATATTCACACATGGTGTAAAACCTTGTTATTAACTATGTTTGCCATGATGACTTTTTACAGTTCCTCTCAATCCAGGTTCTTGGTGAGAAATCAACTCTATATCTGCCAGCTGGATGGTTGATTATAAAGTTTTTTCCTCTTTGACATGAATGACTTGGTATAGTTTGAAAAACCCTTCAGCAGCAGAAAGACAAAGTCCGACAGTTGCTGGTGAAGAAAGAGGAACATCTAATAGCTGAAGAACCAGAGATTTTTCAAGTTTTGTGAAACCAAACCACAGTTTGGAGCATGATTACAGGACTTCCATTCATCAGGTCACCCCACACACCTGTCCAAATAAATGCTAAAACATTCATTAGTATCAACTTTATACGTCAGATGTTCAGCTCCTATTGAGTTATTCTGTCCCCAAGTGAACAAAATATATTTCTGGAACACATATTCAAATTGTGGCACCAATCACTTTTGTGGGGATTGTTATTTTTTATTTTTTTTTGTCACTTTTTCACAAACTTCAGGAGTTCTACACTGAAACTGCATAATAAGAAGAGGCACACTGGGACAAAAGCAAAAATGTACCTCATCAGTATGGGAAAGTGCAGACCACCTGGCTCAGAGAAAACAAAGACACAGAATCAAACCAAAACATCAAAGTGTTTTTGGTTTTTCTGGTGTGAAAATAACAGCTATTCTCTATGAATTATATGAGAATATACTGATGCCAAGTTACATTGTGCCTAAACAAGCACAAATGCAGCCTGGACCACTTATCATGTGCAGGCAGCCTTATTCTAATTAATAACTGGGAGAACCTGGTGGTGAGTTACACCACGTACCATCTCTATGTGCCTCTGAATCTTTTCCTACATGACTGTTGAATCTACCTACAGCTACCTGACGATAATGTACTGTACATTTTTAAAATCACACCAAAATTCTTCACACAAGATCCGACATTGATCGTTTAAAACGGTAGCACCAAGCACCCACATCGTTATTACTAACGGTTTGTTGACAACAGTAATACTTGTGAAAACAGCAGGACAGCAGGCCAATGAAAGCTCAGGTTTTTCAATCTCACTGTTCGCCAATAACCATAAGTAGCTCTCAATTAAAGAAAGATAAAGTCAATACCACATCGTTATGGAATAATTACCCTTAGCTGTGGTAGATTTATGGAGCGGTCGTTTAAAGCAGGGTTTAAAATTATTGACCTCTGCAAGTACTCCTGTGATTAGTATAGCTGGATTATTAAATGCACTTACCAAAACAATGACGGTTCCCAAGAAGGTTGTGTTTCACATCACATTAAGATCAAGATTACTGTAGGAGAAAGAAAAATGGCAAAAGAGACCAAAAATACAAATAGAAATGTATATCTATGTGAAATATTCAATTCAATACTGTTTAATTTACAGCATTTGAAAATGGCTTTCAGAAATGAATGTTTTCAACAGTTAGACAAACGTGGTCCACAATCAATACGCTCTTTATTATATATCAACCACAATAACGAGTAAAAAAAAAAGTTCACACTTTGACTTGTATCTCAACTGATTATAAGTAAAACTTTCTGACCATTTTACTGCTGATTCTATGAATTTCATCAATATAAGATGAAAGGGCATTCGACCATTTCTTTTAGTTATGTTACACTCTGTATTAAGAGACGTGTTCATTATTTTAAATTTGGTTGAATCTGGACGGGTTCTGAATCACTTTCCTTTAGTTGTCCTTCAGTTGTTGTTTTTTTTCCATCTAAATCTCAAATCACTTGCAGCTTGACTTTCTTCATGTTTCTTCTGTTCACTCTCCCCTTTGAAAGCAGCTCCTGTCGTGTTTTCAGTCTTTCACCCACTTTTAACAGCAACAGACAGCTAATACCTGACAACTACAGGGGAGGCGCAGGTGCAACCCATTTTGGTTGCCTGGCTCCTCTTATTCACAATAAGATCGACCCCCTGGCTGTTTAGAAAGCCCCTATAACTAACGTGGAATCACAAATTTTTAGTTTTGTGCGAAATTTACTCGGGAACAGCCTCCCCCTCCATATTAGGTCACCAATTTCACGAGTGAAAGCAAACTAAATGTGTCTGGCTCTCCATCACAATGCCACATTTCTATTGTACCTTTTGTAATAATCCATTGTAGAATTTATCATTGCTTATTTTTGACCCTCATGACACCTTATGTTTTTTTTTTTTTTTTTTTTTTTTTTTTTTTTTAAATGTTTAATCAATTTCGTTGCTTTATATGTTTTTAGTTGTGCAGCTCTTTTGGTATTGTTGCGCTTTATAAATAAATTTGACTTGATGAGATGAGAGAACAGAAGCGGTCAGGAATGACCACTGTGCAAGCAAAGACGGCAGCAATGGTGAAGCTACAGCGCAATGGAAATGAACTCAAGTTGCCGGACTCGGATTTAGTGTCCACAAAGTCACCACATCCAATTTTAAGATGACAAACATTTAACCGCGTTTACTTTTGAGAGTAACTCAAGTCAAACAACTCTTCACGTTTACAAAGCTGGCGCTAACGCTACAACCGCACTAACCTAGCTCAAGTTAAACTACTTTCTCTATCAAAGCACGCCTTAAAGAGTAAACAGACCGCAATTGAAGTAAAAAAAATAATAAATAAATAAATACAACACATTAATGATTATAAAATGCTTACATATCGAAATTAAAAGCCCTTTGTAAAGAGTTTGACGAACGAGACAGGTCCTCCAGAGGGAACAAACAATCTGCTGCTGCTCTGCAACGATGAACAGCTGTGTTTGAGCATGCGCAATGGATGCGAACTGTCAACATTTAGTTGTGCATAACTTTAATTGCATTTAATTGAATAAAATTACTTTGTTCTCAAAGAGTACATTTTATCATTAAATAAGTAGAAGAATAAATATGTCTCCCTCTTTTAATGTCTGTTTTTGTATATGTAGGTTTATATTTACAGAAAGTCACATTCCTCTTATGTGTAAAGATACCTGACCAATGTAGCTGATTTAGATTCTGAATAACAAAAGTCAATGTCTTTCATAGCTGGGAAAGCAGGGAGGACGACCCAAATGCAGACAAAAACCAGGCAGGCAGGAAAGGGCTTTGTGGTTATAAATTGCAAAACTGGAGGTAGGCTGCTGGCTGCCAGCCCGGGGCTGTTTGGCAGGGAAGCAAAAAGGCAGGTAACCGGAGCGAGGCATCAGAGCACAAGAAAAAGAACCAGGACAAACTGAGGGAAAGATCGAGACAAACCAACTGGGAACAAAAGGCATGGCTGGTAAATACAGAGGGGCTGATTGGGGCATGGAGAGCAGGTGAGGTGGGCGTGGTGGACAGGTGACTGGGCACAGACTGAAAGACTGAGGACCTCTGGTGGGAGGAAAGGGTGAACACAAAAAACAGTCTTGGTGTGGTGGGAATTCAGCCTCCCTTCATACCTTTCGCAGTCGTCATAATCAAACAGAATCTTCTAATTGAAAATCAAGGATCTCAACAAACCGAGTGATCGCATGAGAGCTACTGAAGAGAAAGTGTAAAGCATTGCCATATAACCCATTCAGGTCTCGTTGTTTCTATTATGGGCTTTCCCCCAGGAAGGCCGTCACGTCTATCATGAGTACCATTAAATGAACACATTTGTCATAAATTCTATGCATTACAACACGTCTTTCGGGAATCCTATTCACTATAAACAAAAATGCACCCTTCTGCTCAACAGCTGCTGTTTCCTGTGTGGTGACACAGTGGGTCTCGTCGGTTTGAGTGACCCACTGACATCATGCTGACTTTGTGACTGATCCGCGCATACAACAAACATAGCTTGGCTTCAACCCAACAGCAATATAGTAGTACTCAGTGAAAAATTAACAATTTTGTGTGGATGTGTACAACTTGTTTTTGTATAGTGCGGTGCTCTGGAACAGCAGTAGAGAATGACAACATATTCACTCCTGTGCAAAGAGATCATAAGACCTCAGTGCCCTCTCCTTAAACATCTTACAACACTTCCATTGAGATCTGTTATTGAGCATCAATGTGTGGAAAATATACCACACATACAGTTGTCCTTTAAAATCCTGCTGATGGTCCATGAAGCGCTGCACGGTTTAGGGCCGAAATACATTTCTGAAATGCTGCTACCGTTATGAATCATACAGACTCTTCAGGTCGTCTGCTGGTCTCCTTTCTGTTTCCAGAGTCAGAACTAAACATGGAGAAGCAGCGTTCAGTTTTTCTGCTCCACATATCTGGAACAAACTCCCAGAAAGCTGCAGGTCTGCTGTGACTCTCAGATCCTTCAAATCAAGACTGAAGACTTTTCTGTTTGCTGCATTTCACTGAACTAGATTTGAGGATGTCTTAAACTGCATTGTAACTTTTATCCTATTTTCAGCTTGTTTAATGTTTTAATCACTGTTTTCTTAATGTTTTAATCCCTGTTCTTAATTGTTTTCAAATGTCATTTTCTTTTGCCTTATGTTTTGATGCTTTTAATGGTTTCATGTGAAGCAATTTGAATTGCCTTGTTGTTGAAATGTGCTGTACAAATAAACTTGCCTTGCCTTGGCATGTCTTCACTCATAAAGGGAGACCTTAGTGCATTAGCCATCAAATGAAAATAGCATGTTACTTGTGTGAGATAAAAGGTATTCTAGTTGTGTGATTCACAAATTACTGAAAACAAGTAACAGCTCAGTGATCTGTGCAGCAAATTCAGAACCATTTTTTGGTTCAAGGACACATTGTGATGACTTGTTAGTACGGGCTGAATCGGCCAGACTGCACATCCTTTAGATTTGTGTGTCTCAGCAATTTGCACTCTGTTTGATATTCTGCATGTTTATACAAACCTGTCTCTGATTAATCATGTTCTTACGTAACTAATCTGCATCAGCAATTTAGAGCAGCAGAAAACAGTGGGATGCTCAAGTGCAGTAGAGCTCAGAGTGGTGAGTGGCTGTATGAAACTGCCTTAGCCACCTGTGACCTGAATTCATATCCTGTCACATATTGGATTTTTTTTTTTTTTTTTTTTTTTTAAGTTTTATTTTCAGCATTATTTCATTATGGCACTCCCGTTAAATATTTGCCCTGTAATTCAGGGCTGTTGGTTTCCCAAATCCAATTTATGATTAGACCATACATTTCTTCCAAGAATGAACATATGGTATGTGTGAAAAATAATGGGAGTCATCATTAAGGCACCGAGACACCTGCAGCATGTTGACATTTCAAGTGTCTGCAGAATATTCCTTGCCAACATTTCTCAGATGCTTAACTGCTTCACTTTCTGTTATCAAAGGCCTCTTCTGAGCTGTCACAGGCATGAGAGGATTTTGATTACTAAACTACACTTCCATAAATCCTTTTCTAATCAATCCCCTCTCCCCAATAAATAATATTGTGATATCATCTACCCAATCATGTTGTGGTGGCACACACAATTGCTGGCTTGATTTACCTTATGTTTATGTTATGAAGCACTATATTCATGACTGCACAAGAGCAGCCAGGATTTAATATGTGAATTTTCCACTGAGGTTCAGTCAAGACATATTTGCCCAAAAGGTAAATTAAAAAATAACAGAGACTACAATGTTGAAATGTATTTTACATTTACATGTACAGTTAAGCAATCAATATTTCAACTTTGACCATCAACACGAGAGAAAGGTTGAAACTTGGGTTCCTCCTGACCTGCACAACTTATATTTGCTGTATCAGCATTGTATTTGCTGAGAACAGTATTGATGCAGGATGGTGTCATATGAATGTAGTTTGTAGTAGATCAGATTTGCCTACTGTAAGGTATAACGATCATTGCAAAGGATTTTATCCACATACTTTAGTCACCAGGGCTAAACCGATGTGGATTTTAATCTCAGTTTCTCTGAAATACATACCCCTAATTTTTAAATTCAGTGACCTTGGACAAAGAGACGATGCAAATTCAGGGCCGAGAGATCAGCTGTCCCCATTACAGCTGCCCCACTGGATGTTAATTAACTCAGGAAACCTATATTTCAATTCTAAATTTATTTAAACTGACCTGTGACCATCTAAGGCATGGTTGATTTAATACTAAAGTTTATTGGACTTGAACAAAATTAACTGATGTATTTCTGAAGTATGGATGGTAGAATTCCTTTAGAAGGACATTGTGTTCCCCTGCACAGCTGCAGGTTGACATCAAACCTGTTTGCTAATATTAATTATCCATTTTGTGTGTGCTGGAGAGAGACACGCCATGCGCAATAACCATAAACTTATATTCGCTTAAATTATTTCCATCAAGTGTTTGCAGCTATCTGAGCCCTCTGCAAAACATGGGAGAGGGAAATAGAGAGCAAGAGGCAGTATTAATTGCTAATTATGCAATGTTTCCAGTTTGTGTGCTTTATTGCATTAATCAATGATGCATATATGAGAAGGACAGTGTTTTGGTATCTCATATGTTGCATGTCTGTGATTATATTTAAAGAGTTTTGGTGTCACTTCTGGTCAAACTGTAACAAATGAAGGCATCAACAGCTCCTTTCAGCAGATCCCTTCACAGATAAAAATAAATTACAAATAAATGTTCTGTATTATCTGTCTGCTGGAACAAATGCTTGTCTCAGTGGATAACACCAGTGGAGAAGTCTGATGTTTGATAATAGATCTTTTTCACTGGGAGCTGCCAGAATGTGGCCTTTTTTTTATTTCTTGCTCAACAGAACTAAATCCAATGAAGGAACTCACGAGGGAGGGAACATACTTTGTAGTTGCTAGCGGCCTTGTGTGAGCTACAAATAATTTGTCTGGAGTGAGAACTAAAACCTGGATGCAACATCTGACAGCTGATCTCCAATGTGAGATAAATGATTTGACCAGTTTGAGAACCTCTTCAAAATAATCAAGTTATGTGCAATGATTCTGTACAAAGTACCAACCACAGTGTCCCAGTAAGAGTCAGTGTTGTTGGTCAGACTACAACTGAGGCTACAACCACGTTTGCAGCCGTCGCCTAAATCCATGAACTAAATTGGAAGAATAAGTCACAAACTGGTCAGTTCAGGTGTTTTTTATAAAGGCCTATGCTAAGATTAAACTTTAAAACTATTTCAACATGTGAAGCCACGCCTGTCTACCTCATCCTTTGGCACAGCTCGGCCTGTAGAGGAATATTGTCCTCATCAAGTTTGAACTTGTCCTTCATTCATCATCACATTCATATCGATTGTTATCATGTGACCTCTCACCTTGCAGTCCCCTCGCCATAGTCCTCTCATACAGCATCTATTGTTGTGAACAGAAAATTGTCACCGCAGCAAATACTTTGAATCATTCAGGACACTGACCCTCACTGGTTAGACCTGGACAGCCTCAGATCCTTGTTGATCAGTCTCATTGATCAGTTAGTACTCTGATAATAAATCAGGACCCACTGAGCTAAACTAGCTTGTCAGTATGTTCAGATAAGCTGTAGGGTTTACTAACTGTTTGTTGGCTTCATGGTTACGTTTAGTAATCAGCAACACAATTTTGAGCTCTCAGTCTCTTGCAGGTCCACATCAGACTAAGTCTGTGCATCGAGCAAACAGCTGAAACACAAAACATCAGGAAGTAAAAAAAAAAAAATCATTATATCTGTACATTTGCAACATTTTTGTCCATGAAAGATTGTTTTACTTTGTACTGTTTGTTCTATGAAAGTATAAGCCATATAGTGAACATATTAAATGAAGTATTAAAGTAATGAGAACAATAGCCATTTGTCATCCGAAAAATCTCACTAAAACAAACAAGTCGCAAATTACATACTGACTGCACTATCAACAAATGTACCAAACAACACAGATATTGCAACATGACAACACTTTGAGCCGAAATAACTAACACAGTTAGAGATACAGAAATATCTTCACAGAAATCCAACACTAGGTTGACTTTTCTACCTTTTGGTGACACTTTAGAAGTTTGGGAAGTAATGTGAACACTGTGTGCCACTGGTAAGCTGTCATGCCACAACTGATTGACTAATGGGACACACATATTTACAAAATTGAGACCCCTGGGCACATGCTATGTATGTATATATATACTCAACTTGCATACGGTTTCATGCCTGACCTGTATTTCCATATTGTCGGGAGGCAGGTAGGTCAGTATTTGAAGGGTGATGTTCCCCCGTGAAGTGTTTAATTATGAAAATTGCCCTGCCTGTCAGGTCCTGCTGCTGTTAACTGCTTCACGTGTGCTGCTACACATTAACGCAGAGCCAGTTGGACGTCTCCAACCGAAATACGGTGGCTGTTTTTAATATCCAGTTAGCAATCTCCACTGACCAAAACACTTTCTCAAATGTGTTCAGCTGAAAACCGCAGTCTCAGGCAACCTTTCAGATTATACATGTTTCATGTCTGCGTATTATAGGGATGGGAATAAAATATCCTACCATCCTATTTTGCTTAGGAGAGTTTTCCCTTCTTTTAAGGACTCCCACCATGAATGATAGGCTATGTCACAGGCAAAGGGCAGCAGGATAAGTGAAGTTGTGTTGCGGTATAATGGAGGTTGTAAAATGTAAAAGAGCTCCGTGATGCATTTACTGCTCTCTATAAAATAATACTCAGGATGGCCACAGAAAAGGAGAGCCACCAGCTCTCCACAACTACACTGTATCTTTATCCACTTATCATGTCAACATGTAGGCAACAGTTCAGCAAGAAATGGAGTGACAGTGTTGTAAGAATTGAAATCCACACGGTCCCTGGACCTCGCAGTTCCTAAGAACTACCAGCATCCCTTCCTTTGAACCGGAGTTTCTTTGTGTTTGTATGTTTAAATTTATTATCACAGACAATATGTTGTAGTGGTAATGACAACAACACCAGGTTCAATTACCGTCCATTTATCATAATTAGATTTGGTAGTCTTATCATGTCTCTAACTATAATGAATGAGCTGTGCTAAGGGCAGGATGTCGGTCAGCAAATGAACATTCAGCTTCCTTGTCCATAATGTCTGCAATTAATCTTAGTCAGCTCTTGACTCTGTATGTAGTGAAGGGGTCATTTTCAAAGCCATATTACAGCAGACACATCGAATCTTCATTATTTACACTTTTAAAATGTTTGGTTTAAAAAGTTGAACATTAGTAACGGAAAGAAGTAAAATGCCTATTATAACTTTGTTGCATTAAATAAAATATATTCAGTGCTCCAAACATGCAATACAAACAAAAATTTTACAGATTTAACAAAATGTTGTAACTGTAATAACAGTTCAATATGACAATGTCAGAGACAACAGTACAGCTTTTTACACTGACTAATTTGTTATTGAGACCTGATGAAATTCCCGGTTCTGAAAATCCATTATCAGTGTCTTGGAACTTTCTACAGTCGGGACCAAGAAGCCCTTCATCCAGTTCTCACTGTCACAGCACTTCAGGTTGTTTCCTGTTCATTAATATTGTCTGCTTAGCTAACAGGCCTACAGTTTTAGATGGCCACAGTATGCATGCAGGGTGTAACTAGTTACATATGATGGAGTTACGCAATTAAATTAGAAAATGCATGTATTTATAATATGTTATGAACAAGAAATATGTAATATAATTACAGTTGTTATTCAAAATATGGGTTCGCATGAGCAAAGTTTCGTGAGGAGCATCGTTTGACCTTAAACATCAACTTCCTGTGTAATAGCAAAACATCAAACTTAGCCGCATCACCCTGGCTACAACTATACACTATATACAATATACAATATACCATATATAATATACTATATACTATATACTATATACAATATACTATATACAAACATTTATTTTGGGTCACTTTTTGGGCAACATGCTTTTGTATGACTTTTCTTTGAATATTTTGGATGACTTTTTTTTTTATCACTTTTTGGAGTACGACCTTTTTCTGAACTGACATGCATGCTTCAAGTTACTTCTCACTGTGAGGCAAATGCTCTAACCACTGCACCACTGTGTCATACTTTTAAGATTGGTAAGAGATCTTACCATCGGTGCTCTGCCACTAATTACTTTAAATTACTAATTAAAATAGTTACATTACTTACTACATATTTACAGGGTAACTAGTAATCTCTAAACTACTCGATTTTAAAAACAACCTCCCAAACACGGTCTATATCAGAGTAAATTCCACAACCATGCCAACATAAGTTGATACTCATTGATATTCGTTCTTTTTTCAGTGTAATAAGCCCTGTGTATTGTCTGTATATACAAGATCTAATGCATTTAGGGCTTTGTAGGATTATCGACAGCCGCAATTCAACACTGAACTGTTTGCAGTATATCTTTGTTTTGAAGATGCAGTCAGGAAAAACAATGTACAGCTTCCTGCACAACACTGAGACAACCAACACTGTGCTTCATGAACTTCCTCAAGATTGTGGCAAAATCCAAAATCCATTCTTTGATCATTTATTTTATCATGCTCCGGGGTCTATAACAAAGTAGTCAAAAATATATGTTGTTCTGTACTTCACTAAAGATTTTTCTGATGAATAAATGAGCAGGATGAAGCTTCTATTTCTACTGTATTTCCTGGATAAAGCCACAAATAACAGCAGAAGAATTCAGTAGTGCAGAAGCAAGCACACACATCCATCTTCCCTTGGCAGTTGAGGATTGAGAAGAACACATAAAACATACATGCAGCTACGTGACAATATAACACAACTATAATTCTCTTTTCACAACACGTTATTCTCTAAATTATATTTGTTGTCAACAAAGTAAATATATCACAGTTATAGATTTCAGAGCAAGTTGTTTTCAGTTTGAAGTAGTAGATACATTACATTACCCTGAAATGTATTGTAGCTTTTGGAGCCCTTTGATTTTAAGGTTCAGAATTCTTGCCAACTGATTTGCCTGAACATTTCTTATTTGAATGCTTGTCTATTGGTCCGTCTAGTACTTTAGTCTAGGCTAGAATATGTTCAAAAAATACTGGATGAATAACAATTTAAGTCTTTACAGACATGGACCCTGAGGATGAGGCCTTGTGATTTTGGTAATCCTTCCAACTTTCCTCTAACACCACCAGAAGGTCAAACATGTGATTGTTCCTACACTTTTATCTCTGGACTAATTGAACTAAGTGGTGAAGAAAATGAAGGACTGAATTTTTATTTTGCTGCATCATTGAGGATACAATTTTGGAGAAAAAAATAGGTCATGTCCCGCAAGCAATTGAAGACAAAAAAGATCAGTAACGGCTCGCTGTCTGGTGAGGTTTTTTTGAGACCACAGGAAAATAATACAATTGCATTTGTAAAGAATGTTTGGCCTCTGTTCTGCTTTCAAACAATAAAAAGATGATGACTAACTTGCATGGTTGAGCCTAAGGCAACATAACTGTCTCATTAAAATCGATTCAATTGCCTTTTTGTAGAGTCCTACAAGAAAAAAAAAAAACATGTTGAGACAAATCTTCTCACATTTATGGTTTCCTTTTCCTTGGGGAAAAGAAATGCATGATACCTTTTTCTTTTTCTGCTTCTTCTGTTGATGCTAGAATTGAAGTAGAACAACATGTTGCTTTGTTATGCGGTTTTAGAAAAAACATCCGGGTGGCTCTAAGTAAATTCTAGCTTAGCTCTTCCCATCTATTGCTCACAGCTTCAGTCTTCACTGCGATTATAGCGTGGAAACCCTGTTCACATCAAGGTTTACTCAGTCACTCTGAGGCAGATAAATCAGCAACCAATGGGGATGGATAAGTGTTTTGAAATGTATTTGGAAAGGAATTGAAGCAGGTGCAATAATGAAACTTTTAAAAGTCTGCCATGGCCATTTACTAACAAAGCATTGGGGAGGGTCACTGTGGATTACAGCCCGGTGTGTTTGGTGCACAACATATGTCATATTGTGATTAATGTCAAATGGTTAACAGTTGCTCCAATATTTTCAAAATTAACCCGAGGTCGACGCCAAGTAGGATGTAAAAAAATAATCTCCAACAGGGCGTGACCAGACCATTATTCTGTGAAACTGGGTTTGGTAATACCAAGCTAAGTCTACTCAATACATTGAAGCATTTCTAAAAGAACCCAATTTGATTTATCCTTGTAATGTGTAATGTGTAATGTGTAATGAGAAACATTGTTTCATGTTGTGACAAAAATTGTGACAACATGATAACATAGCAACATAGTTTGTCTGTGATTTTTTTTAGATGGCTAAAATAAGTTTTATTTTGACCCTGACATTGCTCGAGACCCATAAACACTTGTTTTGTTTTGACCCTGACATTGATCAGCTTCCAAGCTGGTTCAGCTTCCTACTCGTCCAAACTGGGGACCTCCCGATCCCCATTTACTGCAGGTGATATACTGAATATGCCCACTTCAAACCAACAAAACATCTCTTTAACTATTTAACCCTTCCCCCTCGACCTGTGACCCCAGTGTTTAACTTACAACCAAAGAAAAAGAACAAGAAGCAAATAATTGCATTTGGGAAGCTGGTACTGGTGTCTATTTATTTGATCAATGATTTCATATATCCGCATCTACAGGTGTCATCACTTTTCTGTTGATTAATTGACAAATCATTTTAACACTATTTTAAGGTATACATTTATATAGACAAATCAGCAAACACTGTGAGCTTCTGCACTTCATGTACATCTACTTTTAACAGTCCTCATTTATATTCTTTTGTAGGGTGGATAGATGGCAACATTTCCTAACTATCATGCAAGTGAAACTAGTCCTGCAGCAGGGCTTATAAAGTAGTAGTAGTAAAGTAGTAAAATTATGGCACAGTCAGATTTGGTGTCCATGTTGCAGTACATCACGGTAAGAACATTTTCATTTTCCTTTTAATACAGCCTAATAAAAATCACTGGTTCTACTCAATCAATGAAGAACACCATTGGTTGAATATAAAAATGGTTGCATGGAACACAGATATTATAATTTTCAGTACTTTCAGATAAATTGGAGTTTTAACCCTCATGGTTTGACCATTAAGGTTAAACACAATCTTGTGAAAGAACCCACGCATCAGCAAAACTAAATGGAGTAAAGTCTCTCTTTGATCAAAGGACAACCGTGTTATTAAGGTGGTCTCTCTCTTACCAATCTTAAAATCATCTCATTATATAACATCAAAATAAACCAAGCTATGTGCTTATCTTGTCAGTCTTGTGCTGTCAGAATTTACTGAATCTCTAATTTACGTTACTGTATCTTTAACATATTTAAATAAAATTCAGTCTGTGGGGTTTTTGAGAAATTTAACTGTAATTGTAGTTTCTCAGTGTAATTGCATGGTTTTCTGAGCGCAATATCTGTGCAATTTCCCAACCGTTCTCATAGTTATTTCCCAATTGCACTCAAATGACCAGCAATTTGGTAAAATGAAGTTAAGTTCTTCTGATTTTGACTGCGCTTTAAGAGGTTTTTAACATTGGCTCTAAAATAGTCTTATTTTAAATCCAAAATCTTCGCAAAGTATACAAACATTTATTTAATTATTTTTCCTGCATTTGACTTTATGAAAGTGCCCATGATGGTAGTTTTAGTGCCCACCGTAGTTTTTTAAGGCCTGCCATGCAAATGGTTCAGATGAATTTAAGTTTAAGGTTTAGCCTTGCTTGCACATCCAGGGACTACATGGGAAAGTCATCAGAAGGAGACCTTACCTTCGACCTCATCGCAAAGGTCCACGTCTACAGTATGCAAAGCAACGGGGATCATCAGGCATCTGGATGAGTAGTTCTGGAAACAAGTGCTGCGGACGGATGGAGTTGAAATTATACATTTTGGCCACTAAAGGTGGGTTTGGAGGAAAATAGAACAGCAATTTAAAGAACGGAAAGCTTGCCGACTGTTAAAGTCGGGGGTGGAAATATTCTGCTATGGAACTCTGCAGCAACCACAACAGAAAAACTATATATAGAGGGAAGAATATATTCAATCTAATATCGACAAATTCTGGATGGAAATGGCGTGCAGTGAGTCAAGAAAAAGAAAAGAGACTGAACGATGAGCTACAACAGGACAATGAACCAAAACCAGACCAAAATCCATCAAGAAACACCTCCAGAAAAACAAGCTGAAGCTTTTAAAGTGGCTCTTACGGTCCCTTAACTTGAACACCATTGGACATTTGTGGTTAGACCTTAAAACACGCTGTCTCCCTAATTTAGGCTAAAAATGTCTCCCAAACTTGAAGAGTTCTGCAAGAAAGAGTGCTTTTTTAAAGTGAATAAAATAAAAAGTAACAGTGCATTAGCATTTAAAGAGAGGCTGTATTTTGTAATGTCTGATTGCTTACTTTGTTATAAAAAGTTAACAACAAAGTATTTACCCAAGATTGCCAACACCTTTACAAATAATCATGCATCCAGCTAAAAGCCATGCATTCATATAGGTGAATAACTCACCGCATTCCACCAAAATAATTGGAATTATCAATTTAGAAGATGTACCTATTGTTTTAACTTTGAAATAAGTTATAGGCTTTACATTAAATGGTATTTTGTGAAAAGTAAAAATATGAAGGAACCACTGTATAGCAGGCATACTACAGTTTATAGACTTGGATTATAGATCACAGGATCACTACATAAAGGGTTAAGGATTATGTCATTTTATTTTATCTAGCAAGACAAACTCAACTCACGTTATGTAAACCTTTAATTTGGGTTTCAGCTGTGAAAGGAGATATAAATGCAATTATTAACTGGAATCATGCTACAGTTTGAAGTGGCAGGTGACAAATCACCACAGTCACTCCAACTATGGAGGATGTAAGAACTGAAAAATGTGAGTGTTCTATCCCTGAGTTGTTTGTAACCGGAGCCCCACGCGCGTGACTGTCTCTCATTAGAAGACTGAGCTGTCTAATGGGTGGCCATTTGTCTAAGGATGCTAGATGAGACCTAATGGGCACAGGATGTGAATTAATAAACAACGGCCCATAGTACATGTGTGGACAATTAATAGTGCTTAACGAGAAAGAAGATGAATGACACAGACACTGTTGATGGACCTGTGTTTAACAAAGTTGGGTGTTCAGGGCAATTCCTCTATCACCCTGTGAAGAGAGACACATAACTTAAAGGGGCTGACGTTGGGGACAGAAAGCTTTTAATCATAGACGGCAGGCTTCGGGGAGGCTAGCTGAAAGGAAACTACAACTCATTACTCTTGCATGGTATTTTAGCTCTCGGTGTATTGGTTGTACTTCCCTGCTCTTTTTCTTTCCACATGAAGATAATAAAAATAATGTATTAAAATGATGTTGAATTGTGTCTCTTCTGTGTCACTGTACTGTCCAGTTGACCTCTTAATTCTACATAGCCTAAATCAAGAGTGGTGCATATTAGTGCAATAAGGGCACTGTTACATTTCTTAGTGATTCATTCCTGTTTAATGCTAAAAAATAGAGACCTAAATGTCATTTTTCAGAGAGTTATCCTGTTGCACGAGAATGGTACACAGCACTGTCTTGTGCACAGTGCAGGACGACGCTATAACCTTCATGAGTAAGTACTCCAAGTCTCATCACTTAATCAACATCAGCACCTGAGTTACACACGTTAATGTGAGCGCTGGTCCGGGTGCATCGGCAATTTCTTCATGTACCTCAAACTTTAGCAGAGAGCAAAAGTTTGTGTCAATTTTTGATGGTACCGAAAGAAGTCACAGGGAGCCAAACCTGCTGGTCATTTTTACACCAAATTATTTCCCTAAGACACCTTCAGAACATCACAGTAAAACTTGGTGTTGACAGCCTGACGCTGGGGGACAAATTCACAGGGAACAACCTCTCTTATGTCAAAGACAACCAAACTGTTTTTGCTCTTGACCTGATGCACCTCTCAGTCTTGGAGAGCAACATTCTGCTCTTCTTGAAACGTGAATGCTGATCAAAACGCTTCATATTGCTTCATTGCTGTAGGTCTTCTAAAGCATTTTAAGGGTAACCGTTGCTCATTTCCAGAGTTTGATACATTTAAATGTGTGTGCTATACTCAACTCCAGGGTAAAACTGCAAAAGCGCATGGATCACTGCCCACAAAAACCTGTGTAACACTGGCGCTCAATTTGATCAGGCGATGTAACTTGGAATACTTGCTTGTTAAGGTTACAGCTTCCCTCTGCTCTGTGCACATTGCGGTGCTGTGTTCTGTTTGCGCACAACAGGAGCTGTCTTGGAACTTTTTGATTGCCTCTTGTATACAGTAGGCTCAGTATAGTTAAAAACCCTGGTGTGCTGTTTCATATCCATATTATATTTAAATATTAATTTAATTATACCTAAACGTCCCTTTGCCTTTTACCAACTTTTAGGCCTTTAGATTTTCTTTTGTTTGGTTTACAAATTTAAATATTGCAAAGTAGAGGAAAAAGTTTTAGGAGTTGGGGAGTGTAGAGGCCATTCATATTCATTGAGGAGAGTGAAGTGCATTACAAAACATTCTGATCTTGGTGATTCAGCACTAAGCTTCTCTCTATAAGATAAGATGACAGACTAATATTGATGGGTCTTGTCCTTGCTCAAGCTGATACTGTACATTGAACATAGGTGTGGTGACACAGCATTCCCCCTTGGCTTTGCCGCGCAGCCGGAGTGACAGCCAACGGCTCGCGCTGGATAATCCTCTGAGGAGAAGAACAGAATTGGTAATGAGAATCTGAGCAAGAAATGTGGTCATTGTATTCGATGCAATGAACAGCTAACACATTTTTTTTTTTTTTCAATTATTGACAAAATGCCCCTCACCTGATTAGTTTCAGGAACAGTGCCTGAGGATGTGATGAGGTGATGCTTGTTCTATTCAATGCAAAATGGAGAGAATTAATTTCAGGTTACACATGCACTTGCAGTGAGCAGGTTTACAAGAATTATGGCAGACTGGATCCATTTTAAAATCATATTGCTGGAGAAACTTTGATTTTTGTCTTTATAAAGCAAACATGACAGAATATTTCTGATTCTGCTGATCAGAAGTTTTGATGCCTGTTTGTAGCACATTAAATTAGCACTACAATAGATTGTTTAGGTTTTCAAAGTGAATACCAGGGTAAGAAAATCCAATCTAAATTCCTCAACATTTCACGAGTTAGTCAAATATGCAGTTTAAAGTTATATGTTTTTTCTTAATGTAGTACAGCATTTAAATTTTGCTTCAGTACCGACTATCCTAAAGTTAGTGGTGCACAGTGTAGCACAGAATCCAATATGTCTTCCAATAAGATCCAGTGAAAAGCCATTAGACCCACTGTGCTCCTTCTATCGAAAACTCTAATGGCCTTCTGCTTGGGACAGGTGCTCCACAAATTGCTTCCTCTAAATGATTAATGAGTGAAGATTTATAAGAGGTGCAGCCAAACTGTGTGGGCTATGAGTGTGAAGAGAGTGTGTGTGTATGCGTGTGTGTGCACATGAACGTGGCTATAGTTGACAGAATAGTGATTGTAGGCTAGCCAGGTAAGTCAGAGACTTTTACAACAAATCTACTGTTGATCCAAATTCAAAGCATGCTGCCTTTTGTTCACATTATTAACTCAGTACAGTACAGTAACTAAGACATTTTTTTGACATGCGACAAGGTAGGGCATTGACTGGTGAGAACTTTCAGCACAAGGATATGCAATCATCACGGCAATGTTCAGTATGAAAGTACGCTATTTCAAATGAATAACACATACGATTTAAAACAAAGATTTATAGTCATACACAGCATCACCCAAAGCCGCTAAGACACAAACAAGGCACAGAATGTAACATCCTGTGTCGTAAGTACAGTGTGACATTAAGAAAATGCTACAAAGGCGATGCTTCCTTTCTGAGTCACTCTGAATGCATTTAAACATAAACAAGCTGACAGGTTTCTTAAAGAGTAATATTTTTCTGACCTACAGGTCTGACAAATAAGGAGGCAGAGTGTACTTGTTAGTAAATCCTCTATTTTTCATTTACATCAGTGCATTTTACACAAGTTATGCAAGTACAGCACTGTTGAATTCCAGACATCACTGTACCAATAAAGCATTACTTTTGTCCGGCAAAAATATCCCACAGGTCTTTAGAATACTGATACTCTGCTGTTAAGAACACACTGATCTGACCTCGAGGCCAAAAATAAATAAAAAATGATGCTCTGACTTCAACTTGCTGACACGAGGAGGTAAGTGAAACATCTCCACAGAGGAGTTCACACACAAAATACACACGTTTTGCTGTCAAAGCTCTCAAGTTGCAGAAACTAGAACAACTGAGAGACTGAAGGTACGCATCAAGGACACGTTGCTCTACAGCAAAGAATACAGATATACAGAACCAGGCAAAGAGCTATAGTGCTGCAGCATGGTGCCAGCCCTCAACCTAAAACAACTACCGATGAGGATCCTCCACAGGTGTGCTCTCAGCAGGAGTCCACTGATGACATGACAAGCAAGTGTGCTGCTCCTCCCATGGAAGGAGGAAGAGAGATATGGAAGGAGAGAGAGCGAGAGAGAGAGAGCGAGAGGGAGACAAAGCACACCAGGCACACAGTATTGGTACTAAATAAAGAGGCTTTGAAAATAAACACACAGGGCTCATGGGCGTGGAACTGTGACACTCTCTAAAGTGAGATACAGATACTGCAGACAGTTCTCCACCTCCATCCATTTGATTAGTGTCAAATTTTCTTCTACACTGGAGTCGAATTTCTTCAATTACACTACAGAATGCTTTAGAGCTATTCGTAACCCTAAACCTCCCACAACGTAACGTAACAACCATGGACTGCAAATAAAAAACGGACGCAGCCTCAGTGACAACACCCGTAGGTTTCCTGATAAACGGGCTGACTCAGCATTACTCCTATATCCAACTGTGCCAACTAAGACAGCACCCACTTGTCTCTCAAAAGAGCCTCGCCCTTTATTATGCATAACTTTAAGCCCTAATACATTCTAAATGGGTAAATTATTTAAAGATTCAACCCCTACATTTGTCTTGAATGGAGAAGTTAGCTATAGCGACCAAAATTGTGTTTAGTACTAGGCAGTTAACATGTTTATTTCTGCTATAAAGTTGAACATTTTAACATGGAAGTCATTGGTGATTTACTCTCTTTAAGAGCCGTACTCAAGTGGCCATTGTAGGAACTGCAGTTCTTGGCAATTCTGTGCTGGCTTCATTTTTCAGCACCGGAGTTTGCCGCTCGGCAACAACCAACTACATGCCGAGTGCCCTGGCCGCTGATCCAATTTAGCACTTGCCCTTGGCCGGCGGGGATGTGACTGAGAAGGATGCTAATGTGTATGCTCTACGCTCTATGGTCCCACAACAGCAGAAGCAAATGGAGCATCTGAGCACTGCACAGAGGAAGCTTTGCCATTGTGTAATCTGTTATCCAGTTTTCAACAATATAGCCATGATTTCACCAAAGGTTTATCCCACAAGGAACATGGCAACGTTGAGTGTCGATCTGTTCCACCTTTCCAAACAGCCTAAACATTTACCTTCATCAGAAAGGTAACACATTTTCATTAAACCACATCTTTGTATGTCTTTATTTATGACAAGGCTACGACAAGAGCACAGCAGTCCTGACAGTCTTCACACAGACATGCCAACAACAATGGCAGCGTGCAGTGACATGTTAATGTTGCTTGACAGACATTTTGTTTTATAGGTAATTTAGAGGAGAGCTATTGCTTAATGTGCACGTCTCAAATTCACATTGAGCTTGTGTTCTCAACTCTTTCACTTTGAAAAATGGGACTCCCTGCTGTGAAAGTGAATGAGGGGAGAAGTCTCCCCAAAGCTGAAGACTCTCTCTGCTGTGTGTGTGAATGTGTGTGAATGTGTGCGGATGTGTGCGGATGTGTGAGGATGGTTGTGACCCAGGCAAAGACTGCATGGCAGAAATGATTGAATTTAGAAATTGGTAGGCTTAGTCTGCCAGGAGTGTTCACATTACCATGCTGCTCATTGAGAAAAAAAAAATAGCTTTGAAAGATGAAAGATTTCCCGATTTCCTCAACAGCCATGTTCCCACAGTCCAGATGCAGAAATGGTGTTTTGCTGAGGAGTGTCAAATAAAAAAGAATTAAGCATTATCTCTGTGCAAGATGGCTGTAATTATTTTGACCTGCTGTCCTTTTGCTCAGTCAATTCTTTGGCACAGCGACATGGGGCCATAGTAATGGGCTCTCAAATCATTTTCACCTTCACCATGGCCATGCTAAGAATTCATAAAGATTAGCTGCTTATCTTGAACATCTCCCTTGCAACCTCTGCAGGTACCAATCAGAGAGAAAAATGATTTTCTTGCCTTTTTTTCTCAACTCTGCTCTATAAATGCCCACCATTATCGCATCTGGAAGGAAAAAAAATCCACATTGAAACATGCATTTATACTTCAGGGGCATTTTGTAGTGCAACTGTCATTGTTTTGGACAGAAAGCTTTTTAACTGTTGTTCAGTCTCTGTGTTTGTTGATTAAATAGTTGTTTAATTTTTATGAAAGAAAAAAAGAGTTTCAGGACATCGTCACTGCTCAACTCTTGAGGAAAAGGTAAAGAAGTTAAATATGTTTGAATCAATGCATGAATCTACTGAGCTTTGCAAATGTTGACAACCTTACCAATTATACATTTTTAAAAATGTCTCACTGAGCCCGTCAACCATTTCATTTTCAGAGACTCTGTAATGAAGTTTGCTAATATTCATCAGAAAATTTAACAAGTAAATAATTGGCCTGCCTTCCTTTTTCTAATTTACTGCATGTAAAAGTAAATGGTCACCTTTTAAGAAATGGGTGACTTTGTTCCATATCCATTTTTTTTTTCTTTTTCCTTCTTAGTTGAAGGGTTTATTTCAGTAAAAGTATGGATGTAATTACACATCTATGCTTTTGGTTTGTACCTTATAG
Organism: Embiotoca jacksoni; assembly: GCF_022577435.1. NCBI lineage: Eukaryota > Metazoa > Chordata > Actinopteri > Embiotocidae > Embiotoca > Embiotoca jacksoni. Next base: position 12,562,602 of record NW_027185340.1, read on the forward strand.
TTTCTTATTAGGAAATCCAGAGTGCGTACACTGCTTACTTCAAAAGTTATTTGTTTACAGGACTTAATTTGCTTTATACTAAATTCAATCTAGAAAAAAGGTTTTTCAGCCAACTGTATGTCCTGGTTGGACTGCTGTCTCGCCTAATGGCTTTAGTCTATTATCACCGAACAATCATTTATAATCAATTGGTTGGGGGCAAATCCATAAATGATCAGACAGCAAAATTGGCGAGTTCGACATAAAACAGGTCCCTCATCTCTCCTTCAGGTTTCCGGGTCATTAATCAAGCTTTAATCACCGCTGTGTCCATTGCTGCTCCTTTTCTGGCTGTCAAAAACCCATTAGACTCTTCTTAGATTGAGGGAAGTGTCTGCATCATCACTGCCACACTCGGCCACCCTATCACATCAACAGCCCATTTGACCCTCTTCCTGTCACTGGGACCCAGTGGAGACAAACACAGCCATTGCAGGATCTTGAAATTTGGAGGTCAGGCATTGAAAACACTTGAGGCTGGAGTGGTCTTGAAATGTCATCACGTCCTCATACCAAAACAACAAAATACGATTCCAAAAAAACCCTTCAATGAGTCTTTTCTGGGCCTTCAATGGTACTGACATGTCCTCGTATCTTAGCAACAGTGTAGCTCCCCCAGTGTGTTGCAGGTTGCCAAAATGACATATACAAGATGACCATTGGAGAGTTAACACTGACCTCAGTTTTCAAATAGTACAAAAACAATGACCGCTTGGCTGAAATTCTGTCTTCTGACAGTCTTCCACTAGTAGCTCTACTTATTATTACTCAACAAAAATATGTATCAGTTTAACTTTATTTTTTTTCATTTTTGCCTAGTTTTAATCAACCAAAACTATAATTATTTTAACTATTATAATGATTATCAGTGATGTTGTCATTTCATTATTGTCATGCATTTTTAATCTTAACATTTTAAAGCTACAACTGTCACCACCTTAACAGGTGTGTGTGTGTGTGTGTGTGTGTGTGTGTGTGTGTGCGTGCGTGCGTGCATGTGTGTGTGTCACAGGTGTTATTCATGGTGAGGTTAAAGGAAAAAGCACTAAAACCTCATTCACAGACACATTAACGCTCTGCAGTAACACAGCAGACTGACTCCACTGTCTGGAAAAAAGATTTATCAGCCAACTGTATGTCCTGGTTGGACTGCTGTCTCGCCTAATGGCTTTAGTGGATATACAGTGACAATTCTTTTGTTCTAATTCTTTGCGAATTATGGATTAATTTACTCCATAAATCTATTTCTATCAAGAATCAGAGATGTCAGATACACTTATTGACAAGACAAATGGTAGTGAATGCAGAGAACATTGTTTTATTATGGGGCAAGGCGTGTGTGAATAATTAATTTGTCCATTTGTCAGTCTTTAATATTTGTTATTATTAATGTTTATTTTTCAGGAAATCATCCAAATCATCATCATAGTTGTTTTCAATTGGTAGTTTTTCATTTTAGTTTTGTTTTTGTCAGTTAAAAATGCCAGCATCATATTTTCCTTTGAATTTTTTTTTAATTAAGGATGAAGAAATCTTAATTTTTGCTTCAATTCAAAATTACACTAATTACCTGATGTGGTTATTGCATTAAGAGAAGCTTCTAGAAGGTTTCAAATTACAATTTGTCAGATGAAGATCAAAACAAGAACTCGTGCTGCTGATGGCCGCAGGTATTTAACTAAAACAGAACTTTATTTAAGGCCTAAAACAGGTTTGAGTCACATTATTCTGAAACCGAGACTCAGTCGGAAAGTGAAGAGAATTGCATCCTAGGTGGTCAAAGATGGTTGTGCAGGGAAACATAATCTTGTGATAACACAGTGGGCTCTTTTGCTTCCCAATTTGCATGGATCATTGTGTGTTTTCTCTCTTTTTCTTTCTCGACACTGTGAATCCGTGGCGTTTCTACTATTTGGCAGGCAGCAGCCTTGTGTAGAGATTTAAATGAGTTAAAGGCACCTTGCAGAGCTTACGCCATCGTGGAGAAATATTTTTGTGTGTGGGTGGCCATCTTGTCGGACCCATGCACACACACAAGAAAAGCAGTAAAGACGACTGCTTTTGAACATAAATGTAATCTATGTATGATATAAAATACTTAAAAAAGTATTTTTATTTGAGGGAAAAAGCTTTGAAAATGTGCGTTGGCCTTCACGAATACACACACAAACGAGAGTAACTCTGAATGTAAACAGATACTTTGCTTTCAAGAAAACTCCCCCGGGCACCGGTAACAATAAACATGGACAGGAAAAACAATATCAAACTCTCTTCACCCTGGACAAAAATTTTGTCAAATCATTACCAATCTCTTGTAAATATTTAAACTATTCCCATGTCTGGGGGGGGCTTCAACTGACTGATTTTGGGTTGAGACTATGGTACACATTCCTATATGTAGGAATCAATAAATTCAGAGACTACTGCTCGGAGCACAGAACCGTGACGTGCACTGTGCAGGAAACATATATGACTCTAATGAGTAACTGGTACAAATTGTGTCGCTTGATCATCATCACTTCCCGAGTTACATGTTTTTGTGAGCAGTGGCACTAAATTTCATATGCTTGTGTGATTTGCATTTTTTTTATTCCTATCTCTAATACTCTTTATTACATATGCAGAAGTTGCAATGATATTGCTACAGCATAGAATTAAGCAGATGATGCATCCATTCCTAATGGTTAGAGAAAGGCAGTTCATTTAAAGTAAGGTAACACTGACATATGGTTGCCTTCAGAGGCACAAAGGTCTGACTGAATGCATTTGATGGCCCCTATTGATTCTGCTGCACTGTGGCTGTTTTATCAGAAGATAAATTGCTTTTGTGGACCAGCTGCGGGACTCAGAGCATCCCGGGACCTACCTGCAATAATTCCACTCACTTCCAACATACAGTGCTGTTATTTACTATGAACTGTAATATATTCCATGTTTAAAACTATAGTGTTAAAAAAAAAATCCTGTCCTTTGAAATCCATCTAAAAAATGTGAAGTTATCAGTATTTCTGCTCTCAGCTTTGTGACAATGCAAGTTTTCAGACAGTTTGGGTTTGTAATGGTTTATGTAACATAATTTTCACCGTTCAAAAAGGAACATTTAGGAGGGTAGATCAATAAGATCCCAGATTGCACAGAGCGCAGCACCGTGATGTACACGGAGCAGGAAGAAGGTATACAACCCGGTGCACTGCTCACAAAAACGTGTGTAACTCAGGAACTAATGATGATATAGTGACAAAATGTGTACCACTTATTCATAATTCTTCATTTCCTGCTGCCTCCTAAAGTCATCCAAAGTGTTCAACTTTAGATTGATTAACAGATATTTCTGTTAACCTAAACAAATAACAAATAGTGCAGTGAAGTGGGTTCTGTCTTGTGTACTAAGTGTGCGCCAGGAGGTTGGGATTTCTAATATTTTAGGCAATTTGGAGGTTGTGACAGGAGCTAGTAGACTGTATCGCTCCCGAGTTACTTGGCTAGACTTATTAAAAAGGTGGAGACGTTGCTCGATTTAGCAGGTTTGTTGGATGGAGATATCAGAAAAGGAAAGGATGACTTCAGAAAGTCAGAAACAGAGAGAAATTTTAATTGCTCTGTGATTTTTCATAGGATTACTTGAGCTGTTTTCAGTTGGTCAGTATCCAACATGCCTCGCCTTTAACCAGCAGCATAATTATTATTATTAGTATGCACCACTGTGCATAATTATTATTTGAAGATGCACGTCATCACTTCTGTCTGAAACTGTAGATGGAGAAGATATCTGCTGCCTTCCGATGGCTGTAAAGAGACACCAGAGGAAATAATACTTTTTGTCTGCATGGTAGATGTTTGAAATAACAAAACAAAACAAAAATACACAAACATGAATAAAAGAAGTTATCGATGTGCCTTTACTAAATAAAGTGACTAAAACACAGTGGAACAAAATAGCGGGCGATGGGCTGCGTGCCACTCTTGGCACCAGGTCTGCTGTGCACTGCTGGATTCGCATCACCACACCCTCTCCACTGTGGAGCACAGTGAGTCACCAGTAAAGGCTTACCAGTGCCTTTATTTTGGGCTGTGGCTCAGCATGAAAATACAGCTCAAATTATGACACATGAGAAAAAAAGGATCAAATTGAGGTAGCAATGCCATCGAGAAACAATATTCCTAGCTAGGTAAGGTTGTCTTAAATTCATACGTTCCTGTTTTGAAAAGAACTAAGACCTTTTTTTTTTTTTTACTTTTGTGCTCAATAATAAACTAGGAACAGATGGTGAGAGAGAAAAGCATCAGGCTGGATTTTCTGCCACTTAAGCATACAATTTCTGATTCAACACTTAAGTCTGCTCTAGAAGTAGTCTCTGGAGCTCCTCAATGGAGGATGCTTGGTCTGTGATGTCCAAAAATAACAAAATGTCTCCTCCACTATGTACAGTATGTGTTGTTCAAAGACATATTGCATACATTATAATTCTGATCATATCTCCCAGACGATTCACAGTACTTTTTTTCCATTTTCATACACTCCCACAGTCCTCCTTCCATTTGTAGAGACTATAAAGGTAAACAAAGCAGTGGGAGCTGTAGGCTGGGTGCCTGACAATGAGAGAATAAATGAACAACATATTTGCCCACAATCTTCACAGCTGCCACCCTCCCACACTGTGAATTATCATAGCATGCAAACATTTGGAAAAAACAGCAAACACTCCTGTTGCTCTCAGAACATTATTAACAGCATTTTTATGTAAGATAGAGTAACACATGCTGTTTAAATGTAATATCTTCATTTAAGTATTCTAAAGGATCGCATGTTTAAATAGTCTGACCAACAGCTGATCTGCTCAGAGTCCAGAGGCAGCTCAGAAAATGTGGGTCCAGAGTGAGAAGGATTCAATGTTCCCACACAGATGTGGCGCATGATTCATTTACATCCAGTACAACCAAAGGCTCTTCAGCCTTCATGTCTCCAAAGCAAAGACACATTAGTGACAGTAAACATGTTATAAGTTTAATGGATACGCACATGTCTCAGAAAGTTAAATAGGAATATAAGAGTCTTTATCTGTGTCCGTTTTCCTTCACCTGACTGGCCTACTGATGCAAAATGTTGGTCAATGCTATGTTTACCAAATTAATTAAAGCACCACGGAAATGTATTTTAGATCTGGCTTTGATCATATTTGCAGTATGTTGAACGAGACAAATATTGATCCTGGTGTAGTTAAAATGAAAGAAACAATTAACACAATGTTTTGGTGAGATGGTCTTTCTATTTACTATTGACAAGGACTTTTGGAGGACATGTAGAGGACAGCTATACCCCTTAAAGAATATTCCTTCTAAGAATAAATCCATCTCCAAGTCACCAAGTTATTCTATTAATGAAGGCAACCGTGCTCGGACAGAGACTGTTTGCAAAAGTACGACAGTCATTTTTGTGGGGACACTTTTTAAAATAAATCTGTGTTTGTAAAAATACATTTTTGTCAAAATAGTTTTATATATTAGCAATCAGCAATAACTCAATTTAGGAACTTGATTTTTTGTTTTTTGTTGTTGATGTGTAAAGTGTTCAGTCTGCTCTTTCTTTGTTTACTGTGTATGTTCTAAAAGCCCATTATGATGAGGAAGTTCTTCATCATGATGCAATAAAGGTTTTGTAATTCACCTACCAAACTGAAGTGAGTCACTCTCACATAGTTGTAGGTGAAAATTTTGCGACTGACCTCAGTGGGTATAATACAGTTCAAGGACAAGAACAAGCAAACTATGCTGTTTACACAGTGAGTGCCTCAGTAACCGAGCTGCAACCACAATGAGCTGTTCCTACTGCACATTCATCATGCACCACGTCTGTTATTCTTCTTGGGGACGACAAAAACATTTGATCTTATGACAATACTGATGGTTTTGTTTTCAAAATATGTTTATTACTATTAATAGCTACTATAAAAAGATGGGTCAAGGCAGCTCCTGTGGAGTATTTGTCTTAATACACATGTTGGAAATGAAAGATTACAATGGAAGCAAAGCAAAATGCACATCATTAACCTGGAGGTTACATAAATTTGGTAAACTGTGAACTCAACAAGAGCTTTGTATCTAAATTACCAGGATAATTGTGTAGCTGCTATGTGTAATACAAAGAATATATTTAAATCAACATTTAAGTTGTGTAACTTAAAACCACGGCAGCGAGACTTTCAAAAGTCTACAGGCAGCAGGAATCCAAAGTAATATCCACAGGGTAAGCTAACAGGCTAACAAGCTCTGAGTCTACTGTGTCTCTTGTACTTGGACAAATCTGAAGATCCCTGAAGCTCCCGAGCCGACTGTTTCGCATTCTTTAGAGCTTCAGCTGCAGCTCAGCATTTAGAGAAGATGTTGAGGGCACCAGGTTTGTACGAGAGCTCGTATCAGCCTCAGTTAAATTGAGTTTAGGACTGGTTGGCATGGGTTTGTACGACTGAATGGTATCAGTGACTATTTACTGAACTATCCATCAGCACATCGATTAGCATCAGTGATTAAGCTCTCTAGAAGTCCCAACCATGACTATACCCTTCACACAGCCTTCAGCTCTGGTGAGTCTTAAATATATATACACATACCTGTGATTAACATTAACAAGTCAGTTTAGAACAAACAACATTTAAATAAGATGACCCTTGAATTACCAGGGGTCAAATGTTCCTGTTTTTGTCGAGCCTAACCTCTCCTTCCCAGCTCCTTCCACCACAAAGCTAACATGCACCGGATCAGTCTCTTAAGTGAATGGCCCTTTCCAGGTGGCACATTTCTGTGTTTGCTTTCAGTCAGACTTCAAGATGTATTCAAATCATTCATGTGAAAATGATGTTTTTTTCTGCTACGTGTAATACAAATAATTACAGGCTGCAGGGAGCTCACGCGAGTCATCCTGATGTGCCGTTGGCACACTGTTTCTTTTGACATGACCCACAGAGTCCTAACAGCCATATTAAATGGGAAATACAACAGGTTAAAATAAACCTGAATAATCTATTCAGACACAGTATGAATTACAGCATGAATTACAAATCATTTACTAAAACTTTAATTAGTTTTTTTATTTTGAATAAATTTGTTGACTTTTTATTGACTTTTTATTGACCAGTTCATTCAATAAACTGTGCTAGTAGCACTGCATTAGTTATCATGCTGTTACAACTGTGTTTATTGTTTGCATATTTTGCTTCAAAAACAAGAACTAGAGCACCGAACATGTGAAGAGCAGAGTTCCTCTGCATGTCTGGTGAAGTGAACAGACAATTTGTCAGGAGCTTTCATTTTCCGCTGACAAATATGTCTTTTCTTGTCTGACAGATGGATCATTGCGAGCTGGAGGAGAGAGTGAACTGGAGGTTGTGGGGAGAGTGATGACTTTTAAAGGATCATAAAGAACCTCGAGGGGACAGCTCTGTAGAGGATTATTCAAAAGCGTTTTAATTTATTGGCTAATTTTAAAGGAAGGGCTGTCCTTATCAATGAAATGACTTCCGTCTGAATGTGAGTCTACTGACTTTTAATTTGGTTCCCCCTCAGCTTCTGGTTTTAAATAACAGCAGCAGTAACACTCTCAAATGTGATATTGCCATTATAAACAACATCACAACATCCTCATAACAGATGAAAAACACAGCATTGCCCACATTTTAAAATGATACATCAAACAGCACATTTTGTCGCGTAGCTCCTCGACTCTGAATGGTTGTAAATAACACATCTAGAAAGGTGATCATTTTAGTAATTAGTATTAAATACTTTCATTATTAAACAGTATAACCAACTGTGGATAAAAGGGAGAGTGATATTTTTTTCAGAATAGTGAAGGGTGGTGATGCATGTGGATGTGGAGTGTGCTGAAGCTTTCAAAACCGCACAACAGACTTTACAAAATGCTCAAATTAGCATTTTTGTCTTGCTATCCATTTAAGCACCACAAAAACACAAGCCAAAAGACCAGAGATACAACAACGTGATGTTTTTTTAAATGAAAAGTAAAAAGTATAACTTTATTGTTCAAGCCCTGCAACTCCCCCATGGCTTTCTTCAGCTTCAGAGTGTATTTTCCAGAGCAGGGAGGTAGTCTGGCTTGCATATTGATAGCACAGACTGTGGTAGTGTGGCTGTTGTGATGGTGTGCCACTATAATTACAGGATCTTTTTTTGTTCAACAATGAGGAGATTTGATGTGTTGTCTTCCATTATTTGTCCAAATCATTGTGTTTCTGGTTGGAAGCGCATTACAAATAAGTGCTAGTCTCACCTCAAATATGAATAATGCCAAAAAAAAAAGAGTGCATTAGAGTGTGAAATTAACAACTGTCCAGAGAAGATATCCTAATATTTGCACAAGTTATTATTAAACTTATTTTGTGAGTATTGGCAACTGAATTATTAAATGGTTTGCTGCTTTTTTCTTACTGGCCGAGCAGATACTCATGTAACGGCAGCATTCTCCCACTCTGATTGTACACAATATAATGGCGCCATATCGCTTTACATTTTGTTCTACAAATTACATTTTGTTTCACTTGTTACTCCTGATTAGACAAAATATGACCACAGTTTTGATGTGTACACAACGTACTCGACACAATCTTTCTGATCCTGTCTGACTTCCTCGTCAACAGAGCGACAGTTAATGTGTATACTAATGTAAGATATTGCTGGAAAGCTAAGATTCTTGTGATTTGATTGGTATAAACCATTTCAAGATCCAATTGCCACAGCAGGTACAGTAAACAGTCAGACCACCAACTAACAAACAAACGATTACAATATTGACATAATCCCAGCTTCCATCATCTACAGGTATTTGTTTAAGGTAAGAATAAAAAAAAAAAAACTTCTACTTTAGGGTGTTTAAACTTCTATAACTCAGTGCAAGTAGCACCTTCTGTGATTGTGACTGTTTTGAATAAAACTTCAGAGTGTTACCTTTCAAAAGATACCAAACTCATGCATGTATTACAAATGGTTCAAGAACAGCTTTCAATTTACCTTGGGTATGACGAGGCGTTTTAGCCAAACTGTACAATAATGTTAAAGTGTTAAATGACCTCCCACACTGCTTCTTCCTTCTAATTTAGCAGACTTTATAAAAATAAAACTCAAGTGGTGTAAGTGTATGTGTACATATACTGTACATACTGTCCTCAGATCTGTATTGATTAAAGCATGACAATAAATCACAAGAATACATCAGATAAATGTAAATTCAAGCAATATATGTGCAGCGTGCATGATTCTCTTCCTGTTTTGTCTCACTTTAGTGATTGATTGATTTGCATAGTCCAGTTTCGTGACATTTGTGTTGGAAATATGCACTCTAATGAGCTTACAGTGAGCCAAAAATGTAGTTGACAAAACAAGGAAAAGTCAAAGAGAAACTGATTCAATAATAAGAATTTAACACAAACTTTTAACTGCCGCATATATTTTAACATATTATACTGTACTTGAGTAACAACTGTATGTTTACCTATCAATATCACAGATTTGATCAAACAGCCAAATGGTATTTGAATGTTCTGATACTTGAAATATACAGCAGATCTCTTTGGCAAGTGCATTCACTCTAACATCAATAAACAACATCAATAAACTTGAGAGAAGAGGGGAGTATATTTCGTCAAGAAATCAAAGGTCAGCATGCTGCTACCTTTCAACTACAGCTGCCTGCTGGTGAGTTCAACTTCCATTGCAGTCAAACTTTCTGGTGCAAATACTGAAACATGTTGGTGTTTTTGTGATTTTGAAATGCACTTTCCCTGGCCCCGCAGCACTTCTGAACCTTGCACAGCATGGTGCAAGTATGGACGGAGAGTTACAATAGGAGGTAGAGCAGGGTGAGAAAATTGGATCTTTGACTTGTCAAGAACATGGCGACTTCTTCCCTATGAGTCATTGAACTATATCACTCCTACCTCATTAATATTTCACATTCTATCAGTCAATCAGATATTAAATGGAAGAAGGGGAAGCACTTTTCCTGTGATGTAATGCTAAATGTGTCTGTGGTGTCATAAATGCTTTCATAGTCAGTGGGTGACTGACAGTGACCTTGCCACAGCAGAGACAAGTGAAACCCCACTCAGAATGAGAATGCCCATCACAGGCCTAATTAGTGAAGGGCAGCTGACAACTCTGAAGGAGAGGTCATTGTGGTGATAACTGCAGTGAAGACTCGGCAATATGGTTCAACTCTCCTACATTACTTTCTATTCATCGAGGTCTCTTCTGTACCTGCTTTTAACCAGCAACATATGTCCATCTACCTCTACAGTCAGGTAAATGGTAGCCCGACACCACCATATAAGTGAGGGAAGAAATTCTGGGGTAAAAACTAACACAGATCAGCCTCAGTCTGTTTTATTATTTAGCAGTAGAATATACTGTTGTAACAATAGTAACCGAATAGCCAATAAGTTAATACAGCAAGATATCTAGAGCCTCAACTAGGTTTCCTTTACCAATCTGTCTCAGCGGTTTCTTTGTGCAGCTATTCTTAGAGGCGTCAGAGATGAGGGGAGTCTCTCACTCCAAAGAAGCATCAGCATTAGCACAGCAAGTAGGGACTGCCAGGGGGCAGAGGCCGACAAGAGAAACAAGCCCTCAAAGCGTGTGGGATGAAAGAGAATGGAAGTTAATGAGCAGCTACCTGGATGTACTGAGCTCATACAAGTAGCGCGTTTTGTTTGTGCAACCAAACCCTCGCTGCCTTACTTACTAAAAGAAGATTGAGAATTACTGTTTACAAGTCAACCACCGCACATCCACAAAGTCAAATCTAGTGCATCAAGGCCTATGCGGAAAACTAGACCTTTCAAGAAAGCTATTAAAAAGTGTTATGTAATAATGTTGTGCTTGTCACGTTGTAGGTTCAGCCTTAAAATGCTGACCTATCCTTTTTCCACAGGGCTCTGCAAAGCCTCGTTTGGTGTTTCTCCAAAAATCAAACGTTATTCAATTCCAGCCACATGTCATCCTATCTTGTGTAAAAACAAGGAAACTATAAATGACTGGAAACAGTGGCAGAAAGAAAAACGAACGGGCTTTTTAATTATGCCTGGAGATTCTAGCACACTTGAAGATAATTACATAATTAATCCTCCATCAGTTTCAAGGGAGCTCTGCTCACCCCTTTCTGCCATTGCCTTACACTTCTAAAGCTGTGTTCAGAACAACGTAAGCAGTGCATGAAAAAGAAACCCAGACCTTTCATTTATTTTTACTGTATGAAGCCACTGTGTTCGCATATCAGGGGTGCAGACAAACAAAAAGGTATGGGAAAAAAAATTACAGGGCTGTATGGCAAAAAAGTTAGACCTCCCTCAAGTTTTGCTTCAACACCAGGCAATACAATGGCCAATCAGATGTTTACACACATAACAGGTGGATTATTTTCTAACGTGAGCTGCATTCTACTTTTTCTTGAGCCACCTTTATTGTGTGTACTACAGGTTGAAGTTAGAATTTGTTATTGATGTCAGAAATGCAGCAGTAATGTGCGACAAATGACATCCTCATGAATTTATATTTTAGATGTGATTCTGTGTTTCATGACATTGGGGGGAAAGAGTGAAAAAATAAATCAAAATAATGATCCTTGTTTGCATTACCTGTAAGTAAACCCATAGGAAGTATAATGTTCACAGCATTCTTCAAATTTGGAAGCTGTTTCTCTGAATTTGTTTCAACAGTTTCATCATGGTCGTGGTTAAGCACAAAAAAAAAACATGACATTGTTACATTATGAAAACTGTCACTGAATATTTATAAGGAATGAGTTGCGAACTTTACATAATCACCCCCAACCTCCATGGCCTTTCTGCTTCACATAAATATTACACTCCAGCCTGCATTGCCACTTAATGTTGTGATTGAGAGTGTGAGTAACACAGTCTCAGCTGTAATAATGGAAGCAGATGACTAGAAGGCCTGAGGCGCAGTTTAAGTTTTCATTTGACTTAATCAGATTGTGCCGTGGTGTCGGGTCACAGAAAACAGTAACGTGCTGAGATCAAGGGCTAAGTGGGCCGTCACAGACTGAGACACACACACTGGCAATATGAGCATTTTTATTCATGTCACAGGCATGTGCACTACTGCCAAGAGAAATTCAAGGACATACAATCATGTTACCTAACGTATTACAATTACTTTATAATATCCTCCACTTCAACAGTCTCCTAGTACATCTCATACTTGGAGCAACTTCAGAACAAATAGGCATCCAATGCAAATTCATAATAACAGTGTCACGTATTTAAAATGTGCAACATCTTTTTTCTATAATCCCTGCCATCCACAGTTACCCCAACGGCAGCTGTAAACAACATGCAGCTAAAAATAATAAACTTAACTTGCAGCACTATGATCGCAATCGCTGATCCAGTTTCATTAAAAAAATACAAATAAATTCAGCTGTCATCTCAACAACAAACTAATCTGTTATGTGGTGGTGTTGGTAAACGGACCCAAACGCAAACACACAGCAGGTAACTTGAAAACAGGAAGTTTTATTTTCCAAAACAGTAGGGGGAAATGAAACTGAATGTGCATAAACACAGAACTAATCCTGGATGGCTGGAAGCCAATAACTGTCTCTCACCCCAACTCGAGATCCTCCCTGAGTCGGGGAGAGAGGGTACTCAAACTAGTCCGGAAAGGGAGAGAGTGCGCAAGACCCGTGCAGGCAGGTGAGGGTGTCCCCGTAATTCTCACCGGGGCCGAGACAGGCGAGTGCAAGCTGGCTTGAGGGTGCTCCACACCGGGCAGCGTGGGTTCGGGCGGAACCGCAGCGGCGGCAGAACAAGCAAACGGAATTACTGAACTGCAACGTGGTACCAGGTGAGGTGATCGGACGGACTGACCCAGGTGGAGTGCAGGACTGGGGTTATAATACTGCCAGGTGGTGATTACTGGAATGAGAACCAGCTGTGCCAGCTGAAAGAGGTGCGGTAGTGGGAGGAGTCTGGAGGCTGGCAGTGGATGAATCCACACCCTCCAGACACAGACCAGAACATAGAACACATGACAGACCAGAACATAGAACACATGACAAACCAGAACATAGAAGACATGCCAAACCAGAACATAGAACACATGCCAGACCAGGACAAACAGGCAAGAAGACAGGAAACATGAGGAAAAGGGTGATCGGGGGAACAGAGGGAATGGCAAACAGAGACAGGCGGAGATGCTGACATAATCAACTACTAAAAAAAGTACCAAGCCAAGTTGGCTGGTGTCAACACCAAACACATTCAATAACAGCAAACTCTTCCGTCTGGTGTCTGTCTCTCAAAGGACATACGGGGCAGCGATGAAAGGCTGTCTTGCTTTGTCCTGTTGTGGCTGAGAGGCAGCCTTGTTTGAAAAGTCAATGGTTTCATCCACCTGAACTTCAACAAATTGTGCCACACTGAGCTCCTGCCATCTCTGTCTTTCTTTAGAACATCTTCTATCATTTTAGACATTTTAGATTTGTTTGACGTGCCAGAAAACACAGCAGATGATACCAATTGGGAGATTAAATTGACATCCTTGCTGACCATTAGGTGCAGTAGTTGATAATAACAATAATTAGGACTATTTATACAGCACTCTTCAAAACCAAGTTATAAAGTACTTTCCATGGTATTACCAGGATCCAAAGATTACAGGGCCAAGGCAAATAAAATCAGGCATAAATAATTCAAACAAAATGGGATAAACTCCCAGACAATATAGATAGAACAACAGAAACAATGAAAGAGACAATATATACATATTGGAGACAACATTTTTTTGCCTGGAATCAAACACTTCAAAAAGATAAGTTTTGAGAGCTGACTTGAAAGATGTCACTGATGTTGCAAGCCTCAGATTCTCAGGCAGAGCTGAGGGGCCCAAACGGCAGAAGTCAGTTCACCTTTAGTCTTCAGCCAGGTCTTCGGTACAGCCAGCAGAGTCCTGCCTGAGGATCTAAGGCTGCACTCAGGCTCGTACGGGAGGATCAACTTATCAATGAGAGCAGCTGTTATTTGTACCAGACATTTACCATGAAACCAAATGATTCAAATGAAAAATATTCCAAGTGGGCAAGGGGAACATTTAAAATTCTCTGTGTGTTTCACAGCCAGCCCACATCAACGACCTGATATTCTCGGGTGCTGAAAATAATGAAACCTGAAGGACATGCTTCATTTAGTGCTTCACAGTCACCTGAACTTAAAATCTCAGCCAGCATAAATACACCCAACTGCTTTGATGTTAAAAAAAAAAATCATTGCAGCAAAATAATTTGTTTGCAAGCGATCTGACATTCAACATACTACTGAGTTGTGGGATGGAGATGAAACAGCACTGGCCAAGGAGGCAATGGGGGGAGGATGTAAGGTTGACAAGAACCTGAGTATTAGCTTTCACTGCATGTCTGAGTTCCCAGCGGGAGACTCTGTTACAGGAAACAACAAGAATAACCCGGAAAGGTGATACGACACGGCGTCACATTTGGAGGCTATTACTAACGTTTGTAGAAAACCTTTTGGCCCCTAGTCCACCTGGGTGCAAACCATCAGGACAGTAGAAGGAATCCTGAACATATCTAAAGTTGTTGAAGTTGGACCATTTACAAAGTCAAAAGCCACTGAGAAGAGGAAAATCGTTGAACTTTGCCGATGGAGACACAGTAACTGACCAGAGAAAACAATAGTGGTTTGGAGTGCCGCTGAAGTTTGTAAAATAGAGATACATATTTCTTCTACTGACTCAGGTCCTTTTTGAGCGGAATCATCATTGCTGCCAGCAGGAATAACAGTGCTCACAGCGGGATATCTTTTGATGCAAGCCAGTTCATCAATGTTGGGCAGGTGAGCGCCGGAGAAACACTCGACAGCCAAATGGCTCTGACATCATCATAATAATTCACGATGTTAACTGTGAGCCATAACATCTTATTTTCATCACAGCAACTTGAAATATGATTATTGCATCACACTATTGTATTACAATCTGCGATCTGTGTATGCAGTCGTGCTGTGTACACTGAGAAGTTAGGTTTTTTTGGCCACAAAAGTGTAACAGAAAAGTCCAGTATTGTAAAATGTAGTTGTTACGTGACACGAAACATGATGAAACAAGACCATCATGTTCATGATGTTAAATCTTGACTCATTTTTGGTTCATGAATCATGGAAAGGCCCCCCTGATGCATTTAGTCATGATTTTTTTTTGTGAAAGATTTTAACCATGTTGGTCTTGGTATTTTTGCCAGAGCAAATTAACTTATTTGTAATACTTCATTCCTTTTCTTTCGTATCTGTGTTTTGCATGTTTTAGTTAAGAGTCTGAGACAATCTCTTCAATCTTGGTGAATTTCAGCTTTTGCAGAAAAGGATTTAGGGTTTTAGCATTAAACTGTAATTCTGTTGTGTGCTACATGCAAATCACTAATGCACAGGGAAAGCATTGTGTGATTTATTTAAATACAGTCATTATAGACACACATGAGAGCCTCACTGTTTTCACAATGTTAGTTTACAAGTCATGTTAAGTATTGTGATGTATTTAGTTATCTTGACTTGAAGTTTCAAATTTTAAAACACAAACCTGGATTACCAAGCAAAGGTTATGGATTTTGAAAAACATGGACAGTTAGACATGTATAAGACATGACTTAAATAAGAAATATGCATCATGTTTTTTCATTTGAACCATGATCTTTTGCTTAACCTAACCATGTAGTTTTGGTGCCGAAATCTAAACAAACTCTGACTGTTTTCCAGCGTTAACTAACTGTTTATTATGTTTTACTTTGACTACAAAGGTCAAGTATGTCCATCGTTGGTACTCTCTAACAATCACATATGTCATTTAGCAAATTAGCTATTCTGTCGTTTAGGTATCAGGACACATTGGTCCTAAAGACGGTGCTAAAAAAAAAAAAAACACTCATATTATATGTCGTTTTGGGAGTCATTGCAAATAGACATTTTTGCTGTTTTGGTGTGAGGTCATGGTGCATGAAATACAACCGGGAGATGGCCTCAAAATGCTGGTTGCACTCTACTGACAAAATTAATATACATCTGCAGCACAAGGCTTGGTCATCACTTGGATGCACCTTCTTGACAATGCAGAATCCTGAGAGTGAACAATCAATATTTTTGGAGTTCAATACCTTGGTCAGCATATATGGGGCTGGTTGGATGTCAAATTATGATTTAGTGTCATCCAAAAGCATGTGATTACACAGGCATAAGCAAAACAATCATTTTAGATTATCTAAAAATTAAAGGGTGCCACTCGGTGAGAGGGCACACTAAATTGCTAGATTACATTTGGCAATGTTTAAACTGTTTCATGGAAAATGTATCGTTTTCATTCTCATAAAAGGAACTTACGTCAACAAATATTAGCAACAACAAGTTGCATATGCAGAGTTACACTTGCCAACAAGAAGGCTTCAATTCAATTCAACACTACAGCATCACGTCTGAGCCGAAAATTATTCTCAAGAGTGTTTCCATGATGTTCAGCCAGAATCAGGTCCTCTATTATGGCCCTGCATTATCATCAGAGGGAAATGTAAACTTAAAATTTTGGTTGGAAATACAAACTCACCAAGTGGAAGTAAATCTTTAGCAGGGATCTTCAACCAGTAGATTGGGATCTACCCAGTAGAACAAAGAGGTTGGATACCCCTGCGGCCAACTCTAGGAAGAGTCCTGGTGGTTCCAAACTTCTTCCATTTACGGATGATGGAGGCCACTGTGCTCATTGGGACCTTCAATGCTGCAAACATTTTTCTGTACCTTTCCCCAGATCTGTGCCTCGATACAATCCTGTCTCAGAGGTCTACAGATAATTCCTTGGACTTCATGGCTTGGCTTGTGCTCTGACATGCACTATCAACTGTGGGACCTTATATAGACGGTGTGTGCCAATCAAGTTGTAGAAACATCTCAAGGATGATCAGTGGAAACAGGATGCACCTGAGCTCAATTTTGAGTGTCATGGCAAAGGCTGTGAATACTTATGTACATGGGATTTTTTTTTGCTTTTTATTTTTAATAGATGTGCAAAAATTAAAAAAAAAAAAACTTTTTTTCACGTTATCGTCATGGGGTATTGTGTGTAGAATTTTGAAGAAAAAAATGAATTTAATCCATTTTGGAATAAGGCTGTAACAACAAAATGTGGAAAAAGTGAAGCGCTGTGAATAGTTTCCGGATGCACTGTATAATGTGTATTGACATGATGACATGATGTTAAGTGAGTGCAGCGCACGCTATGGACTAATGATCAGCAGGTCTGAGTCACACTGAAGCTGTTAAATGAGGTCCTCCCTCATGGCCAGCTGCACGGAGAGATGTCCAGGGGACGGTTAGAGATTGTGCCCTTGTTTATGTATCTATGTCAAAGTCATTTAGACCTTCTCATGACAAATGGAAGGAAATGGATTTTACACTACAAGAGTCAAAAGACAACAGGGATAGGAATTATATCAAAAACACAACTGAAATTTAAAAAAAAAACAACTGTAATTTGAATTTGTTACAAGATCTGTGGACCTGTTGTATATAAGTCTAGTGTTTTGGGTTTTTTTAAGTGAGAGAACTGTGTTCTTTTGTACATCTCATTATGTATTTAATCAGTACATGTTCTGTAAATTCTCCATTGGTGATTCATTCACTAACTTGCAAAGGTTGCATTAGCTAGTATTTTGTAGTGTTTAAAAATACGTCAACATGTTTTCATCTTTTCGGTTAAAGCTCTGATGAAAGTAGCCTGGGCATCATTATTAGATCATCATCATGGGTCGTTAACAGTCTCTGATGTGAATGACTTAACATTCGACACAGACGGATGCATGAGTTAAAAAATTTACCACTATATAAAACCAAGAGTCATACCCTCATTCTTTTTACTTTTGCATAACTCATACACATTATCCTGAAGGTATTCACTCCTCACTCTGGAATGAAGGCAATCCCTTAGTGACCACCTCTCTAAGCACTTTGTGACCGTCCCTAGAGGCTACAGTCCAGCTTCCAGCGAACATTTTAGAGTACAGAGTAGAGCTGATTTCTGCTAAAGCTGCTGACCTCAGCTCTCTAACCTTCCCCATTAGCAGCCCAGATATGTCTTTGCATTTGCCATTCAGGAGCTAGCTTTAGGCTTAGTGCATAAATTTTGCGATGGTGGATGTTTGTTCTAATTAGATTTATGGGTAGGAAATGTTTGGAGAAGCAAGACAGCACTGTTTTATTATTAAGCTTGGAATCAGGTCAGATGAAATGAGCAGCAATGAAATGCACTTTGATATTTATGAGCTCCGAAAGCGACACAAGGTACCCAGATGCAAAAACTGGGGTGTATTGTCACGTTTTAGGACAAAATAAAAAAGATAGGACAAAGCATATAGAACCGCATCGTAAAAACAAATCCAACTGAAGCTGGTTAAGAAAAATCCCTGAAATACCTACAAATCACATCAGTTTTATTTGTGAATATTTAGGATCATGGTATATTATTCACTGCTTTTCAGTTCCATTTCCTCTCACTAATGTTTACATCTCAGCTGCTGGTTTGGAAACAGGGAATATGGCTTTTACACAAGCTTTCAAAATTGTCCAACATGTACTTTTCTTATCTTCCATGCCTTCTGTCCAGTAATAAATTCTTTGTGCGATCAGACTTCCTGATAACCAGTAAAATCAGTAGAAAACCCTGCCATGCTCTTTTTCTTTTTGTGCAGTGAAAATAAAAGATTTTCAGAAGACGGCTTAAACACGATTGTTCTGGGCAGTCATCTCAATGTTTTCTTAACTTTTGAAATCCCATAGAATTCACTGCAATTAAAAATCCAGTTCATAGTTAATTGACCTTGTGATTGAATTTAGAAATAAGATGGGGGGCTGTAAGCATTCAACCGGCTGTGACTACGACACATTTCACATGTGTATTTTAAGCAGGATGACTGCAGCAATCAATCACAAACCTCAGTCCAGTTTTAGATCAAAACTAGAATTACGGTTTTATGTCTCCGCCACCCAGTGAAGTTGCAGTTTACAGCCATGTCTATACAGACTTATATAATATATGTAGTGAAGACTTTGAAGGAATTTAACAACAGGTAATGAGTGCATTCTTTGGCAAAATATAAGTGACCACTGTATTGACATATGAGCCCAGTGAAATAAGTTCCAGTGAGATACATGCTGTTTTCATTTAAAGACTACGTTTACAGAAAAGCAAAGAACAAACAGAGAGCTCCATCACGGTGCAACAACAATCACCTGACACTTAATATCAGTAAAAAACACTGAGTTTGAGATGGACTGCTCCTGAACTCTGTATTGCCATAAGGCACAGTCAGTTAAAACTATAGTCAGAGACAGTCTGGTGTTCCAAGGTTCCACGTTAAGGATGAAGTATGAGTCACTCCTTATCAGGAAATGTAGAACATTCTACGAGACAATATTAACTGGACTTGGGATGAGAGAGGAGCTAAACACCTTTCCACATGTCACTCTGTCTTTGCTGTTTTGCCACCTGAAGCGGTCTCCTTTGATCTCTTCACTCCAAATCTACAATTTCCATCACATTACTAGAAGCTTCAAAATTGAAGTATCTTGTTTTACAGTAATCACTTGATTATCACAGCTGAGGAGCATTGTCAGAAATAATTCATTAAGAATATTTTAAAACTTCTCATTTCTAATAACACCCTGGCTGTTTTGTCCCACTAAGTAGATGCAGTGTGGTTTGCTGTGGTAGACTGAAATAGAATTACAAGAGTCCCACCTGCTTGCCGTGAGACTCAGAGGAGTCAGCTAATTGAATAAGCCAAACACTCCAATTGAGTCTTTCAATGTGACCTCGCACAGTCCATGGCACATCCATTTAGATTCCATCTGCTCTGAATTAAGGATGCACACATTCTCATTTCTGCCCCGGCTGCTGCAAGCAAAACAACCACTGTTGATCAGAATCACATAAGTGCTGCCAACTGCCTGCATGAGATGAGAACAGCTGCCGGGGAGTTGCAGGTGGAATCAGAATACATTATGGAGTTTTAGATATTAGTGCAATTTAACAGTAATCTTTAACATCTGCCAGACTATGCAGTGCAGTGGCTATTCATTACAGGCTCATTTAGATAGAATCAAGCAATGAAAACAGATACAGTTAGTCATGTTTTCCCAGTGGCTGCATTAAGACAGAAACAACAGAAAGTGCCGATGATAACCGAAGCCGAGGATCATTTATTTATTGCATGTCTAAACTTAATATCAAAAACTTGTAAAAAAAAAAAAAAAAAAAAAAGATCTTTCATATCAGTAAATGCAATTTTTTTTCACAATTTCTGTCTCCGACATGGCCACTGGAGTTGGTCGGCGTCATTAAAGTCAACGTTTCATATCCCACCGGTTGCACCGCGGTGCGTGTCAGCAGCGTCCCAGAAGCGGGTCGCCGCTCTGCAGCGCTAAAGATAAGCGAGTTTATTCTTGACAGAAGGACCTCAGAGACTGCACCATCCGGACCAAAACACATTGGCTGGGCAGGAAGTCAGTCACACAAAACCAATGCAAATCAGGTCGCTTTTCAAAATAAAACACCCAAATGCAGACTCCTGATGGTAAAATGCATCACCATATCACCTTCTATCCCCACAGTCTTTCAGTCAGGACAAAAAATGTCTTCTCCAGTTCCATGCACGGAATGTCAAATAATTACTAAATAAATAGGAGGATTAATGTTGTTTACTGACTAAAACACACAGCAAGCTGTGTTAACTTTGTCTGTAGGCTGTAGCACAAAGTAGCAAATGACGACAATAAACATAAAATGGACAAAAAAATAAACCATTTAACGACGCTTACCCACTAGAAGTACAAAAATCAAACAAACATGACCAAATCCGGGAGTGAGATAAAACGAGAAGACAAAACGCTTTACTTCTGACCCTCTCCTGGAATAATATGAAGCAGACAGAGGAATTTGCGACACACACGCGACATGACAAACCGGTGTTTGGTGGAAAATGCAGGTCACAAATTCTGGGAAACATTTGCACTAAAAAATCTGCCCATTTGAAATTTTCACATATATCGATACACTTTAGTATTTACAAAGGTTACAGTGCTTAATAGACTTTTGCAGAAACATTATAATGTTTTAATCAATGCCAACCATCACCAGACAATATTATATGACTGTGCTGGTTCAATTCGGCATCCATTTGATGTGAGTGATCATATCTCACTCCAACCGAGTGTCACATTCTTGACTTTAGGGCTTGAATTTAGTTTCTTCCTCTTGTAGCTGAGTGCACAAAGCCTTATTACCATTGCAGTATGAATTATGAATGACCACAGAGCTCTATATAAAGGCTTATGTTATTCGTGAACTGTATTATTAAACAGAAAACTGTTTAGCATGCCAGGCTGAAGCAAGGGAAATGCTGTTTGCTGGAAGTCTCACCCTTATCTTTACTATCTATGCTATATATATATATATATATATATATATATATATATATATATATATATATATATACTGTGTATAGTATATAGAATATACACTGACCAGGCACTCTTAGGGGCATCTGTACACCTGCTTATTCAAGCAACTATCCAGTCAGCCATTGATGTGGCAGCAGTGCAATGTATAAAATCATGCAGATCCAGGTCAGGAGATACAGTTTGTGTTCAGATCCTACATCAGAATCGCTGAAACTGCTGATCTCATGGGATTTTCACCACAACTGATGTGAAAAAAAAAAAATCTTCCATGTTGATGAGAGAAGTCAGAAGAGAACAGCCAGGATGGTTGCAGCTGACAGAAACGCTGTGGTAACTGAAATAACCACTCCTCTACTGTGAAACTAATCTCAGAATGCAAAACCTGTCCAACCTTGAGTCAGATGAGCTAAAACAGCGAGATACTACCTAATCTAAAAAAAATTTTTTAAATCCATCATACCAAACTGAATTTCCAATTATGTTTTGAGAAAAAACGTATTTCCCCCAGATTAAGTTTATTTGTATCACAAATAGTTTCGAATCAACATATGTTTGCTGTTTATGTTCTTGTTTTTCTACAATGCTGTTATTGTTTAAAAATAATCTAGCAATAGTCTATTATTTTTCTGTGAATATTACTTTTCTGAGATGATTTAAAGCACTAACATTGGTGACAGATGTAGCCCTATTACGTTAACCTATAATTATTTGCAATCTAAATTTGGATTTTGTCTTTTTTCCACGTTGATGGATTAAGTCATGAGTGACATGTATGTCTCCATTAGATTGTTCATAAAAAGAGTAAAAAAGTTACAATCGCACATTTTTTACAGTAGTTGTCTAACCTTCAGATAAAGCCATTTCCATACTTGTGTCAATGGGAATCCCTAAATGATGTCATATGTAATAAGATCCACATGAAGTACACTAGATATACAGTACAAGATTAACCATCATTGATATTTTCTATTGTATTTGATTGCAGCAAACTTCCATGTATTAAAAAAGATATTCTAAGTTTGGAATGAAAATTCAATCATTGGGTAATTCCTATACTACAGCGACTGAAGCCAGTGTATATTTCTCAAAGGTCTGTCTGTAGTTTACTAACCTGTATCTGATGAGGGCTCCCTTCATTTGTTTCTCCTTCTCCTTTGCTTTTCAATATAACTTCCAGCCCCTTGTGTGTTTCCAAGGACATGTTAAATAGACAGCCTAAAATGGGAAAAGAGGCTATATTAAATGTATGGGAAATGTGGCAGAGATACTAGGTTATTGTATGTTTTGTGATAAGAAACTAAGCAGGTCCATAAGTGGCTCCAAAAGCTACTGTGTACTCGAAACACGGGGCAGCTCGTTGGATAACACACACAGGAATGACAACTGGCTTGACCGCAATCATGTAATGCCATGTCTCATCATATGACAAGAATAGGAAACACCATTACATTTGGAGGTATTTCATCTTCGTTATAAAAAACTGAAAACAAGCCATTTTTTGATTTTCCCTCATCCCATTTTGACCTTGTAAAATACATTTGTATTATTTAACTTTTTTCCATTTTCATTTTTGGTATTTTAAATTGAAAATCAAATAACTATTTGTCTATGAAAGGAAAATTGAAATCCTAAAAGATACACGGACTGCCTTGGCTTATGTGAGTTCATAATGATGTATACATTTGTCACCATTAGATAAATTTGCATTCAGATGACTCACAATTACATACTAATGTCAAATAATGCTCATTGGAGTAATTATATTTCAGTTAAATACCTAATGTTTACAGACGTCCTCCTCAGTCTGTTACATCCCTCTTTTATAGCTTTTGAAGATCCTGTCAGGCAGCAGCAATGGTTCCTTATGTCTCTGATGAGAATCCTATTCTGTCGAGACAGTATAGCATTACTTTGTGAAAAGCCCTTTTCTTTGTCTTGTACAGACTGTGGATGCTATAACAAAGTGATTGTATTAAATTTCTTTAACAGTAATGAAAGCAGACTTTTATGAATGTGAATATATAAACATTTATATTTCTCCTGAAGAGCACAACATTGTGTGGTAGCTTTATATACACTGTATATGACAATAGTTTATACTGTATATGTTACTCTCAGAAAAAAAACAGTATTAAAACCGCAAATCTTTATAAAAAAAAATACGTACAATATAAATTGCAAAAAAAAGCACATACCAGAATCTCATGGCCAAATCTCAGTCCTGCCTGACAACTGTGTCTGCTGATTCATCTTGCACAAGGCTGTTGTAAGTTGTAACTACGTCATCCAGTTTCTACTTTTCCTTCGTAATAAACTCTTATTTGGGCTTGCACTTTTTTGTTATTTGTATAAATGACAGAATCAAAATCTTAAAAAAAAAAAATTAAAAAAATCCCGATTTGTCATGTCACAAATTACTCCCAACATAAAAATAACAAGAGAATGTTTACCTAAATAAATATAGCGCAATAACAGTAGATAGAATAACTCACCTGTGGCTCTGTGTAGCTGTTGTCTTTCGAAGTGAGCTCCAACATATCCATGCGGCCTCTGTTTGTCCAGGCAACTGGTGGACCTCAACATAAACAATCAATTGAAAATTAAAAATGTTTTCTTAAATGTAAAATGACATCAAACAGCTCAAAGTTAACATTTTGTTGCTACTTCTCTTACTTACTCCTTTCTCAACCTGCTTCAGCCTTGACCTCAACTTCTGTTCTGTTGCCTGCAGTGTTGTTGGTAGGTTTTGAATGTCCTGTTCAACTCCTTCTTCATATCCTCTTCCTAGTCTGCAAATGTTATAGACACACATTTGTATCTTTGTCAGAAAGAGAAGGTTACTAAGGTACTAAAGTAGGCGGTTTACGGTGTACACTTGTGGAGGAGCAGTAAGCGGTAGTTACCAGAGTTCAAGATTTTAAGAGATATTTTATGTCAACAATGATTCATTCATACCATGCAAACTCCTCACAGTTCCACAACACGGATAGAAATTATATACTGCATCGCTTGTATGTAAATAGAACACACAGAAAGTAAGCATAAGATCAAAAATAATCAGTCAGCTTTCAACCTCTAGATGCATCCTGGTGGTTAAGAGGTGTATCATAGAATAACAACTGATCATTTATAGTTGGAGACCTTCCTCTCGCCACATGAAACACATGAAAAAACAGGTATCATTAAGGACAGTTGAAAATGGGTGTACACGGCTGCTAAAGGGCAAACAATGAAAACTCAATATGTTATGTCATTTGTTGTGTCTTTATTTAGTTAATCTTGCATTTCTTTAGGGCTGTTACACAGGCAAAGTAAATCAATATTTATCTTTATGTCATTTCATGTATAGGGCTGAAGCAACCAACATTTTTACTGTATCAAACAAACACATTCAAAGTACAAGCCAAGGACGTTAAAGTATGAAAAATGCTCTGACTGACAAAAAAAAAAGCCTAAAAAGCTTGTTATATTATTCATGTGTCAAGTCTTCATCCTAAAAATAGCTAAAGCTGTCAAAAAACATAAAGAAATTTCCTTCAAAAATGTGAAGTGAAGATAGAAAGTGTGAAATGGAAATACTCAAGTACAGTTTCTCAAAATTGTACTTTATTATGGTACTTGCATGAATGTACTCAGTTACTTTCTACCATTAGTATTGCTATCAACCATGTGCTTCCCTTTATAGTCACAATTTCCATCTGCCAATGGCTACTTCCAGCATGATACAGTAATGCACCATGATGTAATAAAGCAACATCAACTCAAATCGCCTCATGAACATGACAGTGAGCTCAGTGACCTCCTCAGTCACCACATCTGAGTCCAACAGAACATGACTGGGTTGTGGTAGAATGGGCGCTTTGCAGCTTGAATGTGCTGCTGACAAATCCACAGAAATTGTGTGACGCAATCACGTCAACATTGACTACAATCTTCAAGGAATATTTCCAACATCTTGTGGAATCACAAAGAACTGAGGCTGTTTTGAGCACAAAGGGAGACAGGAATCAGTCTTAGTGTAGTAATCTCAATACAAATCTCAGTGGGTGTCTAGAGACAAGCACTATATGAGGAGGGATCTCTATTCATTCCTGCTCATTTACTTTCAGTGTTAGCAAGCATGGTTATAAATAGTCAGCATACAAGTTAAAAGTACGAAAACAGGTTTGCAGCCTCACAAATATTCATTGCACATAAATTCTACCTGATTTATAAAATGAAAAGCTCTTACATTTGAGAGAGAATAAAATTGGTGTTTGTGAGTTTACTACCATGGAGAAAATCATTATCCCTGCAGGCCAACACATGAGCAAGTCTCAGATCCAGCAGTTCAGTTTATTATTTTGGTCCTGCTGAGCACACATAAGGCTGCTAGCCACATTAAGCACATTTGCAACTTTTCCAGCCCTGGTGCTGGATCACTGAAGTAATATTTCATGCCTGTGCAAACAGACAGGAGAGGTCAATTCATAAACTGGACTCAAATTGTACAATTACTAGATATTCAATTAGAGGGAAAGGGATTCTCTGAAGGCAACATTTACGGAGTCAAGTATCACTTTAAGAAACATTTACTTGAGTCGACTGAGGTACATGCATACTTATTTTAGGAGTTTAGAGAATCATTTAGTTTGAATGAAAATATAGAGATGTATTTTGGTTGCCTGTTATTAACAGTCCTTCTCAGTAGTTTTTAAGTTAAATTTGAAGGTTCTTTTTGATATATCAGACCCTTTGAATCTGTCCAAGGACTCTGGGGAAAGCCCTGATGATGTGCAGAGCATTTGCACAACAGATGAAGCCGTCATCAGACAGAAGCAGAATGTAAGACGGTGCTGCAGAGAGAGAAGATGGAGACGGTGGGTGGGCGTGTGGCACAACAGTTCAAAGTCCACAACCCTTCTTACACACATGCACACACCAAGTCTGAGAGAAGCCACCCACTTACAACAAAATGCAATTGGGAGACGTGAGGGTGAATGCATCTTTGACACATGGCCAAAGTGACTGTACAAGGAGCCGCTACGCTATATGCAGGCGCTCGTAGAAAGGCATGACAGACTGCGTGCAAAAGAAGCTGACAACACACGAACAAACCAAAAGACTACATCCAATTTCTGAAATTGGATTCACAGTTTCACTGGGCTCCGTGATGCCTACGCAAAGAAAGGAAGAGAAACAGACATCTGGTCAATTTTTCAGCCTCCAGCACCAACGCAACACAAATTGACTGAGCATTCGAAAGCAAAGCAGTGCATCCAGTTGTTTAAACATTCACAGGATGGACAGTGACAGTCTGCCCTTATCCTATCTTGATACACTTCACTTGTGTATTATAGCATGATGCATCCACACGTGTGCACATAACCTCATGAGTAAGGGAGCTTTTTTTTTCTTTTTTTTTACAAAAAAAACCTCACGACGAAGGTATGAACCTCACGGATCTAAAGACTAATTAAAGAGTATCACATTTGTTTACTTATTCATGCTTAGCTAATAGTGGTTACATTGAACCGAGGTCACTGAATCGTTACCTCCTCTGTTGTCTCTGTTAACACGTTACAGACTCCAGAAAGCCAGAAATACATTCAAACATTATGTGGAACATTTACAAGGCTATTTACTGTATTCATGTAATGTATTGTCCTGCCCCAGAATTTTGTATTTGTGATATTAAGACATCAATGGTTACCTAATGCTATATGCACTGTTTCCCAAACATAGATATGACTCGGGTGTATCAGTCGGCACTGGATCCTTCCCGTCATGACTAGCTCGACATTAAGAGCGCTATCTAAAATATTACGCTTGTCCATTTATCTATTTTTTTATACGTCAACAAATCTGTATGTACGAGATGAATGCTCAACTAACTTTACTCGTGGTTCAAAGTGCTTCTTTTTACAACAACAAACTCTAGAAACACAGTAGAAAACAAATCTGCAGTCTAACAAAACAGTATACTGAAACACAAACATGTTATCTCAGGGAGTGCTGGGAAACTCCAGCCCCTAACCCCAACACACTGCAATATGCTCGTCACAGTTTTATGGGGGTGTTGCCCCGGTAGCTTCAGTACAAAAGAACATCGATGCAGCGTATTTTCTGCAGAGTAACATTACTGTGATTGGCCCTGGTTTATATATTTTCCTTCATTTTTCACACAGCCATATGCTAGATTCTGACCTAGACATCAGTTTGGAGTTGCAAGCACTGCACTGGCATTTAGATAATATTGTATAATTGTAGATACAGAGAACAACCTGGGTCCCTCCTCCCCAAACTGCACGACTCCCTGTATAAACATTGGTCACATGCTGTGCCACCCACCACCACAAGTAATGGGAAACACTGGTATGACATTACTGAAGGGAAGTAATGGGAGAAGCAAAGGAGGCCAAATCATCACCAAATAATAAGAGTTCCTAATTACTCAAGAGGGGATGCCAAATTAAAAACCTTCCTAATAGGAGGTAAAAATGTATGAACCGATTTTCTCAAAACGCGCAGCGGATCATTAACAGTGCTGATTCCCTGTTGTGTCATATTCTGAAAATGCCACAAGGTGAGGAAGGTGACACAAAAGCTGCCATGCTATAAAATAGCATATTGTAATCGTGCTCTATTTTTGAGAAGCGTAGCTTCAGATGACAGCACAGTCTGAGCAATGACAAATGCATTCAGCAGTCGTGAGTGCAGTCACTCTTCTGTGTCTTACAGTGGGCGAGATTGTCTCGAGCAAAACATACCTCCTGCAACGCGAAGTGACTGGAATCAGCTGTGCTGCAGAAGTGTCTGTGGTTTAGATACTTGGAAATGCTATACGTAGCACACCACTTTCACTACACTTAGATTTACTAAAGGTGTGCGTGTGTAAAATCACGTGCAAACTCCACACCACCTGCAAAAAAATGTCCAACCTGATTTAGTAACGACGTGCAGTGAAGATTGAGTCTGTCAAATGTGCAATTTAACACACATTGTCCATTTTGCGTGTTTGCCTGCATGCATATGTAATATTGGGCGTTTCTGCTTGAATGTGCAAAATACTGGGCGGGAAAATGCAAATAGAACAATTTAGCACCCGCAACGATATATACTAAACCTGAAAGTAGAAACAGGAGAAGTGATTGTTGTGTATTTTAGTACAACTGAAGGTATTAATCAGATGAACATCGGGAGAGATGGCTGCTCTTACTGTGAAGGAGACGCAGGAAACCCAAAAATACGTTGAGAATGTGGTTTTACACCCGTTAAACATTTTTGAGATGACAGAGGGAAAAATTATTCCGATATATCGTTTGTCCAGGGATGATATTTCTGAGTTATTGAATTAACTGAATGATAATTGCTTGACAAACCAACCGAAATACTAGCAATTAAAAACTTCTTCCGACTCAGCATTTTCCTGCCTCTGGGTCGTTCCAGCGTATCTCTGCTTGGATATCCCACCCAGTCCTGTTATTCAGGTGTGCTGTCACAGGTCCTGAATGAGTCCCGCAGAATTTACAGGTAGCTGCATCAGGTTCACGAGCACTCGCGAGGAACTGAATGAAACTAATTCACCTGCTCATCACAGAAAGAGCTTGACCTGCTGATCGGTGTTTGTTAAAGGATCTCATCCACTTTCTCTCCTCTTTTATTTGCTGTCGTTTTATTATTAAGCCGTTTTCTCTCCCCCCCCCCCCCTTTTTTTGTTTTTCCCACAGTATTGACTTTCTTGCTAATAATCTCCAATAAGGCATTTTGTTCTTGTTATGTTTATATTTCTTAATTTCAATGGGCTCAGATTTCCTTTTCCTTTTGCGGTCGCTCTGTTTTCCATTGCTGAAATCACTTTAACATGCAAACCCCTCATTTAAATACAGCGATTTGCACCTGATATCATTCGTAAATCACCCGCAAAACGGGGGCAAAATAAATGTGCAAACGTTTAGAAAAAACACGCAATTTAGTACCTTTTTTGAGACCTTAGTAAATCAAGCCCTTAATGGCTAACTGAGCATCCGCCTACTTGTTTTAATGAGAATGAATGATTGAAATGTTATAGCAGATCAAATATTACAGCAATATTTGTAGGTACAGTTTATGCTGCAAAGTAAAATCCCAGAATTGGCCTGAATGTAAAAGGCTGATAATATGAATCTGTCTGCTATTTACAATACACTTTGGTTCATCAGCTTGACAGGCTTGAGAGGAATATTGTCAAGAGGAAGCGTATACAGGAAAAATAAAAAGACCAAGAATAAGCAGGTGATCCAACCCTGAATGAAAGTATCTCATACAGAAACATACTTTGAGGAACTTCTGTAGAAATGATCTAGTGAGGAGATTCTCAAATGTGACATTTTAAGTATTAGGAGAAAAATGATTAAGCACATCCAGCTGAAAGTTGCTGATGGTAAGGTTGTGGATGATATATGAACAGCTGAATTGCTTTTCAAGAAAACAATAAAACCTCTTGCAGTCAGAATCACTGAAAGCACAAACACCCGAGGAAGTTAATTTTCAATCAGAAGTTTGAATCAGACGTTGCTCACTATACTAGGCAAGTTGGAGGTAATGACACTGACAGCTTTTGGATCCCATCACTGCAGATCTGTTCCCTGAGGCTGCATGTTGCACAACACCACAGACAGACCTGGGAGGACTGAGTAATGTATTACGGGGGGAAAGCTGCACATAAAGTTGCTAGACTTGCTGGATTTTACACACTAGAGATCTTCAGGTGCCAAGACTCGCAGGCTTTGGAAGGGATTCACCCCTAATCTTTGCCTTCTCAGCACTTCTCTTATATACAACACATTGCACCAATGCCATTACATTCATAGACTGCCATCATTTCTGGGCTGATACAGGCATACATAACTCAAGAGACAAATTGTGTGCTTTGAGGGAGGCGGTTTGTGTCCAATTTAAAGAAATCTAACTTGTTAATGTTAGTCTAATTTTTGTATTTTGTATTTCTCATTCAAAGAATGGTTTTTTTTCAGATTCAGTATTTGGTCTGCTTGTAATTTTAGCTACAAATTCACACCCATTCATTGTCCTCTGCTCAGTATGTTTCTGTGTGGTTGTTCAAAGCCCCTTTCTCTTCAGTGGCAATTCCATGTGATTTCACTGTCCGCTGTGGTTTGTATTCGATGCTCAGTATTTCTGATCACCAGACTTTAATCCAAACACTTTTTTGATGTTCCCAGACATTCTCGGACCCTGCCTCCAAATGACATGAACAAACAGCTGAATCAGATCACTGGTGCCTCTGTGGATTTCTGAGGAAATGTCACTGCAGTTTGACATGATAAATGGAACTGCTTTGTTGAAATTTCGGACTTTTCTTATTTGGATTTTTTTGTTTTTTCCAATTAAAAAATAGCATACTTGGGAGGATTAAGTATGACAGAACCCATAACAATGTTTTTGTGTTTGTGAGAACACTGTATCTTAGACCTACAGCAACTGGTCCAAATTTCCCTTCAAACACGTCTCTTCCCTTACAATAGCCTGTCAGAGACTCATTTTACAAAGAAACTGCAAAATATGACTGTGTTTTCAAACTTTGGCTGATTGGATACATTTTTCTAACTTTCGACTGTTTTTGCTGAGACTTCAGTACATTTGATGAAGTGCAAAAGCTAAATTGGTTGTGGTCCAAAAGCTATCAAACTCCAAATAAAACTGAGCAACTGGGGTTCACATCCAGCAAACTGTTCTGCAAGTTTAAACATGCACTAGATATAAAGACACTATTTTGCACACTGGCAGTGGATTAACATGGCTGGTGTGTCTAATTAACATCATCCACCATTATGCACAGTACCACTATGAGTCATAACATAGATCATTACCACATAAAAAAAGACTATTTGACTTTCATGAGTGAACGCTGTTATTGATAGCACAGCACCAAATGTTCATGGGAGGAAAGCCTCCACTGTTCTAAAAACCCTAAAATGGAGAAGCATTTAAAAAATGGCACATTTCATGGGATGACATGCAATCAATATCAGATGCGGAAGGGCGTTGGTGTGATCAAATATATGCCTGCAGTAATAACATCAAGTTAAGGTGTCTACAGCAAAAATCCAACTGAAACATCCCAATGCTTACAGAGAAATCATGTCACACACTGCTGATGACCTATAGCTAATGACCAATTAATGAATTCCCTTCAACACCTTATGGTATTTAGGGGTCCATTTCCTTTAAATACAGTAATAATGATACAGCCGTCCTTAAATGGAAAGATTTGCCAATTTGATAAAAATCAAATGAAGTGTGACGCTATCTGATTTCTTTACACTTTGAAGAACATCCTGTCGTTCTGAAACGAAAAGCTAAACAGAAAATCTGAGATTTATTTCACCCTCTGTGACTCACGTAATAGTGATTTGTGACGCAGGTTTGAGCACTCTATTCGTCTCGATATCATCTGTCAATTATTGTTCAATAGTGAGTCGCTGCAGCTTCCTCAGGCTCCTGGCAAGAGAAGAAAAGCAGGGCTGATGTAGCCAGTGACTAATTATCCTGTGATTACCAGACCAAAGGAAAAAAAAAGAAAAACCTCACCCTGTCCATAACACCCAGACACACAAAACACACACTGCTATAATTACCAGTCGTGTGGAAGACACTGAATGCACTGAAACACTTCTCCCCACCCTAGAGCATTGTCTATTTCTGAGTTCCTCTAACAAGCTATCTGAGCGGGTGAGGTGAGGGTGTTGTTAAGATTATAAATTGGTGATAAATCAGTACGCTGATGGCTGGCAGAGTCCTCTTCAGCACTCTCCAATTGATTCCGATCTCATAGTGAGCATGACTATTTATTGTATTTTGATATCCATAGGAAATACGAATGAAAGTGATTTCTTGATGCATCGCTGGAAAATGTTGCACAGTGGTTTTCCTGCTCTGCTGAGTTGTATTTGACTTAATGTGCGATATCCAGGACACACAGCATGCCCTTAATACCATTTTTGAGGAAAGGATGTTTATAGTCAAAGAAAACAGTGTTTACATTCAAGACACTACTTGTTATAAACATAAGAGCATCTGCTCATGAAAAGTGAACAGTTGTCTGTCCAATATCCTTCCCACTGTCTTCTTACTAAGGTATATTTGATACTGCTGTTTGGGGAGTTTTGTCACAAGAAATAAGACATTGTATGGCCTAGATCTCAGAGTATGTCTAGATATTAACATTTACAATATATGGGAGGGTCATTGGTCTGTGGAGCCTCATTGTAAGTAGGTTGTTTGAGACCTTGGGGATAACGGAGATGATCTACCAGGTTTGACAAGTAAGTTTTGTGGGGTATTTCCTTTAAAAACTACTTTTGCTCATGTTTTTGACAGCTTATGATCAGGACAGTATTTCCCTCAGGATCCCAAAGGCCTCTTTGACATTCTGAAGATTTGTGACCATTTTGGGGGAAGTAAATAGTTCAGTGTGCAACAAAGCTTTGTTGTGTTCACTTTAAATCTTTATATATGCAATAACTAATGATTGTAAACCATGGAATCACCTTTATTATGTGTTTAGGGCCTCAGAGAAACCAAATATGGGATTTCCTAGAGCTTACTGTCCAAATAATAATGTCAACACATCAGCATTTTGAGGGAATAAATACAGCTGGCCACTGCTGTGCAGAGGAGAACACCGATGTGACCAGAGAAGACCGAGCCAACGGCTTGTGTTCCGGAGATAAAGCTGCTGCCAAAGAGGAATGGCAGAATTGACAAAACCCTCACATTTGAGAGCAGATCCGCATATAAAAAGGGGTAATGGTCAGAGTCTGCCCTCTTGTTACTGCAGAAATAGAGGTGCCGAGGACAGCAGGGGGTAACAGCTACTTGATGGTAGACATCACCTCTTCTCTTCAAATATAATGGAAGAATACAAATGTGATATATCCTTGGTGCTACAGTACATAGAAGTTGGAAGGATAATTCTACTCTTCTTTAGTGTTAAAGGAAGAGTTGTTGGTGATGTGTCTGGGTTTGTGGTCACAAAGAAATTACAACTGCTGAAGAGGTCGATTTCCTCTTTGCTTACCTTAAATCTGGATTTAAGTCATTTCATAAGTGTGAGGATGAGCGTGAGGATGAGCATGACTCCCAACTACTTTGGTAGCCAATTGTTGTCCAATGTGCAACTCATATAAAAGTGATATGAAGACTTTAAGCTTTAAGAGCAATACATATGATTGTAAGATATTTTAATAACATTGTTATTATTTTTTTTTGTGGATCAAAAGCATCAGATACTAATAGTTATTAAAATCAGTATTTTTGTTTATTTTCCACTGGGTTCGTCTGCGTTGCATTCCAAACTTCGACACGGCCACCAAAGCTGAATGCTGCCATTCTAGTCGATGCTTGATCTTCCACCAGACCCGCTGTGGCACATGTTAGCAGCAACTTTAAAACTCTGAATCTGTTGATTAGTTCAACAGAGTAGGGTGTAACAAACTGGTTCGGAGAAAGTGACAAGTAGGGAGTCCACATAAGAGACTCACTTATATCAAGCTAAAAGAAAATAAACATGAAGTACTTTAAACCAAGAATGAAGTGTGGAAATCAGCACTATCAGAGGTGGAAGTGGTGAATGAATGTGTCATATATGCTGTGGAGCTGTTGAAGCTGCAAACAAAGAGGAAGGCTGATACCAGATGGATGGAAGAGAGAGATGGTCCAGACCAGCTTTTATAGCCTGTACAGTCCATGTGAGCTGCATTAGCTGACAACCTTCCCATGTCAGACAAATGCCCTCCAAAGTAGGCAGGACTGTTTCCAGGACAGTGGGAGAGGCGTCACTGAGGTGATTACAGGAAAAAAGAAAAGAAGAAAATGTATGTTTCTAAATACCCAACTTACTCATCTCTATCTTTCATTCTGACAGGTTTTTTTTACGTCAATGACACGACTCTGTTCCTTACAGAGTGAAGGATGCACTGGGGACCTGTCAGCTGAGTGAATTACCTGAGCTGAGGTTAATTACTCAGAGGTTGCTTTGTGCACATTTGATGATCCCTAAAGTAAAAAAAAAAAGAAAAAAAAAAAGGTTGTTTTCTCCTTCTGGATCTAATCACACAGGGTTCAGTCTCCTCAACATGAACTGAGCTTCCTTCATTTATCATTTAGGTGCAGCAGTTTGCTATGGCCGTTTGTTTCACTTTCCAAGTGCCTCAAATTGCATTGGAAAGGCAAAAAAGGTTGCGTTTCTGTTTGTCTAAATAAAGATCTAATATCAACAAAGACAATTTTTGGCACCGCAAGTTAGTATCTCAAACTACAAAAGTTTTCAGGTGGCTCAAGAAAAAGCTCACAATAGCATCTGAATTCTCCTAGCCACTACACTGCAGTCAACCCATCCGGTTCTTATAGCGTGCCAAGTTCGAGGATCCAAATAATGCATTCAGGATTATGGTGGTGTGATGCCAACTCTCTGAGTACACAGTGTGTTTCCACTGGTCAGAGTATACAGTATATAATATATAGCAGCCCTGAGCTCACTACAGTCCCATAGTGGCACCCTTTCTTAAACTGCGTTTTGAGCCTTTCAGCTGTGATCTGAGGGGCAGTAATTGTGGAAGTGTCAAACAGACATCCTCCAGACAACCTCTGAGAAGCTATTACATTTGTCCAAAACAAATTAATAAAAAAAACATGACACAAATTGGCTTAAATTTTAAATAGACAAAAGACATTTCTGAGCAACCAATCTACTCCACTAAGTACTGCAGATAGATGTAAGGCTATATATTTTTACAGGAATAGGAGCATCTTTAACAATCAAGGTTAGTAATCAACTAACACTGAAAAAGTCTCAAAGAATTAAATTTATAACAAAATGATATCTGTCAAAAAACTCTTTTGTTGTTGTACCAGTGAAGCTTTTAAGATCACAAAGAATTAAAGACTGTTGCGTAGGTTGCATTTTCATCAACTCCAAATGCCCGACTTAGAATTTCTAACGGAGGACCTTGCAACGGGAATTTAAGCCCCGGTAATTTTGTTAATTTATCCCCAGACATTTACAAAATATTATGTCAACTTTTAGCTCCTTTTCATATGAATAATATATTAGATTTTGATTAGCAAAGAGTAGCGCATGAATGCCATTGCAGATATTTTGGTCTGAAAACATTATGTTTGATTCTCCTATAGAGGAGCCACAAAATAAGCCCTTTTTGCTTTTAGGTTCATCTCTTGTGATAGCATGAATATTATCTTGATTATTAATTCTTATTTGGCTTATTGTATTTTCATCTAGCAGGGCACCATTCCCAAGAGATCATGTTCACTTTGAAACAACTGCACGAAGATGATTATGGGACAATCAGTTTTGTAAAAGAATGAAAAGTGTACAAATGCTTCATTACATTGTTTACAAGCACAATCAACAGAAGAAAAAACACTCTTATTTCCTAGATATATTTCTTACCACTCATCTCCAAGGCTTCTCGTTATTTTCACACAAATATAATCAGGGGCAATTTTCAACTACACTCAGAGAAAACTACTTTTACAAAGAATGGATTGTCCTTCATCCTTCAAGAATGGATTGTCCTTCATTTTCAGTTTAAATAATGTTTTGTGGGTAGTGGACCTCAAGGGCTCCTGAAAATATAACCATTAATATAAATTTCAAAACGAGTTGGAGGTGAAAATCAGTTAAAAATTCAACAAAAAGGGAAAAATTAGAAATACAATTAGCATGACCAGAATTATCATTTAAATAGTCTAAGACTTACTTTATATCGTATAGGCACTATCATGTTTGGAACATGAATTCTTTTGTTAGAAACGTAATTGGCTTTTTAATGAAAAATCAAGGATTGAAGATTTTACTGACTGAGTAATTAAAGAGGAGACAGTGGTTTCAGACAGCCTCATACAGCTGGAAACAAAAGACAGAGGAAATTAGCAGCTAATAGACATCAGCTCTGAGTGAGGCCTATTGTACAAACTATATAATATCAGTACAACCATGTAATATCATAATCCAGTAATAGATGGCAGCACAATAGAGGGGACTAAGGAGTCTAAATTTTACCTTTCATTGTCTACAGCATGTGACAGAAAGTTTGGGTAAAAGTCAATATACATAACCTTTAGGAAGTAAATTTGGTAAAATTGTTGATTACAGCCTGGAAATAAAGTATAAATACTTTTTACATACTGAGAACAATGGAAATACATACTTGGTACCTAGTGGCAGGGGTGTACTGGGGAAGAAATTTAGCCCAGGACTTATCCATTTTATGTTTTTTTGGTGGGCCAACAGCCTGTCGGGATAGCTACCAGTACTCCCAATGGCCTGTACACACTACCTTTGCAGTAAGTACAGGTAGCACAGGTGGGAGTGAAAAATCTGAGTCTAGATTGGGGCGAGAATTAAATTACACTGCAAGACCTTGCAGGGCACTTGGAAAGCACGGACCTCCACCAAGGCCAAACATCTACCTCTCTATGACATGCAAATCTGCAACCACAATAACAATATATGTCTGAATATATTTCCAAAACCATTAGAATGATGTGAAAATACACTTGGAACCACTGTCCCCGAGCAATGCCGGCTTGCTCTATTAAGTCTCACGAAGTACATGTATATCCCAGAACATTATTGGTACCTATGAGATACAAAGGCATGTACCACTCACTGTTCCCTCTGTTGAGTACTAAAACTACTAGTCAACACAAAAAGAGGACCATGAAGGAATCCAAAAAAACAAAACAAAAAAAAGATCTTTTAAAAAGTGTTATACAACAGGTTTATTGCCAAAATTGACAATAAATATTGACTAAAGCATAGAAAGACTGAGAAGCCCATTGAGGGGATTTTGTAAGGCTCCCTGCAGTGTCTCACCGATTGCAAAGCAATGGGCTATTTTCTTGAAGTTGTATTGTGTTGAACCAAAAGAAACTCTCACACAGGAGTTGGAATGATTGTAGGAGTGGAGTATTCTGTAAGGCTGCTTCTAAAAGCAAACTTACAAAAACACACAAAAAAAACATTGCAAATGGGACCCCATGACAAAGCCATCTTAATGCAGTTTGTTTGTTATTTAACAGTAATGTCTCTAATGCACTCTCTCAGTAGCACTAGACCCTTTTTAACATGTGCATATGCTGCTCAGTGCTCCACTGACATTAATTTACAATTCAGACATAAATTTAACCAGAGCCTTTGTTAGCCGTTAACAGTAAATGCAGATATGCACGTGTCACATTTTCAGGGATGTCCCTGTCTGCAAAGCCAGACCTATCATCTCTCTGGCAGGCAGGAGCCGGACAGAGAGCCCAGAGGAAGGGGAATATTAATTCACCAGCCAGTGCACTGCCAAGCTGTCATTAATCTCCATGCAGCACCGATGCTTTAGTATCAAACATTTATCCCATTTGCATACAAATCAGAATCCCAAAGAAATCTAATGTCAAAGCCAAGGCTGCGGTAAAAAACTTTTCTTTAAACATCCTTGGGGAGGGGCTCAGGCTAATGTGTGGCTCATCTCTCAGCTCGGGCACTAGTTGGGAATGAGGTCAATGCCTTCTCTTGTTCTGTTGAGCCCCCATTCCTCCTCTGTCCATGATCACACTGGAATTCAGATTTTATTTTTGTATTGTATTATAAATGGGATTCAGAATGTGCCGCGGAATTAGAAACACATTAATGTCACTTTTTTATGTTCTTTAATATCACTTAGCATTCATGGGTTTATATATGTGTTTGTTCATAGCAACTAATACTCAATTCAGTGAGTTTAATTGTCTTAAATTCTCATTCATAACATGTATCTAATGTTCAGCATAATGTACATGAACATGTTTAGTAAAATCCTCCATTTCAGATATTTTTTGCACCCTAATGAATGACCCCTGAATGTCAGACTGTTGGTCAAGTCAAGAGGTGGGCTGTGGGCTCAGGGTGCTCACAAACTTCACAGGTCTCCCAAGTATGTTCATATTTCAGATCTGCAGTCTCCCCTGGTGGTTGGCCTGTAGGCAGTGGCCTGGCAACCAAAGATAGGGGTGACAAACATGAAGGCTACCATGGGAGAAAATTGCACAAACATAGCAGGGCAAACAGAGGGCAAAAAGGTCTGTGATATTCCTGTGTTCTGCTGAAATGCTGGGGCAGTGACCCTTATGAATTGGATATGCTGCTCTCCAAAGCTTTTAAAAAAGTTTTGTTGGTTAGGTGAAGAGGTAAAAGGATGGGAAACTTTTGTTTTTACTGTATGTCCTTCAATTGAAAATTTGCAGAAGCTCCAACAGTTGTAACTTTTTTGAATAAACAGTTTGGCTCCTCAAGCTACTGTAAGACAATTAATTCAATTTTAAATTTGCCCATGACAGATCGCATAAAAGAGAAATTAGATGTTTGTTTTTGTTTGCACACAAACGAGCACACTAAAATAAGGTACCTCGGAGAATTTAAAATCATACAAACAAGTTAGAAGTCTTCTTTTGGCATTCCCCAAATCGTGCAAGTTCACAAGACACTCATGTTTATGCAAAATAAGAAAATCAAACAATGATTGATTGTCCCTACTAATGTTAACGCAAATCTTCACCACCCACATAAAATAAATAATTTATGTGGCTCAGAAATAGTCAAAAATGTCAACAAAAAATTTAAGAAATTAAAAATACCTCTGATTTAAAAACATCTAGAAACAAACCTGCAGCCTTATTTTTTATCCACCCTAAATTGCTGCAGCACAGCTGCGCGTGAAAATAATTCATCAAAGAAAGTATAAAGTAAAGGAAGGCTTCAGGGCTTTTTTAAAACCCCAACTAGAGCATTACGCTTAAATATATCCTCTTGAAATAATTTTTCTCTGGCCAAAGTGTGAATGTCTGGCTGACATGAACAACACAAAAAAGCAAAACCTGAATTCATCACTCGGTACATCCAAGTAGTTCTAACCTAACATTAATGCACCCTTTTGTGTTGCTTATGCCCAGTCCACATGGCTATGTTAATGGTATTTCAAGGATCTTAGAATTGAAGAAAATAAAGTTCACTGTCTTTACAGCCCATGGCAAAATCATCAGCTGGCTTAGCACGCTTTGATAGATGATGTGAAGCTGAATACTCAAGCAGTGCCCTGAAAGGTGCACACTTAAAGCCATTTCTTCAAGTTATAATGACATGTTTTTTGGGGGTTTTTTTTGCAATAGTTCAGCCGCAGTGAATATCTGCATCAATCTATTTAATTGTATATAGCGCTGGTTTCATAGCATTGTTTCTTCGTTTTAATAGGGCCTGTTTGATCAGCGTAGAGCTCCTTGGTATTTGGTTACATGGTGGAGGTAGTGTATTTGAACTGTTGACCTGAAACACCTGCAATAAAATCACAAAGCATGGAATCACAATATTGTTTTTTATCTGTACATTGTAAATTGTACATATCACAAGTAAAGCAGTAATAGGAAAAAAAAAATAATACAATATATAAAAATGATATAGGAATCATGTTTTGACATACCTAACTCTTGGATCTAAAAGAATATCAGGGCTCCTGACATATGAATGGTTTAGTCAACTAGAAAAGTAGGGTGGATAAAAATCATCCTGCGGGACAGGTGGATGTTGAATCAATCGTGTTTAACAGATAGACACATTTTCAATTATGCATGAGCAGCTGCAGCATCCAAAGCCCACTATCATGAATTCATAAACACTAATAACCAACTCATAAACCTCCTTTCTTTTCAACTATTAATGTCCAAATAATTTCTGGCAACTACATGTATTACAGTATAATATTACAAACCATATGCAATGAATCTGTTTTCAGTTCGATAAATTCAGTTCAATAACATTTTGGGAAGTCTAATTACCTCCGTTAAGAAGGTTAATGTTTTCGGGGGGTTTTTTTAGTTTTTGTCTATT
Organism: Embiotoca jacksoni; assembly: GCF_022577435.1. Classification (NCBI taxonomy): domain Eukaryota; kingdom Metazoa; phylum Chordata; class Actinopteri; family Embiotocidae; genus Embiotoca; species Embiotoca jacksoni. The sequence goes on from NW_027185340.1 coordinate 12,603,087, forward strand.
TCCTAGCAGGATCACAGAAAAACTAGCAGCCAGATCATTTTCATGAAACTTGCTGCACAGTGTGTCTGAGGATTAGTTTTACCTCTGCCTCCTTTAGTGCCAATAACATTTGGAAAATAAATATAGTCTTTTAGCAGCATTGGAGGCAATTTATTCAGAACTGAAATTGCAGCTCTTTGCAATGGAAAACAACCCAACGTGCCCTGCGATGACTTGTGTTGTGATTAGGTCCTATATAAATAAAAAGGAATTGAACTGAAAAACCTTCTAAAAGTTTGTAAAGTTAAATAGTGAAAGAACAAATGCTAGTCCAGGAACACAATGACTTAATATCACACCTCACACTCACAAGTACCTGCAATCCTCAGGGATACAAATGTACTTTCTCAGACTTAATAGAGCAAGCAGTCATCATGGAGCACTGGGGGACAGTGGCTTTATGGGGAGAACTGGAACAACAGCTGAGAGGTATGGCTTCAAAAAACGCCAACAAACCTATTGTAACTTCATCCCTGTAACTTTTGGAAATATATTCAGACATATATAGTGGTTGCAGTTGCAGATTTGCATGTTGGCCTTGGTAAAGGTCTACATTTTGTCCTCTAGTTATTTATTTTATCCCATTTTTGACTTTCTGAACACATTAATGCACAACTTTGATGCGTGTCTGAAAGGACGTCAGCTGGTTCAGTCATCGGAAGTCCTGGACATGAATGCACTAAACCACCTTGACTCGAGAGGGACTCTATGCCACCTCTGTGGGCCCAAAAAAGCAGAAGAATGAGGACGTCTGTAGAAAAATGGCAAACATTTTTTGACAATTAGACGAGTCAACAACTATCACAGGGATGAATCAGATGCCACACATCTATTTGTCATGTGGACATAAATATAGGTTGTTTTGCGTCTGTGACGACCATCCCCCGATTTACATCCTGAAATATGTAGATAACACAATCGTAGTACATTGCTGTCAAAAATATGACAAAAAAAAAAAAAAAAAATCCCAAACCACATATCATATTTCACAATAAGCCATAAAAAAAACTGTCTCACAATAAAATGAAAGACATTTATCTCTACTTACATCACAACCAAACTGAGATGGAACATCAGTGGCCCATCAAAAACGACCAGATCTAGATAACTGATTCTCAGATACCAACCAAATTTCTCTTGTGTTCTCACTTGCTGTTAAAATAGAAATGCTGCTTTTTAAAGCTTAAGAGTTATCTCTTTTCTAATACTACCGTGCAATTGATGATTAAACCATCCTAAAAGGAAATACAAAAAATACATATTTTTAGCTTTGTTTTTGTTTTCCGTTCCACTGTGATTAGGTGCAATTTAAGCATTTTTTTTGTTTGTTTAATATGGTTTATGTTTTTATTACCTTTATTACTACAGTCACTGATTCTTTTGAATAAAGCTGTGTAATTTCCCCACAACAGAATAAGTCACATAATAGCATTAGACTTTTTAATCCCCCTCCCAAAGAAAGAATAGGACATGAATGGCAGCAATTTCATCCTTAGCTCCCTCTCATTAGTGTTTTAATCAGAACATGATAATGAAGTAGAGAAGGAAGAAGTAAGGGTGCAGCAAGTCATGAAGATAATTTTGTGAACCACCAAACAGCAGTATTACTTTATTATTGTTGGGACCAAAAGGTAATAGGCTTGGCTGAACAGACTTGGATGAACACAATTGGAACTTATGACAGCAACCCATTCAGTGATTCTACTCAGCAACCAGCACTGCCAAACAAAAGTCACTTTTGTGACTTGAAATGAATGTTTATGGACACAGTGGCAGTATGATGGCTTTTAACAGTGTTTTTCACTTTTTCAGCTGCGACACAGTATTTATGGTTGGGTTAGCAGATATCTGCAGGAGGAATAAAGCTCTGGAGACTAAGAACAATAATTTATACCTGTAATACACATTACTTTGGATCATTCTAAATGTAGAATTACTGCTCAGTAATACATACATCTCTGTAAAGGCTTATTAATGATGCTATGTTGTGAAAAATGTCTGGATTAGTTACCACCTTTAATGTTCTCCTCAGGTTTTGTTTTAGGGTTATGAAAATATATGTATATGTAATAATATGTATAGTATTGTGAATTCATAAATCTGCAGTTTCTTGAGGTCGCATGTAAATTATGATAATATAAAACCAAAATTAGAATTTTGGATAACCTTAGGCTTGGTATTGTATTCCTCCAAATATGTATGCTTGTAATGGTCAGGAATTAATGTATGCAGGTTTTTGGCAGGACTAGAATACAAAATATTTGAATACTTGGAACAAAAAGGTCTTCAGTGAAAATCACAGTGCGATGGAGCCCTTGCACACACACAGTGAAGAGATTTCTAATAAGGGTTATATGAACTCAGCTCCTCACTCAGTACAGAGATGTTGCATGATAAGACAAAGTGGCTTTGACACAAAATAAACAAGGTGATTTTCTCTGACACTGTTTTCATCTTCATACGAGTTCAATCAGACCACACTATGCTGATACAAGCTGACTTTAAAAGCCTAATATATTTGAAGACATTCAATTCTGAGGGTTATGTACAGTGATGTGGGTTTAATCATAAAGACTGCAAAAAGGAGACTGCCACTGTGAAATATATAGTAAGGATGGGCATTTTATGAATAAATACTGTTTGATATTTACCGGGATTTGTTTAACTATTTTTTAAACACCCCCTTTCCACACACACACACACACACACACACACACACACACACACACACACACACACACACACACACACAGCTGCTACATGCAATTACACACACAAAGGAAGGAGACCCATTTACGCCGTAAATGTGGGTTGAACAAAGGCCATCAAAGTTCTAAAACTCCTGCCTTTGACAAAGCTGATGAGAAGCATGTCTTTAACTATCATCTCTGAGATGAGCGCCTTTGTGTGCTGCGCACGTCTGACATTTAACTTACTTTATCTGGTGACAAGGCAGGCTATTGATCTGTGGATTAATAATCTGCTCATGGTACCTGGCAGGGTATGCGCTGCATCTTCTTCTTAATAATGAATTCCCAAATAAAACCTTTTGACGGTTGTTGTAGCCTTTGCATGTTTCTGCTGTTTTTTTTACTGCAGCATCTCACAGCGCCACACATGTTCCACCAGAGCCTGGTAGGAAAACATTCGCCTTTGTTTCTTTAATGGTGATTACAAAACAGCTTTTAGGTGCATTACTGCCACCTTCATGGCAATAATGGCATAATGCAATCAAGTGCCAGTCATAACAAGGGGAAATATTCTTTAAAGACAAGATGATAGTCCCATAAACTATTGTTTTTTTTTAATGATTTAATGACGATTCGAAAATCATGAGTCATCCCCAACACATACAGTCTGATAATCCAGCTACCACTCCAAACCTACTGTAAACCTGTTCCTTTAGACGCCTTCAATTTGTATATCAATGGCTACTATGGACCTAAATGCTTGCATGGCCACATGTGGCCACTCTAGATTTAACAGACACTTACTTTTATTATCTAGTGACTCAGACAGAGATTGTTTCTGCTTTTTCAGGCTTTTTTATTCAGCGAAGCACCTCCCCTATTCCTTTTGGCAGAGGTTCCAAGGCCTATGTGATGAGAATCTTCTTTTATCTAGATAATCTTATCAGTGTGACTCACACTTTGTAGTGGGAATGCACCACTCAGTCCACTAAGTGCTGCATGTAAACCAGTTGGAGTTTTCAATCAGCTGCAGAGCCCGCAGGCATTGCACCTGATTGGAGCTGAGCCCTGCCTCTTTTTGCACTTAAAAGTCCTTTCCATTTCTTTTTTAATTATTAAGCAGATCGAGGTGCCATATAAATATTGTGAAAGTGTGAAAACATAGTCCACACAGAAATGCACACAGCGCGTACTGAGCAACTGCACCGATTTAACTTCCTATGTTTGTGATGTCACAAACTCCCACTCATGTCATATGTCCGCCCTCAGCAAGGCCTGCTGTACAAACTATTACGTGGAAGAAAACATAGCGATAAATCTGTCGCAGAGCTAGCAAGCTACAAGAGCAACAAAAACCTGAGGTTGTCCTGGCATGCGTCACTCAGCCAATCAAAAGAGGGGGTCATTGATTTTAATGCACCGTAAAGACACAGACTAACAACCCTGGTAGAGCTTCAAAGAAAAGCTTATGCAAAACAATCTTCTCATGGATATCAAGACTGGGAAAGTGTAAAATATGGGAAGTTTTGGGACTTCAACGCATTATGTTAAGCCAATTATTTCACAAAATGCAAAGCATTGAGATTCACGGGTGCTATAAGTAGGCTTAGGGATGCTTCTTAAGAACTAAACATATAATTAAATAAAAACAACAAGATTAAATTTCATGAAGCATAATTTCCTGACCCACTCCTTGGTGAGTACACCACACACTTGGTTTGGGAGGACCTAAGAGATGAATGCAATAACTGTAAACCCAACACAGGTTAATTCAAGTAACTGCAACTTACATCATAATTGGTGATTGCCATGACCTGTATTCTAAAGAAGTTTGGTTTTATTTGCGTATTTGTCCATTTGTCAGGTCCATAGATGAAATGCCCCTAAATAACGCTGCGCTACTTTTTTCTCCAAGTGAGGAAATATAATGTTTACAGTTCTCTCGATCCGGTTGAAATTCAATAAAAAAGAATTCATCTAATCATATCTCATCATGTGGGAGAGTTAATAAAAACAAATGGAACGGTGAAAGTTATTGCCATGTAAGATGTATACATGGATCCACAACATTACATTGCATTTCATTTAGCTGACGCTTTTATCCAAAGGGACTTACAATAAGTGCATTTCAACCATGAGGGTACAAAACCCAGAACAACAAGAATCAAGAAAATAATTTTTTTTCAAGAAAGCCAAACTACAAAGTGCTCTCAGTAAGTGCCATTTTAAGCGCTACTAAAGTTCTACTATTCAAGGTAAAGTCGGAAGAGGTGTGTTTTTAGTTTGCGGCGGAATATGTACAGAGTTTCCGCTGTCCTGATGTCGGTGGGGAGCTCATTCCACCATTTAGGAGCCAGGACAGCAAAAAGTCATGATTTTGTAGAGTGTTTAGCTCACAGTGAGGGAGCAACAAGCCGATTGGTAGAAGCAGAGCGGAGGGAGTGGGATGGGATGTAAGGTTGGACCATGTCCTGGATGTCGACTGGACCCGATCTGTTCATAGCAAGGTACGCAAGTACCAATGTTTCAAAACATCAACTGTAAGCTTTGTTTCCATGCACCACCATTTGTCCTGTTATATTTACTGCATTACGAAATAATAATGACACGATGCAGACTGAGGTTCCTGGAGATCCAGCTGTGAGGCTCGTCATCTACTGCAAAGATTGAACCTTGTTCACTGGATCGCCTCATTCAAGTAAAAGACCTGACCTGCATTTACAAACAGGCAAATAGTCTCTGCTCTGCTTTATCTTATATTTCATCCCACATTTCTCTTATGCTGTACAACATCATAGCAAAACATATAATACTTAATGTATTGAAAAATTATTGTAACTCTTCAGTTGAATTTGTAATTATAAAATAAGAACTTTTGTATACTTATGTATACATATTGAAGACTATTAGTAGCAACAGTAAGACTGAAGTTTGTAGTTCACATTCTTAACAAACAGATGCTTGAAAAAACACTAGCAACATGATAAAATATTGATTGGGACTCCACATGAGAGGAAATTCAAGTAACATGGTAAATATTAATGGGAACTTATGCGAACTGTGTTTTCTTTTGGACACGTGATATTCACAACCCACAGATGCAAGCTCAACGCTGGAAATAACTTTAATGTTCACACAGAACAAAACGAGCAACACGTAATGAAAAAGCTAGCTTACCAGGCAGGTGAAGTTCACTAATTAAGATGAAACCAGGACTTCTGATGGTGTTGTAGGTTCCACAGTGAAACAGTTATCTGATAACTCGGACTTAGTTACTGACGTTTTAAGCAGCTTAACACCGTTTGACGGAGCTACTACCTGAAGCTCAACATGGCTACCCGGAGATATTTTACTGCTCATCAACGGCACCGTTGAACTTCCAGTTAATGTGTAAACTACACAATAAAACTTCCCGTTTGATAAAAATGTCCATCTTCACCCAATGTTTTTTTTCTTTTTTTTTTAAATGTATATCCACAAAATATAGCTATAAAGCTGCCTGAAGTCTATTTTCAACATGGCCTCCAAGCCCTTCAAATTATTTGCAATTTTGGATCAACCTTATCACAGCACAAACAGCAACACTTGGCCTGTATTTTGCATGCAATGAATGAGCCAATCAAATTGTGTTTTGCAATGAGATATATACAGTGGAACTGAGGTGCAAAACAACAAAAACAAGCAGTCCTGAACTGCAAAACACATGCATACAAAAAGAAAATGCAAAACTCCCCAAAAACCTGAGGTGCAAAACACAAAAACAAAAAGAAAACGCAACAACATTAAGGAGCTTTCCTGAAGAGCAACAGCTGGTCCGTCAACTTTAGCTCCGTTTCCGGAGGATTTCAGGCAGCAGCACCGAGATGGGAAAGCGGCTGTTGCATCAGTTCAGCGGTATAGCGCTGCTATATACCGATCCCGAGTGGTATGCAACTCCTTTACCAGCGATAGATGTGCCAAAAGCAAATATTAAAGTTGGCCGTAGATCAAAGTATTTACACTTTAATCACAGGGAATATCCGAGTGTATTTCTTAAACATTTACGATATCAAGCTTGTAAATTCTGAGGAGGGATTTTTTTTTCTTGGGAATTTTAAGCCTCTTCCCTGCTCCATAATTATTATTTTGTTTTATGCTGTTGTACAACTGTACTATTTAACAAACAGAAATAAATAAACGGATTTAAAATTGAAGCCAGTAGTTACATTTTTAGAGCTGTATTAATTTATATTTTACCCATGTTTTCCAGCAGGGTTACACTGAAAACTAACAGCTCCACCCTTAGAAAAAACTAATGTTTTGAAGGGGACTGCACCAAGGAAGACTTCCCACTGTGTGGGGGTTTTCACAGGTGCAGGATGAGGGCAGTGTTCTGGAGAGAGATGCAGCAGTGCATGTCCTTTAATACCTCAAGCCACATCAAAGTGGCATAAATGTGTTGTGAGCACAGCCAGCCAGGAAAGTGGCATTCCTGAACAAGCAAGGAGAGATCTTGTTTCCTGATTACTTTTCTATCATGTCACCTAATTCCTCCAACAGCTCCTCCTGACATGAAAGGACCACAGAAGAGGCTGAAGTGCCCCGCCTGATGATGCTTCCACTCTCACTGGTTCACATGTGTGGGGTCATGTCTCCTCCAGGCTGAATGGTCACTGGCAGGAGAGAGGCTTGCCATTTTGTCTGTCTTGTCCATCCAGTGGCATGTTGCCTTCAGATGTGGATGTTGGTGGGACAGACCAAGAAAGATCCAGAAAATTAGCACTATTTTGGAACACATTAATTTCAGTGTTGCTAAAAAAAAATTTAAAAAAAAAAAATTTGTGAAAAACAGAGTGCAGTCTTTCTGATCCCTGATTTTATTCCTTTTTTTTTTTTTTTTTTTTAAATAACTATTTAAACCTTCACTTTAAATATATCACTGCCTTATTATATTACAGCAGACTCACAGGGTTTGTATCTCTTGCAAAGACGTAACTTGTAATCATAACTTAGGACTGGTATAAAGAAGGCATTGTGCAACATCTATTCATAGCTGAGCAGTCCTGCTGACAGAATCACAGGAGTGTGATTGGCATCTATTCATTTCCTCTGGGCTGGGAGCAGGCTAAATCAGTGTCAATCATTGACCCTTTCAGACAGTACCAAGGACTGAATGATGCAGAGGATTAGCAGTCTCTGCTACTGCCTTGTTTACGTCATGTATCTGTAAAATGGAAATTGCATAAAACCATTAATGACAGCATGCAATTTTCTCCTCAACTGTAACACCTTCCCATGCAAAGGCTTTCATTTCCTGTTCAGTCTCTTGACAGAAATCCAATCAACAGTGGATCATAATTTATTCACAGAGAAAATCCACTTCAAGTATATGAAGACATCTCATCATTACAGCACACAAAAGTGAGACAAAGCCCACATTATTGTTTTATAGGTAACAGAGATGAATTGTGTCTTCAACTTGATTGACAGAAAAATAATAGTCAAGTAAATATTCAGTTTTTCTATGATTAAAAAAAAAGAATGGACATTATTAAGGCGTCAGTGATAGCCTATCAGGTGATTTAAATGTATGGTATAATATTTATGACCTGGCATGTTGCCAAAAATAGTACTTACAGTGCATCTGGAAAGTATTTCAGCAGAATTTTGTTTCTCATGGTCCGAGAGTCCTTTAAGTGCCTTTTGGTAAACTCCAGGCGGGCTGTCATGTGCCTTTAACAGAGGAGTGGCTTCCGTCTCGGCACTCTACCATACAGGCCTGCTTGGTGGAGTGCTGCAGAGATGGTTGTCCTTCTGGAAGGTCCTCCTCTCTTCACAGAGCAACGCTGGAGCTCTGTCAGAGTGACCATCGGGTTCTTGGTCACCTCCCTGACTAAGGCCCTTCTCACCCGATCGCTCAGTTTGGCCAGGCGGCCGACTCTAGGAAGAGTCCTGGTGGTTCCAAACTTCTTCCATTTACAAATGATGGAGGCCACTGTGCTCATTGGGACCTTCAATGCTGCAGACATTTTTCTGTACCTTTCCCCAGATCTGTGCCTCGATACAATCCTGTATTGGAGGTCTACAGACAATTCCTTGGACTTCATGGCTTGGTCAACTGTGGGACCTTATATAGACGGCGTGTGTCTTTCCAAATCATGTCCAATCAACTGAATTTATCAGGTGGACTCCAATCAAATTGTAGAAACATCTCAAGGATGATCAGTGGAAACAGGATGCACGTGAGCCCAATTTTGAGTGTCATGGCAAAGGCTGTGAATACTTATGTACATGGGATTTTTTTCGTTTTTGATTTTTAATAAATTTGGAAACATTTAAAAAAAAAACTTTTTTCACGTTATCGTTATGGGGTATTGTGTGTAGAATTTTGAGGGGGAAAAAAATGAATTTTGGAATAAGGCTGTAACATAAAATGTGGAAAAAGTGAAGCGCTGTGAATACTTTCCGGATGCACTCTCTCTCTCTCTCTCTCTCTCTCTCTCTCTCTCTATCTATCTATCTATCTATCTATCTATCTATCTATCTATCTATCTATCTATCTATCTATCTATCTATCTATCTATCTATCTATCTATCTATCTATCTATCTATCTATCTATCTATCTATCTATCTATCTATCTATCTATCTATGTATGTATGTATGTATGTATGTATGTATGTATGTATGTATGTATGTGTCTATCCATTTGTCTTTCTATTAAAATAAATTTTCACAATTCTCATTTGAAGTTGAATAATAGTTGGCCAGAGTTTCTTTCTCTAGCTCCAATTTAATACAAATATACAGTGATATGACTCAAAGGAGAACTATTCCAGTTAACCGACTCTGAAAAAAGAACTCTTTGCTCATTTGTGTTGTTTTTGTTTGCAAGTAAAGGAGGTTTGCGAACAGAAGACTTGGTATTTAGCAGCAACAGCCTCAAGCAAAGCAATGAATAGATGGTCTGCAAGGTAACCTGCCAGGCAGCCAATTACAATAGATGGCCTGCTTGGTTGTTCAATGATACCAACTGCCTGATAGAAAAGATCAAATTTGTAGATGCAGTCAGTTGGCACAGCTATTGTCATTTTATTGATTTTTTTTTCAAAGGTTTCAGGCCAGACTATAACCATAGCTGCATGAATTGCCAATTAGTTTCCTGGATTGGTTAGTCCTTCTATGCCATATGTCAAAGCACAAGGTTGTCCTGAATTCAACTGTCCTTTTAGTTTGTTTTCATACTTAGAATATGTTTTATGAAGAAAAAAACTTCAAAGATTAGAGTTAGTTTGAAATGACACTAAAGCAGAACATAAAGATGGTGTTTTGTTGAAATTAAAGATACAATATGTTTCCAAATGTATGAACCTATCTCCTGCTGAGCAAAATACACACGCACTGCATGTTGCTAAAAAATAAATCATTGTGAGTAACTCTAGTGTAAGTTAGGGACGTTTTTTTTCTTTTCCTTTCATCTTTCTGTCTCTGCAGTCTGGGTTTCTCATCAGCATGAGTAATGATCGTGTATGTGTTTGATAAGAGCGTTTACTGCACCTCTGGAATTAAAAAATCAACTGATGCATGAAATAAACAAAAGAGAAGACTATGATATGGCTTCTCTTTCCCAGCAATTACCAGGCAATGAAATGTAGCATTCATAATCACATAGATGCTACCACACATCACTAACCTTCCGTGACTTAAATTCCCTAGCAACATGTCAGGAATACACAATTCAGCAGATTAACTCACAACTCTGATCCGATGTATCAGATGGACGCCAATGATCCTCGGTTCAGCTGTAATGACTTTACTGCCCTTAAACCTTCCTACAGAGTCAAACACAAAGATATCAAAACTACATTTCTCTTCACTATATTTTTAAAACATATTTCATAATATCATAAACCATAATTCTGTAATTATGGGATCCACATAGGAAAGGGAGGGCGGGGGGGGGGGGGGGGGAACCCATTCAGTTAACCCATTCAACCCTGGAGGTGCTGTATGAAGACCAGACCATGTCTGTTGGAAAACCACAACCAGCACCATTTTGTAAAGTGTAATACATTCAATAAAGAGGTTTCCTAACACTACCATGACTCAAAAGGATGTAGCATTTGTTGTATTTCCTTTCTGTTGCATCAAATTTGGCAAAGTTGCAGTTGAGACTTTCTAGAACCGGTTCAATACATCACTGCCACTAACTATCATATTATTTACTCTCCAATTTGCTATTTTAATGAGGCAGTAGTTTAATAGTTTTTACCAGAGTTTTGTAGCCGGGTAATGAGGATAAGGAAACTTTCATTGTATTTCAAAATATGCCCAAATATCTCTTATCTGTAGAGCTTCAGGTTGTTCATTTCGGCCTCACAGCTTTTGCAGCTGTTACTGATTACATCTGGGAATGCTATTTTTCAGGTGTAAATAAAAACATTTTTTTAAAAGCCCAATGCTTAAGTGTCATCCAGTTAGTTTAATGATCAACACTTTTCCAATCATATCTAAATATTTGAAAGTTCTGCCAGTTTATGGACAAAAGGGATACGTCTCACTGCTCGACTAACAATATGAGTGTACAGTGAAATGTGTGGCAATGGCTCTACAATTGAATTGTCTCTCTCCTTTGAGCAATGACACAGAGAGAAAGGAATCTGAAAACAGTTTAAACTCCCACCTCTATTGATTTATCCTTTATTGCTTGAGATTTATGAATTATTATAAATCTGATGGTGTCTCTCATAATACTGCCACAGGCTTTTTAAATCAAGCTGACAGGCTTATTATTGAGCTCTGGCAGAGAAGGCAGCGTAGCATGGAGGAATGTACCTTCCCTGATCCAGGAGGGGAAAATATTACCCCCCACTCCCTGGTGGTGAGAAGATGTTGCACCAGAACTACATCCCCACGCAATTGCCATGGCACACTCCATCACTCATATCAAAGAAATAGCGTCGGCCTAACAATAAAGGCATTTTGAGCCACTCGCTGTAGATCAGTCCTGTCAGTTAGGCTGACGCTAATACACTAATAAATATTATAACAGTACTCTCACACTTTACAGAACATGCATGATTAGGAATGTGTCTGATGATAATATGTATAAATTCAAGCAATGCATTAATAATACATGAAAACCATGAGAGAAACAAAGTCAGTTTGTGGTACTGCAGTCACTTTTTTGCATGAGAACAAAACAGTGTCTCCTATAGAGCAGAACTCTACTGAAATAGGGATTCACCACTATGAAAAGTTTTTGCATTATTAAGGGTAAAACTGAGTAGTTGAAGGTCAACTTTTGCCATCATGCAAAAGTAGAAAAATTCAAATAATGATTTAACATTTGACATAAACTCCTGGCAAGGATGGGAGGGAATGAATGCCGTCAGGGAAGCATTCAGTTGTCATCAATGTTTGAACAAGAAAAGAATCCAAAAAGTGACTCTCTTACTTACCCCATTGCAGTGTACTTGAAAAATTCCCATGCTATGTAAGTGCTCATCTTAACTTGGAGGAACAGCTTAAGCTGCATGCTTCATGAATAAAACTGTGGTCTTTAAAATGTCCTTCTCTTGCTCCTCTCTGTCCTCCCTCTCTGCATTTTATGAAGTATTTTTAAAACAGCCGTCACACTGAAGTCGAGGGAATGCGCCTGGGTTTCTAATGCACCAAATCTACCTGATGTCCTGTATCTCGGATTTATCTCTGGCAGTACCCAAAATGAAAATGTGTCTGTATTTTTGTGAGCTGCCACTCAGTTTTATCAGAACCATTCAGCTGCCCTGACAACATTCCACCATCCATACTGTTTGATAACAAAATGTTTTTTTTCAATTCTAATTCATGAGCTCAGACTGAGATTAAACCGATTTAAATTGTCCAAGATTCATATTCCAATTTAGGAAACATTACAGATAAGATAAGGCTGCATAGGGAGAATAACATTAAACAATTTGGACGCACATGAGAGCCCTGTTTTTTCACCGTGAGCTGGTACTGCCTCACATGGCATGCTGATGTCTAAAAAATAGAAAACGATCACTCAGGTTCAGTTGAAACAGCAACAGAAAATAGTGGGAATTCATACAGTTGGAAACATTTGTCTGGTGCAAGATAAGTATGTCATCTTTGAATAATGAGGTGTGTTCAGTTCTGTGATGTCAGTGGCTCGCACTGCTCTGAACTATTTGTAAATGAGGTTACGACTGTATATCTAGATAGGGTCACTGCTGCACTGTCCACATGATAGGCTACAAAGCTGTCACCCAAGGATACCAAATACGCCTGTGCAGCTTCCAGTAAATGGATAAACAAGCATGCAAATCAATCATTTGTCATGCTGATAATAACACAGATTAGATTTCTCTCCTGGCTCTGTCGTTTAATTTCACCGAAACATGCTCTGGTTTGACTCGGGAACAATATCTTCAGGCTGCACTGCAGATATTTCTATTTTATACAGTCATATCTTGTGGTTTACTTGTTGAATTTTGGAGTTTATGCTTGGCTCAAGCTCTTTTAAATTCCAACAGGCAACCATTTGAAGCACATTGAGTCTACACCTGCGTATGAAATGTACTATAGAAATAACCTTGACTATTTTATTTCACAGCTCTAGTAATTACAGCCTTGGTGTTTCAGTTGGTCTACCACTTTTATTCACACTGAAATATCTCAACTATTGGTTGGGTTGAAGTGACGAGAGTGAACAATAATGACAAAAAAAAAAACAGGCTTTTCTTACAAAAAGTGCGGAAAAGCAAAAGAATCCAAACCAAATTCCAAAAAAGGCAGGAACTGGCAAATAAGGGATTCTAATTTGAGACAACACTTCCCTGCTGACATTCAAGTACTTACTCAAGGAAGAGTCCGAAGTACGAAGAGAAGTGCGTCACTTGGAATAAAGCCAAAGGATGGGACTGAGGACCTCTGGTGGGTGGCAGGAGAGACACACAAAAAAAGAAAAAACAGACAACAGAGAGACAGAAAGTCCAAAACCATAACAATGTTAGTGTTCTAAACCAAGATGGTTAACAAGGTAAACACTGTACATTACATTGTCATTGTGATCATGGTAACACGCTGTGCTTAACTACAGCTTCACAGAGCTGTTTGCATGGCTGTAGACTCTTGTTGTCTTTACTCGCAAGTTAAGTAACACTTCACAGTAATCACAATAATTCAACATGCCACACATCTACTTAGTACTATTTTAGCTGGCATTTGGTTCCTGTGATAACTGCTGCGTTGCTGTGTTGATTTACACACACTGTGACAAGTACACAGTGACAGAGCAGCTTTATTTTTACATCACGAGGAGACATTAGTGTATCCAGAGAGCGCCGTCAGTCACACACTATCCTACAACACATGTCACAGCTATACCAAAAGCTGGTTGTGACTTTTAGAAAGCGTCTGTTTTAAGATTTTGAAATGGATTTAAAGTGCTACCTTTATACATTCTTGCAGAGAAAATGATGTAAAAAAAACATACTTACTGAAAACACACTTACTGAAAGGCCCTCATGCGCATCAGTAGTCACTCTGTCCTTTTTCCCTAGGTCAGCCACACTGCTGGGGGTAGAGCAGCTAAATGCTGATGGGACCAAGCAGCGGGCCACAATCCCATTTGAGCAGTCACTGGTACTTTGCCTTAAATGCTTTTCAATCTGCTGGAGATCACATTAGGCGGCTGCTTCTTATCGACTCATCTAAAGAGTTTATGTCTTCATCTAATTAAGGACAGTGCTTCCTTAATAGCTCCATGCTTAGGCTGAGTTATTTCATAAGTGCGTATCTTGGCTAACAGTCCACTATCTTCTACTTCACTGTCAGCTTAAAATGATATTTTAACGCTACCCAGGTCTGTCTTGTATCACCTGTAATAACCACATTTATTGTCGTAACAGACAGAGCCGCAGCTATGATAAGGAGATTGTAGAGGCACTGGTCCAATAAATAATGGCCATGCTTCACACTGATGTCTTTTGATGATTTTTATTGGCACGCTCTCTCTGGTCTTTGTTGCCGCAGACACCTCGTACACCACAGACCTTATCATCTCGGACACCGTGAAAACTACAAATAAAACATAAACGCTTAGACATACATGCTCTTTTTGGGGTCTCTTAAGCAAATGTCCGTCGCTAAACAGGCTCACACGTTAGCATATCAGCAATGTCGTAAAACTACGAACTGCAATCACTCAAAATGCAACACATGTCAATGTAAATGCACGTCAATAACAATATACACAAATATATGAACAAATGAAAAACAATTTACCGTGTGCACCTCTTGGGCCATGTGCAGAATTAGACCCACAATTCCACGGTCATGTGGTTACGTTTAACTTTGGGTCTGGCCCTTTCCTTTACGTGATATTACGACCTACATAAAGAATTACGAGATCAACCATTTAAATTTAGCAGATTTTAATTACATTTTTATCAATTTTGCCTATTTACCATGTTATTTATTGTCCTATTAATGACTGCACGAACAAAGAAGAGTTATGAATGTATAACTGAACACCATTCTTACTTCAACATGTCTCAGACAGTTACAGAGATGATTATCATTGTTATCTTGTCATGAGATGCTTTAAGATAGATCATTTTTCTTTCTGAAATCATTTTAGCTACTGATTATGCACCAGTATTGTGGACAATAAACAATGACATATCTAACACGTCTGAATGAACAGGCTTTTGATTTGAAAGTAGAGACATAAAAACAATATGTGAGATTTATAAACAATAAAGACTGCCCTCCTCCAAAAAAGGAGAGTTTGTCCTTGTTAGGTGGAGATATGTTGATTGGATGGCTTGAGTCTACATCTCTTGGGTGCTGCTCACGACTTACAAAGCCTTTGACAATCAAGCTCAATCCTACATCAAGGATCTCTTGGTTCCCTTTCACCCAAACAGAAGGCTGTGCTCTCAAAGTGCAGGGCTGCTTGTGGTTTTCAGACCTCCCGGGACTAAAACGGGGGGCAGGACCTTTAGTTTTGGTTCCTGTCCTGTGGAACCAGCTCTCCGTCTGGATTACAGAGGCAGAGAACCCTCTTTATCTTCACGACTAATCTTAAAACATATCTGTTTGACAACGCTAACATTTAGACATTTCTTAACATTGATAATGTAATGTGTTGTTTTTGTGCTTGTAAAATGTATCGAGCCATGTGTCATGGGGATTTTTCACTCAAACAAAAACTGAATTGAATTGAAAATCACAGGAGACCGCTCTTTTTGCCTCCATTTTTAACCATTAGTCGGGACAGTTCTTGAAAACCGCATTTGCTGTTGCCATGACACTGAAAGTTGCATAACTTTAACTCACAACACGGATCAAGTCATCATTTTAACCGTAACCATTAACTTTCTCAAATCCCAACCAAGTGGTTTTTGTTCCTTAACCCAACTAGCGACGCTAATTTTGCAAACACTTCTGATGGAACAAATGACCTTCAGGGCCGTATGCGTTGGAATACCTGATGGAGCAACATGAAGAACACAAACTAACTGTTAATTACTCAACTCCAACATAAGCCCTCCTACCCAAATTCCCAAATTCCCTCCCACTGGCAAGAGACAATTTACCTCTGTTGTGTCTATATCATTTTTCAGTAATTACATTCTGGAAACTCTCCATATGCACTGCAGGGTTACAGCAGTGAGCGTCAGTCTCGTGATATATTGTATCTCCTTCCTGAGAAGCTTAGTGAAGTTGACAAGATCACAGTTCGGGCATATATTAGATGGATCCAAGGTGTCCACTGCCAAGGCCTGCCAGCTCAGCCTGTTTCCATGCTGCTCTGTGTGTCACAAGGGCAAGCCTCCTATTTAGACAAGGGAATGAAAGATGGGCCTGAGATGTATTATGCATGTGAATGCAGGGGAGGCAGGCATCTGCTCTAACAAGCCAAGTCACTTTCACGGGGCAACACATTGGCCTGTCTTCCCCCTTTCACAAATATAGACTGAACGTCTGTGGTAAATAGAACTGAATCCCTCGAAACACTGAGAGGAACACTTCCTAATGTGTTTGTTTATAGTAACAATCCACTAAATTCCACTTGCACCAGCAGTTCACAACAGGTCTTGCTTTGTTGTTCTAGACGAAAGGTTTTAGGTCCTTCACTGAAGTGATGTGCAAAAATAGGAGTTATTCCACTTGTCAGCCACATGTCTAAATTGGTTTACTTGACAGCACACGGTGTAGAAAGACAGAAAACATGAGGAGTCAGAGGTGACCGTTGTGTTTGTTTCTATTTTTTTTTCAAGCTGCAAGTGATCTTTTCCTATTACTTAGAAGTTGAATGTCATCACTTGAAGTGGCTGAATTCAATATTTTTTGTTTATTGTTTGTTTGCCTGTTTTTGTGGTTTTGCAATTTCTAACCATGTATTTTGTCGGCATGTTCCACTAATGAATGATTAAGTTAACACAGAAGCAAAAATGATGTCAAAAGTGTTTGTCAATGTTGATCTCATTAAAGTGAAGTTAAAATTTAAAAAAAATAGAAAATGTGTGTCATGTATGCACATTGGAGCAAAACGGTAAGATAAGGTACGAACCTTAGGCCAGTGCGCTTATTGATCAACAATAAAAAAGATTATGCGACATGTGTTTTCCTGGTTGCTTCCATTTAATTATCAGTTATTGAATTTCCTCTTCACACTATGTATCAATTCTTTAGTGAAATCCATAGGTGTAAAGAGGGTTTTTCTGTCAGCCAATCACCATCTCAGCTCAAAGCTATTTCAACCACATATACTGTAGGGTTAGCCCCTTTATGCTGTCTTTGCACTGTTTCACTCTTCTACCACCCTTCTAACACGAGCATCAAAGCCCCAACTACCTCTCAGGAAAAGCTGAATATCCCGTAGTTTATTTAACAAAACTAAATTAATGGATGAAATGATTACCACAGAGTTTTTACATGTTAATATTTAACATCTGCATTTTTTTCTCACTTGTCTGAACTTGCTCTTAGTTGGTTCCCATCAATAATAAATGTATTAAATCCTTCCAATTGGGGACCTTTGCTTCATGTGAAGTCCAAAACCTCCACTCAGCATTTTTCCCTCAAATAAATTAGAGAAGCTTCTGCTGTCAGCCGGTCGGATCCACTGTTGGGACTGTTCTGCCCATGAGGACTTGGTTAGTCATCACATTTATATAATTAACAGCCCTTCAGCTGAGCAGAATTTACTTTGAGAGTGGGCCACATCCCAACAAAAGCTGTTGAGAAAAAAAGCAGCAATAAAACATCCGGTCTATCATTAAGAGATTGTCCACAAGAGGAGCCAATCTTCAGTTTGTTGTTTTGATGAGCCTGTTGCTTCGGCTGCGGGATCAATCTGTTGACTGCAGATCAGATTCTGTCAAAGCCACACGCTCCTTTTGGTGCTCCTCACATGTTTGATCTTTATGTTTTATTTGCACCACTAAGAACTGGAAGGAAAGTTATGCTGCCGGAATATTAAGATGGCATATCCATCTAAAATAACAAGTCACACCTCAGGACGAAGCTATTTCCTCTTTTCTTTGTGGTTTAAACATGTGATTAATACTGTACTTGCTCTTTTTTCATGGAGACAAAGGATACTAAATCCTCGGGGTTCTTAAGCATTCATTTTTTTCCTACTTTTAAATACAGCTGCAGCTGTAAAAGATAACATGTGTCATGTGGCACCAGGGCATCGGCAGAGACATGCGTGTCGTGGTAGTGTCATGAAGCTGTTGTACATTCTTTCAACAAACATTTTATTGTTAAATTATTGAATGTAGGCTCTCTTTTGCAATATTTTTGCTTATATTTTATTTGTTATGGAGGCTGTTGTTTACGTGATACTCCTCCCAAAAAGTTTCGAAGGAGAACAATTGATTAGTTTCTTTTCATGACTGCCATATAGTTTGGAGCACTGAACGCTTTATTTCATTAGGGTGATAAAGTTGTGAATAATTAAGCAGCTAGTCTGGCTTTTATAACATGCATACTTATTTCAAGCGACTTCAAAAAATTACACCGGCCCTATTCATAGGCAGACCTCACATTAGAACCCTGTTAATAGTTCTGCATCAATTTATTCAGAGCAAACACAAGACCTGAAGAATGCCAAAATAAGAATTAAGAATTAATTTGAAGGATAATTGTGATGCAAATTAGGGCAGATGTCTACCCTAAAATAAAATTCATTTTTGCTATTCTTGTGATCTTGAGGCAGTTTCCCAGTTGCCAGGGCTGATTCGGTTTATGACTGAAAGAAACAAAGCACGCGCTGTAACAGGACCAGTGGTGATTATTAGGGACATTTGGGAACATTTTGCAGAACAGATTAGTTTCAGACTGGGCTCTGAAATGAATGCTTTACCAGAATAAACATCAGATATTCCACAGTATTAGAATAAGGTGGACTTCCAAATAATAATCTTGATTTAATCAAAAGTCTTTCTCTTATGGTATTAGCATTCAAGTCAGGTATGAACAAAACACCACAGGAGACAACGTGAGGAGCACATTGTACAGCCAAGTGAAAAATGTGACTCCATGTCCACTCTATTAGCTGCTATATTAATGGACACACACATTATTAACCAAACGATATAAATGAATGGTGTCTGTAATTCTGTGTTCTGTACAAAGATGAGTGGAGCATGTATTTTGTAAACTACATGTTGATGAGAGATGGTTGATCTTCCAACTTGAAAATCGAACGGAGCAACGATTCTACCTCTGGAAGCTACAACTGTGGTTTCAGTGTAAGAAACATGAAAACAGGCTGAGACGACAGCAGACTGTTCACACAATGACCCTCTCACCTCAACAACAGACAGAATCCCTGTTTTTATGTTGAATAGCAGAAAAATAGAGGAAAGTCGAGAAAGAGAAGCTGCTCATTCAAATTTGTATACTAAATGAATATACAGTTCAATATTTGATTAATACATATCTCAAAGGGCATATATTTCTTACTGAGATGGCAGTTGCTGCTACTAAGAAAGGGATGTAGACCGAAGCTACTCATCTTTAGTTTAACTGTTGTAAACTTTTTCTGTCATTATTATTTGATTCAGCACCCGCTAGCACCAGATTAATGTTGTATAACAAACTAAATTATCATGAGGATGGCTGATCACATTTTTCAATTACACAAAATAGTTCAAAAGAAAAATGTTAAAGTAAATTTAACAGTAATTGCATTTTGCTATGCGAAACACTGTAAATTAACATAGCTGTGTTGCACAGAAGTTTGACAAAATATCAGGATCAAGGAATGAGATTTAGGTTAACTGGTGCTCATGGTGAAGGTAGTTAACTTTGTATTTAGCTTTGTTTTGTGTTAGCACACATTTTAACTGCTATTTTTATGAACATTAAACTTTTCTTTAGCCTAATATACATATAACAGGTAAAACAAAAGTCAGAAAAACTTCCATTCTGGTCTAACTTTTTGGCTTCCTTTGCGCTTTGACTAAACAAATCAAATAGCAGAAAAGACTTTGACAGCATATTGCTTTCACAACGAGAAAATACTTTCTAATTATGACGAGAAAGATAGAATCAAGCTCTCCAGACTAAGCCAAGAAACAATCACTTGCACAAATTTATCAACTTTTATTTCATACTTGGGATGAGACTAGGTGATGCTGCTGCTGCTGAGCACAGGAGATGTAATGAATAAGCGAGGAGTTTTGAAATGAGGGCGCTGTGCAAAATGTCAGTCTGATCTCTTAGAGGTGGTGTCAGCTCTCATTTTTCAGCTGGAGGGAGACAGATGGATATTGTCAGAGGGTATTGTACACTGAAGATTATTTTTAGTCCTGGACAAGGTTGTGTGACAAATCAAGGCCGTGTCAACATCGAAACATTTTATCACACGTGTTGTGAATTTGAAAAGGAGCAAAAGTTTATTTTTCAGATAACCCCTTAACACAGATTGGCTTAAATTCAGTTAGAGGAAATTCTGCTGCTGTACCTGGACCGGCATTGGCCCGATTACACATTGTTTGATAGTACAAAGCCTCATGATTCACTCTGTGCAAACTAGTCCAACAGACCTACACCACAGTAACAGCAGCAGCTGCAACAATACTTACATTGAAATAGAAGTGTGTTCACGACAAAATAATAGTGTCTGCCATCGATGTGCAGCACACTATTTTCACCATAAAAGTCCAATGAACACCAAATCAAGTCTACTTTAGGGTAAAAAAGAAAAGGAGGAGGGAGAGGGGGCTAATGACTTGTGTAATCTCTGTATGAATCATCATGATGCACTGTAGTGTGCCTCCCATTGGGTATTTGCAGAAGCATTAACTGTAAATCTCATTAACAAATGTAAAGGGCTAAAAAAAAACAGCAATAATATAACAAATACAGATTACTATCTTGTAACACAAGAAAAGGGGATTTAAAATAGTCCTGTCTTTGTCATAATGAGAATATTTATGAGCATTTTTCAAAGAAAATGACTCTTTTTCTTGTGGTAGGATTATGTTGAAGTGGACAAACACCGAGCCAAATCCTGAATTTTGACTCTACATGTCGAAAGTTCAAACCAACATGTCTTTCTTCACTTGGAACAGCGATAACAAATCGTGGACAAGATATCATCACCTTTCCAATTAATAGAACTACAAAATTGTTAACATGCAGCTTCTTATTCACACATCAAGCTTCTATGGAGCAGCGTTATTATCCATTTGGAGTCGTGTTTGTGTCCATGTGACGCATGTAAGACCAATACTCACTCTCTTTTACACTGTTTTTGGTCTCTACCGTGGAAAATATCTGTCTTTTTATTTTATCAGAAGCCAAGAGGAACCACAGACTTTGGTAATAAGTCTCTTTTGGTTGATCACTATGCGTAGTTTTATCATGTGACACATTGTAATTATTAAAGTATCAATTAAAGCCACTTCAATTAATAATTCTACTATATACACAACAGGAAATAACCACTTACTAACACTACACTGATTGACTCTACTGCCACAGCAGATTGTGTTAGTTGACAACATACATCAGTGAAGACCCATCCACCAGTTCTTACACTACTTGTACAATAAAAAATGAATAAGGGTGCCTGTTGACCTTGTTCATTATGTAGATGTAGAATATGGTGCACCTGGGGATTTCCATTTGTCACAGTTGGCTCTGTATTTCTTTTCATTGCTCATACTCGCTAAACAATTAGTCAACAAGTCAGGAACTGGTGGGTGTGTGTGTTCGGAAAGTACTTTCATAAATGGAGATGGGCATGAATATTAAAAGCCTCCCAGATGCTTGGCTTGCTGTACCTTACATGCACTTAACAGTTAAATGGGTTTGCATTTCATTTGCAGTGCCATTCAAAATGCAGCATCCCTCGTGGTGGAAACACCTGGTCTTATCAGTATAGTGCACAAATCCACATTCTGCCATCTGCAGCAGTGATGTCAGCACCTCAGTGGGTTACTATTCCCACCTCTACATCTCCCAGAATCAGTGATGTTAGATGGAAGAAAGGGAGCTGATGAAGGAGAGGATGATCAGAATGAGAGATGGAGGATATGAAAATCCCTGCGATGAGTGGGGCTTCATACTGCTGGAGGCTCCCTGGAGAAATAGTCTCTGAGCTGCAGAAATGGAGGGGGATGGAGAGAGGCCATGTGCAGTACTTCCTCTGTATGCTACTGGCTAATTATGAGTCCAGCGAGGAACAACCAGCTGTTCTCATCCACCACATACCATTAGACTAATATCAGACATTAGCATGAAGACTATGCAACTGCCAACTTGGAAAAGAGAAGCATTTGTTACAACTGATGGAAAAAATGACATCACAAGTCTGGAACTTAAGCAAAAAATATTCTTGATCCCATATTATAAAAGCAAATCCAAGTCATATTATAAATATACCCATTCATGATATAGTTTCCAGGTGTATCGTCATGTGGCATTTAAATATCAGCTCAGAATCATCCTGTAAATTTACAAGTTGATTTATATTTGTTATATTTTGTAGGTCAGCACGAGTGAATTATTTGAATGCAATATTCATTGATTAAAACGAGTCCCCGTTTTTCAAATGAATGCAGTTGGCTTTTCCACCATAAACAGATACATCACAATAGATGTGTATTTACATTGCTAGGGAACTGATCTATAAGTAGCCCCTGTGGCCATGTGGTATTGTTAGTTCACCGGCACGTAGCTAAGCATGTATATGCATATGGCATGTACAGCAATAAAGACAACATGCAATAGCTTATACTTGCGTATAAATGAATTCTATTTAATTTGTAATTTTTTTTCTAATTATTTTGTTTAATAACACTGATCCAGCTTTGATGTAGGAAGCATTCAGAGGTCTCTACCAAAGGGTTGGTCTTTAAAAAGTGTTTCTCATGTTTTCCACATGATCACAAGACATGTTTTGCACATGTTGCAACATGTGATAACACGGGGAAAATATGTGGAAAGGTTTTCACAAGGGAATCTTCATTGTCTTCACACATTTGGCGTGAAACATATATGTATAACATGTGATCACATGAGTTTTTTTCTGAAAGAGGAGATGCAAAATATGTACCTCTGAAAATCTGTCATTATTACAGGCTTTTTTTATTGTGTGAATCCTGTCACCGACACCAAGGCCACAATTCAGCAGTCCAAATCCCCGGGGGTTGGTGTAATTGTAGAGGACTTCGGCTGAATACATTGCGCTCATGACTGACACCCTTTGTATGTAGTGACAATCAATCTAATTGGCTGCCGAATGCCGGGAAGCACGACACCCCCCTGGTGTCTTATGGGTATTGTGGAACCGGAGGAAGTTCATGTTGTATCACACCGTGTCACTGAGTAAAGCTGACTCACAGCACAATCATTTAATACCTGACTCAGAGCAGTAAATACCAGCAATCATGTCTTCTCTCCATGCAGCAGCAGTGCTCATACTGTACAGTAAGTGGCTGCAGATTCACTTAGTTACCGTTGTTGTTACCCATTCATGGTATAAGTATGATGGAGAAGAGTGTACAGAATGAAACAGGCTGATCGTGACATGTAGTGCTTATACTATGTGGTGGTCAGAGCACATGGTATTAGTCATTTTACATGCTGCTTATATTTTAACATTTGCATTGCCAAAAAATTAAACAAAGACAAGTGTACACATCTGGGCAACTGCTAACATGAAAGAGAATTTAAGATACAGACAACCTGGCTGGCTCATACTGTAATGTGGCCAAGTACTGGAACAAATACATGTTCAAAAATAACAACGTGTAGGAGAAAACCTACTTTATTTTTTCATGTAATTTAGACAACAAACAAGTAACAACCACCACACTGAATTCTGAAAGGATAGAGAACAAAGTCGGTCATTTATACTTCAGCTGAAGGATGACAATATGAGTTAGTGTGTCCAACAGTTTGTTTCAGTACATCACAGATTGCCTCCACTTTTGTTCTGATATTCAATGAATAAATCTTAATAGTGAGTCAAAT
The DNA here is from genome assembly GCF_022577435.1 of Embiotoca jacksoni. NCBI lineage: Eukaryota > Metazoa > Chordata > Actinopteri > Embiotocidae > Embiotoca > Embiotoca jacksoni. The sequence goes on from NW_027185340.1 coordinate 12,627,301, forward strand.
TTAGCATTTTTCTTTCTTCATTCCATGACAAAAATATAGTTAACTTCAATTTAGCAGTTTATTCGGGACATCAAAGTGAGACTATGCAACTTTTAAAAGAGGAAATAGGAAGCAGAATAACAGCATCTGTTCCACTAGTTTCCAAAGTCTCAGATCAATCTCTCATCCAGTATTTCTTTCATTTGTCTTTCTAAAAGAATTCGACTTTTTCCCAGAGTTACTGCCCATACTCTACAACAAGTCCAGATTCACTATAGTATGACATGTAACATGAAAACGTACAGGAGCAGCAGGGCAGATTCTCACATCATTATGACTTGGCTGCATCCATTGTCCATAAAATTAATCAAAGCATTGTAATCTCTGCAGTCTATAAACTGTTATTACAGGCATCTTTGAGTTGACCCTTCAACTCACCCACGCACAGCTGATTTTTGCTGAGTCATGATGTTTAGCTCACTAAATTATAGGGCTTAAGAGTGCACTTTTCTTTCAACGATTTAGAATGTGAAATAAAGAATTATATTAGATTAATTTTTAAGATATTTATTTAAGTATGAAGTTAGCCAGATGATATACCGTTGAGAAAACTTCTGTTCCAAGGCTGGATCTTCAGTTATGATCGTTGTTACACGTGTCAGTGGGACTTTAAATGAGGTTTTCCTACTTCTGGAGCAGATGTTATGGTTTTACACTGACTCTCTATGAAACATTGTTTCTTTGACTAATTAAAAGTTCAAATGGATTTATTTTTTTTAATTAACACAGGTACATAAACTTACATGATGTATTTAACTTATGTAACTTTACTTATTTAAGTAACGTACTTGTTTTAACACAAACCATGATTTTGCTGTTCCTAACCATGTGCTCTTGTTGCCAAGAAAAATGTAGGCATTGCAAAATTTCAGAGGTATTATTGTGAAACTAATGTTTGCACTGTTGACCAAAATATGATATTACACAATTTTATGTGAGACTGGGTTGAGGGTTCCCATTAACTTATGAAAGCAAATGTTAGTTAACTCAGGATAAATATTTCTGCGTAACCAACATTACCGAGTTAGTTCACTGACTTTATGACTATGTCTCTACTTATGCTATTGATACATTACTTTTCTTATTTATACTTTTTTTTGGAAAAGTACATATATGTCTTAAAAAGTCATCACCAGCAAGTTAATTGTTTAATGTAACATAAAGAACTGAAGGGCAGATGTGATTGATAATCTAATTTCATAAATAAATCAAATACATCTATGTCCCCAAAAAAATCTGACTTTTCCTCTACGTTTTAAATTAATCATATTGTAAATTGTGTCCACAAATAATTTTTGAATCATGAAAAAATAACGTAAACTTAAGGCGTTGAATATTTTTCATAGGCATACGTAAGTCTCTCATAATCAAATCACTCATGGCGAAGACGGGTGTTGTTGGAATTCAATTAATGCAGTCATTCATTCATACAACTTAGTCCCATATTACACCATGAAATCTAGTGTATTGCATTTGATTCATATGCCAAAGTGTCCCTCTAGGCCTTCTCTCCACTTCAACTCTATTTGCATGTCTAAAGGAGCAGAGTCATTAAAAGGCAACCAACCACAGCGGCACAGTCTCAGTGCTGAGTACCTCCCTGGAGCTGCTGAGGCATCGTCAGCCTTTGGAGAAGGCGAATCAGAGCGTCTCTCCAGGTCCCCTATGGGAGGAGAAAAGAGCTCTTATTCTAACTTGGTGGAAAATGCCAGCACCCACAGGGGCACCGTTACACACAGCTGGGATAATAAGTATCACAGGGAGATCCATGATCCACCAGCAAACTGAGACCAGCACACGCATTTCTTCCCTACTCACCATCGCCATCAAGCTGACTCATCCCAAAAAGCCAATGACTCTTCTCCCCCTCCCCCCCCCCCTCGCTGTAGCAGGGCTATTTAAATGTCTGAATCAGTGTGCCATGTAATACAGGATGTGGTTTATAGGACCACAGGGTAAAGTGGATGGGGTGAAACAGTGTGGGACTATGAGATGCTCACTCTGGCGGACAGGCTTGAATTGAAACACTTAAAAGTACAATTCACACACTACAAAAAAACTTTGCAGTTGGAATTTATCAAATCGTTTTACACATTCGTTGATGACTTCCCCGTCACGCGGCTTCAAAATTGTACAAAATCTTATAATACTTACAGAATCAAGATGATTTGTGTGCTAATACATTCCCCCATAATAAGATGACTAAATTACTTCACAGCAGATTCTGCGGGACCTTTTTAAAAGTAGTGCGTGGATCAGCCAGACAGACATGGATTCACATTAGTACGCAGTCAAATCAGCAGGGGATTGCAGGAGCTCAGGCACAGGATTACATTTGTCACAGTAAAATTGTACTACTGGTGTTAATTTCAAGCCACAGACAGCACGTGAGAGGCAGACTGCATTGTTAGATGTAAAACGCACTGCTGGAGACATTCACACAAAGCCTTCACTTTATCAAGCAAAAGCCTTATTTCCATGGACGAGGAAGAATATATGCACCACTTAAACAAGTCTATATTCACCTAAAGCTTCCCCACTCTCCCCCTCCTACCAGCTATTTCTTGTCTTTTCCCTCTCTCACCAGCTCACTCTGCTTGCTGCCCTCTCTGGCATTCAGTCTAATAAGTTAGCGTGAATGGCTCTGACCGCATATAATGCCTAAGACCCGCTAGAAGGCTATAAATGTAGCCCTAATGGCAAAACCATTATAACATTTGGTACAGGCTCTGCTGTAGTGAATGTGTTGCTGCAGGAAAACGGGGGGTGGTGGAAGGCAGGGGGAGGCGGGAGGGAAGAGGGCAGAGAAGAGCTCTCTTTCCATTAGCTGATTGAATTGGACCCCAGTCCTGTGGGCTGGCAATTGTTTGCCTCACATCAAATATAACGGAGATGTAAACACTTCAGTTAGGGGGTGCTCCGGAAAATGTCATATAAAAGCGCTGTCCCGCCAACAGAACTACTTTCCCACTGAGCTGTAAGACACAGGTAGTCTGTTAATAAAAGTGGTTGCTCTAGTGCTTTTCTCAGTACCGGTGATGTTTCGTATATTCACCCCATGTTTTTAGTGAGCCAGAGTGAAGGCCTAATGGACCATAGCGTGCTGGAGTAGCAGGACGGCTGTCTTAGACAATACATCTCACATTAGGATCCAACATTCAGATTTAATAAATTATATATATGTATATATATAACATATATATTAAAAAAATTATAAAATTATATATATATATATATATATATATATCTAGCAGGGAGTGGTGTGAGAAGAAGGAGGAAGATGAGTGGCTTTACAAACCATTAGTGTTTCTTTTCTTTTTATCCAGGTCAACAGCCCATGATGTTTCTGTACAGAGAGTGGGGGGAAGGGATGTGGGAAGGAGGTTTGTGGTGCATAGTTAAGCACACAGTGTAGTGCATACTAGAAAAGGCATGCTTCTTTTTTTTTTTTTTTAACCTGGATGAAGATGCTTGTCAGGAAGATGCACTTGGAAACCATGAGCAAATTCCTAATCTGGTGCAAAACACATCTGTTCATGGAGGAGGCATGATTTAAAGGGGAAACTGAAAAAAAAGAAAAAAAAGAAAAAAAAAAAGCATGAGTGGGGGAGAGGGGAGGGGGGGGTGCTGCAGCCCACATATGCAACTTAATGGAAGTCAGTGAGGATAGCGCAGCTGTGAATGTTAGAGGCCATTAAGGGGAATGCACCACATGAAAATATGATGAAAGCAAGCCTGACTTTTTTTCTGCGATCAGTAAAGAAGAAAAGTTGATGCTGTAACCTCAGTTTGCCCTCATGCGTTTGCCTGCTAAATGTTTCAGCTGACACAGTAATTATCCACTTTGCGCATGTTACCAGGAGTTTGATGAACCCCCCGCTTGCCACAGGTTTTGTTGTGATTGCAGCTTTGCCTGGTATCTGCATTTCAAAGACCTGCCACCTTTTAAGAGATAACTAACCTCCGCATGATCTCCGTCAATAGCTCTGACTGCCTTGTCTCCTAATCTGAGTGACAACGCCGCACTTAGATACTATATCATTTTGTGTAATCGCAGCAATCGTATACATTGAGTCACATTTCTAAGGCTGTACATTTTTTAGCATTGGAATATATTTAGTGGAGTGTAGGGGACGGGTCCTGCCTAATAAAGTAACTACCTAACCTAACCTAAGACATTGCTCCTTAGACAGGCATTTATGGAGGTTGAATGTCACCAAGCATGAGATTGATGCTGAATTTACTTAAAAAAGGTTATTAGAGTGTAGGCTTGCTATTTGATGCCTAGAATCATATTCAGAGGGAAAGAGGCCCAGGACATGCCCACACATTAATGAGCATATACACTTGATATATTTAGGACATCGTCTTGATGCTGAGCTGTAGCCTCTCTTGCGCAACCAACATTTTAGCTGTCTCAAACATTTCCTTTGCTAATTTTTCAGTTTTTCTTTCTGTCTACATCCTCCCCTGTGATTGGCGAATATTTGATTGAAGTGAATCAGTGTGGGATGGTGAGTTAAACTTAGTTCACCTCATCAGAGAATGAAAAGTCTCTCCACTTTCATACCCCATACAGTCATGTGAAGAAAAGTAGTAGATCACATTGAAACTGTTGACTTTTTCCAACATATTCCAACAAGAAAACATTTGATCATCTTTGAAACAATGCCCACAGATGAAGGTGATATACTCAAACAAATGAAAATCATCAACATAAAGTTGACACTTTAAAGTCATTTTTATAATTTACATAAATAAACAGATCGGGAGTTGTCTTTTCTGTTAAAGTGTGTGGTGTCATCGTGAAGAGATCTAAAGAAATCTCCAAAGGCTTCAGAAAAAAGGTTGCGGATGTTTAAGAGTCTGGGAAAGCATTTACAAATATCTCCAAATTATTTGAAATCAGTCATTCTGGTGTGAGGAAAATCATCTACAACTGGATTTCAAACAACTGCCATCTTGTCCAAGACTGGTCGCAAATTCTTTCCAAGTGCAGAGCGTTTGATCTGAAAAGAAGTATCCATGAACCTCAGAATTTATTTCTAGGATGTGCAGGTAACTTTTGCTAGTTCTGGGGTCAACGTGCAAGTGTCTACAATCAGAGAGAGATTGCACAAATCTGACCTGCATGGGAGGCACGGCAGAAACTACCAGAACATTAGAGCAAAACCACAGTTTACCTGTGAACATAAAGGCAAAGAGCCGACCTTTTGCAATAATGTGATCTGGAAAGACGAATGAGATATGGAGCTGTTTGACCACAGTGACAGTACAGAACAAAGACAAGGTTTCAGGAGAGGAACCTCTTCGGGCTGTGAAGCACGGTGGTAGAAATGTTATGTTATGGAGTTGTCACGCTGTCTCAAGGACGAGGCAGCTTGCATTCACTGATTCAACTATGAATACTGCATCAAATAAAAGAGTACTTGAATAATGTGAGGCCATCTGCCCGGAAGTTACAGTTAAAACAGAAGTGGAGAATTCAACAGAATAATAATATAAGTACACTAACAAATCCACCAACTAATGGCTCAAAAAGAAGTAATGAGTGTTGTGAAATGATCAAACAAGGATTTGAGTTGGCTCCTGATAAAATGTTGTGGTGGGGGATTTGAGTAGAAGCAAAAAAAAAACTCAAACTTCTTGCAGTTGAAGGAATCTTGCATGGAAGAGTGGTCAAAACTTTCAGTGAGCCGAGGTCAGAGACAGGCAGACAAATTATGCAAAAACGCCTACCACAAGTTATTTCTGCTAAAGGGGGCAATACTGGCTTGTGAGGCCAAGGGTGGACTTACTTTTCCCACAAAGGAATATCACATCGATTGATGTTTTGTGGAATAAATTATTGAAAAAAAAAGTAAATTCTTTTTCCTTGTGATGTTGTTTGAACACACCACCATTGTATGTAGGCACTGTATCAAAAGAGATCAAATGTTTTTTTGACCAGATTTGGCAAAACAAAAAAAGACAACTATTTCCATTGGATGCACTTATTTCTTCACATGACTATATGTTCTATAAAAACGTATAAGACATGCAGATATACAACGTGAAGCTGTTTATCAATTTAGAGTTTATGACGGAAATTAGTATATCTGCACAAAATATTTAACATTCATGCCTTAACACTATATTTGAATGACCTTCCGTGACGGCTTGGCAGTGCACCAGATGAATACTTGAAGTTTTAAAGGTGGGTTTTGGGTTGAGTTACCCTGAGGACTGACAGGTGTTGCGAGCAGAAGAGCTTCCATAAAATAGCAGATTTGTATCATTACTCAGAAAAGATCAGGAGTGCAGGTTTATATTTGAACAAGATGAGCCACAAGGCTGCAGTTGATGGGATGTTTATGATTCCCCGTGGGAATATCTAATTAGGTGATGGTCTTCTGGGTCTCACTAGGTCATCTTGGAGTGAATGTCGTCGGGCAGTGGCCCCTTTGGGCTACCATCTGTGAAACAAAGCTGATTTTGCTCTGCAAAGCCATACTGTATTTTTTCTGTTGTCGTGGGGGGGCTGTGGAGTCAGACTCCCTTCTGTGTTGCACCACAGAATACAAATAGGTTTCTGTAAACTGCGCTCCAAATAATGAGTGACTCAGGCAAACACGCTGCGGGTCGTGTGTGAAGACACAGGGCACACGCGCGCACGTATACACAGACGCACATTCTGCAGGCGCATAATGAAACAAACAGTCACAAATAGGCACTCAGACATGTTGAACACATCGAGCCTATCTCCTCAATTTACGGGCTACCCCTGTAGGAAGCCCTCTGACTACTTATATTCCGTCGCAACGTCCGAACTTGGTTTCAGTCTTTAACTCTTTGCATGTCGAGTTCCAGAAATGTTGTCCTCGCATGGTGGGATGTGAGTGTTGTTTGTGACTGTGGGTGACAGAGGGGAACGGGGGGGGCGCTCTGCTCTGCTCTGCTCTGCTCTGCTCTCAGTGCAGGACGCAGGAGACAGTCGCTCTCCAAGGTGCTGGAAGTCGGAGCGCTCCCTCCTCGTCCTTGCCTTCTGACGATGCGCGCAACCTCGGCCAGCAACATCAAATAATGACTGGCTTCACTCCCGAACGGCTCGATTTGATGTACTCTTTAACTTCTTCCCGTGTGGATTTTCATTTATCATGCAGCCGCTGGATGTATACACACATTTGTGCAACAAGACTGACGGCTGCTTTCTAATATTCACCTGCATCGTTGGGAAATACTGAATTGACTCCGGATTCTCAGGGAACGCTACAGAGGATTTTTTTTTTTTTTTCTTCGTCTCTTTCTCTGTCTGTACCGCATGCCGTTGGACGTGAACTGCGATATTTTCTCAAAAAAGGTGAGTCCGATGAGGATAATCATGAAGAAGACCTACTTTTACGCGGATGTCGTCTTCCTTTCTGGAAGAGAGGAATCAAACCTCCAAAAGGCTTGTGTGTAATTGTTTTGAAACCCATCATCTCGACGAGAGGGGGGATTACAGTATCTCGTGGAGCCTGGTGAATTTATCCTGTGGATAGAGGGAAGTTTCCAATAGGCATTATAAGCGACTATCTGTAATCTGCTCAACGCCTCTATGTGTTGGGGCTTCTGGCTTCACACTAAGTGGATATATCAAGCAATTTCAGCACGGTGAGTTTGCCCTATCGCTTAATATACATCAGTGATGTCACTAGAACTGATCTGTCCAGACACGTAGCTCTAAAAAACAAAATTATACAAGGCAGAGATGTTTATCTTCAGCTATATAAGTGTTTTGCTTTTTCGGGTGTGCTTTCCCCTTCCAAAGCGGTGATGCATTTTGGGTTAAATCATTGCGCATTTAACACTGTTTGCATGTCTCACGGTTGATTTAGTAAAACCAGGTTCCTATAAGTCCAATGCGGGTGAAGTCGTTTGTGTCATTAGTGGCTTCTAGGGAAGCTGAAACAGACTAAAGCTACCTGTTGTCTCTGGTCATAAAGTTTTAAATTGTAATATCTAATAGTTTTGGGGATTTATTGAATATGGGGGAGAAGACTGCGAAGAGCCCACTCCACCCACTTCACATGATGAATGTTGTAACCCTTTCCTCTGTTGTTGGACGTCTAGCTGTTGCTGTGATTTTGGAAAAAGAGACCAATTTGCATCCTATGCCGCACACCCCGCCGCCACCCCCACGCACACACAGACCCCATGCTCCTTGTGATAACGGAGGTTTTTATTTGCTTTAAGAAATAATGGCAGCAGAGCCTGTTGAGTAAGCTGCAATAAGGAATCCAGTTTGTCTCTGGAGGTGAAATAATGACTGAAGAAGGCTGAATGATCTCTGGTTGCAGCAGCAGGACACAGTAAAGGAAAATATACACCGACCTGAGCAAAAATGAAAAGTAGTGGAAGGTGAGGTTGGTTTGTGAATATTTCTGCAAAACAGTGGAAGCATCATCCATCATATCATCTCTTTTTTTCACTGCAGCCCATTTCCTTACATGATGATGATGATGATGATCATAATGAAGCGCAGGACGGATCCGGAGAGGATACCGGGAGCTTAGGGATGACATCCACATAGTCGTGTTGAATGTGGATGCCGATGCCGCGGCGAAGGATGGGCCCTCTCCTCTCGGCCGCCTTCGTCGTCCTGCTGGCCCTCAGCGCCGTGTCTCCGGCCACGGTGGGTAACTCCGAGGATTACGTCGCAGACGAGGCGGAGCGGACGACCGGGGACAACATCGTCTTCGATGACTACCGGGGCAAAGGATGCGTGGATGACAGTGGCTTCGTCTACAAACTCGGGGAGCGCTTCTACCCGGGACACTCGAACTGTCCGTGCGTGTGCACAGAGGACGGGCCTGTGTGCGACCAGCCCGAGTGCCCCAAACTGCACCCAAAGTGCACCAAAGTGGAACACAATGGATGCTGCCCCGAGTGCAAGGAGGTTAAAAACTTTTGCGAGTACCGGGGGAAAACGTATAAAATACTGGAAGAATTCAAGGTAAGTCACGACTTTTAAGATGAAAATCATCAATTTATGCCTTACATTTTCAAAATAAAACAGCTGATTCAAGCGCGTCCGTTCACAAAACAAATGGTGCTATTAACATCGCCATTATGCACGATGTTTGCATTAATACACTTTAAAGATCCTGTATCCAGTCAAACTAATTATCTAATTGTTATGTTGGTCACATTTGAACCTCTGCATGGTTCCATATTTCCAGCTTGATTCAGTCACAGATTCTGGATGCCTTCAAAGCAACCACATGTCAGTCTGGGCTTTTCAGTTGTTCATGCAATCACCAGATCAAGTTAAATCCAACTCCCTCATGTTACAGTGGTGTCAATTTGGTCTCAGCCACTATGTCTCCTAGCAACAAGGCCGGTCTTAGGGAATAAGTCTTGCAACTTGTTGAAAGCAATCATCTTTGACTGTATTAATTGTTTAAAATGCAACACATCAGTCTTGGCTTGTGGTGTGAGTTTTTGGGGTTATGATAGGTGAGGCTTTGTGCTTGTTTTTAGGTTGGTTCTTGGCATATCATAAAATCATCATTAAAATGTGTTTATTGGCCAAGGGCACCAAGATGGCTGCCTCCCAGAGTGATGTCATCCCCCCTCCCTGCCTCGTCAACTAAACGTTCACCCACCATTATTAAACAGACAGATGCGATAACAGTATTTTGATTTGTGGACAGTTAGTCATTGCTGGCTGATCCAGTTTTCCCATGCCTCCTGCGAAGGGTTTCTACACATCAGACTAGTGTCTCGGTGGTTGTTATAGAGCATGACAGTACTGCCTGATAATAAATGACACTCAGAGCATGACATCTACAGTCTGTGTTTAAACTGCTGCTGCTGCCCATGAGGAAACCTCTTTATTCAAATTCCTCACGAGTAGATCGAGGCTGTTAAGTGATTGAAATGTAATATGACACAATGTGGCCTAAACAAGAGTATAGCTCTATGGTTAATGATGGTACTTGTTCGTGTCTGTGAAAATATATCAGTAACCAGTTAGGATTAGTGCATCCATTACTGCCCTGTCAGCCAAATGCTCTAAGCTTCGAATGCAAGATTTCATTTTTTTTTATGCTCCACTGATCTGAATAAAGAGCTGTTGACTGATTGAGTTATGTTTGATAGGAGACTCTTAGTAGATCTGAATTCATCCTTTTCTGGATTTAAAGATTACTTGTTATGGAATAAGGTTAGAAAGGGGAAACCTACATCTATTGAGCTCAACATTTACTCAGAGAAAAGTCAAAAGTGATGACACATTTAATTTCCTCTTAATTTTTCCAAACCCTGAAAATAGAAAGCAAAGCATTATTCTAAAACTCCATGGCCTATTTCTTACAGAAGATTTTTTAGAGACTAATTTCTGTGCATAGACAGTTTTTTTTTTTCAGAAACATCCACTAAGTTTTCCAGTTTAAGAAAGAAGCAGCAAAAACAAACAATAGCCCTGTAATGGGCTCTGCCAATCAGGTATAGGAAGGTTTATTGTTCATGCTGTATGTGAGTGAAGGAGGACATTTTCAATCATCCATTTTGTACAACCGACTTGAAATACCTATGGCTGTCTGTTAAGTGTTACCAGACCACGGAGAGGGAAGCAGCCACTGTTAGTTACCCCTTTAAAGAAAAGTAAGAGGCACTCCAAAGCTAAATGCTATACTTAAATCTAACCTTTCAAAAACATCTTAAAAAAAACTGTAGAGATAACAGAGCTTCAATAATACGTAAATCTAATAAAGGCACAAATGAAACAGAAAAAATATTACAACTGTTCAGTAAACTTCAGAATTTGACATGATGGAGACACTTTTGTGTCTTTGTTATGCAAGCATCAAAAATAGTTTTGAGAGCAAATTTCTCACTGTAATCAAATATTAAGTTTTTAAGTAAAAGTATATAGACTGAGAATACAATTATTTGGATTGCAAACCAATTCTCTCAGTTTTGATTGTTTTGGTCACAGACTTGAGAATTTAGCTTGTGTCAAAAAAAGGTTTTGGTATTTATCAGTAATCACTCAATGTCATTCAACCTGAATGTATTCATATTTGTACAAAATCCAAACAACAAGTTTGTACATGTTTCATATAAGCCATCTTCTGGAGATACAGTATACAAGATTGAGAGCAGCTATTAAGAACCCAAAATGCTTTGTAAAAAAAATGACTAGATACCACACATAGCATACATAATATTCAGTTTGTTCATATCTCAAATGAACACTTGGAGGCAGAGCGGCAAGCTGTAAGCAGAACTTTGATTATCACCTTATGAAGTTGTTCCATCTGTAATAATTCTCTGTGGGTATGTCACTTTAAGTATCCTCTTTCATATCACACAGTTATTCATCTTCTTACAAAATATCAATTATAACTAAGGTTAGATAAGAAAATTGTTACGGCTGACTTAGTGTAAGAGGAACATGAATCGTGGCAGACTGTCTTTAAGGCAAACACTGATAATTTCTAAGTTTGATCAAACTTTGATCACTTGTGCAGAGTAGTTGCTCGTGAAATAATGCTTCATATTCAGCGAGATCATCATATGTTTGGAGCATTGCCTGTCTTATGAGTCCCACGTGACTCTAAAAAGGCAACAAGCTAAAAAAAAAAAAAAAAGTTCTGTTTCCAGCTTTGTGACAATACATTTTCCAGCTAATTTAATTTAAATAGCTTATTTAGCTTAAGAAGTAGGAGAGTTATAGGAACACACAAAGGAGCACTTTAACCTTCAGTTTATCAGAAGAATTCAAATAATTTGGAAGCAAACAGTTTTCACTGGACAGGAAGGGTATGAAAAATTTTATTCTGAAAAAAAACCTATTCACTAAAGCAATTGGACAAGGGAAGTCAAGTAAAATGTACAACATTTGCCTCTTGGATTCAATGGAAGTACAAAGTTGCATTAAATGAAAATACGCAACTTAGCTCCAATATGTACTGAAGTACAGTATGGGACGAAATGTACACGGTTACATCCCGCTACAGGACATGAATACGTTTAATTTTGGGTTTAACTATCTCCCAGATACTCCTGCAAATGAAGAGGATTCCAAGACAATGTCCTCTCATAGATAATAATAATAATAATAATAATAATAATAATAATAATAATAATAATAATAATAATAATAATAATAATAACAACAACTCCAAAGGTTGCTTCTGCAAGCTGTTCATCATCTTCCCCACTTACTTACTCCCCATAGTTGCAATTCATTGGAACAGCGGCCTCTAGTGGTCATAGTATTGATGTAAGGAGTAAAGGTGAGGTGACGTGGTTACAGTCGTAACCTGAATGAGCAAACAGTGTATCTCTATCCGTCTGCTTCTCTGCATCAGTCATGCAGAGCTCCCGCAGAATATATGTTTAACTTGTCATATTGTTGGTTTTTAGTTTGGTAATGACTTCAAGGTAATGCAAAGAAACGACTAGGAGCCGCTGGAACATTGAGCACCTGTGAATATTAGCATGTCATGTCACTGAAACTAATTGAAGCAGGCAGGGGGCCACGCAGCATGTCAAGTCAAGTGTGTAGATGAGCATCATTATTGGCAATTTCTGTGACCGCTGAGAAATCAGACAAAACCAACAGAACCTTGAGGGGAAAGAGGAGTCTTAGCTTCATCATGCTGCTCAAGTAAAACCTGCTATATCAACCTCTAGTGCATTCAACTAGATAAGCAGAGAGGCTTTGTTTATGCCTCTAATAGGGCCACTGTGCTCATGCTGTAACAATTATTTAACTGATTAGTCTATAAACAAAAAATAATTAACAATTTAGAAAAGCAATTAATAATTCAGGTCATTTATCAAGCGAAAAATGTGAAATATTGTTGCTTCCAACGAGTCCAATTGCGGCTTTTTTTTTTTTTTTTAATATACTTTCCTATTAATGTAAATTTAATAATGTTAAGATTTGAATTGTTCAAGAACAAAACAATCTGAAAATGTTCCATCAGGTTCTGGAAAATTCTGTCGGCCATTTTTTCCACTTTTCGTTTTTTACCTTGATTATTTTAAATGATTCATCCAGTTAATCAAAAAAAAGAATAATCAGGAAATTGATCATGCAAATAATTGTTAGCTGCAACTGACTTTATGCACTGGTGCATTAGCATGACAGTGATGTGGCGTTGCCATTATGAAGGGATGTGTGGGATCAGCCCATGTAAGACCTGTGGACTTAATCTGTACTGATTGGTGTGTTTGCACGTCAGACGGAATCAAGCTCAGTTCAGCATTGGGATGCAAGCCCACTGATTTTGTACGGGCCTCTGTGAGTGCATAAGCCTCGCAATTTGATGCGAGATCAAGTCCGTCAATAGTGCAGCTCACCCGCATGCTAACCTTGACTGGAGGGCCCGGGGAGGGGAGGGGAGGACATGTCTACGGATTTTAGGGAGAGAAAAATCATTTTGTTTTCACTGGTTATCGCAGTAAAAACAAAATGCAGTAAGGAAGGAGAGGAAATTCCCCTCCTTCATCAAAGACCACATAAGTGACTGTAATGTCTTCGTCCACGTCGAGAAGGTTGGGTCTCTTCAGCGAGGACATGAAAGCCTTGGAACCCTGCAGTGTTCAAGGAAATGAAAGGCCGTCAGTATCCACTATGCAGACCCCTGTTTAGAGACGCCGACAGGTTAACCTTTGGTGTGGACCTCATTGGCATTTCCTTTGCGGTGATTGTGTTGCACTGTGCAGACCATTGCATTTATATTCAGCAGGAGATGATGGAGAAGAAACACACAGATGCAGCATTTCAGAGACGAAGCCAGTTTAGAGCTTCTGAAAAGCTCGGCGAATTATATCCAACAAAAATAGTTTAGCACCCACTGACACTTCAGATTTTTCCCGTTTCTTTTATTCTGTAAATCCAGCCGGTTTTCATTTTCGGAGTCAAATACTGTCAAACCCATCAGCGTCAAAGAGATACACGCAAGGCGCCCTTTGGCATCCGCACCGCGACCACCGAGGTCGAAAAAGGAAGTCGTGACGGAGTGGAACGAGTGGCAGAGGGGGGCGGTTGTTGGAGGTTGAATGGAGCAAACACAAGACTTTAATCCCAGAGAGTTTGAGTCCGTGAGACAGCAAAAGCCAACGTGGATTTTTTTTTTCTTATGTAAAATAATATATTCAACTTAAGTGAAGTGAGATGTGCTAAATTTTACTTACGTAAAATTACTTATTCGAACCCAAACTATGATCATGTACTTGATGCGTAAACCGAAGGCATCGAGAGCCCATTCTGAGACTTGAGTGGGATTTGACATAACTGTAGTATTTGATGCTGTGGGATGGGAGTGGGTTAGAAAATCATTCAGTAGGTCGCTCCTTAAGTACAACTCTATGTAAGGAGGGTTTGCAGCCGTTATTATGTCAGTACTTTTTGGTATTCATTCAACACAAAGCAGCTGACTGCGGTGGAATGTCAGCCTCTAATGTGTTGAATCTAATGCTGGTATAACTGATGCATCCGCAACCTGACAAATAAGTCCAAACATCTCCCAGCGTCCGCCGAAGATTATTTACTTTTAGCAACACTGAATTTAATGCTGATTTAGATTTAGGAAGACGAGAGTCAGTATTTTCCACCATTTTGTTTTTTGTTGCCTTGTGAGCAAGTCATGCCACTCAACCTTAGTAGGTGTTTCACCTACAGGGTTTCCCGTCAGATGAGGAAGGGACGAGTTCGTTCAGCATGGCTAGCGGTGCGCCGCTGGCCTCAGCGCAGCTGCAATCAAGAACCAGGAGATATAGGGTGAGTTCAGATCCCAGATCTTCAGGCTGGGCTGGGATGTGAACTCAAATGTGAACAATCCCGTCCATGCTTCCTGCCATCCCCCCCTCCCCCCTCAGGGAGGGGATGCAGAGATGAAAAAGGTGGGAGGGCTCCAATATTTTCAGTGGTTACAGGAACACAGTAGATTTTAGCCATCAGACTATCTTAAATAATTTCACATTAGGAGGCTATTAACATCAGTTGATTCATTTCTAAGTGATATAACGGTTATTACATGCAGCCTTAATGCTTAATTTCCTCTCACCTTGCTTTCAATCCCCATGAGACAGGTGCTATTCGGTGCAGTGCAGTTAAAGCCTGCTCCTCAGTAAAGTTTAAACACTGAGGAAATTTCATAAACACATAATCAATACAAATGAAAGAAAATGTTTGGATTATTCTGTGATTTCTCTGTTTCTGTCAACTTTTAATGGTTCTATCAATACAGCAAAAATGCTGAAGACATTGATGTGCTGTAATTATGGGAACTGTGAAAGTGACAACAGATTTAAAACAGCACACGCACACGCACGCGCACGCGCACGCACGCACACACACACACACACACACACACACACACCAGTAGTTGGTGACTCTGCTTTTCAACATACCAGCGAGAGAAAATACTCATACTGTAGAAATGATTACTTAAATTGATTTTCCTATTCAGTTTGACAGCAGCAATAATGGTCCCAATTAGAAGAAAGTGGTAAGTGCAAACAATTTGGCCATGAAGAATTTTTCAAATATGTTTTTTACGGCTCAGACTTAATTACACTTGCAGAATTGCTGTACAGACGTCAATCAGATTTTTTTTTCTCTGTATTTCTTGACCACTGGTAAAAATATTGTTGTGACTTGGACAAAGGCAGCATGCAGTTTGACAGTCAACTCAGTCCTATCACTCCTATTAAGCGCATGGGTGAGTTTCCTGTGACCCTCTTTTCCAGCCTCAAAGTATTTTCACATTACCATTTGCCCCGCTGAAGGTTATTTGACTATTCATTGCTTCCCTCCCCTGTCTCCACTTGTCTCAGTGTGGGAATGAATAGCATGACAGCTGATTCACTCTAATACCTAGTCAGGAAGATGGGGACAACAGGAGTCTTTTCTCCACCAAAACATCTGGCAGCACTTCTAAATTTGGTGCTGGTGCTCCATTTTCTTTTGTGAGTCCGGGCTAAGGCATGACTGATCCTCTTCATGGTAGACCTCACACAAAAGGACGCGCTGAAAGCACCAGGCGCAGCTCAATACATGGAAGGATTCTCTGCAGTGTGTCATAGGTGCTGGAATAGTTTTCTTTTCAAATGGCATTTTTTAATATACTTCTTCCTGAGACTGCATTGGCAGACTTCTGTCTGAGCTGCTTCACAGGCCAATTTGACAGATTAACCTACAGAGAGCTGCCCCTTGATCTTTAAAATGAATTGTTTTTAAAGGTCAGCTGTGATTGTGAATTAACCCTTCTGTCTTTCATAAGTAGGTTCATTCTTCAATGCAACAAGAAACATCTCGGGATGAAAACTAAATATATATAGTATGTCAAGAAGCCCGTTTCCCCTTTTTCTCAGTTCAACAACAATTTAAAAAATGAATGAGGCAGAATTTAAAAAAAACAACTCTCTGCCTCAAAGTCATTTTCAAAACTTTCACTCTTATATTTGTAGTGTGTTTTTACCCATAATTAGCTATCCTGTACCGATGTGTAGATGACCATCTGTAAAGTTTCTGTTAGTGAGAGGAACATTATGTTGTTAGTCTGTTGCTTTTATTAACCCTGTGTACATGATTTTACAACCTGGTACCACTACAAAGGGAGTAAGACACCCAGTAGTGCGCTTGAATACCAGAACTGCCAGTGTCACGTTTTGCCTTGCCTAGTCTTGACTGTCGAAGCAGGAGGTCATGTGACGAATTACTAAGAGTGATTAAGTCCACACGGGGAGGACATCAGGGGTTGGCTGGGTGGAATAAACATGATTTACTGCTGGGAGAAATGTGTTCTCCCATGTGTTATCGAGTCAGTGAGATGCCAAAAGTAAATGTGGATTTTTTTTTTTTTTTTAAAGTAACGTAAATATGTTTCGTACATAACATAACGTATTTAACTTACATAACGTAGGTAAAGTAACTTAAGTGACGTACGTAAAATTAACTATGTAAAATTACTTATTGAACCCCAAACCGTATTCTTTTCCTGAACTTAACCTCGTGGTTCGGGGTGCCTGAACCTAAAAGGCACGGCCAGGCAACGCCAAATGTCACACTGACACGGTGTCCTCTGGTGGCCTGGTGGGTGTATTACAGGCTTTGGTGAGATATTAGGTTGGATTTAAACAATATGAAGGTTTCTGATTGCCTTCAGAAACTTTAAATAGTTCTTGCACAGCCAGACACTGATTTCGGGACCAACTGAGCTCACTTTTTGTAGCTGAATTGCCGTTTTAGTTTCTCAGTCTTATCAGCAGTAATAAATGATGTGAGTAACAATAAAGATTTTCTGAATATCTTGCTGGACTTTCCCTTTCAATTTAGCATATCATTGTCAATTACTGTTTTGCTGAGGAGGAACCTGCTTACGTGACAGAAATTGTTTGGAAACCTACATAAAGTGTTTGAGATGGCAACATGAAAACATCCCTCAATACTACTCTGGCACTGGTCAAGCTAGTTTACAGGCTCATACGGTGGCTTTACGTCAGGATCAAGCAGTGCTACAATTAATCTGTAATCATGAAACACTAGACTTTTTCCAAAGCTCCCCGAAAAAGGTTTCCCTTTACCTCTGCACAGTAAACATGAGTCCGTTTTTTGTCCATGTCAAACATATCACACTTTGACAGGAGCTGAAATTAATGAATAGCTGAACTCATGTCTTTTTCACTTATATGGATCTGCAAAGTAAAATCCAGTGACCATATATACTCCGTATGCTCTGCAAGGGAAGTAAAGCTAATAAACAACTATGACTCATGGCTGTGGTCAGAGTAAGAACAACTTTTTTTTTCTTTAAATGCCACTTACATAGAATTTAAAGAAACATACATTTATATATCTTTCTATTAAAAATACAGAAGTAGAAGACCACAAATCTCTATGTTTACCAAAGGCTGTAATGTCAGTTCAAAATTTTTTTTAATTATTTTGTTTGCCTTACATAGTTTTTGATTTCCTTCTTGATATTTTGAAGTTGTGTCATGTCATTTAGATTTTGTTGGCTACATTACATTTCAGTGCTTGATGGGACAAAAAAAATACATTGCACTGAGATGGATTTGACCACACAAGCAGAACAATGGAACAAACAGTAGTTTGTCTCCACTTTCTTCAAAATCTGAGCTCCTAGTCTGTTTGTAGTACAACTTTTGGCAGCATGCTGTTTAGCCCCAGGTGTCAACAGCAAACTGCCAAAAAAAAAATATTGTTTGCTTTGTTTATGCTTTTACGTTTTACTCTGTATATTACATATTTCATAAGTGCTGGTGCCAACAAACACTGAGCAGCAGTTTGGTCCTTATACGTCAATTTTATCAGTTGATTTGACCATTGCTTTTGATCTTCCTTTAAAGTCATAAATGAGTTGTTTTTAAACCAAACTTGTCTGTTCATTTCAACTTATTGGTTTTAGGTAACACTCCAAAATCTAGTTCATTTTTATTGGTTGAGCCATCTTTAAGAGACACCCATCAGAAAGCCAGTATGCACAGCATGCAAACATATGGCTTTGGACATATTTTAAACATTGTACTAAACAAATGATATGCAGCTCATCATTTAAAATTACTGTTGCTTAATTGTTGCTATTACCTTACATAGTAAGCACCAGTATCAATTTTAAGCGGGGTGTTTCTGCCTTTTTCACTTTTAACTACAAAGTCGAATGAGTTTTAAATATTCAATTCGTTTTCCAACTGTAATAGGTTTGGGATGAAAGCTGTCTTTCAGGCTGTGTAGGAAGTATGTGCCATGATTCATGCAGAAATACTTTATATTACACTTTATATTTTAGGCCTTCGCTGAAAATACAGGATAAGTAAGTGTTCAGTGTGTTAATATGTGCAGCTGGACTTACTGGGTGACATGGCAACATGGGGCTTAGAGCAGCCAGTTCCAGAAGGGGATTATGTGAACTTGCCAATAAAATATTTGGTTTTAATTTTTTTTTTCTTTGTGTATTATTTTAGTGTAGTTGTGTAATTCTGTAATTTACTTACTGCAAAACAAATATAACTTCTATTAAGTTCATAGTTTAGCAGTCCCCTTTATTTGCCTTTGAGATTAATTAATTCTTTCTAGCCTGTGTGCATTTGCATTGAGTGTTATACTATCGTTAATTATAGTGGTATTTCTGTCATCCTAAATTTTAATCCTACCAGACAGTTCACTGATATAGATGTACAATATAGGAGAAACTCTATGTGATACAAAGTATCACATTTTCTATCACAGGGAGGGAAAGTGAAATAACAGGAGGTGGAATTTTGGATGAAGATAAATATTTAATCTCAACATGGATTTGGAGAACTCTCCCTGCAAATTCATGAAGTATAGAAACAATCAAGAAATGGGCTGCATTTGCTTTGCTTTGTACCATTTCTCTCCATCTCTTAGTGTTGCTTTTTTCTTAGCAGTGCAAACAGACTGCCATAAATTCCAATAAAAATACAAGCCTGACCACTTCCTGTTTTGTGCACCTAATGCATCCTGGCAAAATGGGCTGATAAAAGTCACAAAGAATAATCTAGTATTGCTATAGCCTTTTCACTTATCTCTATACAAAACTGGATCATGAACTGTGGAGCTGCTGTTGTTGTGGCTACGATTCCAATTTCAGCAATACTGCTGAAACTACTGCAGCTTGGACAGCTGATGTCCCAACAACAACAACAATAGTACATTTTCTAGTGTACAACATTCATCTTTTAAAAGAATGATTCAACAGCTTAGGAGATCGACTTTGTGACGTTTTTTTCAGGGAATCTTTAGCTGCAGCCAGCTGTTGGTTTGCTTGGTTTAGCATGAAGACTTACCCCGGCTTTGTCCAAAGGTAAAAGAGTCTCCCCACCTGCACTTCCAAAGATGATTATTAAACAGATTATGTCATGTTTGTTCAATTAAACAAGTTAAAAAGCAAAAAAAAAAAAAAAAAAAAAACTGTGACACATTTCCTAACAATGAATATTTCCAATTGGATGGACTGGACTCTGTGCCATAGACCTCCACTTGTTACCTAGCAACTATACAAGCAAGAAATAATGTGTTCATTAGTGAGCTTTTGAGACCCTTACCTCACCCCCCCCCCCCCCACCTGTTGTTGTAAACAACAATTACCAAAATTACCAAAACTAAAGCACATCATTATGAACTGATATGCTTGATATGACTCATTTGGTTTGGTTGCATTAGCTGCGCTCCACATACGTTAGTCTACATATAAAAAAAAGGTTAGATGGCAAAACCGGGTTATCGTATGACACATTTGTGCCCTTGGTTGGTACAGGGCACTGACTCACTGACAGAGCAGACCCGGTGCACGGAGGCCTTTAAACGGCTGTTTACCATGATGAGCAGAAAGAAAATCTAATATGATGAACAGTTGACCTTTCGTGATTTGGAAACAGTTTGTATTTTTCCACTCCATGTAATTACATTACAGTTCATTTTCCGGTCAAGAGACTTTGCAAAGATAGAGTCAAGTACGAGGCAGCAGCACATCGAGCCGCATCGCACTGATTTCCATGTTGCAGAGGTGGTGTGATAAGCTTCTGAACCGTTACCTGAGGCAGGTCGCAGCAGAATGCAGCAAAATACTAAATATCATGAATAGCACTTTATAGACTCCCTTATTATTTCTGGAGATTTTATACAAATGAGCTGTGGGCTGTGTTTGTTAAGATGCAAATACCCTAATAAAACTGGGGTTGTGAATAATTTATCAACTCGTTTCTTTGTTTATCAAGACAGTATGAGGTGCAAATAAAGAGAGAAATTTGTAAATCGGATAATATCAGGGTGCATATAAAAGAAAAATGTTTCTCCCACTCGCCACCAATAATCATGGAGTGCAGGGATGGTCAAACTCAGGCCCACGGACCAGATACAGCCTGTTCAAAATGTTCTAAGGCCCAGTGGAGAATGTCCGTCTGGATCGTGTTTCACTGTTTTCACTTTTAACAAATATGAATAACAATGCGCTATGAGCACCTTATATCTGCTTGGAATTTCTTTGATTATGTCATAAACCGACCCAAACTGTTTTACTATGTTCATCTTGTATTTTGCTGTATGAAATTAGATACCATAAATAGGATTGACATTCGGAACTGTTTGTAGCCATTAATTGGCTAAATATTGTGTGCAGCCCTCGGGGGCCCCAGTGATCCTCGTATCCGCCCCTCCGGCTATTGAGTTGGAATAGCCCTGATGTAGAAGTGCACACATTCATACACACACATAAAGGTGAAACCCATCTAACCCAGATTCTCTGTCTCTCTTCCCCCCTCTACCCCACAGCCGTCACCCTGTGAATGGTGCCGCTGCGAACCAAATAATGAGGTGCACTGTGTGGTGTCCGACTGCGCCGTCCCAGAGTGTGTCAACCCCGTGTACGAGCCGGAGCAATGCTGCCCCATCTGTAAAAATGGTAAACACTCCTCTCTTCTGGAATTCAATGCACATTCCTCAAAGTCATGCATTTTTTCATTACCAATGACAGCAAGTTTATCTACGGTATCACCATTTGATGGCCACGCCTTTGGAAAATGAGGATGTAATTGATGTTTTATGAATTGAAATGATTACTTTGGGCCCGTTGAACACTAATGAGCAGTACTAGTTTTAATTATAAATGACGCAGAGTAGAGTAAACATTAGCCAATTGATTAAAGGCATGGTAGGAGGGACTAATGGGTCCTCAGAGAGCCTTTTCTCTCCCAGTGCCCTGATGCCCTTGTCATTGGCTGTAGCCAATCCCTAAATTAGAATTATTGGATTCCAATGGTTCATTGACTATTTACAAGGCGAGGTGGGAGATTTCCCTTTGCCAGCACCAATCCAGAGGGACCGATGGAACTTTACGAGTCAAGTGCAGTAACTGCACATTTGCAACGTGAACCTGGCTGGAATGATCAACAGTAAAGAGTGCCTCTGGGTAATATTGAATTCATGATCTAAACACAATGACGCATTCGCCAAACAAAATATTTTTAGGTAATTGTTTTAGGAGACAGTCAGGGTTCTTGACCTCAAATGACAATATTTACTCTCATTATGTGTTCATATTCACAACCAAAAAGCATCCCTTTTGAAAAAGGGCAAAATAGCTGTCCTGCAATATCTTTATTTTTCTTTCCAGCAGCAGCTGACCTATAAATGCAAAGAGAGCAATTTAGTTTGGGGCAGATGCTAAATGGCCATTTCAACTCAACTACCAACATTTTCTTTCACACTTCCTCATTTTTTTTCTTTATCACCATAGCTTGCTTTCTTTTCTTCCAACACACACACACACACACACACACACACACACACACACACACACACACACACACACACACACACACACACCACCCACAGTAACAAGGCTGCAGAAGCTGCTGGGAGAAAACTAATCCAGGCTGACAGGACACAGTGACACCCTTGGCATTTCAGGGTAGGCCTGCTGTTTCTAAGTTCCCCAAGGGTGCCTGGTCAGGCTCTGGCAGCCAGATAAATCTCTATGGGAGTGGATAGCTGAGGACTGTGGGGAGAGGACAATGAAGGAATGCTGTTTAGCTCTCATTTTTGGCCAAGGGACATGGGACTGAGAAAAGAAGACATCCAAATGTGTTCCAGTCAGACATGCAGTCATTGGAGGACGGACATTTGTCTTTTGCTTTACCTGTTACAAGTGCTAGTTTCAGATAATTATGTGGATGCAAAAAACATTTAACCCAAGTCAAAGTCCGAGCTCTGTGCATTTGGTTTACGTGGAGTTTAGAGGTTTTAAATCAAATAGGGAATTCTACAAGTCATTCTGAGGAAACCTGTGATCTGGTCAGAGCCTGGTTTGATGTGGGGCTAAGTACATACAAGATGGTATCAGCATTCTTTTCATTTCAGTGGGTTGCTGATTTAGAAAAAAAAAATAGTATCTATGTACAATGTAAATTGTAATGGGCCTTATATTCATCCTTGAGGGACACCTTTAGAAATTATGTTCACAGTTGATTTGAACTCAGTGGTAATAACAATTTGAACTCTATCAGACAGACATCAAAACAGACAGACAGCAGCTTATTTAGCAACAGTTGTTAAGGTCACCACCTTTATGTAATAAAGCTTGTGGACAGTTCCATATTGAAAGATTTTTGCCGGATATAAAGTTAAATTAAACGCATGTAGAAAGGATGCTGCAACAACAGGAGCGAGAGGTCCAAATTATCCTCACCAGGAAATTTTGTTGCGTGTAAGTGGGTTTATCAATGCATTACACACCTGGATGCGAGAGGTCTGAGTGAATCTTTCATATTTAAACGGATACTGTGACTGTGAAACATTGGTCCGATTTAAAAAGGCAAAGAGTCTGCAGTTTAGCTAGTGGCTCTGTGAGCTTGTACTTTGAGGTAAATGGAAATCATACTCAATATAAAAATGTTAACATGTTCTCACTTGGTAGTAGGTAGAATGTTTTACATATCCACCATCTTGGATTAGATAATAGGAGGTCAAATACCTGGCCAATGTGGCTGAAGGACATTAATGTCCCCCAGGAGGCCACGTAGTTGTGCTCAGACGAATAGTTCTTGGATTCTGGACAGACAGGACAGGTTGGCTGCAGGTCGATAGTTGTTCAGGTCACAAATGTCACACCTTTATGCAGTGGAAGCACCTGAACAGTCCTCCATATTCATTTTGCCTGAATTAAAATGGTCTTAAATACTATATGTACACAAGAGATGCCATCTGCACTGTGTTGTAGGATCCATTAGTCCAAACTGTAAACTTTCTATGTTTAAGTTTGTGAATACATTATGAGTGTGACAACTGTGGGTGAAAATGTACTATTAGGGCCTATGAAGTGATGAGTAGAAGGAGAACAATTTAGCATTGCATCAGAACATTATCAACATGTGACATGATGAAATGGTTATTAAAAGCTAATACCCTGTCTCGAATAATGGGCCCCATTTCACATTGTTCTAACTTACAGAATGTTGTTTTATTGAACTTTGAAAAGGCAAAAATATTGGGAAACAGATTGGACCTTGTAATAAATGCTTACGTAAGCACGCTAGCATGCTCGCAAATTTTAAAATCACATGCAAATCTTAATTCAGCTAAATTTTAGAAACCAGGCATTTGCTTAAAACAAGCGATAAAGGGAAGAAGTGCCCAAAACCCATTGAAAAAACAACAACCAAATATTCCTGAAAACATCTTACATTA
Source organism: Embiotoca jacksoni (assembly GCF_022577435.1). NCBI lineage: Eukaryota > Metazoa > Chordata > Actinopteri > Embiotocidae > Embiotoca > Embiotoca jacksoni. The sequence continues at coordinate 12,651,548 of NW_027185340.1, forward strand.
AAAAAAGATGAGCTGTGTTCTCTATGGAAATATTTCTTTCACACCAGTGTTCTCCAGAGGTTTAGACTGGGTACCTTTCCAAACTACAAGGTAAACAAGTGCTGGAAAAATTAAAAACAGAAAAAGTTAATTTAATTGCCCGAAGCTAGCAATCCGATTACATGTTGTTTTTTTTTAAAAAGATGAACGTGTTGCTTCTACTTTTATTGTTACATCGTTCTCTTGTGGTAGATGAGCATGTATCCACAACCCAGAGTATGTGTTTGAGCTCATGCTCATTTCACATATTTGTATGTGACTTGTACATTTCCAGAGATGCAGAAATATAAATATGCTCTACAATGATTATTGAACATCTGCTGGGTTACTCAGACTGGAGATCAGTTTTGTGGTTTAAGAGGCTGATGCATTTGCAGACAAACAACTTCAAAGGAGGTTGTGCTGTATCTCCACACTGCATTTACACCGTTGCAGCACAGGAGAAAAGTCTAACGAAATCCAATCTGACACAGTAAAGAAAAATTATAGATAGGGCTGTTAAAAAATGTTTTTATCAGAATTAACTAAAATGTTACCGTGTAATGTTTTGACTAATTAGCTCCAATTATTCACTGATTTAGTGATTTGGAGGTTAAAATCAGCGAAAGGTAAGTGTGGCTGAACAGTAAACATTTTTTTAACATGATTAAGGCCTGTATTTCAATGTCCTAACTGCATATTGGCATCTAAAATAACTTTTGAAATAAATGTAGCTTGGGTATGACCTTGACATCTGAGTGTCTTTTTTCTCACAAAATCAACAAATCAATACTTATGCTTGCCAACCTTTTGTCAAAGCTTTCCATTATTAGGATGTAGCTTTTCCGCTTGTGTCCTTCTTGGTGTTTTTCCCTAGAAACCCCAACAGATAGCAGAAAAAGGCACAATAGAACAGTCAGCCGGTGGGGGCGCTTATCTCTGAGCTCCACACTCATTTACTCCAACTGATTCAGCTCTGATCTTTATGATGAATTATATACTGTATATTCATCAGGGACTATGTCATTATATAACTCTCAAAGTAAATGAGAAGTATTCTGTTTCGTCAGTATAATAGGATTACACCATTTATGGATCTCCATGTTTTATCTGTCTGAAGGCCATCATTGTGCTTCTTTAATGGATATGTCACAGAGTAGCAGTGCTATAGAGCTGGTTACTTTTAGGTAACATATACAGCTTGTGACCGAGCTGCAGTTTGGAGTGTAACGAGTCCTAATATGCATTCGCTCCTAAAGCTTTCAGGGAAAGGAAGACATGCTAAGACAGTTTTGATGCAGGACAATTTTATTGCCCACGAATGGTTCACAGGCTTGGACGAGTGACCGCATTTCCTTCGTGGGGTTGTCAGGAAGCTGAAACTATGTCCTTGTGTTTCCAAATCTCTCTGACTATAAACAATGGCAATTGGCAGCGGCACTGGTCACCGTTCCCTCATCAACCTCTACCGAGTTTGTCCTGTAACCTGTGCCAGCTGTCCAGAGGCAGATCAATGAGAGTTAAGACTTGGCCAGCGCTCTCAATGTCTCTTCTAAGCTCGGATCAAAAGGCTTTTATCAGGTCCAAATAAAGCACCCAGGCTGAGGCAAAGGATGGGGATACCAGGTAGCCAGCAGCTCCCTCTGTCAGTGTCACATGGATATTTATGGCCTCCTGCACCTAATTTTCACTGATAAGAACGGCAGGAAATTGAACCAAATCCCTTAGATGTCTGCAGCAAAAGCTTGTTGAATAGTGGGAGTTAAATGACAGCCCTGTTTGCAAGTCTTTAGGCTATTAAAACACTTGTTTGAGTTGCAAAAGCTTTATTTTTGGTTAAGCGTTGTAGAAACCAGTGTCCTGTCTCGTGCTTTGAGTCAGTGCGACTCAAACCATGATCTTTATCTAACCTTAATCAAGTGCTGTGATTTGCTTAATCATAATCATAACCATAAAAACTGTGGCAAGCCTTTTTCATGGAAAGCACAGAGCCTACATTGTGTTTCTGCTATGATTAAATAGCGCATGTGATTACTGACGTTTTCCCTGTCAATTGGTTTGCTGGGACGGCCGCAGGTCATGTGTGACAAAAAGACGAGATGCCTATTGTCGAGACGATCCACTGCAGCCACGAGGCGGGACGCGGGTCTTGTGCAGACTGTGGCGGTGCTTTAACCTGTTAACATATGAGACGAAATGAAAATCGAGATGTTCCGCTGCCGTCACCCGGGCACTGTTTCCCATGGGTAATGATGGCTCTGTTGTATTCAACTATCCCTGAAATCCATGACAGTGAAACAATGGGCCAGCATTCACCAATGCCTGGACCTTGAAACTGAAGCAGCTGGAATTCAGTCATGATTTATTTTGATAACAATAACTGTTGTTGTCCTACTTTGACACATATAAAGGGGTTTTGTGAAAAAGGCCAGAGCTGTTTCTAATTTGAAAGATTCGGCAGCTGGCCAGAGAAACGAAATGCACCCCTTTTAGGTTGAATAATCATACTTTTTCACATTTATGATGCTGGGATTAAATCAGATTCACTGAGTCACTAAGACATCCATGAATATTAGTCATGAAAGCTACTGTGTCTTCAAGAGTTATGGGACATATGAGTTTTTATGACTACTCATAGAAGAGTTTTGAATCTGGCAGGTTTTACAGAGCTCAATACTGAGAGCAATCCAAAGTCACCGTCACACCAATTGAGCTGCTGATTACTTCATTTAAATGATTAAAACGAGGGTGAGTTCCTCGCACCTTCTGGCTCTTGTGTCTCAAGAGGTGGAGAAAAAGAGAGATGTACAGCTTCAAAATCTCCCAGAGGCAAAGAGAAAAATAAATTAGATGTAATAATTTCAGGTGGTATTTACTAGTAACTGCACTGCTTTCTCACAAAGGTTTTTTGGCTTCCTGGAAAACAGACTCGAAACTGTACCCAGGATAATCTGTCTCTCTATCTGCTGAGATTATCAAATACATGAGCATGAGGCTCCAGTGGTAAACAGTGTGTTTTAGAATTAGGGGAATCTTATCAACAAAAAGGATCCTCACAGGTAAATCCTACAGTGTTTTATGGATAAATCAGATGTCAAAATTAATCTGAGTTCTCTATTGGTTTGGAAGGCTGCGTGTGTGTGTGTGTGTGTGTGTGTGTGTGTGTGTGTGTGTGTGTGTGTGTGTGTGTGTGTGTGTGCGCGCATGCGTGTGTGTGTGTGTGTGTGGGGGTGAGGAAGGAAGCGGTGTAAGGAATTTCTGAGGAGTTCTGTGGCCTTTTCATACAGACCGACGTGATTACCACCATCCTCCCTACTGCCTCTCAAAGCAGCTTTCTCTCTCTTCCCCTGTCTCTGTACTCCAGCCTCTCTGTACTGCCAAGCCAGCGCCTGGCAGGCTTCTCTGGCTCGCAGCGCATTAGGATGCAAAGCGCTCCATGTCGAGGGAGAAGGGGAGACTAACAAAAGCGCTTTAATGTTGCAAAAACAAGCCCATCGGTGCATGCCCGTGAAAAGATCTGTACGTCTGCTCTGACTCCCCTAACTCCTTGCAGCTCTCTGCATCACGCCACCAGCCCTCTGCAAAGAAACTCTCAGGAGAGACGCATCCATTTCTTGTCGTTCTCATTCCTTCTTTCCTGTCTCTCTCCTCCTTCCCTCCCTTCCCATGCGGCAGGTCCAAATTGCTTTGCTGGAACAACGATCATCCCAGCCGGAATTGAAGTAAAGGTGGACGACTGCACCATCTGCCGCTGCCACAACGGAGACTGGTGGAAGCCGGCGCAGTGCTTGCGGCGGGAGTGCCTCAACGGCCAGTCGTTGTCATAGAGAGACTCCGCCGAGGATGGTGGAAAAGCTCAGGCAAGGCTCTGCCTTCTTCGCCATTTTGTATGATTGAGAGGGCAGGAGCACAATTCCTAAAAAAAAAAAAACAACCTGAGATGGCATAGAATCGAGGAGATGCTCTCAAACTTCACACAAATACAAATTTAGCCAGTGAGAAGATGGGACTTGTCTCGCGGCTGTTTCCACCCTCCAGTTTTAATCGTCCTATATATTTTCAGAAGTTGACATGCTTGACTTGCTGCTCTCACACAAAAAGTTTCTAAGCTCCTTGAACTCTTTCCTAACCACTCGCAATGTTGAATTGCTCATGTTGATTTCTGTATGTATGTCATCAGCTTGTTGTTCGTGTCTGTCACAATCACGCAGGTGTTGTAAAATTCCAAACAGCAGGAAAAACAAACCGTAAGCACACTTAACAGCGCTTTTTTTTTTTTTTTTTTTTTTTTTTTTTTTTTGGGTGGGGCATACCGGTGAGAGCAATGCAAAGGTGTGCTTGAGTTTTACAACTTCACTCTAAAGAGCTTGTTTACAAGATGCACATTACACATAAATGTTTGTGTCTTCATAAGACTTTTTTTTTTTTTTAATCGCTGTGGCAGCAGCTCACCTCGGACACTTTCATAATCTCACTCATATTTCATAAACTGCTATGAAACCCCAAAACCCTGATTTTACTGATCAACGCACCTTGGTTTTGAGTCATGTCCCCACATAATAGCAGCAGTAGCAGGGTCAGTTGGTACTGTAGAAGCACCACCTGTAGCTGAAGGGCAGGTGAGGTGATAAGAGTTTGAGTGTAAAAACTACATGTATTGTTTCTGGCTAACACAAGCAGGTGAAAAATTCTGCAATATTGCATCGAAAGAACAACATTGGACAACCCTTTCCGGCTCGATTGGTTGTATTGTTTTCTTTCAGAGGTCCATAAGCTCCGAAGTACCCCCCCCCCCCCCAACTATCTGCTTGAACTTGTTATCAAAGCAATTAGCGAGCCAAAAGCAGCCGGCTTTAATTTTCCTTAATCAAGGAGTATTCTGTGATCAATCATCCAGCTGGGTGCCTGGCACTGCTGAAGCCTGCATGCTGGGCACATTCAACAACAGCCAGCAGACAAAAGGAGGGATTCCGCATCTGTCTAAATGCTTTAAAGCAGCATTGATCGACATATTGTCCATACGAGAATACACAAGCACGCAATTCATCCACAATCTCAGGCACAGTATGTTGCTCAGCACCCAGTGAGGCACTTCAACCCATAACGCTTGTTAAGATACAAAGCTGATATACCACTCCTATACATTATGTAATAGATTTCGGTTCCTCCCCTCCTGAATATGTTACAATGGAACAACAAATGTGGTGTGGCTATGGTCGGGGCTACAACACAGAGACAAGCTAATGTATTGCTTTAACATTTTTTCAGACCAGAGTGGTCCTCACGTAGTCTAGTCTGAAAGAAAAAGCACCCAACCAGGGCCCAAAACACGATGTTTTGGAGATGATAAATACTAGCCATTAATTCAAAGGTGAATTTCCCTAAGCTTGTGCCATTCATCACAAGAATTTTTTCCATTTCCAGAAAATCCGTTCCCGTTAACCTTTTAGACCCTATTCCTGGGTGGTGATGGATGGGCTGCTTAATAGAGGCTCCCAGCACTCTGTAATGAGACAGAAATGAACATAGGATAAAGACCAATGACTAAAGAGGTGTATTACCTTAAAAGGCACTAAAACTAATTTTGGAAAAATCTCTCTGCAAAGAGAAAAGTCTGCCGCAAAGCTCCACTATGGTGGACGATGGAGAAATCGCAGAATTGGGTGAAGTTCAGTCTTAGGTGCAACAATGGAGTTTGGATCATTTTCATCATTAAGCTACATTGATTTAGTATCTTTCAAAATGAAAAGACAGACCTCATCTATCTGGCTTGAGGTCTGCCGGCTCATAAAACAAAACTGACAAGAATGGTTTATCAGTCACAGCCTCAGTGCTCCAGACATTTTAGAAGTATTAAGGAAGCTTCATTCATGTTAATTACTTTAAATGCCACACAATTATTTAGCCTGTACATGTATCCAAATAAATTTGGAATTACTTTAGTGAGTAGCAATAAAGAAATACTGAAGTGTGCCAGTTGACATGGCTTGAAGGCATTGCTGCCACCACAGATGCCTTATTGCTACTGTTCCAGATGACATTCACAAAGCATGACCTTTGGCATCATTTAGTATGAACCGCCAAGACTGCTTAAAGTGCTACTTTGTTCCACTTCCCTGTGCGATGGTTTACTGTTGTGTATTAGCCAAAACTACTTACAGTTTTATCCTACAACATTCCAGAGACAGCCGGAAGGGTGAAGAGGAGTACAAGGACAAGTACAGTTTAATCATGACTTAAAATGCTGAATTAAATCCACAGATGGTTCCAAATATACACCGTCATTTGATAGTAGGAAAAAAAAGGAAGGAACAAAAATGGTAGACAGGATCTTTCAAGCTAAAGAAACATCCAGGCAACTCGATCCTCATGGCAATGTGACATTGTAACTCACTGAACTGGTTGTTCTGATACATTATCCTCCAGTGCTTCTGAAGTGCATAACATTTAGTGAAGCCACGGCTGTCCGTTTTCTTGATTTTATAAGCTGCCTCCATCACCCGGGGGTGAAAGAAAGAAACCAGAGGGCGAAGTGGTTGTCAACAGAAAGTTGACAGTCAAGACTAAGATCAGCTGTCCTTCCACATGTAAGAGCTGCCTCGTGATCGGGGCCGCCAGTGGGGGGAAAAAAAAGGTGAGAGATATGAAATCAAAGAGAAAATTGTATATTGACAGTTGGTAGCACGGTTACAGAAAACCATGAAGAATTTTGTTTCACTGCACCAAATCCGATGGAGGCGTACAGCAGGACTGTAATAGTGCATATGTTGCTCTGTAAGTAAGTTGACTCCTTAAAGACAAAGTGGCTACAATAGCTCTCACTGAAAAATAAGCAGGAAGAATTTCAAACCACATGCATTAACATACTGTAGATGGCTATGCTTGTCATTTTTAAGAGCGGGCTGCCATTTAAAACACGAGAGGTGTTAATGCAGCGCACATCCACTCCACTCCACTGTGCGCATCTCAGAGAGTCTCAGCCCGGGAAAGCCAGAGGAAATTACATTTCTCCTTGCAAACACATGAAGCTGCACAGTTTCAAGGACAGATCAGCCGCACAGTCTGTCTTTGTTCATTTTCTGCCAAGAAACTTGAGTCTTTATGTCTGTCTGTGAATGTCTATTCAAATGACCCCATCTGTCCTCCCATCATTCAAACCACAGGCTTCTACATGGGCATTTTGTAAATGTACACCATTCGCTTTTTCCACGAGACACCGACTTACTGTAGCTGGAAACTATGAAAGATTGTTATTTTTCCCTTATGTTATTTTTTTTCAGCAACAAAACTGTTACATAAAGTGTGCCTGAAAACCAACACAGAGGACTATCTGGTAAAGGAAGAGAGAAATACTGTTATTATACAATCAATTGTATTACTTTTTGGGGCACCAAGGGTCTGTTCACAGCGGACTTTAATACCAGAGAATCTAATTTCTATCACAAATCAGAATTTGTTTAAAATCAAGAGCATCTTTGATTGTATATGAATTCATGCTCGCACAGGTTCAACCTAAACTGTACAACAAAGGGTCCAAGTTTCAATTAGTTAAACAACCCTTGGTGCTCCACATGTTGTTCATATGTAAATATCTTCAAACGTATAATGTGTATTCTGAAATCTGAGGTGGAGTAAAAAAAAAAAAAAAAAAAAAAAAAAAAAGACCTGAGAAATAAGAAAATGTGTATTATTCATCAAGACTAAAACTATTTTGTTAAATAGACTTGAAAAGAAGTGTTATTCGGCAAAAGTGAGTGTGGATTTCTTTTGTTGTATTTTAATCTTTGTTGTTTGCTCAGGAGAGCGCTGACATTTCTGGACACCAGATTACTGAGGATGGTATGAAAACACACCATTAACCGCTCGTGAATGTGCAGTTCTTTACTGTGAAAAAGCACAGCATTTCTCGGCAGACGAATCAATGGCATGAGCAAATTCAGTTAAAACCTAGAGGATAGTGCTCAACAAATCTCCTTGATTTGAGCTCGTCTCTCCAGTATGTGATAAAAAAACAAAAAAAAACCAAGAGGAAACAACAATTCGCCGAACCAGGATACAACAAAACACTCGGTAATGCTTCTATAAATTGAGCAGTTTAGAGTAAATACAGGTACAATATTTTTCTGGCTGATGGTCGTGCAAGAGGAAGAATAAGAAGATACTAGCGCTTAATGGTTTTGTAAAGCTCACTGAGTTCAAGGGCATTACTCTCAGGTTCATTCCTCCATTCCATTTCATTACAAGTCAGTCTGGGCTTCTATCTCGTCCGCACTGCTAATTGCCTTCTCCCACCTCCCACCATGGACAAGAAAAGGGAAGCAATTTTATGCAGCACATAGCAATCAATAGCAATTAGGTGCATCCCTGACTAATCCCGTTGAAAATGGCATCTTGGGAGATGGCCAGTAGAAGACCTCTTAAAGCACACATACCTGCAAAAGTTTTGCTTTTTCTTCCCAGCAAGTGCCAACACTGTGACGGAACAAATAATTGCTTTGTTTCCCTATTCTACACATAATATTGAATTCCCATCGATCTGTTTTCAGGGAACCTCTTTCTGCTTTTGTATCAGACAAGACATTTTCCATTAGATAATTATCTCTTCCTTTAAACCCATGCATTTTATTGAATGTAATCCCACTCTAAAACATTCATTAGATATTGCAGCAGACAAATATTGATTTTATACATGTCACACAAAAAAAAAAAGCCAAATGAACTAGAAATGTACTTAAAATGAGTTGACGCTTGACAGATGTTACTTTGTTGCATCGACAGTGATGTGGATGTTGAAACCGGAGTTTTGTTGTGAAGAGGGAGCAAATTACAATCTAATTCAATCTAATTTCAGTCAACCTAATTTCCAACTGCCACCTAAGGTCATGAGTTTCCTTTGCAGGCTGCCTGCTAACCCTTTTAAATAGCATGAGAAGTCTGGAGTCGAGCTGCTGCTCCCTCACATTAAAAGGTCAGTCAGTTAAGGTGGTTTGGGGCGTCTCATTAGGATTAATCCTGGACGCCTCCCTGTGGAGGTTTTCCAGGCAAGTGAAACTCGATGAAGACCCAGAACATGTTGGAGGGATTATGTACAATCTGACCCGGAAACGCTTTTGAGTTTTTCCAGGAAGAGCTGAAGGATATCAATGAGGCGAGAGGAATCTGGGCTCCGTTACGTAGCCTGCAGCTACCGTCACGCTTTCTTGGAAAAATGGCAGAGAATGGAGTTAAAGCTGCAAAGGTGGGGGAAAAAAAAAACCTCCATCTGTGAATAGGTAGCATGTAGTTATTGGACATGTTAACCAGTTTTGATACCTTATCTTATCTCGTCAGTTTCATTTTAAACAATATTACATCTGTCTTTAAATCCAAAAAGCTCTTTTTGATAATTATGTGTTTTGGTTGTGTCTGTGGCTGCCAGCTTTTTTTTTTTTTTTTTTTTTAGCTTGAAACCAATATGTTTTGCGTTTACTTATAAACTCTAAGTAAGTAAAGAACAATTCCACCAAATATTTTTTCTTACAAATTGTATTTAAGTAATTTTTATAGATCAGGGGTTCAACCTCATACAAAAAAAACTTAAGAAACACTTCTCACCTAAAAATACAGATTTATGTAGCAGGACTTTGTTTTCTCTTCCCTCCTGTCCAGTTAATCATTTCGTGATATGTTGTGACGCCTTGGAGCCGTCAACCACCTGTTTATTCTGTATTCTCTATGGAGGACACATTTTCACACGTTCAGACTTCTTGCAGGTTTAAACTACATTATTGTTTAATTATTCTACAGCTAATTTGTGGTACCAGTCAACTTTATTAACACAGATTAAAAGACAAAAAAAACACATCATGAGTCTGCTTTGGAGTAAATCAAATCGGTGCAAAATTATTATTTAATATTGTAAAACAAATGGCTAGGTCAGTGTTTTAGGTTCCGGCACTGGGAGGAGGCAGAAGGCTGTGATGCAGTCGATGAGCCAGTTGGAGGGAGCTGACCACACCTTACCTCGTCTGGCCACTACAGGCTTGTATGGGCCCTGCGGGTCAAAGATGATGTACTGGGTGCAGAGGGCCTGGTCGGAGCCTGGCAGGGCGTGGTAGGCTGCGGCACTCAGGGTTTGTGTCACGTCGCTGTCCGGCTTGGGCTGCCGGCTCAGGAGTTGACCTCCTCCCTCCCGGAGCAGCCTGGTGAACTGGTCTTTGGTGGGCGCCTTAAAGGAGCCCAGGAGGAAGAAGAAACAGCCGTCGAAGAGCGGAGGAAGCTACAAAACAAAACACAAATTCATGAATTAGTGGCACCATTCACTCATCCCTTGATATGTTCATTGGTCCAAACTTATACGTCCTTGTGCATCAAAAGTCTAGCTGAGAGGACCTGTTATCTGTTATCTTCCCTCATTAAAACATGTTACTCCCTCGCTGGCAGGGTAAAACCTCAGTTCCTGTGATCTCTGTGGCGGAATAATTAAGGTGCCATCTTTTGTTTATGATGAAGATAAATGCTGAATAATTTTCTTTGCAACTAAATCGAGGCAAGTGTCTGCTTTGTATTTATTTATTTTCCGCAGAAGACACTTTTATAAGCATCGTTCTCCAGACAAACTCTGAGCCACTTAGCATTGCTGTTTAAAGCAGCAGTGAATTAGGCCACTGGAGACTGTTCTATTCACAGCATCAATGAACTCAACTCTTGTGGGGTGTAAATTACCTCTCTCAAGAGTTTCTAGTAAGAAGGTTCTTTGACTATACTTTGACTGGATTCCCCCTTTGCTTGAGTGTTTGTGTTTGCGTCTCCTTTATTTATCATTATGATTGATATTATTATTGTTTTTCAAGAATCAACATTTATTCTGCGTTAGAGGGAAGAGAACAGAGGAAACCAACGGTGGGGAAATCTCAAACTTAAAAGAACACGTTTATTATCATAGCCGTCTACGCAGGGTCAGCGCTATAACACGCTCTACATCACACTCTGCTTAATGTGCTCAGTGCTGCTCTCCCTCAGGGGCTACAAACAGGTAATCACATTATCATGTAAAACACATACACAATGCGCACAAGAAGTAGTCGCTACGTGCTCATATTTTGTTTTTACTGCACTGAATCACTGCGGATACAATTCCATATTTTACACTAATCTGCCGGACATGACCCCAGTGTCAAACTGAAATCAAATTTGCACAACTGAATCTGAACTGGGGACACTGGGGCACCTCCAGCAAAAAGCCTGCGTTAGGTTTGTATCAGCTCTGAAATCTGAACAATGCGCTGTCTCTGTTCTCTGTAAAATGGCGCAGGCTCTGTCAAGCTCCGTGTCGATGGATAGGTGAGCAGCACTGTTCAAGCCCCACCACAATTTCTTATTGAGACTGAGGTCATCACTCAGGACTTGGCCACTGAAAGGCATTCGTGCCATTTCTGACACCACTTCTGTGTAAATTGGGTTTTGTTTGACGCTGTGGTTTTGTTGTGTTCTTACATCTGTTTGTGTCAATCAAAAGCAGTTGGAAGCACTATCAAAAAATAATTAGGAGGCAGAACAAAGGAGGGTGAATACTTATCTCAGCTTAATTGAGATTGATTTGACTAAGAGATTTCAAATGTAGCATTTTGTTTTTATTGATTAGTGTTAAAAAGACCAATAACCTGTGATTCATAGTTTTAAAACACTAAATATGAACAACAACCATGTACCACTGCCTGGAAACACAAAATGTTCACAAGGACAGAGGGTTCAGACAAACTATACTTATCAATTGTATACGTTTGTTCGTGTACTTCTTGTTTACCAAGCTACATCTGTTGATGCGACTGCGCTGGGGGCCTTCTCCTGCTTCGTGCTCAGCTTCAGGCATCCACCTCCCTGCCTGCAGACATGCCTCCACCCCTGGAATCAAAGAGAGAGAACAAAGAAAATTAAAGCTACAGCTAATTATGTTGACTTGAAAGAGTGTGACAAGGCAATTGCGAACGGAGGATGACAAAGCTCATGTCTGTTTTATCACGAGTTAGAAGATTTCAAGTATTGGCAAAGCTGCAGTTGTTGACAGAGAAAGATGCCCAGAGCATAGTGGAGTTAATGATGCAACCCTCGTTTTAAGTATTAAGCAGAATTCTAGCATCATCTTGTTCTCTCTGTCTCTTGAGGTTTTACAAAGTCAAATTGGAGCTGTGACAGCCAGCATCACGGCATTTTTGGAGCCTAGTGAAGCAGCTTTTGTTCCAAATCCTTTAGAAAGCATCTCAAAAGACAGAAAAGTTTTTTTTTTTTTTTTTAAGTAAAGGCAGATAAGGGAAAAGAAATTGCACATTTTAATGACCCCTCACTGTCACAGATGAAAAATACTGGCACAGATCACAGTGCTTTTGTTCTCAGTAAGTGTTCTTTTACCGAGTATCATGTCGGGGATATATTAAAAAAAATCCAAACTCACAATTTAAAAGTGTCACATTTAAACATATTGAAAGTACATTTGGTTAAAAAATACGACAGTTTGCCATAAAAAAAACTACTAGGATGTCAAATAAACCTGAGCAGAAGGTTTGGCCTAAATAACTATTTTGATTACAAACACACTCCTCAGAACGCATCCGACCATAAAAGACGAGAACTATTCCACCAACACATTTGCAAGGTGTATATATTTCTCCATGAACCTCTCACAACGATTTCAACTTTAGCTGCAGCTTAGTCTTCCACCTGGCAGACATGACAACATTACATTAGACGTGCGTGCGTGCGTGCGTGCGTGCGTGCGTGCGTGTGTGTGTGTGCGTGTTTACACCCTGTCACATGACAGTACCCTGACATGAAACAGTGAACTACACACACAAATACACACAGTAACCAGGTTGTGGGTAATTACATTTCTTCATCCCCTTTAATTACAGCTCTCTTTTACGGGGATCCTGTCAGAGACTTGGACAGAGAAGAGTGAAGATACCGGGGTTAATCGCTCCGGACGATGGCGCTTAGTACTGAGGAGGCATTAGCATATTTGCCAATTATGTTCACAATGAAAGCAGAAAACATCTGAAACCCCTTCCTTCCTGAGTCAGTGAATGACTGAGCGTTAAGATGAACCCGCTTCCTTGATTAAACGTGAGACCAACTGGAACTGTGATCTAGAAGGACAAGACTATTAGGCTAAGACTAGTATTGTCCTCATAATGAGAGGAGTATTGCATCGGCCTTTGGAACTAATGAGAAGTTTTAAGGTCCAATACTGACACGGTACGATAGCTCACTCTTTATTGATAGCCAGTATCCCAAAAACCAACCACTGTCATGTTATATATATATATATATATATATATATATATATATATAAAAAAAGAAAACCAGTATTTATGATGTCATAATAGACAAAAGGATTTTAACTTCAATCCTTTGGTCTTAATTGAAAGCCTTAATTCAGGCTTTTAGCCGGAGTGGAACCCTGTTAGACAGGATGAAACACTGAAGCTGCTTTCCCAAAGAAAATACAATGCAATGAAACACAGCTCTGATAAAGAGCTCGGCCTGGCTGACAGCGATGGCACACAAAGGCAGGTGACAGTGAGAACTCAGCTGCTCATGTGTGCTCACACACAAACACAAGGACAGAAACAGATAGGATGCCACAGTGATTGTCACGAGGGAGACAAGCTGTGTCAAGTGCTCAGCCTGCGTGGAGAAGCGAGAAGGGGAGAAGGGGAGGGGCTGAATGTGGTCCAAACACACAAAATCTTACAGTGACACAACCACACACACATTCTGAGTTGAAATGGCTTACTGGCAGAGACAGTGAAAAGCATGCATGCCCTGTGCTCTAAACACACACAGTGAAGTGATGCCATTGACGAATACACCAGTCAAGGGCACACCAAGGTGCCAGAAAACTCTTTGACAGCGAGTCTCTTTTTTCTTCCCCTGAAGCCGACTTCCTCTGAATTTCTGCTTGTTGACTCGGTTGAAGGATGCCAGGGAGACTGGCTGAGAATAGCAACATTTTTGCTAAGTATTCGTCTTGGCAAAAATCAAACGGGGAAAAAAAACTGTTAGCCATCTTTTCATTGCTAGTGATTCTGAAGCCTTATGGTGCATTGATTCCCGCAATCCATCCCCGAGTCATCCACCCACTCTACTTGGCTGTCAGACATGTAAGCACGTGTGGTTTCGCATGCGCAAGCAGGCACAAACAATTGATCTGTAAATTGCCAGTTGCAAAATGTTCTTTGAATGTTTCCCACTGCATGAAATTTTAAAAAAAAGTGCTGCATTTAGAAGTTTATTTTCCAAAGCAAATCTGATTTCACTTAAGCTTGCAGAAAAGAGGAAGTCGAATGTACATGTCTTCTGAGGAGGAATTAACACCAAAGCCTGAGCAGGACTCAATAAGACAGCAGCAAATAGACACAGTTTCCATATCGCTTTCTGTCGTCAGATGAACAATCAATTAACAAAAATGTGTTAAAGTTCCCATTAAAGTTTGGATGTCACAGTAACAAGCTAAAGATGTGTTGAAACTGTTACATGGGAGAAAGTATTGTGGGCAAAGGTATCTGGTGAAATGCTCTTTGGGATTCAGCAGGGAGCACAAAACCCTTGAAAATACTCCAAACAGCCAGTGCAGCACAATCCATTTGTTCTGCACTGTGGTTTAGAGAGTCCAATATTTACCAACTAGGTTTTTAATACTTGCCCTATACAATGCCAAGAGTCACCAAAGTGCAGCAAACACAAGTTTAAAAATATTGTTTCTAAGGCTATAGGACCCCTGAATGACTCCGTAAACTTGAGTATAAAAATAGATGCCTATCAGTTATGAAATTGATGCAAATGTTTACTTCCTTCTGTCACTGCAGCACAAAACAGCTGTCTACCGCCTGGTTTTAATGCTTATACAATATATTTCCGAGTATAAAGTAATTAAATATCTGACAAATTGAATCTTCAAATGAAACACAGGAGCATATGAGGAACACATGACAGCAGCACAACTCTTTTTCTGTTCCCAGTCTTTATGCTGAGCTAAGCAAGGCAGCTGCTGGCTGAGGTTTTATATTTACCACGCAGGTATGACAGCGTTCTCAATCTTCTCTAAATCTTTGCAAGAAGGAAAATCAGTGTACTTCCCAAAATGTTGAAATATTTCTTTGAAGCAATGTAGGAGTTCAGTCTTAATAAATAGAGCAATACCTGAAATTTGTTCTCTCGTTTTATTATTATCAAATTATTATAAACAATGTTTATTCTTAAAAATACTTAAAACTGCTTCTGCTATCAGAGCTAGGAAATCACAGACGAAGATTTGCAGACATTTATTCACAGTCATGTCACAAAGTCTAAACGTGTTTTCTTCACCGATTTTTCTTTTGTTATTCCAGAGCTGCAGTTTTGGAAGAGAGTGCTAACGTCGTCTGCACTGAATTAATGACTGTCATGAATGAAAGGAACCGAGCGCGATAAATATCCCAGCACAATAAACATAATTGCCATTCATTGTCAAGGTGATCTCTCTTCAAAAGCCCTAAAAATCAGAGCGAATATATTCATGCATTCAACAATACATTTTGGAGGAAATCTGCCTCGAGTTACTGCAGTCAGAAGTTGTTCTAACGGCAAAGTTTAACATGACATCTAAAAATAGCATCAACCAAGAACTGTTCCAGTCGACAGCTCACTCCTTACTTACAGCTGTATCGGACAACCCAGCAGCCAGCGAGGAGACCCAGGAGAGTGGAGTAGGTAGTGGGCATTTGTCCTTGTGGCACCACGACATGGCTCACTGGAAGAAGGAAGCATACGTAAAGAAGTTACCCGAAACACAAATGACTGTTGATCTCCTCCTTCAAGGCTTCAAAGTGCCACATTATAACTTTAAGTCTTTATTTCATAGCTGTGATATTTTAGACATTAAAGAGCCAAGAACAAATAAGCAAATTAGATTTCCCTCCCTGCCCAGGTGACATCATCAACAGTCTTTCTGTGTCTCAAGAGAGAATGTCCTTTTTCAGACTTTTTTCCTAACATGCCTCGAGTGACCAATTATACCGGATGCTGCTTATAGGTGCTACAAGCTACAGAGGACACTGTCTGTATTGACTTTGTTGAAGCGTAAAGGTGCTCCAACTGCCTGCAGGCTCAACCCAGGATGACACTGTAACGCATGTGCGATTAATGTAAAATATGTGATATATATTTATAATAGATTTGTTTTAAATAAAGCATATTTTCTGCTCCTGGACACTTGGATCGTTCAACAAGAGAAACCCACGCTGAAAACGTTGTTTGTTGGATGAGGGGAAACTGCGTTTGATAATTTCCTTCCAAAACTAATGATATGACTTTGACACCCATTTCACACATTGGCCAGCTGTGTGGAGGTGATAAAGCAGTCTGGGTTTGAACTTCTCTCTCTTAAGGGCTCTTTTTGTGTCTTGTTTTGGCCATTACACATTTATTTCCGTCACGTTTTATATGTGAATGCATCACTATGAATGCCTTAAAGGAGAAACTGCCTGATAATGTGCACAATTATGAATAATTATCACTTCCCCCTCTTTCTGTGATAGCTGGCTTTCCACTCTGCCTTCCAGTGTTGCCATTCAGAACAACACCACCATAAACTGTAAACACTGCTACACATCACTATATAAAATGTAGGCCTATACAGTATGTTATGCATTGTAGCAGGCAAAGCTTTTCACATGTGCAGAATGTAATTTTAATGACTAATTTGTTTTGAAATTTTACATTGAGACAACTGTTTCGTAACAGGATAACACAATGTAATTGTACTTTAAGTAGATACACTAATACTAATTTACCAACAAAAACCCAACTCTAGAGGAAGAATGTGAATGGTTTTGATTCGTGGTTTATCCCATAAATGTGGCGCATTTCTCCCATTGGTAATGATTTGCTACTTTCTGTCCCTTTGAGTGGGTGAACAGGTAAGCTCACTGCAAAACTTAAAACACTTTGGCAACACAACAAAGAGCAAAGCTACAGCTTATTATATAAAAGACAGGGACACATAATTATAGGTTAATTAAAATGTAAATGCAAGCTTATTGCCTCTTCATTCAACAAGTCAGCAGAGTTGACAAGTGCAAAATGAACATAATTATATCTCCGGGGCAAAACACTCTTGCATTGTGCATTGACCGAGGATTTGTAGGCTTCAGTTCCAAATGTGAAAAGCACTCTCTGGAAGCACCAACTTTCACCCCTCCGGCCAGAGGAGGGAGAGTTGTGAGAAACACTTCTGTTTTTCATTAGTGTCTATTCATCACTCCGATCGTACCTCCAAACATTTTATGAGAAATTATTTCAATTACTTTTGCTCTCTGGTGTTCCTCTAGTCATTACTATGCAACAGTGTAGGAGCTGCTGTATCACAATGATGTATACAGCTCTAAAAGCACTTGTTAGTTACTGTTGAACCTTCGTGAGTGATGATGCTCGAGCACCTACTGTTGGCTTTTACATTTCAAATGGATCTGCATTAGATAGTAAAGTCTATAAAGCTTGGCTCTCTAGGAAAAGAAAAAAAAAAAAATCCAATCTCGAAGGTGGTGGAAGTTGTGTACAGTATATAACCCTTCAGAACAAACACCAAAGACCCTGGCAAGAGACAACCCCACTGACTACAGAACCCATCAGGCAGCTGAGCATTGAATTTAGCCTTCTAACATATATTTTGATTACCTATCAGAGAGTTTGGCGATGCTTATGTACGAGCAATTGGCTGGTAGGTGCTGTCAAATTGTGCTGTTGCTGAGAGCCAATCAAAAATAACATTGAAAAGAAATCATATGCGGCTCATATCCTAAGGGGCTTTGCCTGGAACATTGTGTTATTCAGACAGCACCTCCTCTTAGGGAACCTTCCGAAAACACTACCTGAGCCAGAGAAGGTGTCAGCCATCCTCCCTCCCAGTAGCAGACCCAGTTTGGCCAGTTGATGCTTTTCTGGCAGTGACATCTTAGTGGCCAAAAACACCGCTGTTTCATCCCTCCTTGCACAGTCGCTCACCTAATACAGGGCATAAGAACACGGCTTAGAAAGGTCTAGCCCTTCAATTCAAGAATCTCAGCACTCTGGGTTTAGTTTTTCAAGGGAAAAAAAAGGTTATTGATATTTTTATGCAGACGTACCACAGAGAGACTGGTTGAGGGGCTATGAGATGTATGAGCATTAGTAAACTGGGTTCCCGCTGTGGCTTCTTGGAAAATGTCCAGCATCTCCAGACTCACAGCGTAATCTGCAGGCCGCTTCCCATACAGATTACTGTGGAGAGGAACATTTCCAGAAATAAAGTGTGTCAGTGTCTCAGTGTGCACACAGTCGTGTATTAATTCATTTGCAGTGATGCAGAACAGCTGGTGAACACAAGGACAGTCAGACACATTTGAACCAGAAAATATGAAAGCATAATATCAAAACAACTGTTTGACCCAAAGAAAACACAAACATAATCTAAAATAAGTGTAAGAACATGCAACAACACCTTGTGTTCTGCAGACCTGCGTCCCCCCTGTAGGTTAATTAGTCTCTGTGGATCTGAGATGAGCCACTTTCTCCCTCAGATAAGGAGTTGTTTTTCAAAAATATAGATACAAATACTAAAATTACTGCTCCCTTCCTGTGTGGGTGAGTTTTGATGCAGATATTTTGCGATAAAAAGCAATCCTAATTTTGACTTGAAACATGTTATGTATAGCAGTAAATAATTACTAAATAATTGCATTATTTAAAGTACTTGAAGAAGGGGAAGACTGATGGATTTCTTAAGTTTCACTGTACTTTTCAGTTTCCGCTACTGACTGACTGACTGACTGTTCCTGTTCAGTACGAATGGAGTGCAACACAGTAATGTGCATGCAGCAGTGAGAAGAAATGACCTTCATAAGTATTCCTTGAAGAACATCAGTATCTGTGTTACTTGCATTTCTGTGCCCACTGGTATGTGCACATTTGGGATTTCACGATGGACTTGACCAAAGATTGCACATTAGATTTTGTTCCAAATTTGGTAAATCGGTACAGAAATGAAGCAATTAACCAGGTGAGATGTTTTGAGTGATATTTTGCATTTCAAAAGGGGCAGAACGCCACTGTTCAAGACCAAGGAAGGCGATGAGAGGAGGAACGCAAGTAGGCGGGTTTTCTTTGACATTTTGTGGTCTCACAGCGGTCGAATTCGCACAAGTTTCTCGCCCGCAACAACACAAAAGTTGTCTACTACTCTCCTCCCTATCGCCAGATTTGGTTCTCTGTGACTGTTTTCTGTTCCCAAAGAATTGGACGTGCGCTCTCTGCTCAAGCTTCAGGTGCATTGTGACATTGAAAATGTGCCAGTGGGAACAAAGGTGCTGAGGTGTTGATCAAGTGATGTAACTTGGAAATGACTCATGAAGGTTATTGTTTCCCCCTACACATTACTATGCTGCGCACTGACAGAGATTTATAAAATGATAGTGACTCAGCTGGCTGTATTTCATTGGGCAGGAGGTCCTAATGTTTTGGCAACCTTTCAGAGGCGCTGTTCACAATACTTCTAAAGAATGGTGGCCTCGAGAACAAACAAAGGGTCTGTCTAAGGATCCTTCCTTTTTATAATTTAATGATTCTGTTATGGTTTGACGAAAATCCTGCATTTTAATACATTGTAATCTGCACTTGAGTATTTTTTTTCTTTCCAATTTGTATCACTTTCTTCTCAACACTCTACACTATTTTTGTGCCGTTTTCTGTCCTGACTGCCTGTCACAAAGCTTCCGCACACTAAGAGAGCATTCATGTTCCTGTGTGCAACGTCTTCTCAAACATGATAATCATTCTGTTTTATAATTTCAGCGCAATCTGTGCACATTGTTTATTTATTTATTTGTATCTTTCTCTTTGCCAAAGCAGGACACTATCATTCAATATTTGGCATTGCAGAGCTCTGAGCAAAACAATCTAGCAATGTCACACTATGCTTGTTCTGTGACACCGTGCACCTGAGTATTGCTTGGAGTTTTCAAGTGTTGGAGCATAATTGTTTGATACGAGGTTTAGCTAAAATCTGTGATCTACTTCATTGAGGCACACACTACTCTGTGCATAAAAAAATATAAAGACAGGGCTGCATTACATTACAGAGAAGTGCTCGTTTTTAAGTACAAAAGCTTTCTCTATTATATATAGGTTTATCTGATGCCAAGACCACCTTCACAGATTCGGTTTAAATTTTAACATCAGTACACAGTTGTGTGTAAAGGAGGCTCAGCATCATCTCAAAAGCACTACTATGCACAGAGGTGATGAAACTGCCACTACAGTACGTCCTGGTTACAATAGGGACATTGAATAGAAACAGCTTTTAAGTATGTATCTTTAAGTTGGAGAAAGCTGCATGAAACGAGACTGAGGTCACCTTGAGGAAAAGTGTGCGAGGAATGAAGAAAGGCTGAAGAGGAGGAGGAGGAGGAGAGGAGACGGAGAGAAGAACGAAGCCCAGCAGGTCGTCTCTAAAAGATTAGGCGTCAGCAAAGATAACACCTGGGGGACAATTAATAGGTCCACTGGTCCATAAAATATTTCATTTGGATTCATACCCCGAACCCCATACACACACAAATACAAATAAACATAAAATGTCCCTGACACTTCTACATGTGCGCACACACAGGCTGGTTTAAGCAGCAGCATGTGAGTGGAATATTTTGGAAAATACAAAATAAATTGTGCAGGAGGTAAAGTCACAAACACTCTCCCACAGGTCACTGCCCAAGCACATAAGTGGGAGGAAGGCGGTGGTGGTGCTCGTGGGTACCCACGATAACTATGACTGCTTTAACGCAGCAAGAAGATTCAAAAGATGAAAAAACAAAAAACAATATGAAGTTTCATGCCGACATCATTTCATACCTTGCCTCATTCTTAGCCCCAGTATATAACTTCATTTAGTCTTTTCTCACCCTAACCTAAGAAAATCACACAAACAACACTGCTAATAATAATAGTTTTTTTACTCTGTCTAACTGTAGCATACCTCCAAAACGTACTGCTGTATGAGATCTTTTGAGTTTATCGACTTTTTTTTTTGTAAATATAATGCAACACATGATCACCCAAAATCCTACGGAACAGGATTGTATAAAATTAAAAATGTAATTCAATGTTCAAACCAAGCTTATAATCACCCAATAGCTGACAGAAATTTTGAAACAAATCAGATCAGCAGTAAGTCTTTAATGTTGGCTCGACTCTGCTCAATTTTGTTACAAGGTACTTTATTTTTCCCCTGCTGGTAGTGTAGTCCCTCGACGCTGTCATTACTATACTCATACTATACAATAGTATACTAATTACCAACGATAGAAACTATAGGAAAGCAACTGATGAGGTAGTGGTTGAGGCCTGAATGTATTTTTTTTTTTTTTTAATCAAAAAGTTAATTGGTTACATTACCTGGTTAGTGTGGGTGTTACAGCTTATATTAATGACGAAGTCTATAAATTACCCAACACCTCCCTTGTCCTCCTAAAAGTACTGTGTTTTGTACTGTAGTGGTGCAGACTCCCTTCTTTAACGCTAAACTGAAATCACATGTTGTGGAGTAGAGGTTGCAACTGTTTGCCTGATGCTCCCAGCAACACTTTCATTCAAACTACCAGCAATATTTCAACCTTTGTGACAAGAGAATGAAACCGCAGCACAGACAGTATACATTATAGAGCAGGAGTAAATTTCAAAGATAGGAAGAAACAAGAAAATGACATCCATTCTCTGGAAATTGTCATACCTACTTTATCTTCAAGGTGCTCTGTGAGATTTTCTTGAAAACAAGCAAAGTTCCTGTTTACACTCAGTCTTACTCACCAAAATAAATGTGTGTGTATCTTTCAGGTCAAACAAAAAGGCTGAATTCAATTCTATCCTCTTATTCTGCATTGTTTACCTTGCCATTTTCTTTTGCCATTTGTTGGTGCAATATTGCATTGCACGGCATATTACAGACACCTGTTGTTGGCTCGCTGGCATGGTGTGAAATCGTTGGCAAGAATTTAATTCCTGACACCTACATGCTCACGTTTGTGCACATGCGTCCTAATTTGGCAGCAGAAGATCAAACAAACTGTCAAGAGTCAGGAGTGACTCATTAAATATTGCAAATGTGGTCGATAACCCCACAGGGTTCCTTTAATGAAGGTAAGCTCTGCTAAAACTAATTAATTCCTAGGTAATGGTCACGACTGTTTGAATAAAAAAAAAGGAAAGTTCATTACAAACACTGTATACATTACTACATACAATACTGTGCTATTCAGCATTTTATGTAATATCTAACTTCGAATATTTGGTGTCTGATTGCTCGTTTGTCGTACGTCTCTGTATGTAATATAATTAGTGTATTGGCGTGTTAGTATGAGGCACACAGGTGATGTTGATTAACATCTGTATAGATTCAGTGCTGTGGGCGGTCATTAGAGCGGAGACCACAGCCAATTCAGATGTATTGAATCCCTTTTTTCCCTACATCTCATGTTCATACTGGACTGACCTAAATAGTGACATCTAAAAGCTTCCTGAATGTTAAACAAAATGGACGTTGCAGGCCTCCTCCTAAGTGTCCAAATATCCTGCACTCTTATATTCATACTTACAGGCCTGATCAGGAGCCCAGCTGTGCATGCTGTGCAGTTGTTTCTGATAATACTTTATCATGTTGTGACATAACGGAATCGTTGACTGTCACTTCTTATAGGAATTCTTTCAGTATTTCTGACAACTGCCGAGACAGACAAAAACTGGAGCTACATAGAAGGTGGACTCTGGCAGCCACTTATTATAGAACTGGGTTGAAGAAAAAAGAAAAAATGCAGCCGAAGCATTCAAACCCAACGTGCACACACTCGCGTATACAGAGGAACAATGAAGATCTGCAAAATCTGTACTTCCAAACCCCGAGCTGTGTGCCAGTCATTCCATTAGGGATTGCATTGGCAGATATCTTTGTTTGCCTCTTGTGTGTGTGTGTGAGAGAGATTGTGCCTGGTCAGAGGAGAAGCTAGGACAAGGATTGCATTCATCTTGCAGCGTCCTGACAGACTGTCCCAATCACCGCCTCTTTTTTTTTTTATGGCGTGCAGACAATTTAACAAGGTAAAGAGGAGAAAATGTAAAAATCTGCAACTACGAGCCATTAAAGCAATGAGACAACTAAATAAAGAAAGTAGACAAAGGATTATGGCGATTAAATGATTGCAAAAAGAGGCACTAACTGACCAACATAGTGACCCTGATCAAGTACTCCACTTATCATAATGATTACCCACAATTCTCTCCTTAATTATCGACATTGTGCTAAGCATCTAGCCTACTTCCATAGGTCAAAAACGCTGATACAGCATCCACTGATTCACCCAAAAACTAATCAGCATCAGTCTTACAACCGTGCTGTGCACCTACGTACTGCACTAACTCACACCCGTTCTTTAATTACAAGGGGCTGAATGCCTGGTACAATGACCGGCAAACGGCACTTCACAATTTATTGAAGAGGTGGAAAATAAGTACTGGTCCTGAGTGGCAGCAGTATCTCTATGATGTAATGCAATGAAATACAACAATAATAATTAGGTTAATAAATTCTGTTTCTTTTGACATTTCAACCTTAATTTTCTGACTCAGTTGAAAGGCATTTGTAATACTTTGTTTGTCAAGATATATTCAGAGAAGTAAAAACATCCAAAAGACCTTACAAAGTACAGCAATTGAATTCAACGTCACTGAGGCATTAATGTGTATATTTGGTGACCTAGAGGTCGAGTGATTATTAAATGCACATTAAATAATGATAGTCGGAAGCAGGAAACAGACGATCAATAGGCTAATATGACCTCCTGCTATAGCCAATATCTTTTAAAATAAATAAATGAATGAACTATTAAAGTTGCCCTTTATTATGAAGGAAAATGGAACTGTAGTTGTTTTGTTAAGATTGCTGTTCAAATAAAACCTTTCAGACAGAGTTTAGGTTCCTAAAGTTAGAAACAAATGTTTATCATCACAGAAGCTTTCTGGGTAATTAGGTCTGTGTTTGAGCCACTGATGCAAAAACACTTTATAATTGAGCAGCGACTACACAAGTTGCATCAAGGACACTACCATAATCAACATATTCAAAGAGTGAATTAACCCTTTATCACCGCAACATCAGTCAGTTTGTGGTATTGTCAAGCATGACGTGCTTTACTTCAGCTGTAACGTTGTTCTCGTATTCACATGATCTCACACACTCCGATACGGTTGGTGGCAGGTATGCACTTTTTAAAGTTAATTCCTAATAACTCAAAAAAACAAGTAACACAACCTCTTTGGCCACTTTTCCATGTCGTGTTTAAGAATATCCCAAAGATTTCATGAATTACATCAATGGAATATGTTTTATCTCTAATGGCAGTGCATTTATCTGTGATTTATAACAGGATCAGACTACTTCTGCTGCATGTCCAGTTAGATTACTAAAAAGACAGTCTTGCGAACCATTAATATTCATGCATATTTGTAGGAGAATCCTAAAATGTGCGCTTTAATTGAATGAATGGTGAGGTAGGTCACTGGATTATTTGGAAGATCACTGAATTGTTAAGTAAAAGAAACAATTGAATGTTTTATTTATTTAAAAAAAAAAAATCCCCATCGGCCTGTCTTGCGTCGTAGACAAGGAAATCGTGCTGTGCCTTACAGTATATTCGAGAGATCATGTTTGTGAGAAATAAAGTGAAAACAGGTCGGATAGAAACTTACAGCACGTTCTGCGAGGCGCCGAGCTGCAGCAACAGTTTTACGATGGCTGAATGTCCATTCCTCACAGCGTCGTGGAGTGGAGAGTCGTTTTCATAGCCGGGCGTGTTCAACAGGGCACCCTTCGAGACCAACACCTCCACGACAGCCAGGTGACCCAGGTTACATGCTTCATGCTGAAATAAAAAGAAGCAGTGCACAGAAATCATCCTGCTTTGCTCAAGATTGTTTTTTTCTGTTATCCTTAAAAAAAAAACACTAAAAAAAAAACATCCTTGTTCAATCTGTGTGGATTAGGAATTTATATCTATTTTCAATCATTATTATTACTTATCTTATTTCCAGTTGATGCTGTTTTTGGCAAAGAAGAACAATTCATTTGATTCCCTGTTTGGTGAGATTTTTAATCCAATATATTTTTCCTCCGATGGATATTTTGATGAGATAGTGGAATAACTCAACATGACTGCTAGTCATATATTTCAGATGAATCGCACTTCATTAGTTTTGCATGATATAATTCAGTAATATAATCTAAAAAGAACAGAAATACTTCCTGGCCTACTTTTCAACTTTCCAAAAGTAACAAGAATAGAAATACAGCTTAATAAAAATGCATTTTCATACTGTATTTCTGAAACTTGAACCACAAATTAATCTGAGAAAGTTGAAGTTCAGTCTGAGAGCTTCATTTGGGAATGCAATTAAGACATACAGCAACAACTGCACAGTGTTTAAATGAAAGGGTGGTGCTTCAAATTAATTGTGCAGCTAAGCATTTTACTGAGAAGCTGATTTCTGTTCCAATTCAGTTTCATTTGGATCAGGAAGTTTACGATAATAAGCCATGAGCTGTGGAATTATTTCCTATCAACAACTGTGTAAAAAAACATTTATTTTTTAACATGAAATAGCAAATATTAAAAGCAATATGAAATGCATTATATCATTTTCATTTGTGGAGAAATTAAAACATGCCTTTTGTGATTTCCAACCCACAAATAAGAGCCTTGTTTGTGTGTTTCATATGATACTGAAATACTTCAATGCTGACCATCTGTAGTAAACAAGCGTTTATTTTCCTAACATATGGGAACCAAAACCCATGGATTTGTAAAGTGCACATATCATTTTTTTATATTTGTTTGTTTGTACAGGTAAAATGTTGCTGAGAGTGCAGGAAAGGAGATGACACAACACATGATTGTATCATGTCAAGTCAGACAGCTCCCAGCCTTCCCAGATTATATACAAGCAGTCACATATGAATATTTCAAGCTTTCAGCTTATTGGTGGCAATTTGAAAGATCAGCTGCAAAATGTCAAAACTCAAATCGAAAACTCAAGATGGAGTGGAGCATCTTGACAGCTAGTGCTGCAATAAAGATAGAGGCAAACACTCTCACACTCATTCTCATCGGGGAAAAAAATACTCAGGCAGCAGTAACGGCTTCCCCACCTTATCATGTGGAGTCAACTGAAGGCTAAATCGCTAAAAAAAAGAAAGCATGGTTCGACATCTTTTCAGGGAGACATCATGCATAAAACAAATGCAGTACTTACAGTAATCAAGTCTCTCTGGATTAGAATGCTCGATTTGTGATGTGATACACTTCTACTTTACTAGCCTATTGGAAGTCAAAGTAGAGTCACATCAGCAGTACATGTCATTTAATTTGAAAGAAAATGGGCTCACTGAATGACTTTAAGATTCTCTTTATGAGAAACAGAACGAGCACGTCTCATTAAAGAATCAAGCGTCAGGATAAGGTAATACCTGTTTACCAGTACATTTTCAAAACTTTTCCACAATATGTGACCCCATTTCTATGACCTTATTTACGTAGTTTAAAATAGGAAAGCCATGCATGCCCAGGCCACGCACCCGTGAGTGGTCGTTATGTTGTGGGAGGGTTTTGGGTCGGGTCAGGATTTAGGTTAGGGACCAGTTGACCAACAGTGACACAACCAATCACAGTAATGCAGATCACTCGACTTTCATCAAGGTGTGTTTCTCTCAACGTTTTTGAAATTTACATTCTGTTAATTCCAAACTATTTCCTGGCCTGGAAAGCAGTTTTGCTAACTTTTCTGTCCCCGAATTTCCTGACTGTGGGAACCCTGGTCATAAAAAAAACACACACAAACTTTCGCTTGCATGCTTTTTGTAGTTCCTCGATCCAGACTGACTCTTAGAGTTGAGCAGCTTCAGAACGTTGGAACAGCCTCCCTCGTCCAGATCCACATAAACTTCTTTAGCAGTATTCAAATCTCAATTCAAAACAAATATATTTTCTCTGGCATTTCCACATTAGGCCCAATTTTGTTTGATTCTAAAAGTGCTCAAGTATGTCCTTGTGTGTTGTTATGGCTTTTCATTTCTTTCGGTACACATTTATGCTTAGTTTGTCTTTAATGACTTAAATGGTCAAAGTCTTTGTTTAATGTTGTGTAGCACTCCTGTTGTATTTAAATATGCTACATGAAAAAGTTGACTTGACTGAAGTATAACCGCCGATATAATTCACACTGTCTGTGCATGTTGGTTGACCAGTATAGACAACAAATGCTGAATGGCGAGATGTGCATTTTGAGTAAATGTTGCAAGAGTTGTCAGAAGGAATATTAGAGGGTACGTAAAAACCTGCGTGTAAAAAGTTTTGCCATCATAGCCTAACAAACCAAGTCACTGTGGGTAAAGACGGCAACAGCTCACGTTATTGACAAGAAACATCTTTCATCACAGAAAAAAAATACCCTGATAGAATAGAAAAAAGAATATACTTGAAAAATTGCTGATTTGTTGATGAAACATTCTGACAGAAGGAGTTTTTTTCCACACACTAAATAAAGCTTTCAAATGCATTACATACCAGAGGTGTCCACCCAGCATTGTCTTTCAGGTTGGGGTCAGCCCCAAGGTCAAGCAGCTCCTTGACAGCCTCTACATCTCCCTGCACAGCAGAGAAAGAAAGAGAACAACAAACCTGAGGTCAGAACTGCAGACCTGTAAATGCAACCCTTCAAACACTGCAGCTGATCCCAGTGAACCAAAGCCCTACGATTTATCAATCAGACTCCACAGTGGGCCATTGATTACCTTGTCTGGGATTCAGAGGGGGATTACGACTATGTTTACAAGGATTACTCTGAGATGGTTTATTCTCAAAAGACTGGAACGTGGCTGTCTGACCATCACAAGACTGATGTTCAACTCCACAGTGCAATTTAAAAGAAACTAAAGAACTATGAAGGGAATGAAAAGGTCAGATTTGCACCTTTGGGGGTGATTGATCATATTCTTTCTATATTTTGGTTATTATTTCATTTTATTGAGTTCTGATTGAGCTGACTTTTTTGTTCATCTTTTAAATACCACATTTGTTTAGAGCGTAGGTGCCCAATTTCTTTGGCTCATTATGTTTAAAATGATGCATTTTGTATTTTAGCTTTCACTGCTGTCAGCCTACTGCATAAACATTTGAATTGCTCGAATGTAACACAGTGAAGTAAACAGGGTGAATTATTCAGAAACCTCTCCACCTTTATTGCTGCTAGATGCAGCGGGCTCTCTCCCTTGTGGTTCCTCTTCATAACTGCGGGGCTTCCTGAGCTGGGCCGTCCAACAGATGAACCAGGGGTGCCGGGGGATTTTCTGCGGTTTGCGGGGGACATGCCGACTGGGACAGAAGGGCTGCCTCCTCCGTCTGCTCTAGAGCTTCCGGGGCTCTTATGACACCTGGGGCTGGTCAAAGACGTAGGGTTAAGGACGACGGGGTACATCTGACCCAGTGACTTTCTCCTTCGGCCCGGAGAAGCGCTTGGTCTTTTTGGTGTGTTTTCCAACGAGCATCTTTTCACCTCCACCCTGGCTCGTTTTGAGGAATTCTCCGGGGGAGATATGATGACCTGTTTTTCGGGGTTGTCATTTCGGCTGGGTTCATCTGTAGACATTTTGTCGTGCTGAACGGCACTGTTTGAAATGCTCTGACCGGGCTGGGTTTGGTAATTCAGTTCAGTGATGCTGCCTCCTGAGAGAGCCTCTCTCGCTGTGCTCCTGGCAGGACTGAGTTCATTAGTACTCCCTGGTGGCACTGCAGGCTGTCGCTCGTCAGAGGTGACAGCAGGGTTTAGAAAATAAACTCTTCTACTGGACCTTCTTGCCCCATCAACACAGGGCTGCCCTTGTTCTGATGAGGCCTCCTCCGTGATCCCCCATTGCTGGTTTAAGGCATCTAGCCTCTTCTTCTTCATTTTCTGCTTGGTCTGTTTACATGTGCTTCTCCTGGCTCCCTGCACCAACACGCCCCTCCTGGTTGCACTTTTCTTAGTGGACTTGTTCTTGTTCTTCTTCCTGTTTTCATTTTTGCATCTTTGAGAGGGAGATGAGCCAGAGTCTTGGGAGGACGAAGTGAAATTAAAAACTGACATGTCCTGGCGTTGAGCAGTATGGGGGCCTAGCTGTGCTGCATCTGTTTCTCCAGAGGAGCTTCTGTCTGGTACAGTGACATCTGAAGGTTTCTCCACTGAGCAGCGCACCTTGCGGCTGCGGGGACTGAACCAGATCTTGAAGTTCTTCTTGTTTTTAAGGACAGGGCTCGCAGGCTCTGTTTGAATCTCCGCTGCAGAGGAGTCTGCAGTGACGTATGAAAAGACAACAACAAAAGGCACATTTAACAACACAAAAAAAAAACATCCTTCCTGAGTGTGCTGTAATTTTTCATTGAGAATTGCTGTCAAAGGGGCTTTAGTAATAACCTTGCACTAGCCACTGAGATAAAAAAAAACAATAACACAACATTTTATTATGCAGAGTCAACTAATAATATTCCCATTTAACAGAAATAGAGAAGTACCCAATACATTTTCTTCACCCTCAGCTATTTTTATGTAAATATAGACGACAGCAATCTGCAGATTTGTTCACATTGTAACTCCAGGGTTTCCAAAGTTATCCTGAAGTTCTTTGTCAAAGCTGAGATCTACTTGCAAACTAATGTGGTTAATTGCATCGCATAATCACTGCCATTACCTGGATGCTGGAGGCACGATAAATACAATGTACCACAGGAACAAGCCACTAATACTGTCATTTAGAGATAAGATTAGTGGAGGAAAATGTTGAAACATTTCAGTCAAAAATCGATAGAACGGGGTGTGGGAAGATGAATGTGGTGAGAAAGATAATGAATGAAACACATGGACTTGAGTAGAAAACCTGTTAATCGTGCTAACAAGCTGCTACATATATAAAGTAGCTGCCATCTACCTGGTTGTTTTATGGGACTGAGCAGAGACTCCAGACCACAGAAGAGCTGTGTGATGTTGCTGAGCTGCCTGTTGATTTGGATGTCCTTCACCCACGCAGGGCTGTTGCACACCACGCAGCCATCTCCTGCCTGTGGGCCAGCACAGGACCTGAGCAATGAGCATATTTTACATTAGGAGTCTACTTCCCAGTTCAGTAGGAGGAAATACAGCAGGGTCACTGATTCACTGTCAAAGTACATTTAGTTATGAAGAGAAGGAATAAATTGAGGCTGTACTTTACACCTTCAGGAACATTAGTTGTCAACACTGTAAACTGTAAATACACCACACCATTGCCATAGTTGTGGAGTATTTTATCTACATAAGAAATAATCCTAATGAATTAAATCACTCGTCATGTTGGCCTGTCACAATTATTACATAATCGCCTGATGACAATTATGTGAGCTGACCGCAATCATTTATCATAATTGTTAAAATAATTCCATTTAGCTGTATAAAAACAGTTGTATGAAACTATCAGATTCCATCACTGTTTTCATGTTGTTTTTCACAATTAAAGGTTTGACTGGCGCTCTTTTAATGACGTCATCTTGTCTTACGCCCTTCTTGTGCTTTGATATATTGGCACACGAGTGTGAATTCGTGCCACCAACTGTTTATCTCCCACATTTCAATGAGCCTCCATTGACATAAACATCATTAATTTGGTTGCACAACCAAACGCCACAGCCAATAAATGGGTCCTCTTTTTCATAATTTCTACGTGAATTATTGAGCTCATACTACCTCAGTGGCATAAAATGAATAGCAATCATTTGTATGACAATTATTCATCATCTAAAATTCCATGACATCGCTATCCTCATGTCTGATAGAGAAAAGCAGGACTGTTCTCAGTGTGGACATTTTTATTTGTCAGTGTAGAAAAAGCATACAGCAGGTTTTAAATACCATTCAGGTGTGCCAATATCCCCTGCCAGGAGGTACAATTTCGCAATCCTGGCAGTGGGACCTCTAAATGGAATGGAGCCATCGTTATCATTATTAGCTACACCTGCGTTTGGCAAATAAAAAGTCCCACCATGATACATTTCTTTTGGTAATGAGCACTTCACAGCAGAATAAACCCAGTTTACATTACCTGCACAGCATATGCTCGCACATTCCCAGACACACAGGTTCCGTCATTAAATTTGAGCTGAAAATAAAGACAAAAGATATATATATATATATATATATATATATATATATTATTTTTTTAAGAGGTCAGTGCAGTATGAATAGGTAAGCATCTGTGTTGTGTATTCAGTCCACTGTTGCGCACCCCCAGGACCAGCAAGAGGAACAACAGCAGCATTAAAAAAAACAAAAAACACGCACACAAAAAAACCTGGCTACACCAATTAGGTGTAGGTTGTTGTTTTTTTTGCACGTTTTCTTCACCTCATTAATAGTCTAAAAGCGGGCATCTAATGTTAAAGATCCCTCTGAGACAAATGGGTGATTTTGGCCTACATACATGGAAAGTAAAATTTGAATGTGAACTTCAGAAGAAGCTGAACATCTTGGGAGATCTTAGCCTTAACATGCATTAACCTCTGCATCGGAACAGCTGCCAGCCCTGTGAAGGACCCTCCGTCCACTTCTTACACACTCGTCATAAGTATGGAGGCACTGGAGGATCCCAGAGTCCTGACGGCTACCAACAGCTTATTCAGGTACATCAACATCCTGCTACATCCAGAAACCACCGAGCTCCGCTGAACCCTCCCTCCCACCACAAACAAAACACTCACACACACCACAATTTGCAGCAGCAGCAGCTTGCTGGGAAGTATTGTTTGGACTCTGTGATTACGACACTTTGTGCTGCTATTTGCGACTTATTCGACCTCTGAATTGGTTTGCACAACAACACACCGTGTTGATGCCGAGGCTGATCCAGCTGCAACCTGTAGTGTTGTGTATACTGCAATTTCCTGTGCTCAAACCACAATGTTGTTTTTTTTTTTTACTATATTACATTTTGTCTTTTATAACGCTGCACATGCGCCTAAAGTCGGCACTTTGCTATCGTCGCACAAGGACTTTATAATGATGATCAAACTGTAGCTCTTAACAGAGTTGCAAGCTACCAAAGCCCATAAGACGATGTCATCATTCCGGTTAGATTCAACTCGGCAGCATTAAACTTTTTGCTTTCGACGTCTGCGTTTTCCTCGTTGCTTCGCTTTTCTGGCAAAAGGCAAACTTTTCCACGTTTCGTTAAAACACAACGACGCAAGCCAACATTAACCTCCATGCGACATGTATACTACTGTAAGTTAATGTTAACTTACCATTTAGAACAAAGCAGGAGCCGCCGGAAGTTTGCAACCGCCTCCTTCGTGTTTTTCCAGTCCTTCGTCTGTACATTGGTGTTATCTTCCATTCTTGGAGTAACTGTTTATTTCTGTCGCGTTTCCAATGTTAAAATTTTGTTTCCAAAGCAAAACAAACCGAACTCGCTTCCTGACTTCTTGCATCCCCCGCCAGAAATGTGCGGAAGTGACGTAGACGGTGATGACGTGGTCCCAGATCTCCGTACGGCAGACCTTTTTTCAATACGTTTACGTTACATTTAATGACATTAATAAACATGTGGGAACTGAACACTGTTCAATGATCATTAGTAACAGTACATACATTTTTCAGTAGCTTTGAAGCCTCATTTGCACCACTACTGTATTTGTATGTGTATTTTATCAAATGGTGGAAAGTAACACAAATTCTCAATTTAAATAGATACAATTTTATGGTTAGGCTACTTGTACTTTAGTATTCATGTGACAGTTTTAGTTACTTTTAAAATGTACTTGACTCAATGAATAGGCTAATATATAAAGCTTTTACAACTGTTAAAGGATTGAAGTATTGGTTTTTGACTTTTTTGCCTTTTACAAAAAGCAGTGTCATTGGGGTCACATTTCAGATGTCTGAGTTTTTAACAGCTCTACAAAAAAGTGTTGTTTTTTTTCCCCCTTTAAACTTCTCACATGGTTTTATTTCACTAAATCTTCAAATGATCCAAAAACTCAGCAAAAAAACTGAAAACAGAGGTCACTACATTGTTTTTCTTCTTTCCTCTTCCAGTAATCCTTTAACAATCCCTCAGATTAATAAACTGCCTCTGTGTATAAAACTGTATATAAAGTAGTTCAAACAAGCTCCACCTGCAGCAGCTTCAACAGTACGTAACATGCTGCTTAAACACTGATGCTTCAGTATTAATGATTTAATGATGTCATATATAGTCATATATCAGTCAGAGGCCAAATCTGTAGGCTACTTTCATCCAGTCCAACTGACGAGTCATAACTGGTTTAATGAGGATAAGATACTGTAGATATTTCAAATAAGTTTGGATGCATTTGTGTGCAGCTTGAATCAAACACTGTGAAACACTGTGCTCATTTTCTGTTAGTTTCAAGGTGACAAACTTCTTTTTTTTTTTGTATTCTTTTTTTTTCAGTTTTAGGTGTGACCTTTGGCTATAATTGGCTCTCTATGTCTGTGACAAGCCAACAATATTCTCATCTGGTGACTAAACTTTGAGAAAATAACACCAGGCATGAAAAGCTCCTATACTAAATCACTAGAAATGTAATAAAACTGAAAACTGCTGGCATGTTAGTGGATTAGGTCGACAATAGCAGCAAAATCCCAGATCTTAAATGTGTCCCAGTGTAGAGCCATATTAAAAGACTTTTGCAATAGGTAAACAAACAGCAGCTGCATTTGAAAAGTAGCTTTATTACAGTTATAAAAATAGGCTTGATAAATTCAAGACCACATAGAGCTGGTCCATAAGCAGGAAAGTCTATTAAATATTCTGTATATTCATTCCAAAAGTTAGATATGCCCTCAGAGGAAGTGTTAATGAGAAGGGGAAAAGTGCATATTGAGTTCTGAGTGTGAATATTTTCTTTTGTCAAATTCCATCTGGTGGGCATAATTACATGTACAGCAGATAAAAAAATGTACTTCCTTACACATTTTATATATTTATGGAGTAATTGCCTGAAGATGATGTACAAACATGGTTTGCCATTACTTAGCTCAAATGAGAAATAGAGAAAAGAGTGTTGGGGATTTGCTATTGTATAATATTCTAGTGGTGAACAGTACCCCAACCCCATAGAATTTTTTTTTAGAACAGACAACCTTCATAAATGTTTAGATGTGATTTAAAGGTGAACATACAAGTGGAGTCATGTGACCTGTAACATATACAAAGAGTGAAAAAAAATAAGACACATTTATCAACTTCATCTATGCATGGATGCAAATTTGTTCTTAATTGTTTGATTTGGTGAGGACATAAATGTAATTTACCCTTCATATGACCACTCAAGAGACTTTCAAGAAATAATCAGTGTTTTTTTAAACATGAATGGTTTAAACAATTTTTTTTGTTTGTTTCACCTCACAGCGGCCAAGAACAAATGGCAGTCAGCTCTATGTTTGTACTGCCTTAATGGAGTCAAGGCCATCCGATTCGTCTTTGCTGTGAATCGGTATGGTTTCCATGCCAATCTTCCCCATGGCAAAATTGATGAAGACCTGTGGAGGTTCAGTAATAAGGTAAGAGCCATGGCAATATAAAAGGCAATTATTTTTTTCTCTGAACTTCATACTTTTAGCTAATCTGCCGGTCAGCTTCCCACCGCAGCCCCCCTCTCTTTCTTCTGCCCATGGTATCTTCCAATCCCAGAGCCCCAGAGGGGGCAAAGTGGTTGAAGAATATCAGCACTGGCTGCATATAAAGCTCATGGATTCTCTCCCTAACTCATATTCCATTTATTTTCCCTCAGGCATACCCTCTGTCAGTTTCCCTCTGCCTCTTTTAAACTTTCTCTACTCTGTCTTTCACTCCCACTCAGCTTTCTTCTGTCCCTGCAGCCCCTCTCGCCCTCTCTCTCCTTCCCTCATCTCCTGTCCCTTTTTTTTTTTCTGTTGCCCGCTACCGTCTTCCTACCCCTACAAAACCTTGCACTGGTTCTCCATCTCTCAGTTTATGTCCTGTCTTTTTTTTTTTTTCTCACCTCATCCAGTGTGGTCTGGCTCACAGAGAAGTGTTTGATCTGCAGAGCATTCTTGTTGGACTCCAGCTGGTGGAAGATGTCAGCCACCCCTCCAGGAGCTACTGGTATGTGGTACTCCACCATGGCGGAGTGCTGCTCCTGTGTGTTGGAAAAGAGCACACAGTTAGGAGGTTAAATATTTGAAAAACATCACAATGCTCTCTGTGCAACCAAAATTATGTTGCTCGATCATACAATATTACGAACAATATTTGCTGGGGGAGGAAATCAAAAATTTGTTGTTAGTCTATATGCAGTATACTGGGTATATACTATTTTTGGCTCAGCAAGTCAGCAATTTTGATAAACAAATTACCAAATGGGTGACGAGTTATTAATGTCAATAAAACGGTTCATTGTTAGGATATTTCAAAGCTGTACCAATCAATATTATCACATTAAAAGTGTCTATAATGGCTCTGTAATGTGAAAGCGGTTAATCACACTGACAAATACACAATTAATTGAATGAATTACCACCCGACTGTGAAAGTATTCTCAGCTCTGTAAACCCGTTTGTTTTACGTGGCCATTTTGATTCATTCTCACCATTCAGATCAATATAATTTCAAGCTGCAACAGGCAGCTGTTCTGAGAAAAAAACAACTCTGATAAACCCATTGTATTTAATCTAAAAGTTATCAGCTGGCTTGTAAATACGGTGGAGCATTCAGCAGCTAAAGAGAGATATTTCCCTCAGGAGTTGGTGAAGACTAAAACAGAGATAAGGGAGGAGTGAGGTGGACAGAAACATGACTCCAAATTAGCGCTTATGTTGCTTCGTGTCTGCTGGATCTGTAAATAAGCGAGTGTTTGTTAACACTTTTGCCTTAAACACTTTATAAGGTAATAATATGTTAAAAAAAATTTTTTAAAAAACAGATTCAATGCTGCCTTTAAGCTATGAACTGCAGCCAGGTTATGTGGGGAAATCTATGGTATAACTAGGATATAACTAGGTCCAACACAAGTTAGTTAGAAGCATTACAACACAGACAGAAATATGCCCAAAAATGCTTTATAATTTAGAAGCATATTTCTGTAAAACATCATTCATTAATGTTTCATAGTCTTTAAATCTTTACCAAATTTGATTCACTCAAACACATGTACAACAACATTCCCAAACTTATTGCAACATTCCACTGCAAAATTAATTAATTATTTTTGCTCTCCTCTACCAAGTCCTGTTCACTTCTTTAGATAGCTGACAAAGCTCACCTTGAGATAAGTGCTGGGGAATCTGCGCTGCATGAAGCCAGTGATTGCCTCGGCGTCACAAGAGGCCTCGGCCAAGTACATCTTCACAGTTAACCCACTGCCAAACCTGCACAAAGGAGATTTTATGTACAAAGCAGTGTTATTACATGTCTGAGGAGTGGGGTGGTGAGTCTGTGTGTGTTTGTGTGGTGAATGGTTCTGTTCTTAAAGTAAAATTGAGCGTTCAGTTGCACAAAAGACCATGGGGGGGTGGGGGGGGCGCTGGAGTCAGAGTGGGGAGAGCGGTAAAGGCTGGATTGGAGGATGAGTAGAGGTCACTAACCTGTTCTTAATGTGCTGCAGGGAGCCCAGGCATTGGAACTGACCTTCCACCATGATGGCAAGACGGCTGCACAGTGCCTCACACTCCTCCATGCTGAAACACGGAAACAAAGAGAGAAAGATAGAATGTCATACGAGGTCCCTTTGAGCTTAGTGTAATTAACAATGCCCGCAGTTATTTAGAAATAAAAAAAACATACATTTATTTGAGTTGTTACACTTTGGAAAAATATCCAAAAACAGCATGTGCTAGAATGCTCAACAACTCTGCACAAAGGACGAATGAATGTCATCTTATTTTTTGCATGTAACTGGAGCCCTTATACCAAGCAATTTTTAATGTAGGAGTTTTGATTTGTATTTTTCCCTGTCAAGAATAATCCTTATGTGATATTTTTCTAACCTGTGAGAGGTGAGGACCACGGCACATTTTCCTTTTACTTCTTCAGAGATGATTTTCCAGAGGTGACGTTTGGTGTGGGGGTCCATGCCAGAGCTTGGCTCATCCTGTGAAGAAAGGAGGAATGAGGTTAGCAGGATGATGAAATCATCATAGAGAGGTCAAGGGAAAACATGGAGTTAGTTGAGATAGGCAGCATGTAGTAAACAGTGTAGTACATGTGGTAGGAGAAGGACAAGCGATGGGGTGAACAAGAGCGAGTAAACACAAGTGCATAAATGCAGAATAGGAGAAGAGGCTGGAGGCACAGTGTTGCAGGCAAAGCAGAAAATTGGAGGTTAAGTGAGGGAATGAAGACAAAGAAAGCAAGAAAGGCAAGAGAGGAAAAGTTCAAGAAAGGATTGGGAAATGAGAAAGACACAGAGTGGAAAAGGATGGAGAGAGGTGAAGACAGAAGGAAGCAAAGAGATAAAGAGAACAGAGGATTTGATAGAGACATAAGGTAGAAACAAAGTTGAAAAACAAGGGAGAAGACTGCCCTTGGGTAGGCTTGAAGAAGCAGTCTAATTAACGCTGAGATCTGTCAAGTAGGGGGATCAATATCTACCCTACTTCAAAGACCATTTCAGAAGGAACTGTGTACAGTTAGTTTAATATTTGTTGTCTGGTGGCCTGTTAGGAAATTAAATGGGAAGCTACAGCGGTGTGAACAGATGTGTCCTCACCAGGAGCAGGATTTGTGGCTTGCCAATGAGAGCCAGCGCAGCAGAGAGCTTCCTGCGGGTGCCGCAACTGTAACTATCAGTAATGATGTTCCTGTGGACGTTCAGCTCCAGCCTCTTCAGGAGGTAGTTCACCACCTATAAAGGAAACAAGCAGGGGATTAAATAGTGGTTGAACACAATAACACAGTATGAGAAGTGACTATAGTTTAGTAGTCACTGATCTCAACTAGACGCTGGCTACTTAGATTAATAATATTTAACTTATTACCACCATGTTTTACCTAAAAAAAACTAATAGGCCACTTTTACATGTGAATTTCAACAAATAAATTATTCATCATTTGATTAACGGCCATCTTTAAATATTTTACATGCAAAAGTACAAAATGTCAATTACAGAAAACAACAACATTTCTTTTGTTTTCTTCTACAGTATATGTGTTTATATGTGAAGGAAGGGCCATGTCTGCTGCAAACCACTGATCAATACAGGAGATGTGTTATAGTCTTTGCAGTCATCTAATGGGAGTCAGTAGGTTTAATGTTTGCTCTCTGTAGCTGTATCAGCATAAAATGGAAAAAAAAATAAGGAAAATGAGACACTTTCATAGACTAGTTTCATGCAGCACATGAGGATGAAGCCAAATCTCATCTGTAGCTTCAGCAGAGCTAAGAAAACACTCGACCTTAACAGTAAGTTGATTTTCTATTCCATTAATCCATCAAGTGGTGCCTCTCTGTGGAGCTCCAATATGCCACTACATATACTTCAGTGACTGTTCTCAGCAGGAAAATGAGGATTTAAAAGGGCAAAAGTCAAAGGGAGGCCCTGCTCCTTATTGGCTCCTTGATAGTCATGTCCTCTCTATAATTGGCTTCTTTTATTCTGTCCAGTGCAGCAACAGAGTAAATAACTGAGGTATCTATCGGCTCCACTCCCATGCATATTTAATTTTGTTTGTGCAACAGTGATGACTTTACTCAATGACTTTATCCGATCTAAAACTCTATGTAGTCGTGGGGTTGCAGAAACTGATGCAGCATGATCCATTTAGACTAGAGCATGTCAGTCTATCCTTTGTGTTGAAGCCCAGTGAAAGCAGGAACCAAAAACCCTTAATGAATCATAACCATTGCAGTCACTTCAAAATCTATGAGCTTGCCTATTAATCACATGAAATAGTGTGCTGTGAATACCGGTTCTTTTTCAAATAGCTTGAGGTGATTTCCTCATCGTCTAGCTTTAGCCGTTTTCCCTTCAGTTGGCAAATTTGGAAACCAGATCAATGAAGCAAGCTTAATGCGATAGATTCCTTAGTTCACCTAGATTCTCTGCTTTTGCTCTGTGAGAGGATTAGAGTTCACTGATCAGAACACCCTCTGCTAAATTACACTCTTTAGGCAAATACACAATATTCAGCATCTAAATTTGAATGATTAGCACCGGCAGCGTGGCATAGGCCTGACAGGTTCAGATCAAAATATTTTGTTTTTTTGTGTTCTCTCATAAAAGCCACTTTCTATCACCTTTGATGTAACAGCTCATTATGCCGACAAAACCATGTCAATGCAAAATGACCCCATTAAGGCTTGTCTCATTATCCACAGCCAGGGGACTGTCAGTGGGAGACAACATAAGAGGGACTCTATATATAACCTCATCTTTGTGAATTAGCCCGACGCCAGTGCTGTAGACATTATACCCATTGTCGCCAGTACCCTGACCAGAGAAGACGAGCTATAACAACAGCAGTGACGGTGATTAGTGCCAGACGGATCCATTTCTGTGCTTTACCGTCTTTGTAAGCATGCGTGTCTGTGTATCTATGAGCAGACTTGGGAGTGTGTGTGTTCTGTTCTGTTGGTAACGGCACCGCCACTGTTAGAGACAATTCATGTTTTTGTGACACAGGCAGATGTCTTTTTTTCGCATACAATTTAAGTTTGCCCTGATGTTTTCTGCAAATTTCCACACTCCTAAGAGCTGCTTATTATCTGCCTCTTTTTGTTGAAGAAGAATATTGAGATGAAAAATCAGAAATCATATCATCTGTTGATTGGTTGCTCTGCAGTATCCTCTTATGTCGGCAGCAGTGAAAAATGGGCACACTCAGTAATCACCACAGAAGCTAGATTGATTAGTTCTCAGAAAGATAAATGGGAAGAATGGGGCTAAAGTGACACATCAAATAAGATCCTCTCATCATCAAAGCATCATTTAAAATATAAATTTGCCTGTGCTGAAGCAAACAGCTTTGGCTTAATTCATAAGTTTGGGCTGTATGAGCTGACAACAAAAGCTTCTTCCATTCTGCCCCACATTGTACAGCTTTCAGTACACATCACTCAACGCTTCACACCCTCTGATTCAATATGCATGGAAGCAACAGCTGCTAGTCTTGCAGAGGGAGTGCACCTTTGAATTTCTATCAGATCCTGTGTCATTTTGTGGATGATGTTGTCACTACTCAAAGCTTTGAAAGGCAGCACGGAGTCCGCAGCTCCTCCTTACCCCATCTATCTCTCTCTTTGAGATGCCACAAATCCGAGCGTAAAAGTACAAATGCTCTTCTCCAGTGAGCAGATTGTCCAGTGCATCCACCTGGGGACAGTAGCCAATGTTAATCCCCTTGTTGCGGCACTCCATGATGTCCACCAGCCGCCTGGGAAAGAAAAAACACACAAAGAAAGAGAGATTTACTCAAATGGCATCCACCACATGCAGTAGGGTAGATTGACATGTAGAGTGTTTTGCTGGACCTGCTGTCTGTTTGTCGTGTGCTGTGCTGGAAATACCAATCATGTCGATTAACAGCAGAGCAGGAATTCAGTCCCTGCATGAAGTACAATTCATCCGCACTTGTTCACAACCTCCTAAACTGGCTTTTTTGTTTTAATTATACAACATGAACAACTGCAGATTAATTATACTTCATGCATGCACCAAATGTTCTTCAGTCTCATGAGCACAGTGCTGCTTTATACTTCAATAGAAGAGCCTAAGATACAGATTTAAGATACAGTTGCTATTTGCTAAATCCCAAACCATTTATGTTAAAATTTTGGCTGATGTCAAGCAATAACCTCCCTCATTTGTTGATATTTGTGTTATGCTAATTTAATCTTGCTCGGATGCATTCATGATTAGATCGTGCAGCTTGGGCACAAATAAAATGAAGGCTTTTATCTGTGGTAGGTTTGCTTCTATATCGTCCTCCATAGTGATTCATAGTGATCAATTAAGGGTCAATATTTTTTTCAGACTGTCACATACTTAGTCTGAATGCCACATGTTCAGTGTGCAGCTAAGATTCATTTGTGCGGAAAACAAGCAAGGTAAACTCTATTTCAGCCATACGAGGGGTAGTAAAAGCATATACCAAAATCCTTATAAAGAATAATTCGATGCAAGTAATTATAGTGCGGGTATCAGAAAGTAATATAGAAAAATACAAACACACACTGAATAAATAAATGATTGTACAGCTCACCCATCCCTGTCCCTGATCTGTGCCGTGCCATCAGTGGGGCTAACGTCTCCGGTAAGCATCTTGAAGGTGGTAGTTTTTCCTGCTCCGTTCACTCCCAGCAGACCAAAGCACTGGAAACAAACACTCATTTCTTAGTAGCTCAAAGCATTTGACCACTACACAGCACAATGCTCTTTTTTAAAGATTAGAGAGATGTTGGTGTTGATTTTCAGAGCTATACACTGACTACACAAAGAAACACTAATTAAGAAGTGAGTGTTGCTCCTACAGCCAGCCATTATAAGTAACACTGTACATCAACTTCGGCCTTAAACTTTATATTTTTATTCCTGGCATAACAGGTATGTTGTTCAGTTTCAAACACTAGTCTGAAATCGGTTAAAATAGAATGTACAGTCGGTCTTTAGAGAAGAGTCAAATTAAACATTACATTTGTCACTTTAGACTGACTGAAGATGAATGTGAAAGTGCTGGGTTGTCTTTTTAGTCTCTATGGAAATAGTCCTTGTTACAGAAGCCAACAGTGCTTTATAAATCCACAAATGTGTTTACGGCTACTGTATATAAATCAGTGAGTTGTTTGTCATTAAAATAAGTTCAATCGGCACCAGTCTACCACTCCTCAGCAATAACATAATGCAGATGATATGATTGTTTGAATAATTAAAGAGTTATGTCATTATTTACACAATGTCCATTTTGTTACCTTACTGCCTTACATTAATTTCATTGTATCAGTGATCTGTATTCCCAAGACTGATGCTTACCTCTCCTCTGGGGATGCCCACAGACAGCTTCTTGACAGCATGGACTTTCTTCTTGAGGTGTTGATAGACCTTAGTGAGCTGGTTGACCTGCAGTATGTCTGAGTTGGCTGCTCCACTGGACACTCGCACGTGCTCAGCCACCACATCCTCATCCCTGTCCTCACAAGACACTTGTGGCACCGTCTTTCTTCCCAAAATCATATGCCTATAAAGAGGAAAGTAATATTCATAATAATTGCAAATTGTTGAAGTTACTGTAAGTAACTGGCTTTTATTTTTTGAAGAAAGAAGGTGGATATTCATCTTAGCTCATGTAGAATGAAACAAATAATTGAAATTGTACTTGTAATTGTCTTATTTAATTACTTAAAGTGGATCTGTTGTATATTTAACCACTGTGCATATAATATGCTTTTAATATATCTCACTTTTATATTCTGAGCTACAAAAAGACAGCAAATCTTTTTACTTTTAGCAGAAGGCACAACCTTCGGATGTGCAGGTCCAATCCAGAAGAAAAACAACTAAAAATGGTCTCTGTTCAACAGTCTGAATATATTCTCAAATGAATCACAAGGCTGGCTGTGAACAGATGATCATTCATAGCATGAAAATACCAACTCTAGCTTCTGTTTTCCACACCTGACTTTGCGTATGAGAGACTTGTTGAGCAGAAGGCGCAAGGTGAAGAAGAACAGGCCTTGGATGAAGGAAGAGATCATCATCCAGCCCAGGGCATCTGTGGAGAAAGGGTTCTGATAGGTGTCGATGCCGTAGCCGCTGAGAATCTGGACCTCAATGTTCATTCTGGCCAGCTGCATCAGCCCGTTCCCGAAGTTGAACTGGGGGAAGATGAGGAAGGCCTGGCTCAGCTTCTTGAAGATGTCCTGGATGACCTGTAGGAGGGAGGACAAGATATTAAGGAGAGGAGGGCAGAGGGAGGGAAAGAAGTGAGGATATAAAACAGACTCTAAGGTGGCCTCATAGCTAATCTTGAATTGTCCACCTTCCTTTTAATGGCTATGTGAGGCATATTTGCACTTCTCACCTCAGCCAGAGGGACTGACTGGGCTTCATTCAACTCTTAATGAGGACTTAAGTGTGCATTTAACTTCCTCACATTTAACACATTGAGAACAAAGGGCATCTTGACTCTGGCAGTTTATTCTGACCTCGGGATTATGCATTGCAATTTGACCCAAAAAGTAGAGGACGGATGTGGAAATGACGGTATTGATGCTGATGAAGAGGTTGATGCACACGTAGGTGATGAAGGCCATCTCGGCATCCTTGAAGACACCCGATAACAGATACATCCAGGGGAAGGTAGCAAACCTGAGGAGATGACAGAGACGGGATACTGTAAACGCAGCATCAACTAAGAATAACTCTACACCTTAAAATAGATCTCCTGTGATCTGGTTGGGTTGGTTTCAAATACAGAAAGCTTTCAAAAGGCAAAAGCATAAAGTGGATATGGAAATTTGATACAGTTTTCTTTGACAAATGCACCTTTCTGAAATGAAACAACCTTGCCTTTTTTAACTGAAGTGGCTGAGGTCTTGAACAGACTAAACAGAGTAGCTGTGAGCCTGATGAAAAGAGGCACCAAAGAGAACTGCAAAGGGAAGGTGGAAAATACCACACCATGAGGAATGTAAACATTCAGTCATGACGTCAAAACAGAGGAAGATAAATTACTTCTCTCTTTATTCCCCAGGTGGCTGAACATCCCCCCCCCCCCCCGTTTTTTTGGTTCTAGCTTTTCTTTCACATAATCTGCTTGTTCATTTGATTGGGTGTGTCTGGGTCAGCGAGACAGAGAGGGAAGAGAAGGACGGAGAAGATGATGAAAAAGAAAGAAAGCAGGGTGGGAAATAAAAGAGACAGACACAAACAGATAGAGCCAGACAAAGACAAAGCATCTGCGTGCCATGCCCAAAAAAAAGGTGCTTGGTGGGCAGACTGTGGGTGCCAAGCCATGACAAGGAACAGAAGCGAGAAGGCTGCCGACCAGACCAGGTGGGCGCAGCCTGACAGATGGAGCACTGCGATTACTCATTGCTTGGGAGCGAGACATCTGCCTGATAAATGAGGAGCAGAGTGCTGACTTGGCCTTCGAAGATCGAGGGCTCAGGACGAAGCCTGCAGACACGGGAGCTCTAAACCTCAGCTACAGCTGGGGAGTGATGTAAATAATCCAGATGAGGGAAACATGACACATCATTGGTTTGATACCTTCCCGAAATCTAAATCTCACTGTCAGATGGATTTTAAAACCTTGGTATTTCAAGAAGCCCCTATCTCACACTAAGTCATATTGTTATTGCCATAAGCCCTGTTGCTTCCTGATCCCCTTCTCTCCCTCTCTCCAGCGTCTTTGGCTTGAATGGGATGAACATATTGGCAGTGATTTTTCTATCAGCCTTTCAGTCCGACCACCATCTGTCTTTGCAAGAAATTCAGAAATATTTAGTTGTGTTTGCATTTGAACAACAGCAGCCTCCGTATGCTTGATGCAGTAAATCCAACACACAAAGTAACACACAGTAGGGGCTGGAAATCAAAGTGCATATGTGGAGACAGGCTTTTGAAAATGTAGAAACTTTTGACTGATCTTTGCATCTTTGACTTTGCATCCTGTCCTCTGAAAGGAACATATTTCGATTCAAACAGTGTACTGTTTGGCAATAAAAAAAACTCCTTGGATGCTTTGGCTACAAACTGAGGAACATGGTAAAGCTGCAAGCATGAAGAACTATTCAATAACTTTGCTTCAATCTGAGCAGTTCACATGCTTCAGGATGCTTGACATAAATCATGCTTTTGCTCTCAGTAGTGACTTCACCA
Organism: Embiotoca jacksoni; assembly: GCF_022577435.1. Classification (NCBI taxonomy): domain Eukaryota; kingdom Metazoa; phylum Chordata; class Actinopteri; family Embiotocidae; genus Embiotoca; species Embiotoca jacksoni. The sequence continues at coordinate 12,696,518 of NW_027185340.1, forward strand.
ACACAGCCACACATACTAAAGCCACAACATCCCCACACTTTTTGACAGATTTAGTAGGATGCCTTAAAACAGAATCTTTTTACACTCCACATGTCCATCATTCAGGTTGATCTTTGCTTGCTAGGGGATTGAATCTATCTTGGTGTGAAGTTGCTTCTGATTGGATTTTGGAAGACAAAACAAAACAAAACTGTAAAATTACAACTCAAAGTGTCTCTTGTAAACATCTTATTCTAGTGTACAGACTAACCTCCTAGTTTAAGATTGACCTGTTAAACCTGCTATAGTTGTGAAATCCTTTTCAGATTTACCTCTAAATAAAGTAACTCTGGAAAAACTGCTTGTTTTCAACCTGTATGTTTGTCTCACTGTGTTTGCACACATACATTCTAAGTGATATTGCCACATTGTGAAATCTTAGCAATCAGTGAGGACAATGTTCCCATAATAGAACGAGAGCCAGAGCTATTTAATTTTCACGATGGAACAAAAAGGTGGTATAGCTAATGTGGTGGCTTTGTCTCTGTATGATTCTTTCAAAATTTTCTGAAAATAAATTTAGGTCAATATCATAAAGAACAAAGGCTAAAAGAACAACAATGGAATACCAATCCACAGTGATTTCTCATAAGACTTAGTAAATTAATCTAGTCCCCATTTACTGACCCAAAGAGCACCAGTAGGAGTGCGATGGCAGCCAGGTTTTGCCGCTCTGTAAATGCTGGAATCTGGAAGGCTGCGATGACACCGACGGTCAGAGTCACAGGGATCATGTAGACAACCTGTGGAAAGAGGTTGGACATTATTCAACAGCAAATATATTGTAAGAAAAAAATGGTTGTTTATGATCAATTATTTTATGTTATCAAATAATAAAATAATAAGCAATGCTTTTGCTTTTGTTGAAAATATTTTAACACATGGTTTCACAAAATTTAACCAGCTTATTGAAATGTGAATTTGGGGCTGCTGTTGGGTTTGCGAAGATGTTACCATGTCATAAAAGAAGTTCACAGCCCAGTACAATGGCTCGCTGATGCCTGCGATGTGCTGGAGCCTCTTGGACCCACTATGGTGCTCACTAACTTCATAGATGGCAAAACTGGCCATCGTAATTGAATAACCCGTCAGCACACACATAGCCACAAGGATCTGGAGCATTCCTTGGACGCTGTAAAGAAAACAGATGACATGATTTTGAATCAGTGGTGGAAGAAATATTCACGTCCTTGGTAGCTGAGTAAAAGTACAAATAAAGCAAGGTAAAAATACTCCATTACAAGTAAAAGTCCTACATGAAAAATCATACTGCAGCAGAAGTACAGAAGTTTTAGCAGCAAAATAAAGTTGCAGTATTAATGTAAAAGTCCTGTTTTGGTTCCTCTGACTGACATATTATTGTATCTGACATCATTAGATTATTAATCGAGAAGCATCAGTGTGTAAGCAGCATGTTACTGTTGTAGCTGCAGCAGGTGGATTTAATGTTTTAATTCCAGGGACAGCAGATAAATCTGAGGGGTTGTCAGATGATTACCGGGAGAGGAAAGAAGAAAAAACTAACTTCTGATCCACAAATCTGTTTTCAGTTTTTCAACTTTTTCTCTAATCTTTGGTTTTTCATGAGATACTGGATCATTTGAACATTTCTTAAAATAAATCCACATGGGAAGGATACAGGGAAAACTCTTTTCAGTGGGTCTGTAAACAACACAGAGATATCTGAAATGCACACTGATTTTCGAGAAAGCTAAAAAAGGTTGGAAATCACTGGTTCAATCTTTAACAATGTGTTGTATTTAAAAACTTGTTATATCATCCATTTTGTCAAATTTTCATCTTAAAATAGATGGGTGGGTGGATGGATGGATGGATAGATAGACACAGAGAGTATGTCAAACTGTCATATAACTGTAGAGAAAAGTATTAGAGTGGAAGTATAAAGTAGTGAAACATTTACATTTGAAAGTAAAGTACAAATACCTTAAAATTGCACTTAAGTACAGTACTAAGAGCAAATTATTTAGTTACTTTCCACCACTGTTGTGAATTATCATTTACCTGCGTCGACTCTATTAACGGGCAGTACTGTATATTGTGCTGTGCTTATATATCTCTAATCATTTTCTGAGGTAAGACTGCAGTGCTACAGTAGAGACAACAAAGTACGCAAATGAGTCAATACACTCTGGTATGCTGGATCACTTTGAATGAGGCAACCTGGTGTAAGTCTTCCCTGAAAACAAACGGCCTGTTCTAAAGTCCTTCAACAACTTATCCCATCATTCCCTGCTGGGACCTGACTCATTTGAACTTGAAGTGGTTCACAATAAATGGAATCCAATTAATAACAAACAGCTATGTAAAAAAAAATGAAGAGAGATGTTTGTGCCTTTGACGAGATGATAACCGCAAAAGAAACAGATGGATTCATGAAGAAGACAACTTCCCCGTTATTGCTGTATCGTCAGTAAGTCAGTGCTGCTGTGAGTCTGCAGAGCCTATTGTCTCCAGAAATCCAATTGAAGCTTTGATCCCTTCAGTTCCTTTTCAACACGGTGTCCTCATTCCAACTTTCTCGATGCCAGACCCGTTCCTGTTCTTCTCCCATGCTCTCTCACCTACCCTGCATGCAACTGAACCGCTGTGACCACTCCCCTCTGGCCGGGGCACAACAACACCGACCAAACAGAATCAGCTGCATGAGGCTGAAAAGAGGATGAGGATGAAGCTGGCAGAGTGACCGAGTGGAAAGGAGGGAGAATAGCAGAGAGGGACATGTGGTGGGCGTTTTAGGGCAGCACTAACTACAGAGGATAGCCAGGAGCTGCAGCTACTGAACACGCTTATTATCAGTCCAGCCAAGATAGCCTTCGAATTCCTCCCATGGGTAAAGCTACCGCATTGAGAGAATCAAGACATTTGGAGTAATAAGTCTGCTGTATCTTTAACACGGCTCAGGCCAAATCAATAAATCAAGTGCGGAAGCCAAGTATCTCCCTGGAAGGAGGGGGAAATGTGCACTTAAAGCCGCTGCAGCACCTCGGCAGGTTACGGACATGTTACACAGACATAAATATGGAGTATGTGGAGAAGCCAGTAGCACGTTCCTCTGGATCTTTGCATTTATACATGCGCACAGCCGTTTCCCTGTCGAGAATGTGGAGTATTTTTTAATAAACTCATTTTGGGAAGTAGGGTAGAATCAGTCCACCTCAGTGCCACCTTCAGGATAAACACTCATTATACTGGGACTCTGATCAATAGTGTAAGCTCAGGGAAATCCATTTAGAAAATCAAATATGGGTAAATACTGCTGTCATGTACCTCCCTGCCCTGAATCCATCCTGGCTTTGATGTTCAGAATTGAAAAGTAGGAAGCCTTCATAATTTATCTTCGGTCAGCCAAACAATAGCCATTATTATTCATAATGATGTGACTAACTATGCAATATTTCACCAATTAACATGCTAATACGGATCTTCTTTTGTTTTGGGTAAGTGCAGCCATTTGTGTTGTTGTATACTGACAGTGAAATCAGCAGAAGAATCTTAAGTGTGGTCCTTACATTGTATCTTCATCATCCGCCCGTCCAAAATAGGGGTGACTGGAAACTGAAATGGCTGTAATAGAAAGAAACAGAGTATTTTGTTAGCAATAGAAAAACAACAGCATGCAAGCTATTTTTCAGCACAGGAACCAAATGAGCAATGATATTCTCTTAGCCCGGGACACAGTCAATTGAAAAATATAGTGCAAGATGATTTCATTTGCCAGTTCACACACAGAAAATTGAATTTTCTTTATCATTTTTTTCAGGGTCTTCTAGATGCTCATAGATATGAACTGCTGCCCTGCATGCTTCTGTTTACACTGGCTGAGACAGGAAGGTTCACATAAAGCCCAGCAGCCCTGGAGCAGGTGCACTGCTCAGGGGACCTTTGGTAGAAGTGATGGGTGGCACTAACTAATACATCGGTAATTTATGACACAACATAACTACTGCTCTGATATTAAATGTTCCCATATCTGGTTTGTACATTTCACAATAGGACACAACTACAGCGGCAAAAAACAACTTGATTTCTTTGACAATCTGTTGATTAATCAATAAACATTTAAATTTGTATTCAAATGGCTCATTTTGTCTAACAACAGCCCACAGATATTAATTATGTGTCATAGAAATGACTGCCAAACTGTGGTACGCATACCACCAGTGGTCCGTAAGGTTCCACCTGGTGGTCCTCAAGAGTTTTACTGAAAGGCTGAACAATAGCCCTCCAACTGACTCAAGTCCAAAAACGTATCATTTTATTTTATTTTATTACAAACAAAAGTAATTACATATGTATGTCATATTACAACGATGTTTCAAAAGATTAGTTCCTACTTATTTAAATATTTAAAAATTTATAAAAAAATATGATTTGTCTGTGCTTAGCTACGTAGGGTGCCGTGAGGTACAACAGTCTACTGCTAGCTTTACACTGTCAGAAAATGTTGGTGTCTGCAGTGGGAGGTGGGACTTGGAAAACCTTTTCTATACATGGCAGTACATAGTCCGAAAAGTTTGTGAACCTCTGACTGAGAGGGTTACAAACAGACCAAATATTCACATTTTAGAGGCTGGAACTTGTGAAATTCTGCCATTTTATCTCAAAAATTTAATGGATTGATTATTAAAGTCTTTACTGTTCTTTTCTTCTGTTGACTAACTTGTAAAATAATTGACTAAATTCGAAAAATGGATCAGGAAGTATAACATGTTTAGCACATTGTAGTTGTCACTGACTCAAGCTGGGAAAGTATTTTCTTTTCATTTTAAAAGCATTAAATAGGTTATTTTTTTCAGGTCACGTCTTCTGAAGGTGGATTATCAAACACTTGAATAACAGTATGTTTCCTCAGGGAAATGAGTCAGAAATATTTTTTAGTCAAAACATTGTTGTTGGTGGAAATGATCAGCATCTATAGTGTAGACGGTGGTGATCGGTGTTCAGGATTCTGATGTCATGTCTGCAGCAGTGAGCGGTTATGGCCAGAAATCCTGCGGGAGTGCGATGAAAACTGTTTGATGCAGACATTGAAAGGGTCCCCACCCAGGATTGATAATGTAGTACACAATGCGAGGGTTGTGGCATCATTTCTGACAGCTAAACCAGTCACCTTGAAAAGTAATCTCCCTGGATCTCCACCCCTGACAACCTCCACCACTACTGTGAGTTTGCAGGTAACATTTAAACAGCTACAATTTATCCATGAGCACTTTTATCATCTACTATGGAATAAATGTGTGTGTGTGTGTGTGTGTGTGTGTGTGTGTGTGTGTGTGTGTGTGTGTGTGTGTGTGTGTGTGTGCTCCTCTGTGCATGCACTGTATGTTTTTATGAGCGAGTCTTAATGTGCATTTGTTTGTGTGTGTATGTTTGTGTACTCCTACCCGCAGGCAGATGGTCAGGGTGATACTCAGAGCTGAAATAGTACTGAAAACGTGGGCCAGCCTCGTTTCTCTTTAGCAAAGCTCCCCTGTGAGTGGCACTCATCAGTATTCACCATGCATTGTGATGTGAGTGGAAGGACACACAGCACCCCCTGGCTTCAATCCAGTGAAATGAACCATGAGTAAACACACTGTTTACAGCTCTCTTTATATTTAGTAGTCTAAACAAAATGCACTGTGGGCTCAGACAGGAGCAGCTTCCTAATACGGATGTTCAACTCATTTTATCACCTGCATGTCGTCATCAGTCTTTATCTTGTCCTATCTTTTATTAACCAGGGAGTGTTGTGTGCATCAAAGAATAAAAGTCAGTCCCACCAAAATAATATGCACATACCTTTTCTAAAATCACTAAAAGATTACAAATAAGAGTAAGCTTATAACTGATATTTATTGCTATTGCCTTTGAATATATAGAATTCCTGATGAATAAAAGTAAAATCTCTGATTGTGTCCTTCACTTACCTGAAACTATACTTTTACTTTGTAATGCTTTTTTTCTCCTGCACCGACTCGAGCTTACCATATTTACGTGGATCCTTGTCTGCTGGGAGATTGGAGCGTAGGATCAGGTTGTTGAGGCTGTTTAAGTATGCTGGCATTGTGTGGTGGCCCTCAGGGTTGAACCAGACCTACACCCGAGCAGGAATACAGACATGCATTAAGTCCATCACTCACACTGCTGGAGGTCAGAAAATGTTAAGTCTACTGCTGTACATCTCTACAAAACACTTTAAAGATAAAAAGTGTGCAGATGTTGACATCTGAAAATGTTTACACACTCAGACAGAGGCACCACTGCTGCAGTAAAGTATATTTATGATGACACTGATGCTGTAAGAATCCAGCTCCATCTGTGAGCATTGATCTTGTAGCCAAACAAGTTTAATTAGGATGTCGTGTTTTAACTTTACACAGCTCATCAGTGCAGAAATTAAAGTGATAATGAGACAGGCATCCACAGGAAGCATCAGAGAAATTTACCTTGGACAGCGTTCGGTTTTTGGGCACCGCTGTAAGGTCCATTTGTAAGTCAGGTGGGAGTGGCATGCCAAAAGCAAAGCCACCATACCTGAAAAAAACACATTTGACATATTGATCAAAACAAAGAGCTCCGATTGCTGCAGAGAGACAAGATGTGCCGCACTGTCTTCCTCACTAGCGTTTTTTCTTTTATCCAACATTCAGATAAGAAACATTTCAGGGTAAAGGCATTGAAACGGTATGAGTGCCATACTTCTACAGCCACTAACTGAGTACGAGAGGGAAATTTCTATCAAGCTAAACAGCCAGGAAAACTAAAGTTTCAGTCAGTAACTAGCTGATTTTTTAAAAATTCATTCGATTTCTCCACATTCCTCTTCAGCAAAACGCGGGACCTTTCTGGAAATCGAGACATTTGAGTTATAACTATTTTAAGCTTCCCAGTTGACTGACATATTCTATTTAAGAGACAGACTGAGAGGAAAAAAAGGCTTCGAATGAATACTTCGAAATTGCTACACTTCTTCCAAATTACTAAGGCGAGAAAAAAAAATAGGTCCATACATTATTTGCAAACTCCCTCAAAGGAGGCTAACTCAGCAAAATGATGGAATATTATGAAATATCATCTTAAAATCAAAAGTAGTGTGTAATACAACATCTTCCTCTCCATGCAGTTAGAGTGTGCTTTTACTGTAGCACACAAAACACGGCAAAACTATAAGAGAGGAAGGGCTAAATTGTGGCTTCATTAAGCAAATGTAAACACAGGCTGCATTCACCTGTTTCTGATGAAGTCATTGGCTGTGGACACCAGGTAGTTCTCCACATTGATGCCACTCAGATTATAAACATCCTGAGATGAGGGGATCTTCTTATGCGGTGGCTGGAAGTTGTCCCTGTCGCAAATCTGCGGCGCACAGAAGACACAAATGCATTACACTTACCCTTTTTCAAACATTCATGAGAGTGAGCACAGGGAGACCCGCTCATGTGTCAAAACACACACAAGTGAGAACACAAAAACTCACTCACACACACTGTTCTTGGTGACCCACTCTCACCTGTTTCTGACTGGTGCATTTACAGACACTAAATGCTTTGGAGCTGTTCCCTCTGGAACTCCAGTTGGTTGTGCTCCTGCTGCAGACCCTTAAAAAGGAACAAAAAAAAAACACATTCACAAACTGAAATGTTGGCTCAGTGAGATGTTGGGAGTCTGCAGTGTGTGATAATGCCACAAGCCGATGCCTAGACACACTGCAGAGCAGATCTTGAAACAGAGTTGATGATCTGCACGATGCTAAAAACCTGAGTACTTGTACAGACAAAAAGGAAGAAAAAATAAAATCTGCAACCATTCATAAAATAGCTGTGACCTTGCATGTTTTTTTGTGTAATCGGGCCCTAAATATTTTTTTCAGATAACAGTTTTCAAAGCCATTTAATATGTGCTGTAATGTCATATTGTGTGAAATTTGTGTGTGTGGGCTGGTGTTCAGCTCCCCCACATGTTGATTTCTGCCAAATGCTTTCAGGGAGACCAGAAACAGATAGTAGCGATATAGAAGCCTTCCCACACTCACATGCACACTTGTTACTTTAGATATAAATTAGCCAACAACATAGACCAGAGTCTGGGGACCATACAGTATATTATTTTTAAATGTAAACTATATAAACACAGCACTGCAAATCAGTCATTACCATGTTGTAATTACAGGAAATTATGAGGAAACATGACAGCTTGTTTGCACTACTTGATCTTTCTTCTTTTTTTTTTTTTAATTTGGCTGAGAATTTCAAAATGCTTTGGAGGTCTGGTTCATGAGTGCCAACATGGATTTGAGTGTCTGCAAGGGGAAAATGTACCCCCATAAACATGGCGTGTTTATGGAATACAGATGACGCTCTCACAGAGTCCTGCCGCAGGCTTTCAGAAATTTACGTTGAGCTGAGCAGCAGGAAAATGGAGAGGAGAGAAGTGAGAGAAAATGACAGGAATTGGAGACAGTCGGGTAAAATAAAACAAGGAGAAAGAGGAGGCATGAAAAGAATGAGCAAGAGTGACATGTGAAAAGTCTGTAGGAAAAGGGTATCACTGAGAAATGTGATCATTTTCAGAAAAAAATAACAGCTGGCATTTGAAGTGTAATAACATACCGGCCGCCAGACTTGTCGAGGCAGGAATGATCGATCCCGGGGAATGACATCATGGTGTCCACCAGATGGATGGAGTTCGGATTTTGGTTACTGTGGAGGCAAAAAACAATTACGTGACATTACACAGCCTATCGGTTCTGACATGGCCAAACAGATGGAGCAAACTGACAGCAAACTGACAGCTAGATTTGTATTAAAGTTAGGATTTATTTATTCAAATGGATGTTGATGGCAGACGTTTTAGAAAGAATTAGTAGTTCATGTTAGCATTTGTTATGTTCTTAAAATAAATCTGGGTTAAGAGCAATTTATCAACTCACAACATTGGCATTAAAATATGGCATAATCTAATCAAACGTGAGCAACTAGAGAAATAAAAAAAAGAGTACAAGTGAGGACATGTAAGTTGCCATTTTTGATTTAAGTGGATTTGTTTTATGAACCACTTCCTGCCTTTAAACACACATAGAAGTACACTCATGAGCAGAAAAGAAATATAGAGTATTACATTTGCATTGTTCATAAAGCAAACACAGAGCTCTGTAACATTATAGTTATATTAAGAGAAGACGGAAGCATAGCTGGCCCTAAACTAACTCTAACTTCCCTCTGCACCCCCAACCCTGATCTCCAAAATAAATAATTAAATATGATTTTTAAATCTCTTTTGTATATCAAGCTAAAGAGGACTGGGAGGAGCGTCCATGCGGCCTTTGATATGGATTGGCACCTCAGCATTTTCTCACTTGCTACATATCCCCTTGATCAAACAACAGCACATCTTGAGAATGAAGACATCTTGCAATCTCCTGACACTCTTAATCTCTCTGGCTTTGATCTCCCATCGCAGTCGTCCTCTTCCCAATCATCGCTTTCCCTCGCGTTCCCTCTTGCTCACTCTCTCCTTAAGGTCCATCTGCCCTTCAACAAACTACAGCTTGAAATTCATCTCAGGACAAGTGTGACACGTCATCTCCCGCAAATGATGCAGGAAAAACGAATAAGCCCATCAAGTGAGTGGATGCATCGACCCCTCATCGGTGTTGCAGGTTTGTTGCAGGTTTTTCACTGCAGTGGCTCATTTCAGCCAGGCATTACAATAACACATGCCACCACAGGACATTCAAACTTTGCCACAAACCTTATGCAAAAAGAGAGAAATTATTTGAGATACACTTTCAACAATAATGATGTTGTTTATCTGTAGCCTTTATTATAATTTACTGCTTATATAATACCCCATCATCAAACAAAACCTGGTTGTTTTAGGTTGTTGTTCTAACAAATCATAAAAATTATCCTGGACACAACCCACTTTTACAAAAGTCTTGGTATGTGTACGTGTTGCCATCTCAGTGGCATTCGTCTCACTTTTCAAATTGAACTGAAATGAAGTAACGCAGCTTGAGAGTTCATCTGACCTGCTCCTAACATGTTGGGTGTAAAAGCCCCCTATCAGCCTCATTTACTTCCCCTGCATTGTCTTCACCACGGAGACTGACCTGAAGAAAGAGTTGCTCGGCCCGATGTTGTAGAGTGCGGGGCTCAGCTCCAGCTCAGGATAATGCCGCAGGTCGCTCTTGATGGAGCCCAGACCCATAGCACACACCACAAACAGGACAGGAAGCACGATCTGGGAGATCAGGCCCTTCCAGTCTCTGCGGCTGTGGTGGAACCTCTTGATCAGCATGGCTGCCATCTGCTGCCAGGCCAGGGTCATGCCGCGCGTCGTGGAAGAGTTGGTTAGCTCTAAAACACACAGGAAGGAGTGTAGAGTGTAAATTCCCTAACTGTCTTAATACCTTGATGATTACTTCTGTTTATGTCCAAAGCACACTGAGTGAAAGGTTAACAGGTAGATTACATTACAGAAGATGACAATGCAATCCATCAAGATGAGTCTTCCAGATGTAAAAGTAAAACAAGGTCAGCTGAGTGTTGGTAAAATATTTTAAGTGAAGTAAGAAAATTTAAAATCTAAAACAGTGAATCAGGGTAAAGATTCCATCTTTTTTTTCATTAACTTTTTTAATGGACGTGATACGTGCAGGGCATTGAAAGAAAGACAGAAATGAGACTTAGACGGCACTAATAAAGGAAGAGAGGATGATGAACAAGATAGCGAACAGGTGAGAAAAAAAATTTGTGAACTCACTGATCTTGTCACCGAAGTTGGAAAAGCTTTCACTGTGGTCTGAAGGGAAGCTGTCGATGGATCCAGTGTCAGAAACGGTCTCTGAGATGGACAGGGGGCCGTCCTCAGCTCCAGCTTCTGTACTGCCATGAGTCAATTGGAGGAACACCTGCAACATGTGAGCATTTGTGTTTGTTAAAAAGGTTCCTGACTGGTCTACGTAAGTGTGAGCATCCTTCCATTGGCTCCCTTTTCAGTATAAGATTCATTTTAAATTCTGTTGTTTGTGTTTAAATTCTTGCATGCAGCAGTCCCAGCTTATCTGTCTGACCTGTTACACTCCTGCACTCCTCACCGCCTGCTTAGGTTTATTTGACCGGCAACTTTTAGTAGTTTCTAGATCCAGACTGTGTCTTAACTAATCTTTCTCGGTGGCCCCACCAAAACTTTGGTACAGCCTCCCCCTCAGATCAGGTCATCAACTTCTCTACCCGTGTTCAAATATAGGCTGTAATAAAGTTCAGGTTCATTAGGAAACACTTAAATGTTGTTCTGTGCATATTGAGTTTCTCCACTGTGACTGGTTGAAAACCTATGTTTTTGTGTGAGGGTTTGTGTCAGCCTACCTCCTCCAGCGTGGTGTCAGAGATGCCATAACCCCCGAGCTGCAGGTCGTCCAAGTTGGAGTCCAGTGCGGTCAAGAGGGAGCGGTATGAGGAGGCGTTGGATGAGGAGAAGGGAGGCAGCGAGTAGATCAAGTCACCGCCTTGGGCCTCTTTCAGGCGTGCTTCAGGTACATGGGCTTGGATAAAGGCCTTAAGTTCAGCATTGTCAATCCTCTCAGATTCTGATTTCAGCATCTGCAAATAGAAAAGCATAAAAAAAGTAAAACTTTACTTTTCCCTTGCTGCTGAAATGATTCATTATTGATTCTCGCAGCAGATTAAGTAATGCTTTAGTTCACAAGGATTCCACTTTTGAATTCATTACCTTTACTTATAAGATGCTGTTCCTGCTTTTCATTAATGCTTTGTCCAAATAAGTTACAAGACTGAAGTATTAAAGATTAGATAAACTTAGAAAACTTGCAACACAGTTTTTTACATTGCCTGAGGGTTTCTGCCTGCAGGCTGTTCAAATGTCTGAGCACTGACATTGAGAAGGCTTAAAACAGCCAAAATACAGAATACTAAAGGAAACTTAAGGTTTGACCAAAATACATAGATGGCATATATGAAACTATAGTTATTCATCCATGAAGATGATTCTACACAAACAGCAAGTGCCCACAGCTGAACATACAGTTCAGTAGAGCATTATTTGTGTGGGGATTTATTCCATCTGACTGATTCTCAATATATCTGATACATATCACACTGTTGCAATATGTCAAATCTGATAAAGATAAAACCTCGGATTTATTTCCACATGACCAGTCCAACTTTTCCATAATAACGTATTGTGATGTCTTACAATTAATGTTGACCATGGATGTGTCCCTGTTAAGAAACGGTCTGGGTAAAATACATCTCACTTTTAGGATAAATGTTGTGAAGTACTGGAACCAGTTCTCTACTAGTATAACATTGAATATTTGACCAAAAGATCTAAGTCAACAACACAATGTTGCTCCTCCAACATGATTATTCAGTGCTTTGGCTGGACAGGGTGACTGGATGTTGGTGAAGATTATTACCTTCTTGGTGAGGGTGAGTTTGTAGCCTTGACCCAGCTTGTCTTTCAGGTGGAAGGGGGATCCGCAGCATTTTAACCCTCCTCTCTCCAGGAAGGCAATGCGGTCACTCAGGACTTCAGCCTCATCCAGGTGGTGGGTGGAAATGATGATGGTTCGTTCTGAAAAGACACACACATCAAACAAATCTGCACTGTTACACTGTTCCTTAGCTAACTGCAACCCAAATCGTAGCTTTAGGTAAATGTGTGAAAATTAAGGAATTTATCAAATAAAAATCGCATGATTCCATTTCAGAGAAAAGCAAAAAAGTAAGAATATGTTTACCAGCCAGCTTGTGCAAGCTAGTGTGTAAAGCTTTGTCAGAGTTTTTAGGTTTGACAACTCCAAGTAAACAAGCAAAAACCAGACAATACAAACACAAAGCGACACACGAGCTATGTCATGTAAATACAAATGATCGGAGAAACAGGCACACAAAATAGCAAGCGATGCAGAACGTTTATTTTGAAATAGATTCTGCTGACAGCAAAATCTTCCTAACATCTGAGACAGCACCAATTACAGGACATGTGCCACAACTACAATTATATGACATTTAGCACTCTCCCTGCCATTACAGTTGCTCCTCTAAAAGAGGTTGTAGGAAAAAAAATACTTGTAGATAGATTAATTATATGCTAAATTCCAGTTAGAATACAAAGCAGTGGAAAGCACTACAGGGTCTGCTCCAGGTTCACCGCTCATTGCTGCTCATCTCTTTTAGAAAATAGAGGAGGAATTGTCTTTGAAGAGAAATACTACAGCGAGAGTTTAGATCATTTGTGCGCTCCAGAATGTGAATTTCTTGCTTAACAATTAGACTAACAATGTACCGTGTAATGTGTAACTGTAAAGTGCTGCATTGGCTCTACAGTACACTGTAGTGTAAGGGAGTTTTTCAGCTTCAAACTGAGTTATGTGTGTAACATAAGTAAGCAAACTCTTTATGTTTGACCTTTAAAAACCAGAGTTACAAGGTGCTTTAAAGGTGCTTATAAAGTACAAAATCATAAAACACAACAAGAAGTTTTTGGCCGAGAGTCAAACAAATTAAAGGAACACCGGAGTAACAAGTTATAATAAATGCCAGGCAATAGGGGCAGGTTTTTAAAGGGCTTTAAGAGCAATCAACTGATCATTAAACTTGACTCTAAAACAACTAGGATTCCAATGTAATTCAGTCAGGAGAGACACCTTCTCGGCATCTTGTGTTTGTCAGAGTCCAGGAAAGAGGAAATTAAACTGTGGATGAGTTACCATAATGACCACTTAAGATGAAGTTATTTGTACCAATGTGACAATGGATATATTAAAAATAATAAGCAGGCACCCACTGAAAATGCATAAGTATATAGTTCAGATTTTTTGTTTTATGCCACTCGGTAGCAGTAATAGTAGTGGTTAAAGTTAATAATAGCAGTGCTATTATTTGTGGCTTGGACAAATAGATTAGACATAGAGTGTTTCTGTGAGACTCACGTTTCTTATGCTGGATCACAATGTCCCAGATGCTGCGCCTGGAGCAGGGATCGACTCCTGTGGTGGGTTCATCAAGAACCACCAAGCGAGAGCTTCCTATGAAGGCGATGGAGATTGACAGCTTGCGCTTCATGCCACCTGACAGGGTGCCCACACGCTTGTGTCTGTGAGCATACATGTCTGTCTCCTCTAGGATCCTGGCAGGGGAGCCAATGAAAGGCATTTAGCAATGGAGCTCATGTTAACATACTTTTTCAAAGCATTACAACCTGGTCTCTGAGCTGTAGTTACATCACTTCCATCAGTCACCCAGCAGGGGTTTCTGAATTCCTGGAACTAGAGGAGAGGTGTACATTTTCTTACCATTGGGATCAAACTCATACTGCTCCTCTTGTCATATGGAAACCCTCTAGAAATAGTCTCATGATGCAACTTACAACTACCAGCTTAATGACGCCATCGAATGAAAAATTAATGTCCCATAACTCATCCAAGAAAATGCGAAATGACAAAAAGAGATAAAACTGAATATTTTAAATTCCTATGGAAAATGTGAACATGACATAGGGACTGCTCAGAAAACATCAGAAATTTCAATCACATTCAGGTAGAAGTAGAAGTATCTGACAGCTCATTTTACTAAAATGAGGGCTTATTTCAATGATACCAGGTCTAACATTTATTCTGTCTTCGCTGCAGTTAAAAATTATTGCATTTAAGCCTGAAAATACTCACAAATCACAAGTAAACACATAAACTCTGCTTGGCTACAACCATCTGAACATTATTTGGATACTTTCAAATTTCCTCTGTGCAACCAGTCTCTTGTGTTGAGCACTGGCTCCTATTTCTTATGAAACTCTCATAACCTTTATTGGAGGACCCTGACATGAAGTGAGCGAAGGACACTGTTTTATGACGTCTTAAAAATACAGGTTGTAAACTAAATCATTGTGACAGATAAAAATGGCGAAACGACCGTATATCATGCATAAGCCCTGACATCATCTTGAAGACACCATGCATTTTGATAAGCTCTCTGCTCCGGATGATCTGTCACTCACGTGCGGACTTGCTCGTGTAGTTGTCTGTGTGTCCACTGTGGCGCCTTGATCTGGCCGTACAACAGCAGATGCTCCTTGGTGGTCATGTGGTCAAAGAGGACGTCGTATTGCATGCAGACCCCGAGCTCTTTGCGGACACTGTCGATGTTTGTCTGCATGTCTCTGCCGTAAACCTCTATGGTGCCCGAAGACGGGGCGAAAAGGCCAGTCAGAAGAGACCTACACACAGAGATGGTTCATTTATTAGATACGTAACAGTATTAAATTGACTAATTCATAAATCTATTGACAAATTAATACAAAAATTATATTATTATAGCTTGAAAGTTCACATAGCATCTTAAAAGAAGTTAAAGCACAAGTTAAATATACTATATAGTCAAGGTTTGTCAATCACAGTTGCTCATATTTGCTACTTGGGACATAAAGTGGCTCAAAATGCCATTTGTTTTTATCCCATTTGCTTTTTTTTCTGTACTTCCTCCCTGTCACTTTCCTCTTAAATGATGACTTGCTGGTCCCAGAAATATCACAGGACGTACAAATCCCATCCTGGTTTCTGGTGTGCTTTGTGTTGTTAAATCTTACTCTGCTACAGCACTCTATACAAAGAGTGCCACAGCAGAGCCCTGAATAAGAGCATCAGCAAAATGAGTCACATTCAAAATGTAAATTTAAGTGCTCTAGTTGATGAAGACCCGTCAGGCTAATCTCTACCACGGTGCATTTGCTGTGCCAGATTTGGACAAAACAATATCCCTGTCAGCAGCAAACCCTTGAAAAGATTAAAGGGATGCACAAATCTAATTTCAACACCGGCTACACCCAGTATATAATGGTCAAAATACATTTGTATTAATCATAGGACATGCTGATATAATTATAAAAAAAAAAAAAAAAAAGAGGAAAAATTGTGCCAGACATACATCGTGGTGGTCTTGCCAGCTCCATTTTGACCAAGCAGCGAGGTGACGTGGCCCTCATAAAAGGAAACATTAAGGTTTTCAATGGCTGCTTGGTCACCATACGTCTTGCTGAGGCCATGGAGGGCAACACCCACAGGGAGCTCTGAGAAATCCTCACCAGCCTCGGAGGAAAGAGAGCTCTGGCCTGGGAGAAACGTGGAGACAGAGTCAAACTATAAATCAAACTAGCGAGGGACGGGAATCAGATGAAGAGTGAGGGGAAGCATAAATGTAGTGAGTAGTCTGTACCTTTTCCTTTGTCATTGGAGAAGACAGGCTGGTTTTTCTGCATGATGTTAGTGAAGAGGAGTCCTTTGCTCACTTTGTTGTTTGACTGAACGCAACCGCACAGGTCAGCCCAGAAGGAGAGTTTGAAGGGGAAGTACCACGGAGCAGGGATGCCATATTTTCCTGAAAGGTAAAAAAAAATACAAAGAGAGCTCACATCCAAGTCTAAACCAAGCTGTATCTGCTTCAGCTTCAGAGGTAGAGATTCATACACTTCACTTCACAAGTATATTTCTCCCAAATTTGCTTCTCTTCATTGGCTCCCTGTAAAACCAAACCCTAAATGACTAAAAAATTATGTTAAAGACTTAATAGTACCCTATTATACCAATAGAGCAGAGGCTTATTTCCAAAAGTAGAGAGTAAGAAATAACTGTGTCCTTTGTAACCAGCTCCCAGTTTGGCTCTGAGGGGCAGACACCTTCTCTATTTTTAAGATTAGGCTTTGAAACTTGCCTTTTTGATAAAAGCTTATAGTCAGGACTGGCTCAGATTACCTTGAACCATCCCTTAGTTATGTTGTTTTAGGCCAAGGCTGCTGGAAGACCTCCAATGATGCACTGAGCACCTTTCCTCTTTTCTCTTTGAGAGATAAATTGAATTGAACTTGATATTTCAACCTAATGTTTACACCATCATCTATGAATTCGCCATGAATTCAAAACAAAAGAGTAATCTCTTCATTAGATGAAAACTATTTGTACAGAATGCTTGTTTGGTGCTTTGCGTCTGTAACTTTACTAACATAAGAGACATTAAATAGACATCAATTAGTAATGCTAGTTTTATCATGCGAACCCATATTTGTTATGTTGATGCTAATAATGTAATTAAGCCTCAAGATCCGCTGACCTGACAAAGACAACTAACAACAAGTAAAATTAACCGGCTGTCTCTGATGCACTAAAATGGCGACAGAACAAGTTCTCAGATCAGAGTCAATCATCACCAGGTGGATGAGTGAGTGAGTACTTTGTTGATTTTTAATGCCACAGTTACCTGGAAAGATCATGCGGATGTACGCCCCGATGGTGAAGTAGAGGATGGAGTCGATGAGCAGCAGCCAGCACAGCCAACCAAATGAGGCGGTGTCTCCAGCAATGGGCGAGGTGTACGAGTTGCTCCACTGGATCCCTATTGAAGTGAACAAAATGAAAGTTTCATGTTGGCTTCCACTGATTCAGTTTGCTTACATGTCAAAGCGATCTTTATGGTAGACAGATGCCGACAAGCTTGTACCTTCTCCTTGCGACTCATAGCGGGAAGCATATTGACTGGCGTAACTGAAACAGGTCGGAGAAAACAAACTCTGCCAGAAAAATCAAGAGAGAATTCAGACAGGATACAAAAAACAGAGGCGAGAAAAAGCAGCATCAAAAATATACATTTATACATTTTTTACACAATGCCTTTCTGTACTTCTCTTTGTCTGTGCGCTTGACAACTATAAAGTGATACGTACGCTATATCAGCCTTTCTCTATGATATAAAATGTTTTGCTCAAGGCACGTGAGGCTTTAGGTGTGTGCAGTGATGTCTGACCTCCAATTAATGATTATCAGACAAACTGCTTCATTTTTATAAAAACAAAGATGTGTTATGAGAATTTTTACAACAGCAAACAGAAAGATTGAACAAATCTCCCACACTGCTTGTAAACCTCATAATGGAAAGCAACTGAGAGCAAAAAACACTGTTTATTCATCATTCGCATAAAAGAACTGGCTTTATTTTGAAGCAGCACTAATACATTTTGAACCATCATGTTTGTAAAATTGTTTTCAAAGATGGATAGAGTAAATGGCATTTTAAAATCAAATGAAATTACATTATATCTCCTTCTACGTCCTTCATCTCTATTCAATTTTCTGTATCCTCCAGAGCAAATCATATTATTTGGTTATTGAATTATCCTACAGTACACACACCAGTTTAATATACATGACTAATGATGAAGAAGGTTTAAAGGCTCCTCACCAGGGCGCTCTTCTGGGAAAAGGTTAGATTTTTCTCCACAGCAATGACGATGATGAAGGGGAAGAAGGAGAGGATGTAGAGGAGGCTGCCGCTCAGGCCAGCGATGTAGGTTTTGTCAAAGAAGGAGCTGATCAGAAAGCTGAAGGCCAGGATGCTCAAACCATAGTCGCACAGGTACAGGAAAACAAGGAAGCCGTCGCTGTGGGGCAGGACTTTGCCATACTTCAGCACCAGTGTGAGCATGAAGATGGTCAATATCAGGTAGGAGGCGCACTCCAAGAACCAGGCAAAGAAGTGGCTGAGCGGGTTGACGCCCATCATTTTCATGTACTGTTGGGGGAAAAAGGAGAAATGAATGAGAAAACATTTACGTGTCAGTTAAAGACACTGTTTATGTTCTTATTTTACCACTAGTGCCTGTGAATGAGTTTGACGTGGAATCTTTGAAAGTAATTTTTTTTTTTTTTAATCAGGAAGTGAACAGCGAGGAAAATTCAATTAAACATTTATGGCTGTTTTCAAATGTCAGAGGGAAAGATTTTATCAATAACTGTGGGTGACTTAGTTCTTTTTAGAAATAAAAACCAAAAGAAATGGAAACTAAGAAGTCTGTTTCTAATATAATAATATAGTGTCATTGTTTTTCAGGTTAAAAAACATTACCTCGTGCAACCTCAGCTCTCTCTCATGCACCAGCTTTTTGACAAAATCAGCCACAAACAACACCCAGGCTATCATCAGCATGATAGGGAAGACAAAAGAGATGGCCTCCAGATACCTGGGGAATACAGACGCCAATTGTCAATCAAATTCCTAGAAAACCGAACACTGTCAACAATGGCACATGAAAAGCCCCATCATTCAGTCACTGGCTTGACAGACAGTGGAAAAGCAATAATGGCGCAGATCTGGGGATTTTGACAGCCATGTTCTGATCCTTGTACTATTTACACAAATAAATGAGACCCTGCTTTATTTATTTTTTTTATCTGGAGCCTGATACATAGGATTGTGGTGCTTGCGTTTATCCATATTTCACAGCTATCATGTCAGAATTTGTGCTGTAGAGTAATAAATCAGCAAGCCAGAGCCACTGGCCCACTCAAGCTTCTTCGATGAGATATCAGCAGTGTCTTAAGTCGCACTCGAGGGTGAGCACGAACAAACTGTGGTCATTAAGTTCAGCCATGATTTATTGGAAACAATGTAGGGTATCGAGTTAAAGTCAAACCCATGTTGGAGATGAGTGGCGTTCCTTATAGATGGCTATTAAAGGCCTGAAGGGTTTGCGAGTGTATGTTTGTCCATATAGCATGCGTGGTGCTCAAATATGAATGCACAATAATAGGGAATATTCATTCACATCGTGAAGAGCCAATTATAATGACGGGTTTCTGTCAATCCAAAGTAGCAAATGAATAATGAGAGAGCATGCATTATTCCACATCAGCATCTGTATGCTCGTAGAGACACTGTTTTCCATGTTTCAATGCTTCTTTGTATGCCCCGTATGTGAGTGTGCATCCATGAATCCAGAAAACTCACTCATCCCGTAGATGGCATGGATAGGGAAAGGGCTGCAGCTGCACAGCTGGCTCTGTGACTCTCTGTCCAGTCTGGGTCTCGATGATAGCCCGTTCAATGTTCTCCTGCAGGTAGATGAATCCCCGGGTGTAGCGCATGGTCTGCCTGGCCTCTATGTGAGGGTCCTTCACAAAGTAGGGGTCCCGCACTCTGTCGGTACGCATGACATTGTCCATATGCATGCGGATGGTGTAGCTGACTTTGGGAGGCAGGGAGGATGTGGAGGAGGAGGAGGAGGAGGAGGAGGAGGATCTAGCCTCACGCTTCCTGGATGAATTCACATCTTTGGGAAGCTTGAAGATGACGCCTTCAGGACAGATTATAACATCTCAGTGCACATGGTTTATCAGTTACCAGACCAGCTCTTAAATTCATTTCCTGAGATAAATTGTTGCAGTCATATCTCCTGTAAGCTTCTCCATCTCAACTCATTATCAAGAGCCCTTAGCGAAACATTAACAAAGATACAAGCCTGGAAAAAGCTGTGAATTACTGCGCTGTGATGAGCAAGTTAACAACCTGGGTGGTTGTAAAACTGAGCTTTAGTCCTTTTATGTGAAACCTACTAATCTACTGGGATTATCTCTATTATGTAGGGAAACTTAATCAATATCATAAATGTTTTCATTGTATTACAATGTGTATGAGATGACATGCACACAATGCAGCTGTAAAGGAATGAAAAAAAATCAACCAATATGAAGATCCACTCTGCTGCCAGGACCTGGGCGTATGTGACACAGTCCTGTAGGATTAGTCGAGTGCTTTTACATAAAGCTGGACAGATTCACCCAATGTTCACTTACTTGCATAGAGATCACGGTTTTTGGCAAGCTCCTGAGCCTCAGCATTGAGCTGCTCGGCAGAGTCGTAGCCACGGTAACGGTCAAACTTGATGCAGGAGGAGAGGTTCACCATCAGGGTGGACAAGGTAGTGATCTGATTCAGTACGTGTTTGTTCTTCTCCAAAATCACTGTTACATTAGCTGTAAAAAGAAAGATATTTAGAAGTTTATTGATGAGGATAGAACACCTTTTAAATGTAGTTTTTGCTTTTTATAGCTTTAAAATAATATTGGTTGTGCCTGTTCTTTGTCATTCTTTGTTCTGCTCTAATTTAACAAAGATAAAAAAAAATATGGTCTGACAATACGAGTAAACAAATTAAGTACATCAGACCACATGGAAAAAGAAATTACTGACATGTATCATCACATCATGCAGAGACGCCCTGAGAGATTCATGTAGATTATATCTAATGCTTCCTGTACTGTAAACCTGAGCAGCAGTCCCATTTTCTGATAGCATGGATATTTTACAGGAAATAAGTGAGAGGAATATAAAGGTAAGCCTGGTATCTGCTGCTTACAAAAGTAAGACCTTCAAATGTACACTCACAGAAGCTGCTGAGCGTCTCCTTCATTCTGCCGACATTGATGTCTGTCTGCATCTCAATGAAATTCTTCACAAAGGAATTGCCGAGGGAATTCTGGCAAGAGGGGAGAGGGAGTGGGAGAGACGATGAACAACACCAAGATTCTGCTGCTGAAACTCATTGAAGACCACTGCAAAGTTTATCTCTAGATTTTTTTAGACGACAGCGAGCCAGCTAGAATAATCTGATATAAAGAAGGCGGTTCTGAATGTTCATACCTGTAGCATTGGCAAAGTGTGGTGGAGTATTTCAGCAGACTCTACGATGTACTTGGAGTTTTCAATCCAGTCCTCTGAATATTTCCTCAGGTTTGCAAACTCCTGCAAGGTGCCATTGGCCTGGGCAATGATAGGACAAGGACGAGACCGCATGAAATGGCTGGGTATCAGCAACAATTCATAACCTGGTGTGTTTATGTGTGTGTGTGGCTGTTTGAGTCTGTGAAGGATACAGTATACTGAAAGAAAAGTCAAACTCCCTCAAAATAGAGCCCCAGTCGAAGAAAGTGATGCATACAAATATGTGTACCTCGTGAAACTTTGGATTTCTTGTTTACCACATGCCTGTGAGGCTCTGTGAAGACTAAATAAATAACTATAACCTATAAAATCTAGAAATAGAAGTGAAAATAAGGCCTGCAAACGATATCACAAAGTCAGACCAGGGATTTCGAAGGATTACAACCTTATAAAGGAGGTTGATAACCTCTACATCAGATGTTTCCACGAAAAATAAAAGCAATGAATCCGATTAGAAAGTAAAGATGCCTTACACACACATGATGATGTTTACAGACTGCAGGCAGGTGAGTTAATAATTCAACTAGCTTAGCCAGCAAACCTGCACAATAATGCAAGTCAGCAATTTAAACGTTTATTTATAGTAGAATAATTAATCATTTGACTTCTGTATATCAGTAAGTTTGTGTGTGGAGTAATGGGTAGAGGAGGTAACTCATGCATGTGTATGTACTGTCTACCTTCTCCATGATGGCGCGGGTGGCGGGGGTGTCAGGTGTGTAGAGGATATGCCCCATTAGCATTGGTTTGAGGAAGGCCCAGGCGATGGCGCCTCCTGTGGTGTTGACCATGTCCAGGTACATGTTCATACAGTAGGGAGCTGCACAAGGAGAGCAAATATAAGAAGCATGAGAAATACAGCATTCACAAGGGTGAAGGTTTTTATTGTCCAGCAAATGAGCTATAAGGCTGATGTTGGTTGAAATTGTTCTTGTGCTCAACAAATCCCAACCAACCTAAACCAATAATTTATGATGAGTAAGTCTCTTAATAATTTGCAACTTCTCTTCATGTGATTTTTTTTTTCTACTGTACTTGAAGCCCCATTCATTTCTAAAATGACTGGGCAATCTTTAAGAACAGTCACAAATCAATGAATTTGATCATGTTGTTTCTCTTTTCCATTGGATTTGCTGATGATAAGAGAAACAGCATGTCTGCAGCCACATCTTTTAATCCTTATTTTTATTATCATGTGAAAAACTCTTTAAGACCAAATACACATGATATAAATTTGTGCAAAAGCTCTCAAATCTGTCCTCCTCCCAACGTACTGGCATTTCGTGGAAGCTTGAACCTCTCAATCATCTCCTCCCGCTCCTGCTTGTCGGCGAAGGAGGGGCTTGACTCGTCCATAGCAGGGAGTTTGGAGATTCCAAACAGAGCCACGATACCGTTACTACACAACGCTCGAGAGAGGGTGACAAATGTAGCTCGGCTTGAGATGGTGGACCGGGTTCCTTTTGTCATCTGGTGAAAAAAAGTTTAAAGACCTTTTTTTACATTATGATTTTAGCGTATTTAAAATATCCTATTTATCATTTAAATGAGAATACAAAGTGAGGCTCACTTTAAAACAAGCCTCAGTTATACAATGACGTTGCTTGAATCAGTAATGTGAATGCAGCAGAGTATTTTAGAGCACTGAAACATTTGCATTCTTTGCTTTTGGCAAGATGTAAATTAAGCGGTGACACAAACATAGATGCCCACATGAATAGATTGTCGGTAAAACACTGTGAAGAAATAAAGAGAACACACTTGGCTGAATTCATTGTTGGCTACCAAGTTGAGGTCTTCGATGGAGAGCAGGTAGCTTCGGAGTTTAACAATGGCAGGAAGGAATTGGTCCATCATGTCTGTTATAACCTCGGCCATTTGAAGCATGACGCCCACCAGGCTCTGCAACTCCTCAGACAACACCATCTGTAGAAAAACATTTCTGTTGCTTTAATTTTCTCAGTGACACGTTTTTTTTTCTTCTCTTGTCTTTAGGCTCTACACATAGGTGGTGCCCGGCGCATAGGTATCATTTTCCCTTCCAACGCCGACGTCGCAAATGTATTTATACCCGTCTAAGCACCTGTGGGTTTGTTGGTTTTACAGTGAGGTGTGGTCAGGTGCTTTGTTGGAGCATTGCTATCTTGAGGCAGCTGAAAGCGATCGCGTGATTAGTAAACAAAACCTGGTCTTAAGTCAACTGTGGTTTTCACTGTTATTTTATGGGCTTGTTGTTAATCTAGCAATGTGTGCTTGAATAGCCAGGTGCACAATGTGCTTCTCTGCTTGTTACACAAACAGGGACATGAGACAGCACACAAACATGCAATATGTTAAAAATAAAACGATTTCAGTGTGAAAGATTAGCATTGTGTACATCAATCAGATCAATCTGCACTCAAGCAGATATGCTTCCTTTGCAAAGAAGTGTTTTTTCCTGCCACTCGCCAAACCCACTGTTAGAAGAGCAATCCACGAGAAGTGCAACTGGCCTGTACAGGGAATAGTAGATGACACTGACTGTTTTCTTTTCTATGTTAAGTCCAAAACACACCTATGATTGATTACAATGTTAAATACAAACCCTTTAAACAATGCACCTTACTTTGTACTTAGATGATCAACTGTTAAACAAGCGAAAGCGGATCTGGACACACCTAAAAGGTATTTGCACCATCCACGTAAGGTCATGCGCTTCAACTGTTAATAGAGCCCTTTATATTCAAGGGTATTTGACATTTCTACTGTACTTGGTGTACTTCGACTATATTTACTCTGTCATATATTGCTTTGACTTGAGGGACTGAAAAGTGAAAGTGAAATAGCAAAGTGTATTCTACTAATTAACAAAACATAACTTAGACATTTTAACAATACTGGATGAGTAAACAAGCTCCGCTAATGTGACAGAGTGTTGATGGCAAATTTGAATTTCTGAAATAAGTAACAAATAAATACAAACATTCATAATTATAAACACCAACCTGTAATGAGCTACACTTTGTACTTGTGCTGTTTGCTCTACACTGATAAAAGTTTGATTGGCAGCATTGGTAATTTCTGCCCACTCTGAGGTAACAGAAACAAGCTGTAAACACAATGCTGACATATTGTTACAATATGGTTATTAAGACAAACCTTCTGGAGAAGGTAAAACCAAAACAATGAGCTGAAACAAGCTCAAATCTGGAGAGCAAGGGGAACTGTACTCAGTATGAGCATTTGATCTATATACTATGGCATCATTCTCAAATACAGCCAACACCAATCAGTACTAAAAGGCCAATAAATATTAGTTGTATTGAATTTGTGTTTGGTTTTATGACCTTCCAACATAAGCTGCCGGAGTCCACAGAGTAAACATGAAATGTATCTGAGAGTTTTTATAGTTTCAACTGCAATGTGACTGTTACTGTGTTGAAACAACTCCAAACAAGCAGGGTTTACATCTGCAACTCTTTATGTACATTTCAGATCAGCTGTTTGAGGCTAATTATCTAACAATTAGATAACAATTAGATAACAATTAAATAGCACCGATTATTGATGCTCCCTGTAAGCAAAGGTCAGTAAATCTTTAAGTGGTGGAATTTTAATTAGAAAAAAAACATCCAAAAATCTAAATTAGATTAGAATAAATATAACAGTAATTACTTTTCATGGTTGAGTAGATAAAATGTTGCACATGAAATAGAGAAGAGGCCTATTGAAGGAGCCTGTTTTTATGTTTTATAGTTGCTGCAGTTAACTACAACTGTTTTACATTACAGTAAGTCTCATATTTAAATTTTGATTGTGTGTTTAAGTTCTTAGGGATGGAGGGGTGTTTGTTTGATCGGGAGATCAAACAGAAATACATCAGTTATAAAAGAAATCATTCAGAATGTGCAGGAGCGAAAGAGCTTTGTCTGGTGAACAAACAGTTTCTTGTAAAAAGGTTTTTTTTCTTTGGACTCACATGTTCCTCAAAGAAACACATTGTAGGAAAACATGTTTTGTAACTGCCCAGCAGAAACAATTTCTTTGTTCCGGAATAATGAACAATCAGAATTTACACATTGTGTGGTGTCTTTAGAAAATGTTGACAAAAGACTCAAAGCCTTACTCTGAAGATGAGTTTTTCCATGTTCAGATGACGAGCCATCAGCAGAGAGAACCTGTACCACTGATCAGCAGTCATGGAGCAGAAGGTCTTCAGGATGACCACATCTGTCTGATTCATGTCCCTGGTGGCTGTGTTGTTGCAGTAATGCAGGTTTACCAGCCAGGAGAGGATCTGTTCAAAAAGCATTGAAGGATAATACAAGTATGTCATGCACAACATTAGAAGTAGGTACAAACATGAGCCATGCTCTAAAAGAAAATGTTCTACTTTTAAACTGTTAATCTAAAACTTCATGTAGTAAATAGGCCTCCAAATCCCTGTACTAGTGTGGCATTTTGGAAACAGGTGGGTGTGAGTTCTCTCCTATTCAAAAACAACATGAAGAATGTTTGGGGTCATAAGAGTCAAACATGGATGAAGAAATAACTGTAAAGACTTGCAATAATGAAACAGTGTGAGAAAAGTGTCAACCAGACGGAAACAGTTGGCAGTCGTGGAGATGTGTTTGTTTGGATTCACAGGACGTGTGTGTCACGTAAGTTACCCACAGCCACTCAGTGGTCTAGTGTTGTTAGTTTACTCACCAGTGTAGTGTGCGGACAGTTGTGCTTTATCTCCACCTGACAAACTCTATTTAAGTGATTTTCTTTGCACTTTTTGCAACATAATCTGCATTGTGCCTGAAAATACAGCCCATACAAGAGGGCAGCCTTTTGTTCTACTCTGTTGAATGTCTACTCCAAAGAAATGGTCAGAGTACAGTGGCCAGCCACTGACTGATTTTAATTGGGCTTGCAATTCAGTTCACTGAACTGTGAAGGCAACAACCTTATTCTTTAGCTTCATTGATGATGCATTGAATAAAACAAACTGGACATTACATCTAAGCAACATCATGTGGTGCCAGTCTTGACAAAGTATACAAGTGACATAGGTCTGATGTGCTTGTGTCGCTTTATCATAAATGTTGTATTTATCTGATTTTATTGTGGAAGCCATTTGTTTTGCATTTTGTATGAATTGTGCAATATAAATAAACCTTATTGTTAGTTTTATTAATCTAAAACAAATAAAGTGATATAAGCAAAGAAAAACAATGACAAAGATTTGAGGATTTACTTGTCCTTACGAGAATATAATTGGCCTACTAAGCACCACAGCTGTCTAAAAAAAACATGTCAAGTTAAGAAAGATATTGGACCTATTTTTTGACAATTTTTTTGCTGAAGAATTTAGAGAAGATGATTTATCTGCACCACTGCAGAGTCTGGGCAACTTTGCGTGTATTCAGATTCACTGAAACAGCGGTACATGCTGTCCCTAGCTCACCTTTAAATTGTTGTTCGGTAGAGTGGTTTCCATCAGAAGGTAAAGAGCTTCCAGATCAAAATCCATGTGGTGCTGAATGTCCAGAAAAAAGGCTGTTTCATTCCTCAGCATCTCACCGACTGTCACTGTACCTGGGAAATAATGGGATACGTTTTGTGTTTTTTTTTACATAGAAGATGTATATTAATTTTGAATAAAGCAGTAGATGCTATACAAACAGTCTGTGATAACTACAAATTACTGTTATTTCTTCTTAACTTATAAAATTGGTGTATTGCAAATTAATTCTGAATGTATTGTGTCCTAGTTACATCCGCTACCACATTTTAGTTAACTTGTGGCCTGAGGTATGTTCAAATGTAACTTTTCTTTTTTTATTGCCAATTTCCAATTGCTTTACATAAATAAAGCGCTCTAAAAAACTCCTACAGGTTATTGTTTTGTTTTTTTATGAAAGGACAAATGTAGAAGCTGAAACAATGAGTGACATCAGAGGACAGGGAGGGGGGTTAATGCTTACTACAGAAACAAACATGGACAACGTGACAGTGAAAAAATTGGACACAGAAAATACTTATTGTTGGTTCTCAACAAAAAGCATATTGGTGGCATCAAGTAACGTAAACGAACAAAAGAAAAGCAGAAATGATTGGTCTGTTGTTGTGAAAAGGTTTGTGATTATTTTTTTTTCTACTCAAAGCAAATCAGAAAACACATTTTTAATACAAAAGTGATCAAAGGGCTAAACTTAAATTTTGTGTGGTTTAAAATTCCCTTTTGGATCACAATAAACTGAACATTAGTTCAGGAATACATAATATCATAATGTGAAGTGCAGAAACTGGCTCACCTCGGGAGGTGATGTTACTTTTGAAAGAGCTCAGGCTGCTGATGTTAAAGCCCAAACTTTGACTCAACACAGATGTCCTGTAATCACATACACACAAACATGCAACAGAAAAAAACACTTCCGTCAAGAAACATGAAAATGATTTGGTTTCCTTCCTATCAATCAAATAAAATGTCACCAGGTGTCCTGCAGGTGAACTGGACTGAGGGAAAATTCAGTTAAACCAACACAACGATAATTTGCCTTCTAACTCCAAATTCTCTGTTACAATTAAGCGAATTATACTAAAGAGACATGAAGGGTAAAGATCTAGACAACGGTGAGAACAGATTCTATTTGAACGGTGCTGCTTTCTGCTGTGAGAAAACTTTGTAAGAAACCCCTCAGGAAGGATGAAGAAAATTCTGTACCAGTTTGTTTGGACTTCGTAGCTGTTTGGGTCACCGAACACAGTCTGGAGGACGACGTCAGACATAGAGGTTGTGCTCATCAGCAGACTCTCAACCAACATCTGGAGGCTGGGCAGAGAAGTGTTACACAGCTGACCAGGCTTGATGGAGAGGGACCACATCAGCAGGCGCACAGACTCCATGTTCTCCAAGATACACACCTACAACAACACAGTCATAAAGGCAGAGTTTCATGATTAAAGGTCTGCAACAGAGATTGACTAGCCAGTCAAAAAGCGTGGCTTAATGTGGTGTGGCATTATTTTACTTGATGGTGGACAACATTTTTGTCTTATTATACTTCAAAGAACTCAAATTCAACACAATATTTAACTGGAGTTCTTGGAACTTGTTTGATACAGGCAACTATTTTAATAATTAAAAAAAAACAACAACATCCGCATCACTGTCAACCTGCAAACTGTTCAAACTGTAACCAAAAAACAATAAGTGGTGTTTTTGTTGACTACTGATGTCGATAGTATGGCTATATTTTTCTTTAGTTTAACTGCCAGTTGACATATAAATACTGTGAACCACTTTCAAACAACTCAGCGTCATAACCAACAAACATTACCACCTTAATGACATCTGTCCATACCTATTCTGTTTATTCGGTATATTTCTCTCGAAAAAGAGATTTCACTTTTAAATGTTTCAATTTATTTTTAAAGAACTGGATGCTTTTATCATAGATATAAGTATATGCAGTATATTTAAATATAAGCGGGTTTAAGGCCTGCAAACACTAATATCATGTTGCGTAAGATCTGCAATATCAAAAACATCAAAATTTAATTAATTTAAACCAAACACAATTAATTTAATCATGAGGTTTTTAGTGAGATTATGATTCTCAGCTAAAATCTGAATTATGAAAACATTATGTCAAAACAAGGATCAGGAATGGGAGTGTGCGTCAGGATCTTGTAATTATGACTGCTAATTTTTTAAAGTTAATTTGACATATTTAAATTTCCAAACAAACAGGCTAAAGAAACACAGGGCTTGATTTGTATCATCCAGTGTAACTCATTATGTGCATGTACTGAGGCAGGACCAGGAACACTTCCCAACTTGCCTGAGAATCTTATTGGTTTTAAGACTTTTGACAGTGATAGTGACAGCTGTCAGTGCATCTAATGATACACAACAAAAATAACCTGTTAACCGCTAATTTGGTATATCTAATTTTCCAAAATGTAAAAAACAATTAAATGAGGTAATACGGTCTTGCTCCTATCCTCTCAAGTATAGTGATGATTGATAACCACGTTTACTTTTTCTCGCTGTTATGAGACGAGATCTGTAGTTTCCACATTTGTTTTTTTGGGGGGGACGGGAGCTGCTGTAGTTTTCAGCCAGTTGAATGATAATTATTCCTATTCTGAGCAATGATAAATGTGTGAAAGTGCCACGAATAATGCAGAGACCTGGGATCTAAGATGCTCTAGCTGCTCTGTGAATTGTGGGTCTGTCAGGCCGATGAGGAGGAGCTCAGCAGCTGTTTGGATGGTTTGCTGTATGAGTATCAGGTTCTCTGTGAAGGGTGAAAGAGAGAAAGAGAGAAGGAGAGGGGGGAAATGAGGATGAGACAGATGCTATTAAAGTCTACAATCTTTGAGAGTAAGGTCTGCAAGGTGACAGAATAACATGACATCCCACTGGGCTTCATTACGACTTGCACCATTACAGGGCATCGTCGCCAGGCAGCAAGCACCAAATGATGTGCTTAAAGTGAAGCCCTGTACGAGACTGATGGGGCCAGGGGGGCCACCAGTACGAGATGCTGCCGTGCATTAAAACACATCTGACAAGCCCTAAGAAAGGCACCACCTCCGGCAGCAAGATGTGATGACAGAATATTTAATTAGTCCAAAATTAGACAATGGTGATGGTTAATCTCAGGCTGCTCAACACCTAGAGGCCTTTGCAATTACAACAGTTCACTGTGTGTGTGTGTGTGTGTGTGTGTGTGTGTGTGTGTGTGTGTGTGTGTGTGTGTGTGTGTGTGTGTGTGTGTGAGAGAAAAATATGAGTGGGGTTGCTGACAACTGAAGCTGCTGCTGCTTACAAAGTGATTCCATGCACTAAAAACATTATCGCACAAGCACAGACACAAATTAAAAGGAGGTCATAGATGTCCACTTGTGTGAGTGCGAGAGGAGACATTTAGCGAGTGTGGACAGGATAAGTGATTGAATTCTACTTTGCTAATGAGATTTAAAAAGGTGCTGAGTGGCCTTCTACTGGAGAAGGGCCATATGGCCTTGAGCTCTTTGGGAGCTCAAGCTAAGCTGGTGTGAAGTCTTATTTCTCATATCTCCAGAATGAATTTTGCTGCACTATAATCACATTCACAATAACAACAGCATGAACACAATGTTGTCTGGTCTTCCTTAGCTATTACAACAGCTATACAACTTAGAGAAATAGAGGGCGCTGTTCCAAGCTGAGACTGTTTAATGGCAGCCTGTGCTTATTCCTACATTCTGTAACATCAGGTTTGTAAACACAAGCTGCAGCAGCATCAATGTGAGCTCTACGGTACAATAACAATTGGACTAATTCGCTGTGGAGTCGATGGGTAAAGTTAGCATTAGTTTGTGGATTCTTCATTTAACTAATGGGTGCACATTTCTCATTATAAAGCTGCCCTTGGACCAGGAAGCCTATAACTGTCCAGATTGAGTCAAAGAGCCGTAGATCTCAACCGTTCAGTTACCTTGAGGTTCCCTGGCCAGCACTCTGGTGATATTCTTAATCACAGGGGCGAATGGAAAGCCGTCAGGAAGCATATCAGCAGCGTTCATCAGGAGGTCCATAGATGACCTGAGGGAAACCAAACAAGGACTGTTTATGAAACACAGGCCAACATAACTACAGGGCAAACAAGCACAATTGAAAGCAGTTTCTAGATGCTGGGACAAATTGAGATCTCGAAGCTAGATACTGAGCAAATAGGCAACATTTCTTTTTTTCATTTTCTGATTCCTAAAGCCACGTTTGAGCAAATTCAAATAGCACTCACGTCTGAAATATTCCAGGGAGAGTGAAGAAAGAGAGCACCCCAAGGGCACCATCAATGGTTGCTTCCCGGGAGGCATTCAAGCCCCACGGCATGTCACTCGTCGCCCCTTTCATCACAGCATTCAGATCAGGATTGTCAAAGAACACATGGACTGTCTCCATAATTTCTGGTGCGGTAGGAGCGACTGAGAGGGCTCTGAACATGGTTGGGTAGTCGATGTAGAACAGGTCTATGAAGTCTTCCATGGGCTCTCTCATCATCATCATCATCATTGGGGCATTGCGTCTACGTCTGACCCTCATCATGTGGTTACCGCCTGCCATATCTGAGTGAGACATTCCCAGTTGATGACGCGTGGAAGGCAGGAGACCGCTGGTGCTCACCAACTGTCTAAACATTGCAATTATGTTTCCACCTAGGTCTTCTAACAGTTCCGCATCTGCTGACATGCCCAAACTCGTCCTGGTCAGGACAGACACTGGAGGCCGGAGGATGTCGTATATTTTGGGCAGAGCCTGACTCAACAGATCCAGTCCAGACGCTTGAGTGGAGGCCAACCACGCAGACATCTCAACCACCTTCTGCGCAATCAAGCTTGTGTCATTGGATGTCAGAAATTCCTCCAAGGCTTGGTAAACCATAGGCGCATCCCCAAATATCTTCATGTCGATCATCAGCTTGACAGCTTCCCTCATCATGTCAGCAAGAGATGCCGCATCAAGTCCAGAGGAATTTCCCCACATCATGGGGAACATGTCATGTGAGGTGATGTTTGCAGAGGTCAGGAAGATCATTGCTGCTTCACTGACGAGTTCCTGGGATGAGCTGCTGTCCTGAACAAGGTTGTAGTTGTTCAGGACGTGACTCAGTGCTTTTACTAAAGCTTCCATGTGCAGCTTTAGGAAGGGGGCTACGCCAACCAACTCATCTGAGAGCATTTTGATAGAGGACAAACTGCAGAGGGGACAAATTCACTGAATGTTAGTTTCATACTTCTGATAGAGTGTCAAGTAAAAAATAACCATGTGAATAAAAACAAAACCTGAAGCACTTCTAAGGAGTAATTTTCCTTAACTTCGTTAATGCAACACAACCCATGTTTGTTATTCATTTCCTCAACACAATCACTCCACAGACCTCTAATTTCACACATTTGGAAAGAAGGGATATTTCCTCAGCATCATCCTTTTTACTTATACAGTTTTAGCCATTTTATCTTCGGCAATAGACTGTAGAGTCTTTCAACTGTGATCAGTGATCTACAACTCATGTTGTAAGACCTGATTGATTCCCTGCGATATGCAGAATGTGATCCGTATCACCAAGCCGGTCTCATTATTGCAGCTGGCATATAAAGGGAAATCAATTTTAAGAGGACGTCTCAGGGAGCTGAATCATAGTTAGACTGCTATCTGTGCAGGGCTGCGTGTTTTCAGGCAAACCTGCATTAAATTAATCAGGCTGAATGCAAATGTGATCACTCCAATTCATTGTGTAATTAGTTATGAATCAAATTGGTTTGACTGGTGCATTGTGGATAAAGTTGTAACAACAAATGGAGTGGTAAGTTTATGATGAGTTCATGTATTGGAGGTGAGTCTGAAGCTGTGTTAAAATGCAAATTACTCACAACAGGATTTAATGGAGTCCTTTCTATATTCAAATAAATGCTGTTAAATATAATCAGACTGTCATGTTTAGTGGGTTTTGTTTTGTGGCTGTGCTATATTTTGATTTGATTGCTGTCTTCATATTGTTTTTGGTCTGTCTGATCGAGTGGGGCCTTTGCTGATAAAAAGACAGGAACAAAGTGTGCTATGATGGGTTTCTCATCATTTTTATGATCTTTGATCTTTTATTCTCATGTACTATTGATATAAAGAAAGGTTTTGAACTCCTAAGTAGTTCATCTAATGTGACGTCTCGTCAATAATCGCTTAATAATTCTGAGATCTGGGACGCTATATTCGCCACAAACCCATTTTTCAATGTTTTCCTTTAAAGCGAAGCAAATCATAACCAGAGCGTGCACACCATGTTAGCAATGACATAATCTGATTTCGGCTGACCTGTTTTGCAAATGTATGTCCTGGAGCTGCTGGTACCAGTGAAGTTGCGCCTCATGGCTCAAAGGGCTGTCTGCCAGTGCAGAGAACTGGCTGCAGAAATTCATCATGAACTTCTCTATCACATGTGTGCGGTTGATGTTGACTTGGTACAGAGATTGTATAGTTCTGACAATCCTGGCAGCTGTGGCGCTCACCCCGATTGGTCCCACGCCCATGTGCTGCATGGACAACAGACAGCAGAGATGGAGTGTTAGCCCCTGGAAGGTTCCTCTGTGTGTCAACACTACCACCAAGAGGTGAATAGTTAAATTGCACCTATTAAGGGTTTTTTAAATAACTAATATCACTAGATTTGTTTGTTTGCCGTGTCCTGTTTAATTTGGAACGTCTCTACTCACGCTCATGTTCAGGTGGGAGTAGACAGTCTGGGCTTCAGCATGGGCCTCCAAAACAGGCTGCAGGCTGATGCTGCACCACGTAGCCAGAGTTGCATGGCTCAACCCTGCTGCCTCTCTTACTGGCTCCCATACTTTGAGTGCGTCACTGCATTCCAATGTGCCATTAGCCTAGAGGGAAACAAAAGGGCAAACGTGTTGTCATGTTTCATACACATCGGACAAACCTATTCAGTTAGCAAAACAGAGATGGAAAAAGAACAAAGTGTCTGCGTGACAAAAGGCAGAGGCACAAAGGAAAAATCCTAATCGCTGTCTTTACAGAGAAGTAGAGAAAAGGGCAGAAGCGTCATACAGGTATCATCACTTCCAGTAGACCAGTACACACGCACACATACTGTATGTGCTGTCTATTCACATACACTGTGTCAGCTCTAGAGTTTCTGCCGCATCATAAATCTCTGAAAGGTATTAAATAGGTTCTCAGGGTATACAAAAGACAGAGTCTACTACTTTAACAGCCTTATGCTACACTATACAGTGTACTGCCATCATGCTATGGATTAGAGCCAATCTGATAGCGGCTATATAAGGCTGATAATGACAACAATGCATGAGAATTATATGTACTGAGGCTGGGTAAACAATAAATATGACAGCAACTGTGAATTTAAGAGTACATTTTTAAGGTAAACTAAATAAACATTGCTAACAGATTTAAAGTAAAATGTTAAGTTGTATTGTGTGTCATTTTGTCATGTTATTTTGTGAGATTTGGAGGTGCTGATCGGTGGACTGAATCACATATGACGTGTGGGCGGATAAAACCTTAAAAAAACAGCTCTTAATATACTTTCTTAATTTGTGACACGTCAACATACGCACCTACAGTGAGCTGATCTATCTGTGATGAGCCAATATCGGCTGATAATATCAGCCTGCTAACGTATGACTCGGGCATATGGGATACAATCTGACAGTTATTTGTTCCTGTCTGATTTTTTTTTTCTTGCTATCAGTGTTAAATAACGCCACATGTTGTACCACTGACTTTTTAACCACAGATTGAGAGACATTTTTAACTTGGTGACAAAAACAAATGCCACCCTGCATCCTATCAACAGCTGCATCCTGATAATGTCATTCAAAGTGTTAACCAGCCATGCCATACCCACGTCTTATTTGTGTCCTGGTATGAGGATGTTGTCTGTCTAAAAGTCTGTTCAAAAGTAAACAGGTGGAACAGACAGATTAAAGTCAAAAGAACAAAATGCCCAGCAGTGCCTTTATATCTGTCATGTGTCTGGGAACTATTGATAAATTGCCGTAGGTGTGATGACAGCATGAGAGAGGGCTATTGTTAATTGCAATTATGTGTAACTATTTTGTTAAATAATACAGGAGCTTTCTTTTCCACCTGACTCTTTCTCACACATACACACACAAGTGGAGTATGTACAGATAATATTTAAAAGAACATTGTCTGACCTGCTTTGCTGCTTCCAGTGTGTGTTGAATGGCAACCTGCATTCTTTCTGAGACCTCAGACAAGTTAAACTGACTGCTGTTCACAGACTGTGTCATTTCTTTCATCAGGATCGCCATCGGCATCTGAAGGCTCAGTATCATCACTGAAAAGAAGAAGACAGAGGGCTTGACTAAAATCATGTTGTTGTTTTTTTTAAAACAGGAGCTATTTAATTCATAAAATTCATCAGGTGTAAATGAGACAAGTCTGTGTATTTATTAAATGTTTCAGGAAACAATATTTGTTTCATCACTAAAAGTGTGAAAGGTGTGTTTTACAAGACAATCAAAATCCACTGGTGCTTCATTGACATGTGCAGAACAAGAATTATGTCTTATTTGACATATATTTTATGAATCTTATCCCTTTTGCCATGTTATTTTGCTGCTTCTTCATTAATGTAAGACTTCTTCGTTGTGTTCTCACCATTCTCTGCTTGCGTGGTCTTCACCATAGTCTTTATGATTTTTTCAAACAGTGCAATAACAGATGGGAAACTGTTCCAAAGCTCTGTTCCTTCCAGGGTTGACAACAGGGTTTCCAGCATCTGTTGAAGTCTATAATGGGGAAAAAATTTTTAGAAAACATTGCATTTGCTTCAGGGCAGTCACAGAACTCAACAGCAGCATTTACTGTGGAATAAACAAAATAAAACAATTTTAAAATCTCACTCAGACATACAGCACAGGGCATGTAATTTAATATCAAGGTACTGTCAAAGAGCACTAAGTAATTAGTTGTTTGGTTTGTTTCCATTCTACTTGGTAATTAAACTTACTTCTCCCACGTGTCTCGGTCTGCCTGCCCGGTCATCACCTGTTCCAGGACTCCAACCAGATGAGTAAAAGCCTCGAGAGACGGAGCAGTTTCATGTGAGCCTGCGCCTCCCATAACAAGTTTCCAAAACATGGACAAGAGTTTGCTCATCTGAGAATAAAAGAAAATGAACAATGGTGGTGGTGGGTGTGATAAATGATACTACAATTCAGTATCCCCGATTGTAAACAAGCAGTTTTGAGCTGGGATTTGGCCAAAAGTTCCAGTAGCAACAGGCAGGGGTGTGGCATGCTTCATGAGCATTTTATTATCAATGTAATGTAAGGTTTAACTTGCACCTGTCAAATAATGCAGGTCCACATATGAATTTACACTTAAAGCACTTTTAAAAGAGATACAACAAACAAAAATAAGGAACTTTTCAAGTTCATGTGCACATGTTTAATAGTGCAGAAGGTTTACCTGGCCAATAATTTTTGGCAAATCTTCCACTGATGCACTCTCGAAAGTCGCCCAGAGACTCATGTTGCCTGAAATCATAAGAAATACTGTTCACAAAACAGTTTTTAACTTTAATATCCAACATACTTACAATCCTGCATGTGAAACTGTGAGCAAAGAAACCTATTGTTACATCAGACAACAGAAACATGGTGGTACTTTGATCTGCTTTCATCCTTAGGCTGTCTGGCATGAACACTTGAATAATGAAGTGCACAGTGTGACCTCCACTCCATCAGTTTCATCAGGATTCAACATGCTGTCCACCCACAGTGATACTGAGGAGCTGACTTGCCTTGGCCGGACTCCATGATGCAGTGAGTGATGTTAATGAGGATAGAGATGTAGGCCTGGGCTGTGCTGTGGGGCGGTAGGAGGCTCCGGATCGTCTTCATCTCATTCAAAATGCTTAAGAAACAAAGCAAATCAATATTTCACATCTGAACGCTTCTCCTCAAAAGGTTATCATGTTTCATCACGACTGCAGAGGATGCAACCGCATGTACTTCATCATTCTGTTAGATTTAAATTACACATCTAGATATAACAATACAAAGGACCACAGTATGGTCTTTAACGCAGATAAAAAGATGATATCTAAAAGGTCCTGTTTGTTTTCTATACAGTATATATGAATAACTGAACCTGCAATAAACTCTTTTTGGAAATTTTGGTGCAGAGGAAACAAGCTGTAAACAACAATCGGATATTATCTCCTTAGAAATACGGCCAGGCAAAACTGTTACAGCTCACACAAAACAGAGCAGGAAGAATACTGCCTGTTTTGTTTTTTTTTAAGAATAAAGAGACTAAAAATAGCTGCCTGCTGCAGCTGAAAATCACACTGCAATGTAATGAGAGTGAGCCAAACCTATCAAATTTAGAACTGGAAAACCAAAACTATGAGCTAATAGATGCTAAAATGCTCTGTGGACCTGAGGGAGCTGCAAAATTCAGATGCTATTCTATGTGGGTTACTCAAAATGTGCAGTCCCTTTCACATACAAGTCATGTTCCACTGTAGCCGCTTTAAAATCAAATTAAGTTTCTTACTAAATATGTTATATTTCTCCATTTTGATGGTGTTGTCATTAACTACTACAAAATAACTGCATTACATTTAGTTATATTATTATTCTTTAAATATATTTATTCTAGAGCACCATTTCCACAGATTTGTCATCTCCTTCCCTGTTTAATACCATGAAATATGTCAATAATTTGTGCAGTTATTGATATTTGTGGCGTCACTCACAGTTCATTCCAGCTGTCTGGTCCAACGGCTTCAGAGATTGTCACAAAATATGTGGTTATTACTTTGACTCCGGCCAGCAGGTATTCTGCAAACATTTCTGGTACTATGTGTTGGATGACTCCCTCGGCTCTCTTCAGGATGAGGAGGGAGATGTTGCGTGATGAAGCGTAACTCATGTCTGGATGGACAATGACCTTTAGTGAATCTTGCACAATCTCCAGGATGTCTTGCTGTACAGGAGGCGGCAAGGGGCCCGTGACTGTGGTCAGGATTTGCATTGCACTTTGGACTGCTTCCAAGATAGCCGCTACAAAGTGTTCGCTCTGTAGGCCACCTGTTTGCTCTGCCACCATTAGGGCTTTGCTCAGTGACTGGGTGATATTGCCAAGTATGGAGAGGTAGGCCAGTTCATCGTTACTGAGAAAATTACCCATCGTCTGCAGAAAGTGGTGGATGTCCGTCACAGGGGCGGACGCTGCCATGGAGGAGTTTCCCCATTGGAGCATACCAGTAAGGACCAATGGGACACTGGGCTGTTTCATCCACTGTTCTATGAGGTCAAGGTAGAGTTTAATTTGGCGTTCAGCGGAATTCAGAACTGTCATGTTGAACGGCATTTCAGAGCCTTGAAAGCTATTTTGAGCCTCCAGGTTGACCTTTATCATGTCCCATAGACGCCGAAGAATCTCAATTGTTGTTAGGCCAACTGTAGTCACCCCTCCACTATCTATCGGGTGCTGGAGGTTGTTTATCAGGAACACAACCTTGTCCCTGACAAACAAGGAGAAATCCGTACTTGCCAGCTGTAATGTCACTTGTATTTGTGCCATGGAGAACACGGGCTGAAGGAGCTCTGAGACCGTACAGTTGCTGGTGATATTTTCCAGTCTTTTCAAGTACCAATCCACAAGTTCCAGATATACTTCCTGGGCATACATGGGGTCCTTCATCAAGGTGGTGTCAAAGCTGTTGTTAAATGGATCCAGGTTCGCAATCAGTTGTACCAGATCATCCAGCACTCTGATTTCTTTCATGATCTCAGGAGTGCTTAGTTGGTTCAGCTTGAGGCCCATCTTAACATTGTTCAGGGTGCTGTTCAAGGTTTGTGCAAGAGCCATGTTAGGACTGGAGCTGAGATTAATTTGGAGGACGTCACCGATAGTGTTTTTGATAATTGCTGGAATGAGGGAGATGATGGCTGTATCTTTACGGAGGGCAGGTATGTGTGTCAGAAACCCGCTGACTCCGTCGATCAATCCAACAACACACTGGGTTGTCACCACCTGGTCAGACTGAGGTTTAAAACACTGGTGAACATTGACAACCTCCATTATGTTTGCCATCAGGTCACTTATGTTGGCAGCTCCTGCTAGTGCAGCAATGCCATTCAGCTCCTGGGCGGTTAAGTTTGACTGTCTAAGAGCACTTTGGACACTGGACACTGTGATGTTTGGTGTCGCCAAGACCAATTTGATGAAATGAAGGGTCTGTTTGAAGGTTTCCACATTGGCAGCATCATTTGGTGACAGCAGGAGTGAGAAAAATGTGGGCATAATTTCCTCATATTCCGGCCGTCCTGGAAAAGAACTGGTTGTAGTTAGTTTAATGGCAACATAACCTTCAGCCGAGAGCATCACGTCTGATATCTGATCCAGGACCATGAAGATTTCTGAAATTCCTGCCAAACAGTCGTAGTCTGCTGAACATTTGGTAATGTGATACTGCAGAGCTTTGAAATCCTGGAGAAAGTGAGCCGCATCCTTTTGGACTTCAGGTGGCAGGAATGCTACAAACTTCTGGATAACAATGTTCTGGGCAGCATCTGGTCCAGCCTGAGTCAGATTGTGAAGGCGCTCAGGGGTGAGGAGGTTGAGAAAGTCCACGGTGAGCAGGTGGAGATCAGTGACTTGACCTGGGCTGAACTGCCCACTTGGTAACAGGAGATTTTCAATTTTTCGTAGTCTATAGATGGAAATGATGAATTCTTGGAGCTGGCGTATGTACCCAAGAACGATGTCAGTTGGGTCACTGTTTGGAGAATCCAACAGTTTTGTTAGTAGCTCCATGGCACTGAGGATGGCCTCTACAAGGCCTGTTGAGGTCTGGTTGGTGAAAGGCTGAAGGGCTTCTTTGAGGCGGGCCACATCATCAGGGTGGAAGTATTGAGAGTAGGTAAGCAGAGTGTGTCCCATGATGTGTGGGAGAGACATAGTGAGGTTACCCTCCAAGGAGAGGAACTGCATAATCAACCGCTCCAGTGTAGGCATTGCTTGGTCTGTCTCATTGAAGGTGAAAATGTGCTGGTTGAGCCTGCCAGTCTTTGAGGCAACATCAAGTATTTTGGCGGCATCAAAAGGTCCGTCATTGAAGAGCAGAGGCAGAAGTGGTGACAGACCTGTGGACTGGAACAGGTTACTGATGAGGGGAACTATGACCTCAGGGTCAGAGATGTTTCGGTCAGGGAGAATGGAAATTGTGTTGACGAAGCCATCCAGGTTACTAATCAGGTTAATGAGGGAGGCAGAGAGGGCATCTCCACCTTTGATTTCCTGTTTCAAATATGAGGCTGCCAAATGTTGCAACACATTGACGGTTCCTTTGAGACAACTACAGAGAAAAGAGAGGAGTGAAAGAGAACATATCAGTTTTATAAATTGGAGTGGCAAATTCCTGTATAACAATGACAACAATAACTACTGTAGATGAGAATTATAATGCCACATTCATACCTTTTGTCCGCTAAATAAAAAGCTTGAGTCAGTGGTCATTAACCTTAGCATAAAGACTGGAAACACGGTGAAACAGCCTGCCTGGCTCTGTCTGAAGTATTGAAAATGATGATGCTTACAAATCAACATGCTAAATACTTGTTGTTTAAAACATAGAAATCTTGAAGTGGGAAAATGACGACGGTTCTTCAGGAAGTTATGTGCTGGAACCTTTCTTTTTTTTGCCAAGGCTCAGTGCCTACCTGGAGTCTTGTCATCACTAAGCAACCAATAAATAATCGAACATATCGTTTTCACACTGCTGGTCAGCAGATGTTTTAGTTTTCATTTTCTTCTTTTATCCAAAAAAGGCAGGCTAGCAGTTCCCCTTGTTTCCAGTCTTTATGCTAAGCTAGGCTTGCTCCTGCATGTGGGCTCACATTTAATGGACAGGTAAGAGATTGGCATGGGTCTTGACAATAAAACTAATAAAATGAAATTTCTTTTTTAATAAATGTTGTAATGAGTCAACATAATATCAACATTTAAGGGGCAATAACAGAAAAGAAGAATCAAGTTCAAAGCATACAAAGGGCTAACAATAAAGTAAGTCTATCAGTCCTCATCACTTACTTTACCAGGACGTCCTGGCTTGGTGACATCAGAGCTACATTCATCACCTGAGCAAACTGTGGCCAGTTCAAACCAGTATCGCAATGAATGCCAAGGGAGTGGATGTCAACAGAACCTTAAACACAAGGTAAAAACACTTCAGACATATTCCATAGGAATTGGATGTCTTTATTTTACCATATTATTAAATATTATTATATTATATTATTAAATCACTTTTGGTTTTGGGTGAACTTACTGTGTGGAAAATTGAAGGAGAGGAGAGGAGAGGAGAGGAGAGGAGAGGAGAGGAGAGGAGAGGAGAGGAAGAAGTGAAAAAGAGAATTGGACTCACAGTTTGCTGGATGAGTTGTGACATCAGGCCTGTAATTCAAAATCCAGTAAAGCATGTGGACATAGTTCTTTACATTGGGCCACAGATGACTCTTCTCAAACTTTTCTCCAAAATTGACCATGGCCCAGAAAACACTGCAAGCAAAGCAAAAGCACAGCACTGTTGAGAAAGTGAATCAATAACACTACGAAATGTGCACAATATCTAAAACACATCATGACGGAGAACATATCCTCATATTCATCTTTAATTTACCTGTTATTTTCTAACACTGATTTTACTGAAGTGGGAAATTTGCATTTTTCATCACTAGAAAAGATATTTCACCGACTGATACTTTCAAACATTAAATGACTTTGCAATATCTTTGGATGAAATGATAAACAGGGATCAAGCATCTGATCAGATTTAAAGGAGATCTGCAAAGCAACCTGTCCCTGTGGAATGAAACCATGCAAGTTCATAATCAACACTTTGTCAAGACCTTTGTTGAAGAGTTCCAGCAACATCATGAGGATTGTTGTCAGGCATCCAGTAATCTTCACCCAGCTCTGTGGCAAGTCTGTCCAAAAACACTCCAAACTGCATGCTGCTGTTATACAACTTGTGCCACTCAGAGAGGATCATGGGAAGTGTTACATTGAAGTCTGTTTGGCCCGTGAGGGTGCTGTACACGTTTAGTGCCTGGGGATTACAATATGAAAAAGGATATAAGATAACCAAACACCGGAGTTGTGTTTATTGAAACACAGTATTGGCTGATACTTAAAACAAAGATCAAATTGCAGAAAATCCTCTTCAGGTACTATTTATAAGTTTGAGATTAACAGAAAACCAAATTATAGATGGATCAAGTTTTCTGGAAGTGTTTCTGTGTAAAAAATCTGTAGCTGTTGGCTTTACTGTGAATTATTAAAAGCTATGTACACTCCTGTAACGAAGAAATATCTGGCAGCATTTCATGAATAAATTCAAATATTTCATAACTTTTACCTGGTGAATCAGATGTTTCCAGTCCATCAGTAACGCTTCCTCGAGAGCTGAGCTGTTTTGGCAGATCATTGACCTCCACACCTCGATCTTTATACTCCTGCTGGATAAAAGCCACTCAAAGGAACTCAGAAGGTCTTCACATGTTAAAGGCCCAGTCAGAGTCTGGTGGAACAGATAAAAAAGATAAGTGTTTGTTAACCTTTGTCAGCAATTTGTTATCATCAGAAACCTCAAATATTTCATTCATCCCCTGACGTCAGGGCATTACATGTGACAGAGAGCTGTCATATCTGTGGGTCATTATTCAAACAAATTAGTAGAGACAGGAGTCAAGTCATCTCAGGCCAAGTAGATGGAACAGATTGTTTATTTTTATTTACATTTTTTTGCAACCCTGGTCCTGTTTTGCCATTTTAACCATCTTTCTCATTTATGACAACAATTTACACTCTAGTTCAATTGCTGAGAACTATGACTGCAGCAACACTGGCAGCTTCAATGTCCACTGTTCATTAACAGTCCTACTTACCTGAGGTAATTACTGGGAAACAAAAGTAAAAGTAAATGCACCCACAGTATGTATTATAATGAACTCCACTGCTAGACAGGTCTGCCTGACTGCTTATGAGTCTGCAATAACATAAATGACTAAGTATTTTTGAAAACTTGTGAAAAATCATGCCTGAAAATAAAGTAAAATAAAGTAGTAAAAATTACAATCCGATCATTTAAGATATTAACAGCCAAGTTCTCAGTTAAAAAACCACTAGCATACCTTCATAATCACTTCCACCACACTGTCCAGGACATCACCAATCCAAACGCTTGCCTCAGAGTGGTTTGTCAGCAGCATATGATAAGTGAGTTGGAAGTGATTGGCATCTGTCAGAACATTGCTCATCATTTCTGCAAACCAATGTGTAG
Organism: Embiotoca jacksoni; assembly: GCF_022577435.1. Classification (NCBI taxonomy): domain Eukaryota; kingdom Metazoa; phylum Chordata; class Actinopteri; family Embiotocidae; genus Embiotoca; species Embiotoca jacksoni. The sequence continues at coordinate 12,740,010 of NW_027185340.1, forward strand.
ATGACAAATTTACAACAAGACAAAGCCGGGTCAGTTCACAACATATTCAGTGAGAGAGCTGATTTTTAGGTTACGCGACAAAATAAGAGTTTTTTTTTTTGTTTTTTTTAAGAGAAATCCACCTTTGGACACTCTTCTTTGTTAAGTCACACACATGACTCTCTTCAATACATCCCAAATGACGGTTTTGTATGAAGTGCTCCAATTTTTCCTTTGTGTGTGTGTGTGTGTGTGTGTGTGTGTGTGTGTGTGTGTGTGTGTGTGTGTGTGTGTGTGTGTGTGTGTGTGTGTGTGTGTGTGTGGCTATCCATCGTGGTAACTCCTCTAGTCCAACATTTTCTACCTTTCATCAGTCCCCTGAGAAAGGGTGTGAACTTGTTCCATTCCCTTTTCAGTTACACAATATACAAAGTGAAGACAAGATGTCCTGTGAATACAGAAACTTTTTGATGTGGTGTCTGCTTTTGCTCTCTGGTTGAAATCACTAACACCATGACAGCACATGCTTTGTTTTTTTTGTCAAAATCAATTTAAAAAAATAAATATGATTTTCCTCACTTGTGAATAGACATCAGATAGGATAAAGAAAGGTGTTTTTAACATTGCAGAAACTGAACCTGAATAATAGTAACTGTAATGACACTTTTTTTTTTTTTTTATTACTCCCACGAAAAGGCCTTGGTGTGAACAAAATGTTTTGTAGTCTTACCTTCCACAGTGTCTACGGCCAGCGTTGCTGACTTCATGGACTGAAAGCCAGTTCTTAGGAGGCTCTGGACAAACATATCCACCTCAGGCACATTCTTTATAATCTCCAACACTACTTTACCAACCTCCAAAAACCTGCCAAAGGATAAGGCCAGACTCAGCATAAAGAATCAATTGTTCACATTAAAGTGAACACAAGACTGCAGGGATGATTTCATGATTTATTTACAGATATTTGGCCTGATGTATTCAAGGAGAAATACAAAATTCTAAAAGGCTGGTTCACCTCAGAAAGACAAAAAGGTAGATGTCTAAGAGACATTACAAAAGGCTTTCCAACATGCTCTTCCTAAGTATGAGGGATCAAACAAGAAAGGCTGAAAGCTCTGGACAAATTGCATAAATGTTTGGATTGATATAAAAAATGGCTTTAAAAATCTTGAAATATTTTCTGTAAAATCAATTTCCCAATCAATTTCCCAGAGATGTTGAGGCTATTTATTTTCCATGTACACTCTTTCATAGAGCATGACATTTAGTTGATGCAATAAAATATTAGAAAAGGTATTTTGTTGTCTGATGCTGAACAAAAATATACATCTAAAATATGAAATCTACTCATATTTAAACATTTGTCTGACATTTGGGAAGTCCATTCATCTACTCCTATCCAATTTACAGTTGTATTTAAAAAAATATTTTACATTACAGCTTTAGTAGTAGCAGAGAGGAGATGGCACTTGACTTACAGCTCCTCCTCAATGTTTTGCGGTTGTGTCTCTACGCTACGCCGGTTCCTCCTGATGCTGGAGCCTCCCTGTCCTCCTGAAGATAAACCTCCAACCAGGCTGTGCAGAAGCCCTTTGGCAAAGGATAAATCATGTGGAGCAACATGCTTACTCCATGAGAGGAGAATCTGGGAGAAACATAGTGAACATAAAGAGGCGGGGGGGAAAGGAGAAGAGAGCCCAACAGTTAGATTTGCAAAATTGAAATAATTTACGGCCAATGCATTATGCATAAGAAGTGAATGTTTTTTTTCTACTCTGCTCCTGTCACTTTCTGTCACCACCCTACACCTTTTTTTTTTTTTTAACCACAAACACATTTAATAAAGCAACAAGGAAAACATTCCAACACGGTTAGTGCTGCAGCTGACCTTTTAATTATGCCAGAGACATGTATGTATGTAAGGTACATATTTATATACAAGCTCGAGGTTGAGGTTTTTTTTCCCATTCAGCTACTCATAATTATAGTTAAAAAAAATATACTGTATGTGAAACGGAATTAAAGCAGCAAGAAATTACACTTTAACATAATATGGTGTATTGTTTACATCAACTTTGCTTTTGGATAAAAAGCATAAAGTATACCAAAATAAGACTTTCCTATTGTAAAAATCCTTATTGTTTTGACATAAATTGACCATAGAGCTGACAAGTAAATCTTTGGCTTCTTTTCTTTAACTGCAAAACTTTTTTGTTATTTTGAAATAGAGAAAAACAAGGTTTACTGTGTTTTTTGTATTGTAATATTGTACATTTGTCAAGAAAGTAATATTTGCTGTTCGTTGAATGTTAACTTTAACAGGTGGTTGATGACTTACATAACGTTATCCTGCAGAGATTTAAAGATATGAAGGTGGAGAGCTGATATCAAACAATTACACTGTGTTATTCCCACATGCACCATAGCTCTGAACCTACAGCTGACATGTCTGATTAAAATTACACATGTACATCATTGCTTTATGACAGTATTAAATCACAAATTTATGTCCAGTTGAGTGTATGAGCGAGCAGACAAAGGAATGACAGTGTTATCTAACAGGTTCTGATTGGAAATGATCTCATCAAAACATGCATAGTCACGGCAGGGCTAATTGGATATGCTTGAGGTTTCTGTTCCTCAGGTGCAGCCTGGCAGTTGCTGTAGCTCGTAGCCATGGCTAACCACTTTCTTGTGGTCATAGACTAATTACTTGGTATACTCTGAATCTAATTACTCGTGATGGTGGCACTTGAGAAAGCAATTTGGGAGCAAAGAATAGAAGAGCACAGACAACAACATGAGACAGTGAGAAAGAGAGACAACAGAGAAGGACATCAGTAAACGGCGTCCCACACACATCAAGTAGCCGACTCCTTCTGATGTCTATGATTCTCTCTGTTGATGGTGATGACGATCATAATTCTGGACTACCTGCTTTGCGGCCTTGTCAGGGTTGATCCAACTCAGAAGCATGTCCACAGCGCCTGTGCTGCACGCTGCCGTCAGCAACATCCGGTTGTTGCTGTTGTCACACAAGTAGCCCTGCCCCATGCCCATCGTCAGGCCGATAGCCTAAGATAGAGAAACCAGTTGTATTACTTATAATGGGTGTGGTCAAACTCGTTCTGAAAAGGAGACTCATTTAGACACAAAAATAGTGGAACAGAAGAACATTTTTAACATTCGCTCTCTTTCAGATACAACACTCATATGTGTCAGTTATGAAGTTAGAGCTAGGAGATGGTTGACTTAGTTTAGCATCAAGACTGGAAACTGAGGAAAACAACTAGCCTGACTCTGTCCAAAAAAAATCCACCAGCCAGAAGGAAATGTTGAATTTTTTTTCCCCCTTTACAATAAACAAAATGAAAATGTGAAGTTGTCGATTTCTTATGTGACTGTAAAATGCCAAATTTTTCTGATAATTCTTTGCACTGATTAGACCGACAAGATATAAAATGTTAATGAGTGAGGTTTGTTCCCTTTGAACAGACTAGCTGTCCCCCTCTCTGGTTAACTTATGCAAAGCTAAACTAACTGTCTGCTGTACATTTTTGTATATTTAAGGTACAGTTCAGCCATGAGAGTGGTATTATTCTTGTCACTCACTGCAAGAAAGTGAATACACGTCACAGTATTTTCCTCAAGGCTGTGTAAAATATTTCTTTAACTTGTCATTGGAAGTTCAGATTCTCTATTGCTTCTTTGAATCTGTTTTCCTGACTGAATGTGGCACCAAACACTTCCTGGGTTAAAGGCACAGTGAAAAGACCAGCTTGGCAACCCTGAAGAAAAATCTGTTGGCTTTTTATTTTAATCTTGTTTACAGATTTAACATGTAATTATCGAAAACTCCTCCCCAGTGAAAAGTCTGTGTGCAAATGCAAATATTTAGCTTTCACCTTTTTGTCCCATAGTACAGAAATGTTCTGTGTGGCATATCTATTTGTTGGATATGCTATTGGAATGCACAGTATAAAGAAACGTACCTTATCCAGTGGAATCTGAACCTCTTGTAGAACAAGTTTCACCATTTCACTCAGTGAGTCATTGTGTAACGTGACAATATCTCTGAGGGAAACGGAAACATCTAAGCAGAAATTAATCACATGGTCAGATGTTAGGTCAGACTTTCATGGGCAACATTCAGCATTCACAACATAATTCAGCATACAAGAAATCCGACAATTAAGGTATATTACAAAAATAACCTCAAATTTGTGGGTAACATGTGGTGTGTGTAAAGTACAGCTGATGGTGCATAGTTACTTTTGCCAGGCCAGTTTTGAACATAGTTGATGAGGTTGATGCCTCCCGCAAGCAGCGGATGCACCGTGGACAGTGGGGCACCAGTTTCAGGGAAATTGTTCTGGATGACATGCATTGCACTAAGGAGACCATGAAAATACAAGTATTTAATGCTCAAATAAAGACCAAACTCAGAGCAAACACCCAGCAAAATTAATGACTAAAGAAACACAAACGATGCCCTGCTGGAGCTCTGAATGCTTAAGTCCCATATATTAGGCTCTGTAAACAGGGCAAGGCTGTGTGTTTGAAAGCTAAAACAAAAACACTATTTCTAAACTGAAGTCGCCAAAGGTCGATTTTATTTTACCTCTGCCCAGTACCTTTAAACTGCAACATACTAAAATAGTCTGATTTGATTTTTCTTTTCAAAAGAAACTGCAGAAACACCTCATACAGCAGCGCTTCATTCCCTTTTGTATTGTTCCCTCACTGAAGGCACACATTACCTCTGTATGTTTGTGAGTAGGGCTTTCATGCTGTCCAGCGCTTGGTCGAGTGTACCAGGAGAGAAGAGCTGGGGAATAGCTATCAGAGTCTCCCACAGCGACGCCTCATTTTGCAGCTGATTAAACAACATCACTGTCGCCCCAGCCACCGTCATCATCTCATCTGGTTTTGTCAGCATCAGCTCCATCAGTATCTGACAGTCAGAGACAACGTCTGAGTCACCAAAAAACATTTGTAACAGCACTCATTTGTCTAAACTGTAGATTTATGTTTTGTTTTTTGAAAACAGGGATAACCAGCTGACACATGCAAGCATAAACCCAAATAACTTTACACAAGCCAACACAAACCTACCTGGTTGAGAGTGTCGAGTGACACCTTGAACACAGTATTGTTGGTGTGGCAGAAAGTGAGTACAGCATCGGTGAGGGTGTTGGGTGACGTTGTGTTTATCATGGGCAGAGTCACAGTGCAGATGGCTCTCTTGAACAGGTTCGCCGACTCCAACATTTTGTTCAAGGTCTCCTGTAAGGAACATGATTCATGTGAATTCAACTTGTCCCATAAAGTAAAGATTTTTATTCAGAAGGTCGGGAAACAATAATATTAGATTATCAGGGCTCATACAGTGATTGTACAAATTACACCACTTAAACTATTTATTTTTGTTTTGTTTCAACTTTAACCAGACAAGACATCCACAAACGTAGTCAGGAACAGATACAAAACTGTCAGGCTAAATCTGTTATCACTTCCATATTTCATCCCCGGCCATTTTTAGGTGATTTGAGGGAATACGTTGATTATTCTTTGATGAGGGGCTTAAATACTTTCCTGTCTGAGTTCAAATGAATTGCAATTGCCCAACCTCTTCAGGGCATTTTGTTCCTTCAATGACATCTTGACATAACCCACCTGGTCTTGCAGAAGAGTGGTGTTGGCACTCATGCGAGAGACATTATGAGGCCTTCCTGGGTTAGGTAAACCTTTAATACAAGAACACATGGTTGAAGACTTCAGACAGTAGGAGTTACAGTAACACCCGGTAATATAGTCACCTTATAAATCAAAAAGTCCTTATTTGCTAAACCAAATGGTAAAAGAAACTATAAAGCGTAGTTGTTAAAACAAAAGTTCTACATTTTTACAAAAACGGCTTTTTTTTCTCGCAAAACGCGACATGAACAAATTATTCCCCGTCTGAATATGAAGCTTCCAGGAGATGGTTAGCTGCCTATCCTATCCTGTCTTCCCAAAAAGTCAGTTATTATTTAAATAAGCCCAATGGCATGCTCATGCTTGGTGTTTTTTTTATAATGTTTAATCTACTAGAAAATAGAGAATTCTAACTACATATGTGTCTAAGTGTGACTTTCCATCATCATAAATAGGCCTCAGTTAATCATCTAATGGTTATTTGCAGCACTAATGCATTTAAAGGTCCCATATTTTACACTTTTCTGATGTTTTATTTGCTGTGTGGATATCCATAAAATATATTTTTGTGGTTTCAAATACCAAAAATCATCTAAATCTGGTTTCAAATCTCTTATGTTTCTCTCTGTTGCAACATTGAGAACAGGCTGTTTAGTGTCTGTGTCTTTAAGTTGTATTGATATCACTGAACATCTCATCTGATTGGCATTTTGTGAGTGACGCACAAACTGACACGTTTTCTCCGCACTTGACGGTTGTTAACTCTGTGACAGAAATCACAACAAACTTACATTAGTTCAAACTGCACAGTTGCTGAACACGTGCATTTCTTTGTGGACTGAGCGTTTTGAAACTCCCACAGTATGTATACAGCACTTTGACGTGTTTTATAATAACAAAAGCAATAGAAATCAGAAATCATACAATTTGCGACCTTTAAATGGGGCTATGAGAATGAAACAACGTGAAGATACCCAAAACGCCGAGTTAAACCCAGAACTGGAGGTCAGAAACTTTACTGAAGAACTGAAAAATGTTGTCTTGGAGGGGTCTGTGGAGGGAGATAACATACCAAAAATGTTGCCCAAGACTTTAATCAGCACTGCAGGATCATTCTTGGCATCACGGGGGAAAGCGAATTTTGAAAAATCTTCTCCTTGAAGCAGATTTCCCAGTGGTGATGTACTCAGCAAGTTGGAGGATCTGTCATACAGTTTCAAAAGGATAAGATGAGGTATAATGATCAGATGAAGTCTACATAAAAAATGTCTGATAAAGGTTAATCATTTTAAAAGCTGTTCTTGAAGGTTTTCCCACAGAAGGTTTAATCAATTTTTCTGATTCATAAGTTGTGGACGTCACCTGTTTACTTAACGTCTTATTCTAATAAGTATCACTGTGCCGTGCTGAAACCAGCGGCTGGTCTAAGAGTTGCCCCTGAAACTAAATACTGTATGAATATATGTTGTTGTATAAAATATATAAATATTGATCATATTGCTTTTCTTGGTTAAATTGACATGATCAAATTGTACTATTTGTACTCTTTGTACATTTAGACTTTTCCAGTAATTATATTTATCTTAAATACAAATGGAAAAGTTCAGGAACATTTTTCTGAAAATTTTAATGAACATTTTAATGAAAAATAAAAAATACTCAGGGAAAAAAAAAGCTGTTAATGTTGAACTGTGGTTCTTGAAAAGAAAACAAAAGCTTGACTAAAAAGGAGTGGAGGGTCATGAGTTAGACAAACAGGTTTTTCTACCGTCATTCCCTCGTATAGAATTTCTATTGTTGTGACAGCGCCACAGATTAACATGTTATCTCTACCAAGTGATGTTTTTTCAGACTTGAACTTCAACAAAGCAAACAGGTGCCTGGTTATGAAACTCCACATGTTGACAGAGTTGTTTCAAAGAAAATACAGTAAAGAAGAACAGACATAATAGTTATCAGTCATCTTCTGCTTGACAACAAAATGTGGTGAATAGGTAAGGGTGAAGGCCAGTTCCCTTCTTCTTCCACAGAAGGGAATGTTTGTTGTTGCTACATTTCCATGATCACACTGACTAATCATCTCATGTGATGCTGATATGCTGCACTGTGTCCCTCCTTTGTGACTTAAGGATCTTCTGCACACCTTCAATCATATGACCAAGGCTAACAGACACACTACGGTGAAGATGTGGAAGCTTCGTGAAACACTTTAGAGGCGTATTGACTAAAATTATACTTCAATAAATATGCACTTATATTCTCAGCATATGGGTAAGATGACATACAGTCTGCACCGATGAATCAGGTACCTTGAATGCCCTGATGACTTTGCTGTGGTTGGATCCACCAGGCTAGACTTGTCATGACAATAGCTGTCTTTGTTGCACATGAGGGTCTGCAGGAAAGGGAAAAATCCCGTGCTGGGGAGATTCCGCGGTGCCCCATAACCTAGAGGAGACAGAATAAAGTTTTACTGTGCTTTCACTTCCGTTAACAATTCTTTTTAAAATCCTTAGTTATTTACTTTAGGCCAATACAATTCTTTCAGACTTAATATTATATTCACGACAATGTCATACTATTGATGATATTAAAGGTGAGGACAAAATATCCTAAACACATGAGCTGATCAGCAACAGATTGGTTAAATAGGAAAATCTGCCTTGAGAACTTGCTTGAATAGGTGTAAGAACGTTTTTGACCACTAGATCAGAAGCCTGAGCTAATTTCTGTTTGACTGTATCACTAGCCGTGAGTAACTTGTGGTCGGAAAACAATCTCGGCAATTACTAAGATTCAGGACGAGATATAAAGAGCCTGAAGATCAAGTTGCGGTCAGACAGCTATGACTGGACTGATATTCAATTCATGTGTTTCATCTTGGAATTGCAGAACAGATAATGACAAAGTAAAGCTGTGAAAGTCAAATCCCACCCAACCTAACGTTAGCTTAACTCCTAGCAGTGAAAAGTCTGTATTGTAACGTTAGCATCAGCTAAGTACTTGCTGCTACAATTCAGGGTTACGGTTAAAAGTGATTAAAAGTGTCGTTTGTGCTCACAAAAATGTCTAGTAGTGCTTGCTGGGTGCGATCATCAAATATTCAATCACATAATGTAAACTACTTTTCAACAAACTCCACAGTTTAGATTTTTTTTAAAAAAGGATTAAGTCACCATTGGTTGACCAAATGCTGCAACTTCCTGTATCTGTTTCAAAGTAAAAGCCCTTATTTTAAATTAAAAGCTTGATCTTTTCAAAAACAGCCCAGACATATGCAAGGTCCCCTTGCCGAGGTACATTTATGTTGTGAACATCAGCACTATCTTCGAGTATCTTTTATTCACTACAGAAATCCATAACGTAATACTTCAAATATTACACTTAAGCATTTAAGAGCATTTCTACTATCAACAATTAGACAAAAAAAGCATACACTTTGGTGTCTGCGTATTTTTGAAAATTCTTATCTATCAAACATTACATTGCAACATGACTCCAAATACAACAGAAGCCATCCTAGAGAAAATGGGCAAGTTATTATTTACTTCTATAATGAAGACTACAATAGGTAGTTCTGAGACAAATACCAGCCCACATTGGATGTAAATTATTTTAATCTTTTTTATCTGCAAGTCACTTTAAATCAATTTGAAACACTATACAACACGATTTCAGGCTACTGCTGGTCATTCGGTCGGATCAGATAATGAACATGGTTTCGTTGCCTGTTTTGGGTGTCGTCTAATACTGTATATATATGTATATAACAAACAACCCACAGAGAGCACCTATGGGAGAGGGAAGGTGCCATTGTTTTGACTCAGTGGGTAGTTTTTATATTGAGGAACACTGGGGTTATTGAATTACAAAAGAATCCCTGCCTCCTTAGAATCTGATCCATCTAAAAAGGCTGAACGAACATAAGAGGGAGGGTTAACTCTACACTAGTTATAATTACTACCATGAGTACAAAGGTTTTTATCATAGCGTTAAAGGCAGGAAATTTGACCCAATCATAAAAGGTTTATTCAAAATACTCCTCCTGCTTTGTTTTGTGAGGTCAAAAATCGATTTGTTAAAGAACTGGGCCTACAAATAACTAAAAGGCTTCTGGTATTCTTTTTTCAAACCAACTGGTCACATGTTCTGCCACTCCCTCTATAACCAACCATTGAACTGAGGTCCTAGATGGCATCACAAAGCCACATTTACCGCAGATAAATAAATGTGATCTTAGCCAGTACAAAGGTTAAAAAATAAAGGAGTACATACATCATGACAGCATTGATGAAAAAGGCTCAGTTCTGAAGGATTATTGCTGTTTGAGTTTAATCCTCCCATTTGTTTACTTTGATTGTGAAATTGGAATGTCAGGTTCGCAGGTGCCAACCTTCAAGGTGTCAATGAAAAATCCTACAGTCCACGTCAAGTCAGTATTGTGTCAATGTAAGCTTCAGAAACCTCTTTTGTTCCGCAGTTGACTGTACCCACCCTTAATGAAACTCACAATAACATCAGACTTATATAATAAGTATAATAATAATATTTTCAGTAAAGTATTTACTGCAATACTCTGAAAATCCATTACAGATATGAAAATATAGTAAATACAGCTGTGATTATTTATAAAAGCAGCTTTAATTTGCTATACCTGACCTCATAGAAGATTTATGGTAGTGCAAGAGTAGTGTAAAAGTAAAATCGGCAGATTGTGACAGATTTACAGTATCATGTAATGAATGCTTTATTCTCTTTTCTTGCAGTGTATTTTTGTTTTATTAAATAATATCAGTGTTTACAATTGATTTAACAATAGTAAGCGCTGTCTTTGTTAAAAAATAAGTTTGTGACGAAGTGATACTGCAGTTTTACACTCACATGTTTCTCTGACTATGGGAGGGAACTGGTTGCGGGTCACAGCAATGAGGATGAAGATGATCAGAGGCCAGGTGATCAGAGTCAGGGACCAGAACTACAACACAAGATATTGTAAAACTCATTATTGATAATCAGTTCACACAGAGTTAATTTCCATTTTGCATTTTAAGTCATACATGATTTAATATTCCTGAGTTTCCAGGCTGTATGTTTGCTTATTTGTGGCATTTATTCTCCACAATCTCTTTTAGGTAATTAAATAAAAGTGACAACTCCACTTATCACTCACCGGCTGTCTGATGATGGACAGTCCATTCTTCCACAGAAGAAGTTTCAGTTGCTGGAGGAAGGCCATCAGTGGAGGTGGCTAAAATAAAGACACAATATATTAAAAGTATATCTCTAGTCTATTAACAAAAACATACACAAGCAAGTAGAATGTGTTTTAGGCATAGTGTGTAACAGCATTCCTCCACTAATGTATATGAGATTGAAAGTTAATTATCTTAAGCTTTCATAGAAGTGTCCAAAGGAATGACGACTCCATCGGCTGTGATATGATCCAAAACTCTGCAACATTAATGACCTTGTCATAAAATCCATGTGTCTACATATAAGGGACTTAGGTCTTTTGGCATAGTCTGATCTTTCAGATATAAACAGATGAACAACTACATTTATCCTTATTACTCGTAAGATTCACAAGAGTCCACACAGAGAAACTGGATGAAAAATTACTTCTTCATGAAAATCATTTCGATGTTATCAGTAAATACCTTTATCATATGTACACTTGATAATACTGCAGTAATAAATCACGGCTGACCTACCTGGCTGTAGCTTTCCTCTTGATTGGTCTAGTGATGTGTTATCTGACGGTAGCTCGCAGGCTCGTTAGGGAGTGCATGGCGCTCGATGGCCCCTAGCAGGATGCCCTTTCCATCAGTCGGTTAGTAGTAAGAAACTGAACAAATTCACGCTCTAAAACAGAGAAGCAGCGGGAAAAAAACAAAACCGTCTTCAAGGGCACCGCAGTTACTGCAGCAACAGCGGCCACCTTCACCTGTCTGTTTGTTTCCTGATAATGTGAGGAGCTCCTCCTGCGTGAAACAAGGTAACCCTGCAAAAAGGGGCGTGGCCTCCGACTGCAACAACCTGCCTGCACGAAACAAGGACCCTTTAAGTGTTTTTTCATGTACATATAATTTACAATCACTCACAATCAAAGAAGCTAATCACAGTAGTTAGCCTACCTTTTGAATTAAATAGCTTAAAGAGCCCCTTCGGAAATATATATATATATATATTTTATACTGATTAACTTGATGGCCAAAGCTCGGATTTCATTTTAAGTGGCTCTATTTTACTTACATGATACCTTTAAACATCTGTATAACAGGTGCAATGGTGTTGAATCCCTTCCTCATGTTCCTATATGGCTCTGAGCATTGCTTCAAAATATAAGCTATCTTTAATTATAGCTAGTTGTTATTCAGAGTGAAAGAAAAACAAATCTGTGATTTCAAGCTGCAAAGTTACAAAGCGTTTAAAATAATTGTTCTGCATTGACAACATGGATTTTTAGGTTTGAAGCATCACATTGCACTCGGTTACGCAAGAGGTGTTGTTGGGGAAGTGTGTGTCTCTACAGGGAAAGGTCACGCTGATATAATGTGGGGGATCCACTGGGGAGGAAGAAAAAAACAAACAATATCGTGAATTCTCCTGACATTTCCCAAGCCCATAATAATGTATAGAGTGATACTCAAGAAAAATTAGCAATCAAAAGTATATGATTTTAGAATTAAAATGATTGTAAAACATAATCTCAATTATCATGTTTACACAGAACTATAATGGGCAAGAGGTGAAGATTTCAGCAAATACAGATTGGAAAAAAAAAATCAACCATTTATGCTTTTTATTTGTGTTTCACATGGCTGAAGCCAATGTCATTTCTCTACTCTTTTTCAGACACACTTCCTAAATGCTAAATATAGCTGTCGGTAAAGTCTTTTTGACAGCATCATATTCTTTCCATGACGATGCTTAAAAAAACAATGGATCACAGAAAGCTTAAGGGGCGGGCCCAACAAGGGCATAGGGCATAGGACACAATAGCATTGTTGAATACCCCAAAAAGAACTGTGTCATCAATCTGGTTATACTGGTTTTTACCTTGATAAAAACGTGGGAACATTTTTCAATCGCTACAGTAAGTAGGAAGCAGTGTAAAGCCTCAGCAACAGGAGGCACATTAGCTCAGGCTATCAGGGTTGAGGGTCCTCAAACAGTTTTCTTTTTGATTTGACCTTTTTTTTAACTACCTACCACACACACACGTGCGCAACAGTACTCCCATTACTAGAAGTAATAAAGCTGAGGGAACATTTCAATGATAAGTACATATGTCTCAATCTCCGTCTCTGTATCTAAAAACATCCCGTTTGATGGTACAAGGATTTTGAGTAAACTTAAAAGGGTTGAAAAAAAGATATGTATAATCTCACCCTGTGACAATTATTACACAATAACACATATATCATCATTTCTAAATGTCACCTGTTGACTTAATGTGGCTAAGATGTGAATGTGCTATTAAGTGTGTGTAAATGTAGTGTTGGTGAAATAGTAACTTCCTTAAACAAATATTTACAGCAACAAACTTTGCTTTTTATACACAGCAATTTTCTAACATTTAAAATCTGCACACACACACAAAAAAAAATGTTTTATTTAAAACCACAATCACATATCGATTGTACAAAGCAAGTTATTAAACCAGTGGTACTCAAACAGGAATATCAAGGAAGGCTGAGTGTACCTAAAGTAGATGAATATGATTCATGTGGAAACATGACAAATCTTATTCTGCAAAATGTTCTGATGAAAGCCAGGCTGTCTTGCTAACCTTTATCTTTTATGTATTTCAGTTAGTTCAACTCTTTTATTATTAAATTTACAATTATTGTTTAAAAGGAAATGTGCTTTTCCTGCAGTGTGGGAGCATTATGTCTTTCCACTTCTCAAAACAGAAATATATATTTTTCTTTTTTAAGTTTGAGAACTACTGGATTAGAAAATGCCCATACCAAACAGGTTTTATCAATATTTGTGCATACTCTAGAAAAAAGAAGATTTATTATGTAACAGCTTGATGTCCGGCAGTGTTGTGTGGCTTCCTCGTGCCATTTCAATTCCTTTCAGTGGTATTCAGAAACACTTTGATGGGCTATGCAAAATCTATGTTTGTGGTTTAAACAGACGAGACTGGACATATTTATCATTAATAAAATTCTTCGATATTATCATAATATTGTTATTTACAATGTTAAGAACCTGCTTTTCAGTCATATTTCATACTATTCCAGCATCACTAATGTTGTAATATAATGCCATATAACAAATGGTAATTCTCAACACTGCATAAAAATATAAAAAAGCAAAAATATTGCTGTTTTTGAGGGGGGGGGGGGGAATATTTCATTTATTAAACACGTGTGCTTTTTAAATAAGAAACATTGAATGTAAGCACAATTTTACTGGATAACAAGTAAATTCCAAAAGGTGTCTTTGATCAAAGTGTTTTACCTTCATATTGTGTTTATGATCGCTAAATGCTACTTCATACCACTTTTTGAAAAATAATTATTTGATAATTTCTTCAAAGTATAATAGCTTAAGTTTAGATGCTCAAGCAGTGAACCTAATATTTTGAATCTCATGAAATGTAAGCTGAGAATACATCCTTACAATAATGTCTGCTGCAGTCATTATAAGACACTTTTCTCACCCGTTGTGCTGGTGTAAAAAATAAATATCAAAAATGTTGTAAAACACAAGCCTCTTTTGAAGCATCCACAGTCAACATCCCTCCTACGAATGTAAGCTGATTTAATTTTTTTTAACATAATAATAATACTTGTTTGGCAGCTCAGTCGTGGCCTTTTGGGCATAAAGTTCAGTCACAGTGGTCATTATAGACCTGATTGCACAACACTGAAACAAAATAAGTGAAAAAACAATAACCGCATGACAGTTCAAATGTCTTGTATATTCTTGTATACCAAAAAATGTCACCTCTCATACTGCTTTTGGCACTTGTGTCTCTGGAGACTCAGAGGTGACATCAATAAACAATTTTCCAGTGTGTGGGCTGTTCACATTCTTTCTCAGTGTCCCCACAGAAACGACTGTATGTAGTTTTGGGATCGAAACCCAGGATCTCCCTCTCTTCATGGATCCGGAAAGAGAACGTGGACACTGATGTTCCTATAAAGAATCTGGAAACAAACAAAAAAAAGCAAATAAATAAAAATAAAAAAGGGAAGAAAGAAAGAAGGAGGAAGTGGATAGTGATGAAATATATGCGGGTATTGGAACATTGCTTGAGAATGTGGTATGCGGAAAGCATGAGTCACCCGGACTCGTTTTTCAACCTAAAATATTTTCCATGGGCAGGTATACCGAGGATAAGGCTGCTCAAAGATCATCGTTAAAAATAACTGGTATGAATGTATTAATCCTCAATAATTCTGCATTTATATATAGATAGCCTGTAATGTCAATCATTTTGCAGGTATTTGGTCATAAACCAAAGAACTAAACAAATAAATTTGACCTGTTGAAGATGCTTGGTGAAAAATTTAGGAAAATGTCAGGGGGCCACTTGTGCGGCAACATTTTTTTTAGAAACTCTCAACCTCTCAGATCGGAAAATAACTGTTTAAACAGACCAAAAAAAGCATTTAAATCAAAATAAACACTCAGTTTAACATTTGTAATTAACAAATAAGCCGTAAAAAAGTCAAATATAGCTATTTTCTATTATTATCTGACAACAATAAACTGCCAAAGAAACTGCTATGTTAATCATCAACATGTACTGTAACAAAACCATTAAAAATGAATTTACCTGGCATGGGCACATATCCACTGGTCGATGATGGCCACTCCTCCATCTTTAAAAAGCTCCAGGTCCTCGGCGGATGGCACAAACCGCACCATCTCTGGCAACAACCTTTTCAGCTCCTTCGATTCTACAAAGATTACACAGGATGATAAACTTATTGATAGTTAATGTGATTTTCTGATATGCTACTACTTTCTAATATTAATATAACTATCTTATTATTATTATTATTATTATTATTATTATTATCATTATAATAGATTAAATTATTATCTTATGGTTTCCATGCTGTTCAAAATGCTTTTAGATCATCAGATGTTTGGTTTTTTTCAATATAAAAAGATGTTCTAAGAATATTAGCCGCTGGTCTTTTCCATAAGAAAAAAGAGGTATCACCTTTAGAAATGTGAGAAAAAAAAATATCTTATGATGCATGTGTGAAAGAAAACATTTCTACAAGCCCTTTAATCACATGAAAGTACAACAAATTGTAAATGGTCTCTAAATGCAACGGTCTGTCATAACCTTCATCATCTGCATCTGTTGCAACAAACACTTTGTCGAGTTTGTGTTTCTTCATCAAGCTACGCATTGTTTTGACCGCCCCTTTGAGGCTGGGTACGTCCTCTCTATGGCCCCAAATAAAGTCCTTCCTGCGCAGGTGGACCCCCAGATAAGGACCACCTTTAGAAGAGCCGGGTTTGGCCTGAAAAGGAAAAAAATAAATAAATAAACCGACCGTTAAATTGTCATGCGGTAAAAAATTAAAAATGTGCGATTCACCAGTACAAGTGCAACCACATGATCATGGCACAGTAAGATACACCGACTCACCTTCATGCGAGTCCAGTCCTCACTGTATACTGTGAGGTCTCTGTCATCTGTAGAATTCAGGTATTTTGCTCTGAAGTCGTCTCCTATGAGCCGCAGGTGTTTAGCAAAAACCATGCTGCGCCGGGTCTGCGTTGAACACAGACAACGGATAAGGTTCTTTCAAAGTTTAAGAACTGTAAAGAGTGCCTTAAAACCTTGGAGTAACAATGCAAAAATCCAAACGCAAATTATATGTTAATTAAAGTAATAAAATATCAATGTTTCAGTGACACATTCATGAAAGCCTAATGACAGTGAACTTATATCAAATAAGCTAATGTTAATCCTATAAAAAATACAAAATATGTCACTAAACTCCTGACACACACATTTGAATACAAGTACGATATTTTTCACTTACATCCCAGTAATCCTTCCCAGCGTAGTGATCATGAAGAAGTGTCTCTGCTCGGTCGAGCATAACCGATCTGCAAAATAGCGGCATACGCCAAAGTTGAACCAAGTCAGTGCCACCAAGATCTTAGAAAACAAACTGTAAGTAAATAAGGATCAATAATTAGATTGTTTTATGGAGGAATCTTTGCTTAGTACTTTTTGTATTTACTTTTTCTCTTTAGCCTTGCAGGTGTGTAACACAATTCAAAAACACTATAGGTGGTATGATATAGTGGTAAGTTGATTTATAATTGTGCAGAGTCAGCATTCATTACAAAAAAAAAACAACCCAGACTGAAAGTTAACCCACTCTTTAAATACCCACAAAACTCAAAAATCCTAATATTGATGTATTTGTTACAGCCACTTTTTACTAACTACCGACAGATGTCCAAACACTGTGTGTATTGTCTGTGAATTTTATATCAGCATGTTACTTTGGAAACTCACGTCACAGTGATGTTTCTCTGCAGAACTGGGGCCATGATTGACGCATGGCCTTGGGCTGATACACATGTTACATTTCGAGCTCTTGTCTCCTCGTAGCCCCAAAACCAGCCCCTTGGACAGAGAAAAGAAAGTCGGAGAGACTTGCAAGAATGAAGGCAAAGATGGACATCATTTATAGAGACGTGTGAATGTGATCTATCAGGATGTAAAGCAGATCGGTGTTATTAATTACAATTCGCACCACCCTGACCTCCGCATCTTTACTTTTCACTGTGCTATTCAAATTTTGAAAATGTATGGAGATAAAAAAAATGATTTGTTGATGCTCCATTATGCCGAACTTGTTTTCAAATGCTTGTGCTGCTTCTGTGCATAATGTTTTACCTGTAGTAGCCCTGTTTATCTTTGGAGTACATCATTTTATCAATGCATGGCCGCTCGTCAACTTTTTCCTCCCATTTCCCATCAGTCCATCCCTCAGCATAGTTTTGCAGGACCAGAACCTGGTCTATGAATGGGCCACCATTCTCTACACCCAAAGAGAGGAACAAAAGACACTTAAACTGGGCAGAGTTAAAGAACCGTTAGTGTTTACTGTGCATTGTAAACTCTAATCTAGATCACCAAACGTAAAAGCTCACCAGCGACGAATTCCTCATACTCTAAGACAGGCACGTTGGCCTGCAGGCTGGTGAGGCTGAAGAACTCTCCCCACGGGATGCGGATCTGGTGGAGGTTGGGACTCTGCCAGTGGTAGAGTCGACCCCATGGAGGAAGCACCAACACCCAGTCATCCCCCTCCTTACTCAGAGTTTTGACCAGAGAGGCCATGCGGATGTAGACATCTCTCCGCAGATTGAAACCCTCTGGGGGGTTCACATCATACAAAAGGTAGCTGAGAGTGGACATGAGAAAAAGATCAGGATGAAAAAAGAAAAGAAAAAGCAGCAGCAGGACTTTTGTTCAGTGTGCACAAGAGATAAGGATAGTTGTCTTTACATCCCATCTGACTTGGAACAGTCAGAAATAATGTAAAGCGAGCTTCAACCCAATATAACATTTTATTCTGTTCAACCTGTACACTTTTACACCCAGCTGAGGAAACATTTGCACGCTGCTTGCAAAAAAAAAAAAAAAAAAAAATGCAGATGACTCGACCACGTTCAATCAGTCCTGCAGACATCAGACATCATTCTTCAAATGACATTCCCAAACTTTGTGTTAACAAACAAACATTTTGGTCCAACATCGTGACCTCATTTACAAATTCAGTTTGAGAAAAATCAACCTACCTTCAGGAGAAAAAAACAACCAAGAAAACACATACTTGTAAGTGGCTTTGGATAAAAGCGTCAGCTGAATGAAATGTAATATTAGTGTTGATCAAACGAGCCCTCAGCAGCGTTACATCTCCGCAGGAGGGCGGAATAACACGTGAATCACTACGTGACTGTAGTCTCTGTATTTTCTCCATTAGGTGCAGTTTCTTGAGCCCTTCTATACGCCGAACTTTACTACAGAGCAGCAGTGTTTTGCCAGTCCCATTAAGGTGCGTGTCGACGGCGGACTGGTGGTTGTTAAACGTAACAAGTCGTTAAATGGACAACTTTTTCAATGGAGTCTGGTAAATATCTCGCTCTCCTTATGAAACACTGCTCGACAGACACGGTCAATTCTGGCAAACGGGAAGGAAAAACAGACTTAAAAGCGGCGTAACCCGAAGTTGAATCCGCCATTGAGTGAAATATGACCTTTGCAGAGGAACTCAAAAGTAAAAGCTGTAACCAAACGTACGTTAGCATAGGCGGCTAGCTAGCCGCTACTCAACGTAACGGTGAACTCACCGCAGGTCCCTGGCGGCAGCGACAGGCGCTGTAGCCGTGCGGCTTGCGCTGAACGCATTGTCGCCGTTTGCCGTTTCAAGAGCTGCAAAAGCGACGAAAGTAGACAAAATGAACGTGCTGAGAGAATACGTTGAAGCAAGAAATATCACTGGTATATGCGATGCGCTGAGCGCCATATTTCCTCTTAGCCACGCACTTCCGGAAGGCTAAAAAAGCGTCTGTGCAGTTGCCTAGCAACCAGGAATCGCATACAGCAGCCACTTCTCGAGGCGACGAGGAGTGTTTTCTTAACCCTCTGCTGCAAATGTCTGCAAAAAAAAAAAAAATGCATGAAAACTGGTATATATTTCCCATGATTACAAATGCAACATTTCTATCAGATATACTACCTTTCTTTTTTATTCTAGGTAGCCTGTGTGAACATATTATTCATCACCTGGCAAAGTATTACTTTAAGTGCTGTCACTTAAAATGTATTAAATACAACAGTAAAAGGTCTAGTAACTATACCTAGAGGTAATACAGGTAAAATGAAGGCCACCGTAATTTGACAAATGGGAACAATAATTATTGAGATAATACTCCACATTTTAAGATGTCATGTTTGTGTAAACTTGCTGCTCAAATATTCAAATTACAATTTAGTGGGTTTGATGTCCAGCACACTTTAAATGTTGCAACCAAAGGTTTAATTCAATTTAAAATGTAGATGTGAGGAGCACCAAACATACAATGCACTGAATTTCCTCTTCCTAAACTGAAAAGTGCAGACTTTATTAGGCGCGAGCATAGGTTCAATACAAGTGGTGGAAGAAGTCCTCGGGTCCTTTCCTTAAATAAAATGACTAATACCACACTGTGAAATTACTCCACTGCAAGTTAAAGTCTAGCATTGAAATCCTTACTTAAAGTATGCAAGCAGTTTCTGCAAAATGTACTGAACCATCATATCAATAGAGTAGAAAGAAGCACACTGAAGTGTAGTAGAAGTATAAAGTACCATCAAATGGAAATAATAAAGACCCTCAAAATTGCACTGAAGCACAGTACTTGAGTAAATGTACTTATTACCCCCACTGATTGGGGTAAAATTAGTTCCCATTCTGGAGAGCAAGTAGAAGCTCCCAACCAGGTTCTTCTCATGAAAGCGCCACAAATTGGATTTGACTGGACCCTAGTGGCTGAGCAGTAAAACTACAGATACTCAGGTCTACCTGTTTGTGAAAAAGTGAAAGTGAATTAGAGTGGATGAAAATATTGCCTACCAAATAATATAGCTCAGATTAGTTGTTTTTTTTTTTAAATATATTTACAAGTCCAACACCTGACACAAACAAAGAAGCATGTTTTGAGTAAAATTAAAAAGGCAGCAAATTTTGTGGAAAGAATTATTAAATAACAACACAATGTTCAAAATCAGGTTATCAAGCTATTTTTTATTTTTCAGCAAAAGAAAGGATGATGGCACAACATAAAAATCCCTTCAACCAAGATTGAAAGTGGATTTTCAAATTTAAAACGGGTAAATAAAAACCACATATTTCTGAATTTTAAACTAACGTGCAACATACTTTGTTTGTTTTCTTTAGGAAATAACTAATAACCAAGACTATGCCCATTTAATATTCCTCTCCTTCCTCATCCTCTTCATACGAGTCGATCCCCACCTCTTCATAATCCTTCTCCAGGGCAGCCATGTCTTCTCTGGCCTCTGAGAACTCTCCCTCCTCCATTCCCTCCCCAACATACCAGTGGACAAAGGCTCTCTTGGCATACATGAGGTCAAACTTGTGGTCGAGACGGGCCCAGGCCTCAGCGATGGCTGTGGTGTTGCTCAGCATGCACACGGCCCTCTGCACCTTGGCCAGGTCTCCACCAGGAACCACAGTTGGAGGCTGGTAGTTGATGCCCACCTTGAAGCCTGTGGGGCACCAGTCCACAAACTGAATGCTGCGTTTGGTCTTGATGGCGGCGATGGCAGAGTTGACGTCTTTGGGCACCACATCACCGCGATACAGCAGACAGCAGGCCATATATTTACCATGACGGGGGTCACACTTCACCATCTGATTGGCTGGCTCAAAGCAGGAATTGGTGATCTCAGCCACTGACAGCTGCTCATGGTATGCTTTCTCCGCAGAGATGACCGGGGCATAGGTGGCCAGAGGGAAGTGGATACGAGGGTAGGGCACCAAGTTGGTCTGGAACTCCGTCAAGTCAACGTTCAAGGCTCCATCAAAGCGAAGTGAGGCTGTGATGGATGAGACTATCTGGCTGATAAGGCGGTTGAGGTTAGTATAGGATGGGCGTTCAATGTCGAGGTTCCTGCGGCAGATGTCGTAGATGGCCTCATTGTCCACCATGAAGGCACAGTCAGAGTGCTCCAAGGTGGTGTGGGTGGTCAGGATTGAGTTGTAGGGCTCCACTACAGCAGTGGAAACCTGCGGTGCTGGGTAGATGGCAAACTCAAGTTTTGACTTTTTACCAAAATCAACAGAAAGCCTCTCCATCAGCAGGGAGGTGAAACCAGAGCCGGTGCCTCCACCGAAGGAGTGGAAGACCAAGAATCCTTGGAGACCAGTGCACTGATCAGCCTGTAGATACAGAAACAATTACAAAGTCTGACAAATAAAAATCCACTCAGAAAACAAATTATTGTTTTGTGTAATTTGTCTCCCTGCTCAGGTTATGTACCGATTGTATAACCTCAGAAAACAAACGCATGAAACCAATTCCAAAAGTATATTCATGAATCACTTGGCAAGTGTGTGCTCAAGGTTACACATTACAAGCCTAGCTCTATGACCCGGAAGAAGCCTCTTGGTTTGTCAACAAAGTGTATTTTCACAGATCAGCATGAAATTGTCATTTATGTGGTCGGTGGCAAGGTAAAGCTGGAATTTAAAACATTTACTTTTCTTCAGCAGCGCTATGGGATACTTAATAGAAGTTTCCTACAGATAAAGCAGTGCTTGGCTGCCGTCGCCTCTGTTCTGTAAAGTTACTATGAAACACTGACTGCAAAGCAGGGTTTCAATTCAAGATCGAGTGCCGGTCTGAATGACACCATCGGATATGGCAGGATAATCCTTAAATTTGTGCTTGCAAGTTTTTATAGCATGGACCCATTAGAATGAATTGAAATTAAAACATGTTGATTGCCTTTAAGTTCTTACCAGTTTGCGTATCCTGTCGAGGACAAGGTCAATGATCTCTTTGCCGATGGTGTAGTGCCCACGGGCGTAGTTGTTGGCTGCATCCTCCTTTCCTGAGATCATCTGTTCGGGGTGAAAAAGTTGACGGTACATTCCAGTTCGGACTTCATCTGAGAAAACAAAACGGCAGCAGTTCAGATTACCAATCCAGTTTTTAGAGGAAGACTTGGTTTGATCAAGTATCTATGAGAACCATTTCACAGGCTTGCAAACGCATCCCACTTTTTCAAATTAGAACATGTCCTTGTAGAGTGATGGGTGGAAGACTAAAGTCTCTTAGTTTTCAAATCAAATCTATCTTGTAGCAACGATCTAACACACTTATCCGTCACAAACATACAACCACCCTCTGAAATGGCTCATTTTCGATAGCTAAAACCACATTATTAACTATTAAACTTCACATTATAACGCTACTGACCAATGACAGTTGGCTCCAGGTCAACAAAGATAGCTCTGGGGACATACTTCCCAGCCCCGGTGTCACTAAAGAAAGTGGTGAAGGAGTCGTCGTGGCCGCCCACGGGCTTGAGGCTGGGCATTTGGCCGTCCGGCTGGATGCCGTGCTCTAGGCAGTACAGCTCCCAGCAGGTGTTCCCCATCTGGACGCCAGCCTGGCCTACATGGACTGAGATGCATTCACGCTGTGAGAAGAGACGGAAGAAGGAAGCAGGGGAGGAGGTAAAAAAAAAAAGAGGGTAAATGAGAAAAGCAGAGAAGACGACAAAATATCATCACACATCTATCAAAAACAAGGCAACAAAATCCATCTTTGCCAGAATCCAAGAGAGTCATTTAGAAACTCTGCCAGCAGGTGGAACCAAAGAGACGCGAGAGAAAGCAGGTTGATGGTGAAGGAACAAAGACAGATTTGCAGCAGGTGTCATTCATGTGACTGGTATGAGTGGTCATAAGCTCATGAGCTTGTTTGTGAGCTGAAATGGAGGTAGAGTTCAGAGAACTACTAAGCATTTGACATGTACTCTCCAAGGATGACCTAAATAAAAAAGACAGAAGTCTAATGGCTGCACCAAAACAATCCTACAATTAAAGTAATTACAATCAAACTAAATCAAATTTGTTTAAGTAAATTAAATACTGTGCTGTCTTTTCTCAGAGCATTCATGCACTGAAATTCTGGGGTTTGTATTAAGTAGTTATGTCACTGTTTACCTACATAAACATTGTGAGTAAGACGATGGCATTTAAACACGTGAAAAGACCAAATCTTGCTCCCACTTTGAAATTTGCTTGTTCTTTATCCGAGATGTTTATTGATAAACAAAACAATCTGCTCAAGTCTGCATCTATAAAAGCACGTGACAATATACTTGTCAGCCATCAGAGATATTTACCGTGCTATTTAAACAGGTGTTATCTCTTTAGCATGGCTGTAGTACTCGACCACTGTGGGCTACATTACCAGTCAAATAACAAGATCGCTTTGTTTTTTAAAATTTTTTATTGCAGAATTAGCCAGAAACAAGACATTCTTGTCTGTAAACTCCATTGAACACCATTAGTGGACTGTAATTACCAGTATATTTATTGTCAGCAGATGCCTCAGAACAGCAAAAACATTTTGACATGTCAGTCAGTCAAATTGCCAGAGCCTGAAGTGAGGTCTTAAAACTGCTGCTAAAATTTCCAATTACAAATCGCATGAATACAAGAAAGGAAAGCCCATGTTTGCGTTTGAAAATATGTAACTAGAAATACCAAAACTAGTTTACCGACATCACTTTTGCATTTGATCGGGGCAACAATATCTTTGCTTGGGTCAAGAATTAAAAATGAGGTCACTTGAACCACCCCCCAATCATTGCATCACCCTGCATACAACAGTGACAACCTGTCACATATGGTACGCTGCACTATTTCCAGGCTGATTCACACAAGCTGCTATTTTTACACATGCCCCAACTTTCCCCTTCTCAGTGATCAGACAGTGGGTGACGGTTGGGGGGGTCAGTGGGAAGTAACCTCCAGTTACTTTGCTTCTTTTTTCTTTTTTAAGAGAGTTAAATCTCACCAAGTCATTTTGATCACACTTCGATGTATTCAATACTATACAGCGTGGGCTGACAACTGTTCCTCTATTTTTCATCTCGCCTCAGTTTCCAGGTTAGCAGAGCTCTGTGCAGCAGCTATTTTAGGGCCCTCATGCTAACCTGACACTCAGCTGCAAGGGCTGACAGTTCCTATAAACACTGGCACTCGGCCCCCAAAACTGTGGGCCACTGCCAGGTGGAAATTTACAACCTATCTGTGAGAATATTATTTTATTTTGTTACTTGAAGCTAAAGATACAAAACTAATCATGACAAGTTCAAGCAGTTAACAGTAATTCAGGGCTGGACCCAAAGACAAAGCTTCCTCAAACTGTCAAACTTGACAGGGTTGGGTCAGGGTGTGTCTGTGTAGACAGGAATAAGAGCGCGTCGGAGGTGCCACCGCACTGACTTGAGATTCCAGTTTTGTACGTGACTACAACTGGAAGGTTACAATAAACACACAGGATTGTGTCACAGATAGGAGAAAAAAAAAAGTAACAGCGATAGAGAGGGACATCAATCAATTGGTTAGAAGCTTTTACAGGTCAGCAGGCATTGGAGCAGATCCCTTAATGCCCCATTGTCGCAGTACATTCTGGAAAACGGACATAATGCACCACATAGCTAATGTGAGGATTGACAATGATGCACTGCAAACTTGTCCAGATCCAAACTGCCATGTATTTTGTTAATATTTAGTTTTGGACCCCCGCTTCGAGCGCAAAATCGGCCATATTAAATAATTTTGTTTACATGCTGTTTGAATGCTTTACTATACAGATCATTCTGGATTCGTCCATTCAGTCAGTAGTTCTGCCTGTATATAATCCTTCTGGTCATAGTCCCCGAAATCCATTGTGCGCAATAAAAAATTTTTTTTAAAAAAGGACCTTTCTGCTAGTGCCTTAGCTTAAATGAATACCAAAGGCAACATAATTTGAAGAGAATAATCATGGTAACAAATAAATCCTTAATCGTTTCTCTGCTGATGCCCTAATCTAAGTCGATTGATGTTTTTCACCATGACAAGCCCTGATTGGCTGTCTGTTGTACATTTGTCTCCCTTCAAGTTGCTGTTGTTGCTTTTTAACTATACAACAAAAAAAACCTACACGCTAAAGATGGAAAAGTTAACCAAAAGACTTGATGGCACCATAGCGGGCTCAGTCAGAATATACAACCACCATTGCACACAAACATAACTGTTGGCTGTCCTGACATGTGCTGAGCTCAATCAGCTGACAAGGTTGGCCTCTTTTGAATTTAGTACTTTGATGACGTGTTTTTCTGCACCATTCTGACCCCACCTTGCAGCAAAACCTAGTTGCACTGATAATGCCACACATATACCTTCCACAGGGGGGTGGCACAGCTTGTGACTGTACTTATGATGTTTGGAGTATTCAATTTAAAAAAAAAAAAAAAAAAAAAAAAGTGTTATTTCCTTATGCATTACTTGGGATCAGTGATCAGGCTGAGCAGCCTTCAGTGTGTTGCTGTATGCTCTGCATCGTGTTTAACTTTTGAGTACATCTCTGAAATTTGAAGTGGTAAAACAGAAATACTACATGGACAGAACAGGAAGGCACTAAATCTTATGCAACTGGATTATTTGATACCATTTGGTTTATGAGGGTGTTTTTATGAGTGATACTACCAATGCTAACAAGTTGTGTTTATACTACACAGTGCAGAGAACACAAAGTTCGTGTGTATATATGTGTGTGTGTGTGTGTGCGTGCGTGTGTGCGTGCGTGTGTATGCGTCGGCTCAATTTCCTGAAAGTAAAAACAAAGACAACAAAATTGTCAATCTGTTACTGAAGATGAAGAAACCTGGCCTATTCATTTCATTTGGAAATATTACTGTTAAAAGTTTACCATGGCTTTAGCATGTGGGAGTGACAAATATTTCTGCTCTGCGCAATTACTTTGCATGCCTCAATCTGACCTGACTTGTACATAATGTTTTAACGAGACACACACACACACACACACACACACACACACACACCTAATTCCTCTCGCATGCACAATATATGGCTACACAGTTACCACAAACCTACTCGAGAATAGCTACATCATAAATATTCTAAAATGCCATCGACCAAGTTCTCCTCCCGTAAGTTTCAACCATGCTCGATGGCCGTTTTCTAAAAATGCAGATACATCGCACCCTCCGCTTCAAGTCTTTTCTGGTGTAGATGTGCTGAAAGTGGAGCTTAATCATCACCACCTGCCCATCAAGGACAGCGGCCAGCTCAGCTTTACTGCCAGTCATCGAGCGATCGAGCTATTTGCGACACACGAGTTTCTGCTGCAGAAGGCCGCAGAGGAGCCGCGGGGAACTGCTGCATCACACCGTTAAACTGGCACACCGAATGTCCACTGACGCACTTTGTAAAAAATCGTGGCCAGGCGGATACTCGCTGAACTGCACTGGAACATAAACGCAGCGTTGGAGCGGAAATGTCTCCACAGTGAGCAAAGCAGGTATATATATACTCACCATTGTAGAGTTTTAGTAGATTTACCGCTGGGGAGGAAAAACGACTTGCAGCTGGCTTTGGCTTTGTGTATCCTCTCACGGCTACCGTCTATGAGGTCGGAGTGAGTAAGTAATGCCTGGTGGGTGGGGAGCTCGCAACCTATATTCAACTGCAAACCACTCCCACCTGACTCGTGAACGCGCATGTGGAACGCGCAGCCCGTCACGAGACACTGCGATTTTAATTGTAATCACAAAGGGATAAAGATCCGGTAAAATCCTCCTCTTAAGGGGCTCCGCAGGGAGAACAGTATGTTGTTGTTGGTTTTTTTTTTTTTTTTTAAAGTTTGGTTTGTTGACATAGAAATGTAGCCTAATTTTCCCCATGTTGTTTTAACCACTAAGTAAACAAGACAGACACTTGACGTTTTGGGAGGGGGGGGGGGAATAGTGCCATTGCTTGTATTATCAAAATAAAAAAAGACCAAATTTAGCTTTATTCATCACATTACAAGTGATCCGTAACACAAAGCAAAGCAATGCACAAAGACAGAGACAGCAAAAAGACCTCACCAGAGACATATGGTGGGCATATGCTAAATACCTGTTTTAAACTGACTCTCGAAACCATCTATTGTCTAAGGGAAATAAAAAGCACAAGAGGGGGAATTTCATGACTTTGGGACAGACATTTAAAAAAAAATGTAGTTAGTACAAACTAACAAATGTACAGAACAGACATGCAGTAAAATCACAACTTATTGGTTCACAACACTGATGATTCCCAAACTGGTGTGTGTACCACTAGTGGTACACGAGGCTCCACTAGGTGGTACACAAGAGTCATGCTCAAAAAGGTCTTAAGTTTTCATTTAAAATATATAAAAAATATATATAAAATATATATAAATATATATCACATTTCGATAATGTACAAATTATTTGCTAATCATTGAAGTAATTTAAAAATACAAATTGTCTGTGCTCAGCAACGTGGTGGGACGTGGCATCATGTCAGACATGGCTACATGCTAATGTTAGTTTGACAGAGTCGAATTCACACTCCTCAGTCACTGGTTTTTGTAAACAGACCGAGCAGGATTTTAAAATGGCTACAAGGCCCAAAAAAAACAGTCCGGAGGGAATGGGCCCATGCTAGAGCCAACAGGTCAGACGAACCTGTGCTGAAGAGGATACAGAGTCGGCTGCTGAGCTGTCAAGTGACGCCACTTCCAGCAAGAAATATAAAAGTATTCTTTGATCGTGAAACACTATTTAGTCTGTCTAAGATTATTTCAAGGTTTAATTAGTGACAAATTATTGGTATCTGTAGTGAGAAGTAGCTAACTGTTAAATTTGATGAAGTGGAACATGTTCTGGTTTATAATATTTAACAAGCCCTTGTGGCATTATGACCAGTAAAATTGCCATGTTTTGACTGAAAATACAGAAAATAGACTGAGTGATGGTTTTAAAATGCCCCTCGCTCAGAGAGGTGCTGTCAGCGTCAAGCTATGATGTAGGTTTCCTTGTGGGATGAACATCCTGCAAACCAACTAAAAACACTTTTGCAGTTTGAAAGCTAGAGGTCGCAGTTGCTTCACCATGAGTCCCTGACTGTATGCAGCAGTGTGACCAACAGTCCATGCACCATTATACTGTCCTGTCATGCACACACAATATACCCAGCCCAAGCAAGTTTACAAGACGCTGACATTTAGGAACAGCGGCCAAACCAAAGGAACTGTGTAAAGGAACAAAGTAACTTGCCATTTTTGTCCAAGCTTTAGGAACAAATGTAGCCAATTTAAGTATTAAGATTAAACAACCAATTAATTCTGTCATCACCAGTGCACAAAATAAATTCTGGATTTGAGCAGACATTTCATTTAATACTGAATGCTTTTAAATTTGCCAACTTCGAGTGCCAGAAGAAGGACTGCTGTCCTCAACTGTACAGCGAAAGAGCTTTTTATCTTTATAGTTGAAGTCATTTATTACCACTACAGTGGGTCCTGCAAAATATTATTGTATCTGCCATTGTCCTGCTCTCTCTGTAAAGCTGAACTGTAAGTGTCTAATCTGTATCATATCCTATATGTGGCAAATTTTTAAATATTTTTGCTGAGTTTTAACAACACATTTTTCTTTTATGATTTCAAATTTGTGCAAATTACCTTATTTTTTGTTTAGCTCTTGGTTTCTTACCTTTTTTTTTTCCCCAGCTTTATCACTTTTATGAGCCATCAGTGAAAAGACCAAATTGTGTGTCTCTGGGGGCTTAAACCCTCAAACAATGAAATTGGGTCATCGCTTTATGACTCAAGCAACACCTTGGAGGGCAAATCATAAAAAGACAACAGGAAGGTGTTTGCTTTCCCACTGATACATCCGCTTATAGAACATGAACTCCAACTAAAGATTTTGAGTTTTGAGTTTTCATATTAATTATTGTTTATGCAGTACAGTTTAACATAATGCATATTTGTTTTCATTATAAACCCCCATCTTGTCCATAAAGTAATAAAACACATAAGCACCAATATGTAACCTACATATTTTAACATACAATGTACATATAAAATTTAACATGAAACAGCTTTAGATACTTTTTACACCATAGTGCTTTGTGAGGTGTTTGGATTAAAGTGTTTGTGATATCAACATCAATTATTGTATTTGTTACCAATGAGTATCACAGCCTCGGGAGAGAAACTGAACCCAGAATGAGGAGTCCTGTAGTTGATCTGCGGTATAACTCTTTGCATGTCGCAGTTCAACTTATGACAAACAGACTTTTACATTTTACATTACATTACAGACTTGAAATTACAGCGGCTGGTTTGTGTTATTGTGCAAAGAGAGGAGTTGTTCTCAGTGCTGAGTTACATTAATTCTAACTTTTAATTGACATGCAAGACTTTCAAGAAAAAAACCCTCTGCATTCTGTTAGAAATAAAGATGGTCATCCACATGAAATTCATGTAAATAAAGCAGACAAATGTTGCTTCAGTGTTTCAGCACAAAACAGAAGATCTTACTGAGTCAACAGATGGTTTCATGGGAATTGTTGTGGATGCCTCCTGGTCTTGAAAGTAGTTTGATTAGTTTTAAATATCGGAGAGCTGAGTGTTCTGCCTTCATATTTGACCTTCCCATTGTCAATAAACATGGTATTTCTTTTTCCAATTTGGCAACAAGTGTTCACTCAAGGATGAACTAATTAGATGTTGGAGGTCAAGGGTCAAGGGTTAACATCAGTGTAACTTCACGTCTGTCCCATTTTTGTGAATGTGACTTCTCAGGAATGGCTGAGGGAATTTCTTTAAATTTGGCATAAACAGGACTCAAGAATCAAGTGATTACATTTTGGTGGCCAAAGGTGAAAGGTCACCGTGACCTTAGAAAAACAGCTATAACTCAGGAATTGATTTTAATTATGAAAATATTTCACACTGATAGGATAAGATGGTGGAGTGATGATATTTTTATGTCTAAAGGTTCAAAGTTCAAACACTGACCCACCATGATTCTGTGGTGATCGATATTCTGTGCTGTTGGGTTGATGTATGCGAAGCATCCATGTTTTCGAACTTGTAGCTTCTTTGCAGCACCATTCATATTTCAAGCATTTACTGTCAATCAGTTTTCTTGGCCAGGCATGTGAACATATATAAGGATTCCTTCAGAGTCTTCACTACATATGTTATACAAGTCTGTACAGATATGGATGTAAACTACAACATGCCTGGTCAATGGAGGCATACAACCACGAGGCAGTAACTCTAGTTGTCTTCATTTTTTATTCTGTCTCAAACTACCACATAAAGTCATGTATTCAAAACTGCCAGGTGAAACTACATTAGGTTACCTTCCCCTGTTCTGAGGTTCTGCTTCTGCTTTCTGAAATATGAGGTGCATACACACTTGTACAAAAGTCTCACAAACTCACACAATGAACAGGGTGGTGACCTCCTTTTGCTTTGTGTGTATGTCTGTCAGGCGATTGATCTTATCCTGGTCTCATCAGTAGGTTCTCTGATTACAGGTCAGATCAAATCACTGTTCACCTTAAGCTGCAGGTATATAAACTCAGAGTAACACGGCTGCATCTAGCACTACATCTTCCTCCCGACACCTGGACATTGGAGAAGAGAGATAAACTATGGTAAGACATAGTTTGTGTTATCATTTCATGTATTTATTAACAAAATACTGTATTTGTTCAGCATTACGAAAAATTGTTTTATGAGCCAAACTGAATTTGTTTTTTATCTCCATCAATCCATGTACAATATAATGAGACTGGATTTAAGTAGTTAAATACACTATGCGTAGCAGAAATGTGGAAAGTAAACAGATACTTCTGGTAATTTAACAATGTTACTTGCTCTCTGCAGCGTGAATGTATCTCCATTCATGTGGGCCAGGCCGGGGCTCAGATTGGTAATGCCTGTTGGGAGCTCTACTGTCTGGAACATGGGATCCAGCCAGATGGACAGATGCCCACTGACAAAACTACCAGGGGGGGAGATGATTCCTTCAGCACCTTCTTCAGTGAGACGGGAGCAGGGAAGCATGTTCCCAGGGCCATCTTTGTCGACCTGGAACCTACTGTTATCGGTCAGTGACAGTTATGCAGTTTACATTTGACATGTTTTATTGTAATTGCATAGTTTTATTACTTGTATTACCAAATCTATGTGTGTATTAGACAATGATACTGAATTAGGAATTTTTGCATTTTTTTTTTGTGTTGAATTGCAAATTTTAAACTATTTAAATATCAAGCATTGTTAAAATGTTAAACGCAGATGACAATAACCTCCTCACTCCTTGTGCCATTGTGGAATCATTTCAGTACAAAGCTATGTAGAGTAAATCTCAGTCATTGTCTTGTTGTCCAGATGAGGTGCGTACAGGAACCTACCGTCAGCTGTTCCACCCTGAGCAGCTGATTACAGGAAAGGAGGATGCTGCCAACAACTACGCCCGTGGACACTACACCATCGGCAAGGAGATCATTGATCTGGTTCTGGACAGGACACGTAAACTGGTGAGACTATCAGAGACCGAGGGTACATGTTTGAAGTGCATTAAACTTATATCTTCTTGATTTTAACATTTGTGAATTTACAGGCTGATCAGTGCACTGGTCTCCAGGGATTCCTCATCTTCCACTCCTTCGGTGGAGGCACCGGCTCTGGTTTCACCTCCCTGCTGATGGAGAGGCTTTCTGTTGATTATGGTAAAAAGTCAAAGCTTGAATTTGCCATCTACCCAGCACCGCAGGTTTCCACTGCTGTAGTGGAGCCCTACAACTCCATCCTGACCACCCACACCACCTTGGAGCACTCTGACTGTGCCTTTATGGTGGACAATGAGGCCATCTACGACATCTGCCGCAGGAACCTCGATATCGAGAGACCAACCTACACCAACCTGAACAGGCTCATTGGTCAGATTGTGTCTTCAATCACAGCCTCACTTCGCTTCGATGGAGCCTTGAATGTTGACTTGACGGAGTTCCAGACCAACTTGGTGCCCTACCCTCGTATCCACTTCCCTCTGGCCACCTATGCACCAGTCATCTCTGCGGAGAAAGCATACCATGAGCAGTTGTCAGTCGCTGACATCACCAACACCTGCTTTGAGCCAGCCAATCAGATGGTGAAGTGTGACCCCCGTCATGGTAAATATATGGCCTGCTGTCTGCTGTATCGCGGTGATGTGGTGCCCAAAGACGTCAACTCTGCCATCGCCGCCATCAAGACCAAACGCACCATCCAGTTTGTGGACTGGTGCCCCACAGGCTTCAAGGTGGGCATCAACTACCAGCCTCCAACTGTGGTTCCTGGTGGAGACCTGGCCAAGGTGCAGAGGGCCGTGTGCATGCTGAGCAACACCACAGCCATCGCTGAGGCCTGGGCCCGACTCGACCACAAATTTGACCTCATGTATGCCAAGAGAGCCTTTGTCCACTGGTATGTTGGGGAGGGAATGGAGGAGGGAGAGTTCTCAGAGGCCAGAGAAGACATGGCTGCCCTGGAGAAGGATTATGAAGAGGTGGGCACTGACAATATGGTGGAGGAAGATGATGAAGAGGAATACTGACTTTCCTAAAAAAAAATGCATTTAAACCAAAGTAAATTGATTTATTGCTGGTTTCAAAATGGATCACTTAGTTTTTTGTAGTGAGGGAAATGTATCAGATATATGAATACACCAGTAAAACTACAATTTAAATAAGGAAATAACACATTTTAATAATCCCTATTATCATTAAACAATACAAAATCATAAAATCCAAATAATTCCAAGACATTCTTCACATGGATAAGCTGAAAAGATAGACGTCACACTTT
Organism: Embiotoca jacksoni; assembly: GCF_022577435.1. Taxonomy (NCBI): domain Eukaryota; kingdom Metazoa; phylum Chordata; class Actinopteri; family Embiotocidae; genus Embiotoca; species Embiotoca jacksoni. Next base: position 12,773,163 of record NW_027185340.1, read on the forward strand.
AACACATATAGCCTACACAAAACAAACCTAATCTAAAATCTTTAAAACATGATGATTATATTTTAATCTTTTGTTGTGGTACCATTTGCAGTCAAAGCAAAAAAGCTCAACTTTCTTCGGGTGTTAAACGATCTTTTCTCTTTTCAGTGTCAGGCTGAGAAGCTTAGACCAAACCCTCTCTTCTGTGCACCTCCCACCAACATCCTCTCACATGAGGAATGTAAGTTATGAAAGGGCTCCTATGTCAGTTTCTATATGCCATTCAGCAGTAACTCTGTGAGAACGAGCACGAGAGAAAATAACTGACGAACTCACTGACTAGTGTTATTTGTGTAACTCATACTCAGACAGTGGCCAGCAGCAACAATAGCAGTTCAGTTGTGGATGAATTACAGCTCAGGGATCCCAACAGGAGCAACCCAAAAATTGGAGCAAAAACAAAAATGATGAAAACTTGCTTAGATTTTTGTTGAAAGTTTTGTTTGTTTGGAGCCTTTTACACTTCGGTGGTGTAGTATCATAGCAATCACTGGTTTTTCTGTGTGTTCTGAATAATATAATTACACTGAAACACTGCACTATGCCATACAATTTCATTTTATGTGATTTGTGTCAGCTATGTAAGTACTCTTACTCCTTACTATTGACCTTTCATTCCAATAAAGCATTTATATTTTACATTTATGATGATCAAAATAAAGCATTTTAAAGACTTTCCTTTTAGTCTACCCATAATGTGTGATTATTCATTTAATGATTTAATATAGACACCAGTTAGGCTGCTGTATGTGTGTGCTGGTGAGTGTGTCGGTGTAGATGCATGCATGAAATAAGCATTCTTTGCCCAAAGCCCTTGTTACAATATAAGGAAATAAATGTGTGTGGGGGTGAGTGATTTGCATGCTGCTTCAAAGGTCATAAACACACATAAATGACTCATTTAAGCGATTAAACTAACGCTGAAGCTTTGTGTAGAGCTTCACAGTAAACAGTCACAGCCACACACACAGGAAGACAGTGGTGATAAAGGAAATGAAAGGGACATTTTGTTCAGATAAGGCTCTAATCTCAAACTGAAAGACAATGCAGACAAATGTAAGGGCGGATAACATGACAGACAGTATGAGGGACGTCCCTCTTTTTTTTTTTTAAACTGCTGTTTCCTCCCGCCAGTGAAGTATGCAGCTGCTTACTGTGGTTTTCTGCCGGCCCCCTCCACATCCTTGCCTATATAAACCCTGACTCTGCCCCTCTTACGCACTTCTGCCTTGAGTCTGAATCCTCAACGTCGGTCGAAGGACAAGCAGACAAGATGGTGAGTCACTGCTCGGCTGATGACGTAGCCTTGAAATTTCCATTCTTTCTCTCCTCAAGCCTCGCTCTCTTTTTGTTGCTTGGAATTAGATGGATTATATATCGAGGCCTCTGTAATGCTCATAAGGCCTCTGCTGTGGAGTTAAGGGGTGTAGCCTACTCATACAAAATCAGCTTTATCTCAATAAGTGACACTCATTTTGAGATGAATTTATATAATTGAACTTTTTAGGACATGTTTGTTGAGAATTCAGGGAGTAGAAAGCACTGAAATAGAAACATTTGACCAGAAAAGAAATCCTTTCTGTACTCTTGGACAATCTAGGTCAGTTGACTGACACTTTATGAGTTAGACTGCTTTGTCATTTTGCAGCTTCTTTAATATACAGCTAGCCATAAAGCAGGAAACATATCCAACTAAAGGGAAAAAAATACCCACAGCCCTTATCATGTGTTTGTTCAGGACTTATAGTTTTTTTTTATATAAGTAGAATAGAGCGGGGTAATCGTGGCAGTGGGGGGATGGATAAAAAGAACAGAGAAAATAGGAGTGGTCTGGCCTAGGCAGTGTGAGTTAGTTGGGAGCCATTTTGCAGCTGTTGGGAGTTGGTTTGAGAGAGAGAAGGGGGGGGGAGAGACAGAGTGAGACATCTCTGACGTGTTACACAGCACTATGCAGCTGGACAGGATGGGGGAGGAGAGACAAAAAGGGGGAAGGGAGAGGAGAGGGAGGAGATACAGGATGGAGAAGAGGGAGAAAGGTTTTTCGGTCTTCTTAAGGAATGGCCTTCCTGTCTGCCACATACACCACTTGTAGTTGCATTTTTTTTTAAACCCATAAAACTAACTGAGGCAGAAAGCAGGTTTTTCAATTATTTTTAATATGTAAATACATATTCTGCCAATCAATTTTACTGTAGCAAACCAGAGCTCAGACTTTTGTAATCAGGAGACTCTGACAGCTGTTTTCACTTGAACGCTGGCATGCTTTGTGTGCACCACTTAAACTTCAATATGGGCATACAGTTTTCACCAGTCAACATTTATTTATTTCCACTCCAAATTTATTTCAGAGATTATATCCAAGATTGTCATTAAACATGAATTTCAAGGCAAAATATGGGTTCAATAGATTGGTTAAATTCAGTTCATGTTTGATGTTAACATTTTCCATAGGCATGCTGTAAAAGCATACAATTGTGGAAATAGTATTCAGTGATCAGATAGTTATTTCAGGCCAGGCATTACTCTTCAGAAAAAACAGAAAAATGTTCCATTAGATACTGAATGAGCTTTATGTCTGACAAACTATAACTGTCCTTCGCCTTTAGCCAACATCTCTTTCCTCTTTTAATCAGCGTGAGTGTATTTCTATGCACGTCGGCCAAGCCGGGGCCCAGATGGGCAATGCATGCTGGGAGCTGTACTGCCTCGAGCATGGGATCCAGCCAGATGGACAGATGCCCTCGGACAAGACTATCGGGGGAGGAGATGACTCCTTCAACACCTTCTTCAGTGAGACGGGAGCAGGGAAGCATGTTCCCAGAGCCATCTTTGTCGACCTGGAACCTACTGTTATCGGTCAGTGACATGTAAATGAAGGGAATTTACTTGTACCATCTTGGACATTGTAAAAACTGTTCTATTATTTAATGAATAGATAGTTTCCTCTTATTGTATATTATTTATCATTGTTTAACTTGTGCACTTGAACATTGTAACATACACAGTATACAGTGCCATTAAAAATATTTAATCCCCTCTCGATTTCACACCACGCCAATGATACTCTACTTCATCTTGAAGCAAAGTATTACAGCTCAAATGTTTTTCCATATTTAATCACAGCATCAGAACAAATAAAATGTTCAGAGCAGGAACATTCTTCAGTGAGAAAATAGTTTTAACTCTCTTTTTTAATTGTCTGTTGTCCAGATGAGGTGCGTACAGGAACCTACCGTCAGCTGTTCCATCCTGAGCAGCTGATTACAGGAAAGGAGGATGCTGCCAACAACTACGCCCGCGGACACTACACCATCGGCAAGGAGATCATTGATCTGGTTCTGGACAGGACACGTAAACTGGTGAGAGTTTAGTCAAATTAGTTTGTTGGTTTAACATTTAACAAAATTTTGAGCTCTTCAAACAGCATTTTTGCCTTAGCTGTGAATAGACCAAGTGGTTACTTTGCAAAAAGTGATTTTGTGTGAAGACCATTTGGCTGGAATGGAGTTTTAATTAATCAAAACCAATTGTCTCTACAGGCTGATCAGTGCACTGGTCTCCAGGGATTCCTCATCTTCCACTCCTTCGGTGGAGGCACCGGCTCTGGTTTCACCTCCCTGCTGATGGAGAGGCTTTCTGTTGACTATGGTAAAAAGTCAAAGCTTGAGTTTGCCGTCTACCCAGCACCGCAGGTTTCCACTGCTGTAGTGGAGCCCTACAACTCAATCCTGACCACCCACACCACCTTGGAGCACTCTGACTGTGCCTTTATGGTGGACAATGAGGCCATCTACGACATCTGCCGCAGGAACCTCGACATCGAGAGACCAACCTACACCAACCTGAACAGGCTCATTGGTCAGATTGTGTCTTCAATCACAGCCTCACTTCGCTTCGATGGAGCCTTGAACGTTGACTTGACGGAGTTCCAGACCAACTTGGTGCCCTACCCTCGTATCCACTTCCCTCTGGCCACCTATGCCCCAGTCATCTCTGCGGAGAAAGCATACCATGAGCAGCTGTCAGTCGCTGACATCACTAATGCCTGCTTTGAGCCAGCCAATCAGATGGTGAAGTGTGACCCCCGTCATGGTAAATATATGGCCTGCTGTCTGCTGTATCGCGGTGATGTGGTGCCCAAAGACGTCAACTCTGCCATCGCCGCCATCAAGACCAAACGCACCATCCAGTTTGTGGACTGGTGCCCCACAGGCTTCAAGGTGGGCATCAACTACCAGCCTCCAACTGTGGTTCCTGGTGGAGACCTGGCCAAGGTGCAGAGGGCCGTGTGCATGCTGAGCAACACCACAGCCATCGCTGAGGCCTGGGCCCGACTCGACCACAAGTTTGACCTCATGTATGCCAAGAGAGCCTTTGTCCACTGGTACGTTGGGGAGGGAATGGAGGAGGGAGAGTTCTCAGAGGCCAGAGAAGACATGGCTGCCCTGGAGAAGGATTATGAAGAGGTGGGCACTGACAGCATGGGAGAGGAGGATGAAGAGGGAGAAGAATACTAACAAACATCATCACGCATTCCAAAAGTTATCATGAACGTAACACAATCCCAACAAGATTCTAAATCTATGGTGGTGATATGTCAGTGTTATCAATAAAAGCTCTAAAGAACATTTTAAATGAACTTGTGATCATTCTGTGACTCTTCCACCACAGCCTGGTGGCCAAATAAATACTTTATTGAAGAGTAATTTACTCCAACAGCAATAATCAATCCCCTTTATCATCCAAAATGTATTTATCCTTTACAATTGGTACCAATCCATAAACATTGTGGTGAGATGTGCAAGTAGGCCTATGATTGTCTGCATAAGATATTTAACCTAAATATAAAGGTAAAATCAAATCATCAGCAGTGTCCATAGAACTATTCTAATCAGCAATAATGTTGATTAAATGTTGATTAACCTGATCATTTCCACACACTATATTTTTGGGTTTTTTGTAGGTTATTAAATCGTTTATGGGCAGGTATACTCCATTTACAAGGGAAATTCCAGTTTCCTGCCTTTTTGTGCCTTGTAGATAAGTGATCACAAAGTCTACGATGGGCTGGGCTGGCCTACTCCCTGCAGTTGCTCCTCTTGGCCAACAGATGGGAGTAAAGTGACCAGCGGGTAAAGTTGAGTGAGTCAGACTAAAGAAGTTTAGTAATGTTGAACATCACTGACAATCCAAATAACCCTGACATAATAAGCTCATCATATGATCCTGGCCCCTGTGATGATTCACACAGTAAACTAGAAGCAAACTTTCTGGTAAATTAAAGTGAAAGTATTAAAACTGCCTCATGCAGCAGAACAGCCCCTTTCAGAATTATATTATAGGCCATTATATGACTGGATTAAAATTACTTTAACAATACATGAGTCAAAAGTACTCTAAGGTTTTGAGGTTGACCTAATTGTAACTATTTATATCCTCGGCCGGTGAGGGGGGGGAAAGTAATCAGATCTTTAGTACAACATGAAAAATTAGCAACAAATGCAGTAAAATAACTAAAGTAAAAGTACTGGTTTGGTGCCCTGTGACGGAATTATTATTGTCTACGAAAATATTAGATGGTTGTAACAGTGAGTCAGCAGAAAGTGTTGCATTTTAAATTGTTGTAGGCTAACTATCCATTATGTAAAACCAAAGTTATCAAATAAATGTAGTGTAAAGTACAATCTGACATAGTGGAGACGAAGTATCAAGAAGGATCAAATTGAAATATTCAAGTAAAGTATGAGTACTTCCAATAAGACCAATACCTGGTGCTGCAAAGTGACTCTAGCTGTCAGATCAAATATGGTGTAAAACTATAAATTCGTAGAAAAATGAAATAGGCCTAGTCAAGTACCTAAATTCTTTAAATAGGTTAATTTCACCACTGCAGTGTAATAAACACGAGCCTGATATAAAATGATTTAGTAACATCTCCCTTATGATATTTTTTTTTTTTTTTTTTTTTTTTTTTTTTTTTTAAAGTCAATCGAATCTGTGGACGTCCACAGTCCCATCAGAAGTCGCTGATTTTCTACAGTTTCTGGTTAAATCACATTATCACGGAGCAACAGGCAGACCGGCAGACAGGGCGGGTCTGATGACGTTTCCGATCACTGGCATGTTCTAGACGCTCTATTTTTTCTCTCCGCCGGCGGTGACGTAGCGCGCACAGCTCAGACCAACACTCAGGACACGCAGGGCCGCCTGGCCGCACGTTTTCACGGAGGAGACCGACAGTGGACCGCAGAGACTTTAACAGTGGCCTACCTTTAGCGGTGATATTGTTCTGTTAGAGCACATTTGTGTCGGGGCGGTGGAGAGGCAGGCTGAAGGAGGAGTTGGCTGTGCGGCTGTCACGAAGACAGGAGGAGCGTTTACCAGCGGCACCGCTATCATAACTCAGTCAAGTCAGAGCGCTCGACTGACGGCTCAACTGCTCACTAATTAGGCCGAGGGACTTGGACGGTAGGTCCAGAGCTTTGGCTTGTCCTAACAAGTTGGGGCTCCCTACAGACTGAAGACAATGTTGCTACTGCAGTTTATTATAGGTGTCCAACTTTACCATAATAGGACATGTGTCACCTAAATGCCGAATAATAGAAGTCTGCAACGAGTATATTAATAATCGATTATTGTCTCGATTATTATATTAGTTGTTTGGTGTTTAAAATGGTGAAAAATGTCGACTAGTGTTTCCTAAAGCCCGAGGTGCAGCCTAAAATGTCTTTTTTTTTTTTTTGTCCAATCAAACAATCCACAACCAAAATATATCCGTTTATTATCATGGAGGACAACCATTTTTTTTTTTTTTTTTTTTTTTTTTTTTTTTTTTTTTAAAGTTGTAATGAGAAATTTGATCTATTACTCTAAATTACTTAAAACGATTAATCGATTGGTGGCAAGTTTTTAATTGACTAATGTTACCCATAATGTCAGTGGTATGTACTTGAATAGCACAGCACCTGTGCCTCCCAAGTGCATTTGCCCGTGTGTTTAAGCCTGCATAGCCCTACTGTCACGTCAGCAGCAGTTGCCAGATGCCTTGGCGCTAGAAATATCACAGTAATAATACTGCTGGGAGCGCCTGGCTGTTCCCGAGGGGAAACAGAAAGTTAAGTTGAGTGTTTTTACCTTAGTTTGGAAGTCCCCTCTTCAGCCCCGACTCTGCTGCAGTCCACTCATGGGATTGGCACGGTGGTCAGCATGTTGTCTGTGGCTAGAATAGAACTACTAACTGCACCGAGGTCTTCATTTCAAGGGCACAACTCCTGATACTTTCATTTTAACTAAAGCAGCTGTTAAAATGTTTACGTTAGTGATTCTGTGAAACCAACACTTCTGACTTGATTAAGATACATTTGTGGAGTTCTCTGGAAACTTTGCACTTATAAAACTATTAAATTGTAATGAAAACGTTTAAGGAATATTAGCGTAGTTCATTGTCCCTCAACTGTTTTCGTTGTCTTTAGTTTGAGTGAAGTTAACAAATGAAGTGTTGCGTTGCTTGTGTCTCAGATAAGTCACTCATCTTTACATAAAAATGGCAACAGTGTTGACCAAAATGTCTCCTGCCTGTTTCCGTATTATAATGACCATAAAGTGTGTACTATTTAATAGTAAACTGTACCTCACCTGTCTGCAAATTAAATTAAGAAAACAATCTTAGCAATTGCTTTCGTTTTGTGGATTCTGGTGAACGTCATAGTTACAGAATGCCGGAGGTGTTCATCCACACATGACATAGCTAAGTATACTTTATATGAATCACCAAGACAGAAACTCTTGTATTTTAATTTCAGGAAGGTGTTTTGAGGAGTGACAGGAGGCAACATGGTCGACTACTATGAATTCCTGGGAGTGTCCAAAACAGCTTCTCAGGAAGACATCAAGAAGGCGTGAGTATCCTGAGATGATCTGAGGTGTTGGCAGTCATAGTCATATTTAATGAAGACAAGGTTTAGACAATTTAATATTTAAAAATATATTTGAAATGTTACTTCTCACCTTGAATTTGCAGGTTTATTTAAACACCGAAGTCACTTTGTGATTGGAAGTTTCTTCGATTAATGTTTCTGGAGTTAAATTTTAAACAACCGTCTAATTTGATTCCAAACAAAACATTCTTGTTTCAAAACATGCACAACTATTTGAAATAATTACAAACTACCAAAGAAATCTCTCCAATAGACATCAGAATTAAACCATATGCCTGAAGTAAGAAGTTTGTTCAACATACCCAGGATATCTTTACCCCTGAAAACCCAGAGTTAAACCTGAAAGTTATCTCGTTAACCGCAAATCCTGCTTGGTATTATAGGCCCCGGTGATTTCAGAACTACTGGTATGAAAAATACAGATTTCTCAAATATCTACATTCTTTTTTTTCTTTTTTTTTTTCTAAGTTTTTGCTTTGTGCTGTGTTGTTTGCAAAGAGTCCCTCATTATTCCGCATTTTAATGTATACTCTACACCGGCTGTATGTGTCAATGTGTCAATGTTTGTTTGTGGCTCTGTTTGATTTTGTTTTGTGTGTTCAGGTACAGGAAACTGGCCCTGAAATGGCATCCAGACAAAAATCCAGACAACAAGGAGGAAGCGGAGAAAAAGTTCAAAGAACTTGCTGAGGCCTATGAAGTCCTGTCTGACAGTAAGCCACTTACTGGTCTGTGTGTGTGCGTGTGTGCGTGCATGCGTGCGTGTGTGTGCGCGTGCATGCGTGCGTGCGTGCGTAAGGGAAAAAATAGGTTGGGTTGATGACAGTGAGTACTCTTTTCCTTTTTGACAGAGTCCAAACGTGACGAATATGACAGATATGGAAATGACAGAATGCGACATACAGGTAAAAACAAAAAACAAAATCTATTTTTGCATCTATTACAGTAATGGTTTGAAAAATTCTTTGACTCAGGCACATGTGACGGGACACATGAATGGTGGTTCCTTCTGTTGTCTACATTTTAGGACTTTGTGTTGGATTTTGTTTTCTGTGGCTAATAACATGTCCTCTCCCTCTTTCTGTTTGTCCTTATTCGACTCTTTCCTCCATTCTTTCTTCCTTCTCTTCTCTTCACTTCCTTGACCCTGACATCTTTATCTCCCAGGTTCCTCCAGCACAGACTTTTCGTCAGATTTCCCAGGATTCACCTTCACATTCCGCAACCCAGACGAGGTGTTCAAAGACTTTTTTGGTGGACAGGATCCCTTTGCTAGCTTCTTCGGTACGTTGTGCACAACTGATATCAGTATTTGTCCAAGAACACTTCTTGTCCAAATTCTTACCCATTGAATTTATTTATTTGTTATCAATTTACATTAAGAGGGGTGATTTATGGTCAAAGTAAATATGATCAAAGTAATTGGTTTTAGGTTTTCTGTGATTGCACGTCATCCTTCTTTTCTCTTGCCTCGATTGTTTAAATGTTACCTAACACGTCTCTTTTTCTCCGATCCAGATGACTTTGCGTCATTTGGATCAGCCTCTCACCTCGGCCCCAGTCGATTTTTCTCCTTTCCTTCAGCAGGAGGTAAACAGTTACATGCTGTAAGAAAAATTTAGCACCTGCAGATTATAGTGTTCTTGCAGCTGTCCAATCAGACATCTTGGTGTTTTTTACTCTGGGTATAATAAAAGCATTGGCACTGAACCACTTCATTATTAAAAAAAAAAAAAAAAAAAAAAAAAAAAAATCTGTTCAGGTTTTGGCAGTTTAACAACATCAACACAGCAGTGACTGTAGATAAAAGCTGATGGGGTGTACAATGTGTTAAAGTTTACGATTACAGTTAAAATTAGAAGTGCACATCAAACAGTTTCCGTTTTTAAATCAATGCAAAATGCATACTGAAAACCATTTTTTCAGAGCAGCTACACTTGTGCTTCAAACTCCACGACAGCTAACTCACTGGTAAAACTAAACTAACCATGGGTTATAGATTGTGTTCACCAAAGAATTTGCAAAGTATTTTCTTACTCAGTTTTGTCAAACCAAGTGCATCTCTGCCCAACCTAAAGTCACACTTTCTGTGGTGATAAAGTGGGAGTGGTATTCTCCTTAAACAGGCTGAGGTTTTTTTTTAAAGACACAGCAAACTAAATTAGTCTTCTTTCTTCTCTTTGATCTTCTGCTTTTCTGCAGCTGATTTTACTACTTTTTCATCTTCCTTTGGTGGACTGGATGGGATGAGCAGCATGGGTGGAGGGATGAGCAACATTAAATCAGTTTCTACCTCCACTCGCTTCATGAATGGAAAACGCACCACCACCAGAAAGTATGTCAGTCTCCTCAATTTGATTTGAACGCAGTTGGATGTCTGAGTTGTTTCTTATGGATTTATTTGGCTGTTAATTCTAATTTTTAAAAGTATAAAGTATGTCTAGAGCTATCATTATAGTCATCATGAGTGAATGTCATTATCTACAAAATTACTTATGGACACATTTTTATGAATATTTATTAATTCACTGCATTTTTAAGTTCTGCCACTTATCTTTGCATTTGTCTTGCTTGCAGGATAAAGGAGAACGGGCAGGAAAGAGTGGAAATTGAGGAGGACGGGGTGTTAAAGAGTGTTTTAATTAATGGTAAGACCATTCACACTGAATGATGGTGAGAAATTTGAGGGCAAATAGAATTAAGTACTTTACTTTGGCTCACGCCAAACCAATGAAAATAATATAAAATGAGTTCTGTCTAATCACTAAGCCTGAAAACCTAACTTTATTATGTAAAAAAAGGACTTGGTTAAAACAAATACTGCACAGGTGGAAATCTATTAGGTCATTATCATCAAGGAAGAAATCAGGTGAGGGAACAGAGAAAAACACAACAGGCACCTCGCCCCCTATAACAGATTCACCTAAAATTGTACCACACAGCAAAATCAGAAATACATTTGCCTCTCAAAAAGGTTTCAAATCAAGAGTGAGACGTTTTTAAAGAATAATATTGAAACAGGAAAGGCTTTAGTATTATTAGCTTTATTTTTGGTATTGCAGTTAAAACTGTTATGTTGACAATCTTACAATATTAAACTTCTGTTCCTCTAAGTCAGGGGTGTCATTCATTTTAGTTAAGGGGCCACATACTGCCCACTTTGATCTCAAGTGGACCAGACCAGTAAAATCATAGCATAATAGCGCATACATAACGACAATATTTCTCTTATGTTTAAATCATTGGTGAAGGTTTTTGGATGATAAACCCTATTTTAAGGTCTTTCTACAATAAACTAGAAACATAAAGAGCAAAAACTCAGACATCAGCCCACTGTTTATCTGCTGGGCTCTCCTCTGCAGATTCCCTCGCTTTGTGACGCGTTTGACATCAAACGCGTCACAAAGCGAGCAGCGAGCGCTGCTGCCTCCGGAGCAGACATCACATTTACGCTGTTTTTGAAGCAATTACTGGATCGGTTAAAAAAAAAAAAAATTACAAAACGTTTGTACTCATAAACCTCCAGATTCTCATAGAAATGCAATTTATGTCTTTCTGTAATTTTCACACTTAGCAAAGTCACCCGGTGGGCCGTATGTTTGACACCCCTGCTCTAAGTTATGTGACTTCATCTTACCAGTGGACTAACACCCATGTTGTTGCGGTCTGTGGTTTCCAGGTGTGGAAGATGAAATGGCCCTCGCTCTGGAGCTGAGCCGACGGCAGGGTCAGTCCCATCAGTCCCCTCAGAAATCACAAATCCAGAGCAGATCACCTGTTGAGTCTGACAGATCCCGCCCCAGCCCTTTCTCTGCAGCCACACATCGATCATTCAGCTCTGCGCCCTTCTACCACTACGGGGTCACAGGAAGCAGCGAGGACGACGAGGAAGATGAAGCGCTGCAGATGGCTATGGCATGCAGCCTGTCAGAAATGGAAGCCCAGCAGAAAGCTGCTGCTACTGACTTCATATCAGGTGCTGGGGGTGGGGGCAGAGCTACTTGTGCTAAAACTACGGGCTGTAGAGAAGGCGGGGTTAATAAGACGTCAACTCTTAATGTTCATATTAGTAAAAAGATTGTCGTGGAAGAGAAAGATGAAGAGGGTCCATTTAAAATGGGCTCAGGGTCTGAAGATCACTGGCAAAAGGAGGGAAAGGTGACCAGGGAGCCCGACTTATCTCCCGAATCACCCTCAACTGACAGCAGTTCGCCGCTGAGCCAGAGCAGTGAGGAAAGGTTTAAACCTGCGATAAAGAATAGTGACATCAGTGTGAAAAAGAAAAAGAAGTGCGGGTGTGTTGTGTGCTAGTGCAGTGTCTGTGTGTGTAAACTATATTTTGGAAGCCTTATTATACTTGCCTCGGTGTCTTGCCTTCAGCCAGACTGTAATGTAATGTGACTGCTTGAATATTTATTTGCGGGAGTGCCTAAACTGATGTCAAGGCTTTCACGAAGTCTAAACACCCCTAAAAGGGACAAACTTTGACAGGATTTTTTGACGTCTTGCTGGTTTTGCCAATTTAGATAATGTGCAAAAACATATCAAAGTTAATAAAACTGTCTTGTTTTGTGTATGCAGAACAACACAGAGGATTGCTTCTGAACGAATGTAAATGTGCCAAATATTTACACAGACTGAAAACAGTGGGCAAAAGTGGGGCTTTAGATCTTGTGGGCAAGTGTTGAAGTTGGGGTCTTTTGTGAGGACCAATTAGAGTTTTAAACCTTGACGGGATATTGCTGGAAATTGAGGAAATCTTCGGTTTAAAACTGAACTTTTTGAATTCAAGGTTAAGGTTTGGAATTACAGAAGCTCACGGTTAGGTTTACTGTAGGCTTTAGGCTTTTAGTTATGAGAAGGAGATCGGGAATGTATTATGTCAGTGAGGGTCCTCATAAAGACAGGAATACAAATGTGAGTGTGGGGGTGGGGATGGGGGCAGGGAGGGGGGGGGGGGTGTAAAGTTTTCTGTGTGCGTCTGTGTTTGGCTCAGATGAGACACTGCCATAGAATTTTCTCATTCACTCTCTGGCAAAGGGAATGTATCAGAACTGTGTCACACTCATCACACTTCCTCTGAAACAATAGATCAAAAATCAAAAGTAGGTCACAGAACTTTCTGTGGTTATTTTTGTGATGACAATGACTACTTTGATTTAGAAAAAAGACCTCTGTTTACTGGTCAACTAATAATTTCTCAAATATGTATAGCAAAAAACTAGTGGAAGCACACTTTTCAAATACAAATACTTTATATAAATATACTGAGGCTTACTCAGAATAGTTCAAATAGCTGACTCGGCATTTTTGTTGCAAATTTGCAACAGTGAGGAGCCTATCTATCAATAAATACAAGTACATTATGTCTTGGCCTTAATACATTTTTACTAAAATACCCTTAAATTACCCTTTTTGATAACATTGTAGTTTGGGGAGAGCACTTTATGAAGTTAGAGGACAAAGCACAGTATTGAATGTGTACAGTAGTGTGACTGAATCGGTTACAAATAATCATTATTTGAATCTCATTTAAATTTCTTGGTGCCTTTGCTTATTTTCACGAAATATATGTTACTGTACTGACATTACTAGTTTAAATGGGCCAAGTTGGATAAACAAATTAATTTTAGTCAACAAAATGCATTTGGTTGTTTTGATTTCTCCATTATTCTCCTCCAATATAGGAAGATGACAAAGCTGACTGGAGTTGTTGTCAGGTACTTTGACCCGGAATCGTGTGGGAGTGATGACGTTAAATATAATGATTCTTTGACAGTTTAAAAATAGATTATTCAGCAAAACAAGTCTAGTTTTATTTTTCTCGGGTTGGTTTGAAACGTCAGGGTAGAGGAACGACAGTAGCTACATTTTCCTTTGATCAACGCTTGAAATGCCCCTGAAAAAAACAAAAAAACACTAAACCCCCAAATGAGTCAGTTCAGTAGCTTTGTGTTAAAAATTACTAAGACTGTATTTCAGAGGCAACTGTGCAACGTTCCCACCAGGCTTCTGCCTGAAAGCATTAAAAGAATGCTTTAAGACTTCAAGTTAAAAATCGCTAAAACTCCCAGAATCACTTCCTTATCTTAATACATGAAAATGAAAGAAAGTACATTGGAATATAAGACAACTTGTTGATTTCAAATTATGACATTATATTTCTACAATTTATTGACTTCTATAATTACAATGTCAGCTACAGCTAAGTTTGATTGAATGTCCCACTGAAACTGTTTTATTAGGTTGTACTTTATCTCCCATTTTTTACTGAAGCTGGACATTATGTTGATAGCAGTAAATCATTTACATACACACATACATTGTGTGTGTGTGTGTGTGTGTGTGTGTGTGTGTGTGTGTGTGTGTGTGTGTGTGTGTGTGTGTGTCTCTTTTAAAGTTAGTGTAAGAGAGAACTGAGTCGTTGAATGTCAACCAGCCATGGTGCTCCTGGATGAAACCCAAACTTGCCTTGTTGCCGACCTCTAATGAAGTAAAAGCAGTGTTGGTGTTGTTAGTGGATCACTGATAACTGTTTTAAATGTGATTGTATCTGTGAGGATGAAGCGGAAAGTAAAAAAAAAAGTCTAGTTGGTGCCAAAACACTAAGGTGTCAAAAATACTTACTACTACCAGAAATATGTAATATGTTTTTAAAAAAATCATTACTAGTGTTCACAGACATGCCTTTCTTAATTAGCAGCTCATTATAGGGGGTGTCTCTTTGTCTTGTCTTGTTTTTTTGTTGCCCATACAGCACACTAGGTTTATTTGGCTGTAATATACTGTAATATATTTTTCATGAGTGCTTGATTTCTTTTAATTGCATGAGTTTTGCTTTCACTTTAAAGTGCAACTATCATCACTGGCAAAAATTAAGGCCAACTGTGACGACACAACTTTAAACATGCAACCAAAATGGATTTGTTTTACTCATTATTAATTTATCCTATTGTTGGAGAGGGAATAAGAGTGAAATAGGCATATGGATTCTTTTTATAAATATATACTGGCCTGTATTTGTACTACATTGAGATACCATGTGTTAATGTTCTTATTATTTTTAAATTGTTAAAA
This sequence comes from Embiotoca jacksoni, assembly GCF_022577435.1. NCBI lineage: Eukaryota > Metazoa > Chordata > Actinopteri > Embiotocidae > Embiotoca > Embiotoca jacksoni. The sequence goes on from NW_027185340.1 coordinate 12,788,216, forward strand.
GGTAAATAACAAATAAAGATTAAGCCAAAACATGAGTTGGGATATTTGATTTTTTCAGAATATGGCAGTCGCAGTGATGTATTTTCTACTAATTTACACTAATTTCATGCTTAAATCCACTAATTGTAGCACTATTACTACAAAATGATTGTACAGTTCCTGTGTAACAGTTAAAGAAAAAAAGAGCCATCATTTATTCTGAATGATTATCCCTTATTGTTTCTGGCTCTCTCTAATTCACAGACTTTAAACAAAACATACTATTTAGTGCACTTGCATTTATTTTAACTGAATGTTATCAAAACCGATGTGTCTCCATTTACCGACAGTTCAGTTACCTGAAATAATGTGAGATTATATTGCCTCAGAAAATGCCCATGTATGTAGCATTGTATAGCTCATAACATGCCAATCTGCATCTGCAGCACATTTATTGTCTTCTTTCATCTAGTTCCAATTAGGACTCCAGAGTGTTTTTAATCTATTACCATTACGTTCATAAGAAAGATGTCACAGGCCGTAATTTGAAGAAGAGGGCTGCTGTGCAGTTTTAAATGGCAACAGAATGCAATCCCTCAAACTTTCAAATTGTCTCCTGAATTTTTCATTTTCTTTATCAGCTTTCATTCTCATCCTGCATCAACATGTTATGCACTCCCTTTGTCTGTAAGATATCAATGTAATGTAGCAAACACACATGTAAAGCACTTCTGTAGTCGGTGTCTAGTAACATATTATTTCCAGGATAAGTTGGAATTGATGATTTTGTCTTACTCTTCCTGCTTCCTGTTTCAGACTCGGACTTCGAGGCCTTCACAAGCTAACCTGATTGGCGCATGCTGCTCTGTGCTCTAATCCTGTCCTGAGGTAAAGAACTAGTGTGAATTTGAGGCACGCCGATAGTTGTTCAATTATTCCTTTTCCTGCCCCATAAACTCCATATAGATCAGATAACATGATGCCTTTCAGCAAAAGTTTAACATGTCCTTTTACGTCTATTCTTGCAGGTCAAAGGTCGATTCCCCACGATGCACTTTTCTCTCTGCCCACCATGACTCCTACCTGCTGAATGACACTTAAAATAAGATGTGTATTTAATATAAATATGTGCGTGCCTGCGTGCGTGTGTGTGTGCGTGCGTGCGTGCATGTGTGTGTGTGTGTGTGTATAGCTAACTGTGGAGCAAAACACTGGAAACTTTGTATTTTCAAACCCAAAGAAATAGTTCTAGTCATCTCTGCATTAAACAACAATGTCTCTGCTAAATTTGTAAGTTTTTGTTTTGGTAAACGGGCACACAAAATGTTACTTGAATGTGCATTTCCTGAAGAAAATGTAGTGAATGCTGCAAGAGCTTGCTGGAAGCTGCTGTTGCATCTTGCTTGGGAAAGAGAAAGGAGGAGTAACATGCAACAAGGGTCTGATCAGCAAGATATCGAACCAGGTCTCTACCGCTAAGGGGATAAGTACCCATGTGGCATGCACCCTAACAAATTAACCATCAGATCACACCAGTACTGAAAGAACAGAGAAACAAAATGATCATTCTTGGGAGTAGTTTCTGCAGAAGTAGGAACAAAGAATACCTCCAAACTTCATGAGATGAGGCAATGCCACTAAAGCCACGAACCGTATACTATAAATTGTCCTTTTCTGCCACCCTTAGGCACTTAATAGTAACTTGGACTACCTTAGTCAAAAAGTACAAATAAACATAAAAAAAAAGACCGACAGAAATATATTTCCTGTGAATAGTTTGGAGTTGACATGATTGGCTGCTTCCAAAAAGAAGGTGAACATCTTTCTCACCACCCTTTGACATTTTCCTCTTATGTCTTCAGAAGATTTAGATTTGAACTCGCCTGTGTAGCAACCCAATGTTCGTCACAGTGAGCTAAACCAGGAGGCACATCTCTTTCGGGAACTCTCTGAATGTGTATACACACACCAAAAATGCTGTATTGATTCTCAAACTCGTACTTGATAGATATTCCAGATGTCATGCAAATTGGGGATTGTCTGGGCAAGCTACAGTTTTTTTTTTTATCCAAAAATGTCACCCCTGGTCAAATTTTCACATCATTTTTCCGATAATCTTTTGATGCCAATTTTGTTACTCTGAGTTAAAAATGGACTACTTTGAAAAAGGGGTTTTGCATATATTGTAATTTTTCTGGTAAAAATGGAGTGAAAGTGGGTGTTGCCTTTATAAAACCAATGCAGCTGATTGGTCCATTCTTTTCTGCTCTCTGATTGGTCAATTCTATTCTGCTTTCTGCTTTGACACCGTTTTTACTAATCTGACAAGTGCTGATCCCAGCTAACAGATTGCCAGTCCATCACAGAGACAGATGGAAACAAAGACCATTCACACCTAATGGTAATCGACCCTGCTAACCACTGCACCACTGGGCGGCCCACGCCTTAAACCGTTTCCCTTTTATCCTCTTTATGATATTGCTAAACCACTACGGGTGTAATATACTTTTAACCACTAGAGTGCGCGCTTTTGGGAGCTGCTGACGGCACACGCCCATTCTTGATTCACTGCCAGCCTGGTGAACAAGAGGAAAACACCGGCCAGATAGCCACGTTTATGGCCCGGTATGTCGTGTTTATGAATGAAACATTTTAAAAGGAAAAAAAAGAAAGAAATATATTTCATCCTGACTTGGCACTGGTTTTTTGCTTACGTTAACGCTATAAAGTATTGCGTACAAGGAGTTGGCGGGAAGGATTTACAGTACACGTTAAAGTACGTCATGTGAATTAATTTACAGTTGCTGGTGTAACCCACATTAAATATAATTATAAATATAATATATATAAATATAACTATTAAAACCCTACATGTCATTTAGAGGTGCAGTTGTATCATTTAAAAGGTAAAGAGGGTCGCGAACACGTCACCACTTCCTGTTTCCTGTTCGACTCCTCTTGTCAACAAACCGCGAACGAACGAACAATTATTGGTCTGAAACGCCACATAAAAGTCTTAATAGCTCGAGTATTTTCATATATTTTCATATACCAGTGCTAAAATGCTGTTCTTTTATTAGAAACTAGCTACTCAATAAAACATTTGGGGTTATGAGAATGTTCATGTTGAAATGTAATGCGATAACAGGATGTATAATAGTTATGAAAAGACATGTTACAAGTTTAAAGTAGGAAAGATGATTCATTTATCAACCTTAAAACACCAGTTATTGGGTAATTCAACTCATTATAACCTAAGTATATCCTTAGTAGTTGGGTATACATTATAAGGTGTTAAAGACGAGAAAAGGAAGTTAATGAGGTCTCATGTTAGAAACAGGAAATTAACAGAATAATGTATTAGTTTGCTCTGTTTGTGTAGATTGTTTTTAAGATACAGATAGAATCTGGGCGAGCCGAGTCCAGAGACTGTGGACGGTCGGGGACCTGTCCACAGAGGACATCTGAACTGCTTGATCGTTAATCAAAACACCAGGTAAGAACCAGCACACTCTATAAAACGTATCCGGCTAAAACACAAGAATCAACTCAGAAGAGGTTGGTCTGCCTCATTTCATCATGATGTCCTGATCAGCAGCTTACAGCTACAACTGAAGACAGAAAAGAACGGTTTTCTGGAGAGAAAAAAAAAACACCCACCTAACCACATATAATCACGTGCACATACACACCTCCATTATGTACGGACTTGCACACTGGCTTAAAGACCACCACATTGGACTAATTGTAGTATTTCATATGCTATAAGAGGCATCTTATTTTAGTAGGGACTGATAAACAGGATACCAGGCTATCATGGTAATGTTTAGTACTTCTCCAAAGCAAGAGTTGTGCTTTGTTAAACTATTGACCTCTTTGACTGTATTTTTGTAGCTGTCAAGATCATCACCACCCGAATCTTTACAGAATTTGTTTACAATCCCTAAACATTTATTCCACATTGAGATAACTGCTGTCTGGTCTCACTCTGCCAAGTTTAATTCCAAGGTTTGACTTGCATTCAAATTTTGCGTTTCACTTGGGTCAGCATTTTGGGAGGCCTCCCAGCAGGGGTGTTTAATCCTGCCCCTGCAAAGCGTTGTGTTAGAATATAGTTGTCAGTTGCTGAAAACATCCATTTCTCTTTAATGTATTAAAGGTTTTAAGGACTGTACTCTCAAGTGCCCTGAGATTACTTGTTCTCATTCAGGGCTATATAAACAAAATAAATAGAATGGAATTAAAAACAATTTTAGTCTCTGCCTTTATTTTTGTTTTTTGAATGCAGTTTTAATTTTTCAATGGCCGCTGTTACTGATACTCTATACACCACTACACTACCTTTTACAACACCACATAGGAGTTGTAAAAGGTAACTGTCTGGAAAACATGAAGATGAAATGCTGTCTGGCTGGATGCTTGTTGATAGAAGAATGAAAAGTTGATTTTGTATCATTAGATAAAATACAATACAGAAAACTCCTAAGCTTTATCCTGGAAAGCACAACCACAAAAATGGAGCAAAGAAGGCTTTTTTTGTTTTCTGCTGCATCACATCACAAATTTATTTAGGTCAAGTCAAAAATACATTTTTATAGATATTTTCTATCTGTCTGCTACATGAAATAAACACAATTCTCAGGATGAATTATTTACATTAATCACATTGAGTAAGACAGTAAAAGAACGCAAACAAAGTTACGTCGTGTGCAGAAAGAGAGGGATAAGCTGATTATGGTTCATATACAGCATCCATTACAAAAGCACCAGCGCTGACAGCAAACAATCTTGCCTGTCGAGGCAAAGAAGAGCCTCACAAATAAAAACGTACCAGAAATCAGCACACACGTGACAGTAGTATACAGTTTCTGGTGGACACAAAACACCACTTTCAGAGTAACAATGGATACGTTTTTGAAAGGATTTAACAATATTTAGACATTGGTCCAATGGAAACGTTCATCACAACAGACAGAACAAACCTTCAGTGTTGGGTGGAAAATCATCGCTTCATGTTGATTGATCATTTAAGGTAAACATGTCCAGGAAAAGGCACAAAAAAAAAAAAAAAATCAAATCAAATGGCAGCAAAATGGACAAACAATGTTACATCAAATTTGTGCCATAATTGTGATGAAATCTGATCTGTCCATCTTTGCACAATAGCATTTACTGCCTTTTTCATAAAATAAGAATTCCAAAAAGTTTTAAAAACTCAAAGAATGAGTCGATGGAAAAATACTGCAGGTTGAAAACGAGAGCAGTAACAGCGGCAAGTGTGGCAGGGCAAACTCTTATTTACAGTGACGGTCATACATGATCGGGTCATACCAGCGTGTCCTTTGGAGCGTGTATTTCGTGCGCGTCCATCTAGCCCGTCTCACTGCGGCAGAGCTTTCAAGATGGCATTCACCTCCTCGGCTACTGCCGTCAGAGCAAACTCAAACTGGTCCTGAAAAAGGAATAGCAGGAGAGAGAGAGCGAGAGAGAGAGGAAGGGAGGCGTGGTTATCGTGTTAGGACACACCGAGACGTTTGGGTTGTGATGGACGTCCACCCTAGAAATCAGGGAAATATACTGAAAAACTGCACAAGCACAAAGAGTGTTTGTACCTTGGTGCGGACCAGGCCCGGTCTCTGGTCTCTGATGTGCTCCAGCGCGGCTGCAATGTCAATCTCCTTCACTCCTAATGACAGCAAGAACAGCAACAGCATCACTACCAGTTTTACTACGAGCACCGTCTCTCTACAGCCACTCAACCTCTGAAAAAAGTAAATAATAAAGTATTTATTTTCCTTTTTGTTACCCGGTTAATTTTGTATGAAAGGATTTGTATACGTGTTCTTGGCCCGGATTTTCAGTTAAAAAAAATAAAACAAAAGTCAACTTTTAGATCGCTTAATAAAGAAACACCACAAAACATACATTTTGACATCATCTGTGAAATGTTAGAAGTGACCATGGATGCTAAGAAGTTCCTAACCATCCACTTATTGTAGTAAAAATGAATCTTTGTCGCAGTCTTGTAAAGAGTAATGTAGGTACAAGACCATAAGTCAAACTGCAGGTTTGTCTGACATCAACTGAATGATTGGACAATGATTGTGCTATTCTACTCATATGAATTTGACACAGAAAATTATTGATACGATTTAAACAAATCAGGCTTAAATTTCTAAAAAGAAACAGCCAAAATGTAATCTTTTATTATCCTTTTTAAAATGTTCCAGTTAATCTAAACGGCTTAGCATAACAGCTGACCTAATGCATACATACTTTTGTGTGGAATAATTAAAATGTCACGAGCAAAATGATTTAACTACATTGTAACTCTAGCGCCCCCTGCTGTCCGCGGTAGGTAATATAACTTTGATATGACTCCAACCTCACCCAAAAACGCTGACTTTTGTGGTGAGTTTCATTATGATTTTGCTCATCTTGGATCATCTGTGGGTTTCTTTTTAAAATGATTAGGTACTAAATTACCCTCTGTCCAGTATGTATATGTGTATAGGTGACTCACCCTTGGCCATGCGGTTGAGCACCATGTCAATGAGGATGTAGGTGCCAGCCCTGCCAGTGCCATCACTGCAGGAGTGACAGAGACACATAATGAAACTGTCAATGCACATATGATCTTCCAAAGTGATTTACTGAAGTCCACTCTCAAAACATTACACTCATATTGTACATTTCTGCAATTTCTGGTGTTTCGCAAAACAATTGTGATCAGTTCTAAATTATGATCTTTTCTTTTTTTTACCTGCAGTGAACGATGATTGGGCAGGATCGACCTCTGTAACATTTATTCACCTTCCTGAAAAGCAGGAAAGGGGAAAGCAAAGAAAGAAAAGGAAACAAAGGACAGAAAGAAAAAAAATGCTTTATTACAAACTATTAATTACAAACTTTGCAAGAACAACTGACCTTAAACACACTTTTAATCAACATACATCAATAACTTGTAATTGGTATTAAAGAGATCAGTAAATGCATACAACACAGGATTCTCTTATGCAGCTTCAGGTACTTGTGGTTTGTGGTTGAATTAAAAGCGCTGAGAACAGAGCAAGTTGGAGGTATAAGGGATGAAAATATGTATAAATGACAGATAAAAAACAACACTATCAGGAAGAAGGGAAGGTTAGACAGGATAGAACAACTAGAAAGTGCATGAGGTTGTGGAGGACAGTGAGATGAGAAAACAGGATAGAATATGTGGAGAGGAAGCCACAGATTCACTGTCCCTCTTGCAGTAGCCAGTCACACCTGCCAATGCTCATTTTTGTGACTATGCAACTGGAGCCAGAGTACTAGCTGCAAACCACAAAAATGACACTGGGAGATGTTAAAATACAAACCCATGAACCTGCACACTGGGAGAGAGGGAGAGAGAGAGAGAGCCGTGGTGATGGATGAGCCATGAAGTGAATAGTATGGATGCTTTGTTTAATTGTAGACGGACTTAAATGACAGGGAAGAAAATAACAAAGAAGAGAGGGTTGTGATGAAGGTGATGAGGAGGATTCAAACTCACTGATGTGCTTTACATCACTTTAATATTTAACACACTGAATCGGGACCACCTGCCATTATGCGTGTATTTACAAATAAACGACCGAGTCTCGTGGCACTCTTTGAACTCAAGAGCTTGTGTGGTGACGGGTCTGTGTGTGTGTGTGTGTGTGTGTGTGTGTGTGTGTGTGTGTGTGTGTGTGTGTGTGTGTGTGTGTGTAATGTAAGCGTGTCGTTTCTTACCTGCGGAAGTCGAGCAGTGGTCGCGTGGAGGTGGGGATGCCGTCAGCCAGCCAGCTCAGCAGGTGAAACTGCGTCAATGTTCTGGTCTCCTGAGTCTGGACGTTCTTCAAGTAGAAGCTACGCACCAGGAAGTCCTTACACCAGATGTGCTCCGACACCAGGTTCACCTGATAGAGGTAAAGAGACAGCGAGTGAAAGAACGAGAAGGCAAAGAGACAGAAAAGAGGGTGAAACAAAGTAAGTGGTTTGTGATGAGACGGTCCGACGACTGAATTTTGCAGCTTTCCAAAAATTGAAGGATGCAATGATTCATCTTTTTGTTGAGTAAACATCTAAGTGAAAAAAAAAACAAATGCATATATGGCCAAAACTAGACAGCTTCCTCTATAATTAGGAGATTACATGATACAAAATTATATTAAAATGATTTAATATCACTTTAGTCTTATTAGTAATAATATCACTGGTACACGTAAAGCAACTGAATACATGGTGCCCCCTTTAAAAATGAACTGTGTTCTTGTTTCCTCCAATTTCTGCTTTATTGAAATTATTAATAATCTTAAAAAAATCCTGCACATATTCTCAGAGATGTAACTTTAATCTAAAAATGTGGAAAAAAATATCTTAAGATTATCATTATTTTCCACAGACTCCTCTTTTGTCCATTGATGTGTTTTGACAAAACTATTACAACAACAGGGCGTGAAATTCAATTTCAGGAGTCACAACAGGAAGCTGACCTCATAGATGTGGTAGAGTGAGGAACCCTCATCAGGCCAGTATCGCTCGCACTGCTTCTCTCCATCCTCCACCAGAGCAGTCATCATCACTATCACTGTGCAGCCGTTCTCCCACACCATCTGCAGGTTGAATAGATGTGTGTATATATATATATATATATTTGGACGCACACACACACACACACAAACGTTGATTGTTACATCAAAGTAATTTTGTGACACAAGGGTGTAACAAGGCAGATTTCCTGCAGAGGCAATAAATGGGCCAGTGACCTACATCGTTTTATTATTTTCATTCATCACTGAAGAGAAAGCAAATTCAGTAAAAAAGGAAAAAATGAGGCAGGGAAAACAGGGCAGAAAGAAGACTGAACTGACCTGCCAGAAATCAGCAACAGTGTGGGGAAGAGGTCCCTGTGTGGCAATGTAAGATGGTTGGCGAGGGTCATGGTCAAACTGTTGATTGGAAAGACAAAAAACAAACAGCAAAGAGCCTGTTAAGTTTCCTTTTAAGATCAAGTAGGAAGTCCAGATAAACACAGTGAATGCAGATTAGTAAGAGCTTCACTCAAGGTGCTTTACAACAATTTAGCAAACTTAAATCAATAACTGTAAATCCATCTGAAAAGTAAATTACATATGACAACAACTAAAGAATGTCTTTCTTAAGTCTTCATATTGGGTTAGGGGATAAATCACAGTGAAAACTCATTAATAATGCATATCAACACAAATGTTTTCAATTATTATAAGAATTCTTACAATGATGCTGGCATTAATGTAATCTTGTTTACTGGGGTTTACTTCAGTCTTCAGCTTCACCCGGGAGTGATCATCTGAAAAAGAAAACAAGTGTTGAACAATGAATGAAAAGTGCCGCTTAAGTTATGTTTAGGAAAACAAAGCTGAATTTAAGGAGACTATTTCTAAAATCATGATACTTTTTCTGCTTTCTACTTCAGCTCGTACTTTGTGTCGTTCATGTGTTTGAAACCTTAAAACTAAGAGCTTATCAAAGTGTGACACATTGATGAACTAACAGGGGAGGGATTCAGCGTGTCTGCTTTTGTCCATGTTGCACGGGACTTGAGCTACAGCTACTGAACTGGGTTCGGCCTGATAGGAACACAGAGCCTCCCACTCCTTCTGTAGGCGGTCCTTGTTGCGCAGGTGATCCTCCATGTACGCCTGGGGGGCGAGACGAGCACAAAAAAGAAATATTTACCCAACATGGATTCATTTTACACCAGGAATCTCCCTTGTCTCACCAGGGAGCACATTTCCTCTCCACTCTGATTGTGCCCTCACTCACCAAGATCATGTGACCGGTGGAGATGTCCATGTTAGACTGGGCTGGCTCTTCGCTCCAGGACGGGGTGGAGCTGTGGGTGGAGGACGGACTGTGCTGGGGACCGTCACTGAACTGGGAGGAAACGCTGCTGACGCGGGACGTGTCTGTACCCCTCCGTCCCCCTTTGCCGATGGCAGACCCAGCAATGCTGCTGCTCTCCCCCCCCACACAGTCCTGGCGGGACAGAGAGGATTTAGATGCCATGTGCTGCCGACACAAATCCTGAATTGAGACAAAACGGGAAGAGGGTGTAAAATTTTCTTCTTCTTTTTTTTTTTTTTTTTTTTTTTTTAAAAGGTACTTAATTAACAACGGGCCCTAACTATACATTCATTTTAATATTACTTAGTTGACAAATACATTAACAATTTGATTATTTCAACATTAATTTAGGCCCAAGCAGAATATATATTTTCTGTATACTGTATCTGCCTTATGTTTTCATAATTAACTCTACGCTATGAGAAACAAATGTAAACTCACACATTTATACCCCTTTTAACCATTCGTTATCTGGCTGCTCATGATTTCCCAACCCATCAAAACACCATAACATTAGTAAATTATTTAATGAAAAACATAAATGAAAAATACAGATAAATCAATGGACACTCTTATATATATGAAGGCTGTTCATTATTTCACCCTCTCCTTATGATGCCTTACCTGGTAGTCAAAGTGTGTCTCTGCTCCTCCCTCTGGCCCCAGGCCAAGCTTGCCATTGGCCACTTGTTGAGCATAGCGCTTGAAGCAAGCTATGGCCATGGCCAGTACCAGCACGCCTCCTACAACTGCCATGGAAATAAGGGTGATAACTGTCCCGCTGGAGCCCTGGGAAACCCTGGTTACCTGAGGGAGACCCCGTGCATTTCTTCTCTGGGAAAAAGACATCATAAACAGTGGTGAGAAAAACACATATAAAACAAGGTTATTCCTATATTTTACAACATGCACATCAGTAGTCAACCCAAGCTAAGGTCCTCCAGGGAATCTGGCCCTACCACAGTAATTCAAAGGTCACTCTTTAACAACAGATTTGTTTTTCTGTAACTGCACATGACAGCAATGTGTGCTCATTGAGCAGCTGAGATTGAGTTTTAAAGACAGAGTTCTGAAGGTCAAAGTGGTGTGCACCAGGAAACCACCACTGAGACAGCTGAGGCTACGTGGAGATCAGCCAACCTTTGCATGGGACATGTTACACATCAATGCTGTAATTTATAGTCTGCCCCTGAGTGTCATTTCCCCTACTCTTCATCTTCTTTTCTAAATTTCATAACAATTTATGATATTCTACCCACTAAAACAGAATTCACCATTACAGTTTTCCCATTTTAATGCTGAAGCACGTCCTGTACAGACACACACAGAATTGTCTCACTATGTTTCACTCAAAATGTTAGTCCAAAGAAAAGTCGCAGCCTCACCAACAACAAAAATAAACCCACCAGCCTTAAGACAACAAATTCCTTTTGAAGGTCAACCTCAGAAAGCAAATCAAGAGCAGCAACTGAACTTTACTTTAATTAATCTTATAATAGAGGCAGAAAACTAGGGTAGTCGTTTGTAAAAATACTTTTACTTTATCCAAACTTCTTTCATACGATCATTTCTGGCACGCAAAGCAGTAACAGCATTTATATAGCATGTTGAATTGGAAATGAAATTGGCACCGGCTTAAAATATATTCGCTAAAAATCAATAAAATCAACAAAAAAATACCGAATTTGGAGAGATGAATTTGGAACTAAACAACAAATCATATGAACAATATTGATAACTGAGAAGCACTTCTAATGACTAAAAACATCACTAATGAGCAATTTAAACGATCCTGCCTCCTGATCACATCAGTACCACACACAGCAGCACAACTGCAATATAATCTCAGCAGCCCTGAATACAATCGTTGTGTGTGTAATGTTATCCTGATACTTAGTCTAACTGGGCGGTTTATTATTTATCCATTACACACAAAGTGTGAGATGAGGGTGAGGATGAGGGTGAGGAGGCCTGACATCATGCTGTTTGTGTGAACGCTGAATAATGAGGTTAATGACACTGGTGACTGTTGCCATAGCACCTGGGATCTGGGAGCCACAGCAGGGGGGGGCAGGTGGAAGAGATGCAACGCCATGGCAACAAGTGAAGTGCAGGTTGTTATAGGTGTCGCCTCTCTTATTCGTTCTGGCCACAAGGGTTTTAGATCCCCGGTAAAAACAGTCACACACAACATTAGAGCACAGTGTAGCGGTGGATAGAAAAACAAGCTTTATAGGACAGATAGATGTACTGCTTCTATCTGTACTGCTGTGTGAAAGAATTAACAAGAACTAACCCAATCAAAATATTCCCAATGATGTGTATCTGAATCGTTTCATGGTACTGATTACTTAATCTACCTTTGTTAAGAGTACAGATTCAGTTCTCTCTGTAACCGCAAAACACAACCACCAATACAGACATAAGGTGGTAGCCACAGAGTGAAAACAAGACTGTTGGGGTTGGACTCCAGCAACTCTGCTTGTTAAACCCGGACACATTCGTGATTAGATTGCAGCAAAAATGGAAAAGAAGAAAGAAGAATGACTATGTCTCTGTTGCCTTGACGACTGGTCCACATTTTACTGATAGAGGGGTCTGTGGAGCTGTGTCCCTGTGTGTGTATCATGTACCTCTCCCACACCAGTCTGCACAATCTCCAGGCCTGTCTCAGACTCCAGGAAGGTCTTTTCAGATACTGTAGGGGTGAAAACACACTTCTTATTCTTGGAAGTAAGGAAAAAAATAAATAAATAAGTTTAATGAAATGGTGTTTGAGGAGAAAACTGTCGGCGTGCCAGAACGATGCGCCCACATAGTTTCCACTTCACATTTGTGTGTGAATGTAGGAAGGTAGGTGTTGACCCTCACCCGCTTTAGCAGCTACCTGTGCTGCCGTCATGTTGTGCTCATTCTGTCGGATTCGGAAAGTTAACGCAGGGCCGACCACGCTGGCAACACAAAAACAGACGGAAACACATTTGTTGGATGCTTAAAAACAGTGAAAAATAGTATTAGTAAGTTGAGTAAAAGAGTACTTCTCTCACACACACACACACACACACACACACACACACACACACACACACACACACACACACACACACACACACACACACACACACACACACACACACACGATGGTAGTGTTACCTGATGTTGATGAAGCTGCTAGTTGTCAAGTGTATTTTATCAGCCAGCAGCTCCAACAGCTTCACTCCATCATACAGACCCAGAGGACTGCGAGGGAAAAAAAACAAAACATCATTATCCTCCTTGTAAGCACCATGTTTCATAAAGTAAATATCTTGTTTTCTGCTCTTTACTTTACCAATTCTGCAAAACAAATCATTACCTTTATGTTTTCAGTTTATTTATGATAATAAACATAACTGAAAGCTGAATATGATCAAGTTCTAACCTCTGGTTGGTGATCATGTAGATGTACTCCTCTTTGGGTCCTGTACCCTCAACAAGTGGCAGACCCTGCTTCTTCAAGCTTTGTCCAGCTTCAGCCGGAGCGGCCTGTGGAGGCTGAGAGGCAGGCGGCGGCACGCTGGCACTCTTGGCTGGAGGTGTAGCTTGGACTGAGGCGGAGGAGGGCACGAGAGGGGCGTCGGGGGGTCTGGGAGCGGGAGCAGGGGTCTCCTGCTTATTGGTCACTTTGTCTGTTTTTAACAGCTGCACCTGCTGGGGACAGCAGAAGAGCTGTCAGTGGACAAAGGTTATGATTACATTTTGTAATCACTGCTAACGGATTCTGACATACCTCCTTGAGGGTGATGAGGTCTTTCTGAATTGGATCTATGTTGAGAGAGACAAAATACTGTGATTATACAAATACGAAAAAAAGACATTACTTTTTTTATTACGTTTTTTTCCCCCCAAGTCTCATTTTCGATTCTGTTTCAAAATTGAATCTCCCCTGTCTGGTTTGTTTATTAGGGACTGTACCGGTTTTGTCCTGGGCCTGCATCAGTTGTAGTATGAGGGCCAGCTTGTAGAGCTGCTCTTGACTGAGCTCTCTGGGATCAACTCTGTACTTCTGCAAGACTCCCGACATCCTCTGGAGCAAGTCATCTAACATAAGATGGTAAAGTTGGCCCTGTTCTCAGTTTTTAAAATGTGCATTCACATAAAAGATGCATTTATGGTGTAAATGTGGTGTTATGCTTGTGTTGCATTACTCTTTTATCACTCCTGAAGGCATTATGTATATTATGCATGAGTAAGTTTAAGTTCCTTTTCCTCACCATTGTTTCCAGGCACAGCACTGAAGTCCTGGGAAACTTTCTTATTCTGCAGGGTTGGTTGTCTGCCTGTAGTACCAAGTCTCTCCTCTACGGTGTAGTCTTCCACATAGTCCACTGGTATCTCCAACTCCAAGTCCTCATAATAAGGCAGACCTGCTCATAGCACAGGAGGTGATGATGGAAAAAGAGTTAATTTGGTTGTCCAACATTTATAAAAGACTGTTGCTTTTAAAATGACTTTTTTGATTGTTTTAAAAATGTATTTTTACCTGTGTCTGATCTGATACCATTGAGTTATTGGTACTGTAAACCTCTTACCTGCAGGGGTCATGGAAGCAGCCCCTCGGTGGCGATAAGAAGGCTGTGCAGACGCCAGGTAGAGAGACAGAGCTTCCTGTAGCAGCTGCCTGTCACGCTCTCGTTCTCTCTGGTTGGCCTGCGACCGTGAAGTCGCATAAGGGAGGTTGGCATAACCACCTCCTGCACCCAAAAGGGACCTCTCTTCTTCATCTTGGTACCTATGCTGTGATTGGCAGAGATAGTGCACCATAACTTGTCATCTCAGATCCAACCAATGATATATTAGTTTAAGTTCTGTAAATGACACGCAGCTTCTGCACAATCCCGGTGTGTGTTTGAATACCTGGTGGTATGAGTATGGGTCGATGGATGCTGTTTGCATTCGCAGTGGGGACTGAGGAGGCTCAACAATCATGTCGTCCCTAAATTTGCTGCCAGGAGAGGTGGACACCGACTTAGAACTTTGGTGGTGGGGGATGTGCTGTTTGGACCTGGCAACCACAAAAGAAACAGACTTTATTAGAAAGGCTATGGAGGTTGGAAACATGGAAAGCTGGAATGACTGGAGGTATCTGACTTTGTGCTTTGACTATTGTTTTTTGCAAATCTCACAGGCGAGTACTTACTGAGGTAAATGAGAAGAGGAGGATGAGGAGTTTGGTTTAGAGGGAAGGGTGGTATGAGGTACTCTCTTCAGCTCCTTTGATAAAATATACTGGGTGATGTCATCCTGCCATGACAACCCTACACACACACACACACACACACACACACACACACACACACACACACACACACACACACACACACACACACACACACACACACACACACACACACACACACACACACACACAGTGAGCAAATAAAGCAAGCCACAAAAGCTGAGTGCAATGAATAGAGGGAGAGAGCGTCTGAAATCAATGCTGTTTTTTTTCTATTTTTATTGGGGTTGTGTTCAAATGCTAATATTATGGAAGGATTTCTGCCATTATGTCTGTAGAATCAATGGACTTGGTATTTAATACTATTAAATATATTGTTTATTGTGCCTGCCTCCTTAAAAGTACATTAGTGGCAAAAATGTATTTACAAGTAAGAAAAATTGAGAAAAAAGTTTGAGAAGGGGAAACAACTCTGTATAAGAGCAATCTAAAAGAGTACTTCAATCACTTTAACAAAGCAAAGTAGCTGTTACCTTTCCTTTAATCAAATGAACTCTGACTCCTCCACCCTGAGGTGCCCCTTTAATCAGCATAATTGATTACATAACAGAAAACATTTATTTAGTTTTCTCAACCCGAGGTAGTCAATCATTGTCCCAACTGAAATATACAAATATATAAAAACACATTAATTCTTACCTACCAAGCAATAACCTTTCACATAATTATAAAATGAAATATTTGTGTTTGCGACAGTGTGAAATGTGCATCGAGTGTCGAGTCTTCTTGCAGCCAGTGTTGGAAACACCATGTCCCACTTACCTTGCAGCATGAGCTGTTTGAGGACTTCTTGCATCCTCTTCAGTACAGGAACTGACACCTGGTACTGGACCTGGTCTTGCTTAGAGCTTCGACACTGACCAAACAACCCATCTGGAATAAACACATGCACACAAAAGTGTAAAACATTTTAAACCATAATTAGAGCTCTTTTGTTGGATTGTTGCCTGGCCAACAATCCAACACACAATTTATAGACATGTGTGCTCTTTTGTTACAAATGTATGAGCCGAACACGAGAAAAGTGCAATTATTAAATGTGAGCGGTAATGCTACCTCAAGCAGACCCACAATTTTTATTTAAAAAGCTGCTTCAACATTTCAGTGTTTTAAAAAGCTTGACCTATTAAACTTGTTATTTAATCAGGCATTGATTTTAGCTGAAAGTCTTTTTACCAAAATTGGTTCAGTGACACCGTCTTATAGTACTTTTAAATAACTAATTCTTATGACAGCCCACGCTGCACTAGCCTACAGCAGTGAGTCACAGTTTTAAAATACAACCCATACACTTACATTGCTTGTGACAGTCCTTTTGACAAGGTTCTGCCACCGTCATTGCGCTTTTGAACATTTCGGTTTCCTTTTAAAACAGTTGCTAACTTGCAGGCAGCCTAATGGCAACAGAAATAATTATAGCATTTGCTGACTACTAGTTTCTATGGAGTGCTCTCTTTTCATAATCATACACTAAAAATGTTGAATTAAATACATGAAGAAATGCACCATCTGTAAATTATGTCAACCTTAGCCCACAAAATTTCATGCTTCTATTCTTCAGCCTGAAAGAAGCTGATGTCACTGCTGTCTTGACAGAGTCAGTATTTGCAGTACTGAAGGCCTTTTGCGTATCATTGAGGTATTTATATACCCCCTCCATATCGTAACCAAATTATTAATATTTCATGACAATGTTACAGTGCAACAAGGGAAAGGAGACACAAAGATTTGTTGAAAATAACAAGGCCAGGCAGGAGAACACAATACAAAGGTTAAGGCACAGTCCAGATTCCCAACAGGGTCCACAGCTGACAAAACCTTTGACAAAGAAACATAATTCTTGGGAAACTAAATTTTAAACTGAGCGATTCAATTTATGATCCACCAACTAGTAGTGTCAGACTGGGATTAGATCTACTTGGATGATTGCAGAGTGGCTGCAGGTGGGACAGATTGGGGAAGTGGGAACAGGCGAGGTGGGCGAGACAGACTGGGATCCTCTGGAGGGGGAGAGAGTTGCTGCGTTCGAATAGAACTCGAGACATCGTGGTGACAAAATGGGAAGTGGCGTGCACTGTGTGCTCAGCGTTCAAGTGGTTAAGCCGTAAAAACACCATTGCTGAGCAATGGCAACACTTGGCAAACAATTTAGCGGGCTAACGGGGGGGGTAGCCTCATTTTTCCTCAGCATACTTGTGAACTTGGGCCCCATCGAAAATTTTGAGTTTCGACGTCTTGAATACCACAAGAGGGGGCCGTTCTTATGGAATCTTCTCGTGTACACAGTAAATACCACCACATTTGAAAGCAGCAGCAGATACACCTAACTGAACAACTCAACAGAAGAAAAAAACAAAACCATGACAGACAAATTTGGACATGCACTACAATGAACAAGAGCTGAAGTCAGGGGCTTAAACAGGTCATACTGAAAATACTGCTGCTCCACTCAGATACAGTATAAAAGATTCAGGAGGAGACAAGGCATCCACTATAAAGTGTGTTACCAAAGGGAGTCAGATACAGAGGAATTTTGAATGGTCTTACAGCAATATTGTTGTAAAAAGACAAATCACACGTATAGTGCCTGGCTTTTTACTGTGAAACCTCAGTGAATTCGTAAAATAAAATTAAAAAAAAGTGTGGAAACTGCTATGTGATGTGATGTGAATGAAGATGCAGACTACATTTCATCTGGTGCACTGATGACTCACCACAGTCACTACGCCAGCTAAATCTCACACACCCCAATCTGCCACAGTGACATGGTGAATTTTCACACTGAACAGATTAGAGAGGATTAAGGTGTTTTTATAGCCACAAATTTAATATGAAACATCACTTGCGTTTGACTGAAAATGTCGGCAGCCACGGAGCAAAGCATGTTTGTTCGGTCAGATATGGATTTGAAACTCGTAAAATCTTAGCTGCATTTGTGGTTATTGCCTACTATGCCAGGAAGATTTTTTTTTTTTTTATCAGATATGTTAAATTAAGGATTTGTTAAGTGCAGTGAAATTTAACCAATGATTTGAACATAGAAAATGTAGGCTATTTATGGATATCAAGTCAAGATAATGTCCAGACCTTTGAGTAAAGGTCTAGCAGACAAAATAATTGGAGCTAAAACTACTGTTAAGTATTTCGGTTGTATCCTACATAATCACATCACACAGAAGGCCATGACATCAGCATTTAAACCACTAAATTATTCTCCATCCATCCATCTTACTACTCAGTGTGATGAAGAATATATAGAACATATCATTTTTTTTTTTTAAAAATCGTATTTCCTTTTCAACAAAATGAGTTTCTTCTGAGTGGAAGGGCAACAATTCAAACATCTGATCCTTGTGTTGTCAGGATTTTATCAAAAATGATTTACAGTCTAACAACTAAATAAATAAAGAGCTATACTGACATAAATGTGGGTATTGTTCCTCCAATGAAAGACAAACAGAGCATATATCCCGTTACAGGGATTTCAAAACCCCCAATTAAATTAGAAAAGGTTGATGTGATATGACACCGGATATTAGGCTCTGGCAGTGTATTGCTCTGGTAACGTACATAGCTCCTGTTATTCCTGGTTAACTGTTTGATGGGAGGGAGGAGGGAAGGTGGAGGATGAATGGAGAGGAGGCAGCAAACTGCATGGCTTGATTGGATTGGGACTATTTCGGGAGCTTGGGTTATTTCTGTAGATGTCAGTTTTGAGCAAGGATTAGAGGATTTGGATTTCATGTTGTTGCACAAAAGAGTCAGATAAATATAAAGAAATGCAATATTCTGCTCAAATTACATGAGTTTAAAAATGCCCCAAAATATATTACTCTCAACTGTGCACACAAGTATCAGTGTTAGTTTCTACAGCATTTGAATATAAATCCTGGGAACAAAGCTCGCTGTAGTCACAATCGTATCACCAAACCCAACGTGTAATACACGTGCCTGTCCACTAGAGGGAAGCGTATCAGTGTCACGTCTTTGTCCTGTTGGAGGTATCAGTGTCACCTGCTTTCGGGAAACAAAACCATATGGGAACCCACGTGGTTAAGGTCAAGAAAAACTAACCTTGGTTATGATTAGCAAAAAAATCTCATGTGTTTGTGTCCAACTGCAGGTTTAATCATTTAATAAACTGTCAGAATTAAGGAAGGATTAAGGAAGTAGTTTGTCTTAAAAGTTTAAGCAAAAAAACACATGGTTACAGTGACAAAAAAAGAAAAAAAAAACTCTGTCACCTCGGGCACTCGAACCCCATTCTCCTGGGGGAAAGATCATGACTTAGAACTTTTGTGCTGGATCTCATGACCTTACATTGAGGGATATTTGTCTACATGACCTCCATTAAATGACCTGCCTCTGTATACTATGTGTTTTTCTCACATTTAGATGATGTCAGGCGTCGACACACTTTCCTTTAGTGGACGGGTTTATGTATTACATGCTTTGCTGTGATTCTAACTAGTCGTGCGGCTTTTTTTTTTTTTTGGTGTAATTGTTTTCCATCAAATCAATGTTCTAACAACACCCCTCAAACACTAAAACATTAATTGGAAAGTAATTCTGCTATAACATATTTCATAACTTACAACCACTGTCACACCAAAGGCAAACCTGTAACAGGAGTTTGATCTTTGAGCCAGGCAATTTTCGTTATTGCCGTCTCAAATCCTAGAGTCTTCATGGCAAAATGCAGAGATCCAAAATTGTACATAAACCATAAATATGATTTTAACAACCAGGCCAAAGATTCGTCTGATAGATGGACACAGTACCAATACATGTATGAGCACAAGCCCAGCTGCCTGATCAGCTCCTATGCTCGGTGGCACTGCACTAGAATTTGCAGAGATTTGCATGTGCTTCTACGGTCATTTGCAGAAGACGCATGAACCTTCCCCGGCTGCACAGACACTGACCTGATATCCACCACCGAGAGACAAGGTTAGGGTGCAACACCTGTGTACACAGAAGTCAGGTGACAATGTGTGACCTTGCTCTAGTTAACACAGGACTCGCTCTCCAACAGGCTCTTTACACTGACAAAAGTGATGCCTGCAACAAACAACATGAGCAAACCAGTCTGTCTAGATTGACCTGCACTAAAAATGTACCGAAGCTGGGGACAGTGACTGCTCAGTAGGTATCCTGTCAAAATACAAATAAAGAGCAGCTGTAAGTATCTAAAAGCAGGCATGCACCCCGTTTAATACATCAACGTATACAAGACATAATCACTGTTCCCACTCACTCAAAGCAGAAAGCAGGCTTAGAGATGAAAAAGGGTTTTGACTGCAAGAAAGCCTGGAGTCTGGAGATTTACTGCGAAGAGACAGAAGGCTGTGCTTTGCAGTGAAACGATATTATTAGACATTTTAGACTAATTATTGCACCACAGCCTTTGGGAAACCTTAGAGGACACCATGTAATCGGCTCTTACGTCCCATCACTGTTGTTTGAAGCCGAAGTCACACTTTGCAGATTATCAAATCGTTACTTTGCTAGTTCTAATTATTTTGTTAATTTGAGTTAATAAATTCATAGTCACTGATTATGCTGAACTATTTTTAAGCTAAGCTAGAGGATCTATCCCATATTTTTGGTGAAGGCTTGTTGAGTCCTGTCCTGGACTGATCTACCCCACTGAACACCAGAGACACAATATAAAACATCAAACATGACCACCTCCTAAAATGTGTGTGCTAGGATTAGCAGCCGTAGTGTGATGAATTATGTAATTCCTCATTGATCCCACTAAAAAAGCAATCACGTTAAGAACGGCTCAATTCTCGTCTGAAAGCATGTGTAACTGACATATACATACTGTAACCTGAGTGTAGTCTATAGAAGAGGGTTAAATAAAGTCAAGCACTTCAGCAATTACATTTTAAGATGACAATTTAAGAAATTGAATAAAATGTAATTTCTTTATTTTCATTGTAATGGTATAAAACAAAATTTCAGGCACATCGCCTGAACATAGCTCCCATAAGACAACAAGAGTTTAAAACTATAAAAGAAATAATAAAAAAAAATATGCAACTAATGAAATATTTCATAACGTCTTTGCCAGGAGGACAAACATGTCATTCAATTTGTGGAATCGCTTATTTACAGCCTCAAAATTCACAGTAACTTTGATCAAAATCGAAATATGGAAGACTGGCGCTGCTTCAGTTAATGATGATTTATGATTTTACGGTTGCTGCTGGTTGTGTCATGCAGTCAAACACTTCCTCGACCTCTTCATCTAAACTGAACGCAGTCGCCGTGTGTTGTCCTTAAGCTGTTAGTCACTGGAAGACTCGTCTGTTTCTATGCCGACTGCAGCGGTTGAGCTCTCTGTGGACTTTATTTTTCTTCAACAAACAAAAAACAAAAAAAAATAGACCAGTTATTCTTTGTTGGTGTCTAACAGATTGTTTTACAGCGTGTTAACAGCTTATTTTACAATACGTGTTGAAGAAACGGTGAGACAAGGGGCTCATTACAGACAATCAGACCGAAAACCTCTGAGTAGTTCTTCCTCCGAACGCCTCTGTGGCTGCTCCTGAGCAGCAAGTACGCCGATGCATTTAGTATTCTGTCCAATGATCGCGCGTGTGCGTAAGTGCAGTTTCCACAGAGATGGACGTGTCAGTGACTCATCACTGTATTAGCACAACAACTGTGGGGGAGTCGACCTCACCGTGATGTCAGTGTTGCCATGGAGACTGTGGGTCGGGGGAGGGGCTTAGATAAAGAGGAGGAAAAGGAGAGGGGCAGGTGACTGGGAGACGTCAGCACATCCTTGACTTGTGTTTGTATATTTTTATACAAAGTCAGCATGCTTCCAGTGACGTGGGTGTGTGTGGGTGTGTGTGTGGAGGTGTGTGTGTGTGTGTGTGTGTGTGGGTGTGTGTGGCGGGGGGGGGGTGTCCAACTGCAGGTTTAATCATTTAATAAACTGTCGGGATACAGAAGGATTAAGGAAGTAGTTTGTCTTAAAAGTTTAATGATCAAGAGATTTGGGGATTTTGTGTGTGTGTGTGTGTGTGTGTGTGTGTGTGTGTGTGTGTGTGTGTGTGTGTTGTACTCACCATCTGAGCAGAACTGATCCCTTGTGCACAGTTTTCTCTCAAACAGGCAACCTAAGGTAGACAGACAAAGAGAGGGCTAACAGGTACTCAGAGTGAAATATTTTACAGTAATTTCCATGGCAACAGCTGCTTCAACTCACATTTAGAGGACAAAAATGAGTCAAAGTGAGTTTAACCCTGCATCACTCATTATAATTAGCCTCAAAGCTACTTCGTCACTGTCTTTTGTATTCAAATTCAACCATCGTCCAGGCCAGTAAACACTTATCACTTTTATCATCTCTATATTTGTGCTATAACGGCACCGAGACATTTTGAAAGCTCCCTCCACTTAATCAGTCTGAAAAAAAATATAAACTTGAGAAAAATATGTTAGAAAATTGTCACATTTTCACTTGAAATTTTTTTTCCTGAACAATCAGAAGGCTATCTGTGTTTCCACAAATATTTTCTGATCATGACTAAAGCTAAAATGGTAATTTTGTGGGTGTAAAACACAGATTCATAAGAGGGTGACGAGGCTGCTTTATCATGCTGATTTGTCAACTGATTTTACTAAAAAGTGGCACAAAAATGAAGCTTTCTTTTTGTATTTTGGGGTTATTATTTTGTGTCCCATCTTTAGTTGTTTCAGTATTTCTTATTTAAGCTTGGCAAGTAAAACCTTGGAGGGTTGTGCAATGTGGGAAAGAGCAGGTGGCTGGTGATAGATAGGAACGCAGCACGGCAGAACATGCATGGATAACCCTGTCTGTCTGTCTGTCTGTCTTTCTCTCGCACGTCACAGCTCATGTCTCTTTCTGCTATTAGCGTCCAGAATCCCTTTTTGTATGTAAGAGACTAAAAGAAAAAATGAAATAAATGTGTGGGGACAGAGTGGCTTTATTCCAAATATGGCATGTGACCACCTGGTTGGCTGAACTGATGCATCTGTAGATTAACTATTATCTAAATGAAAGTTTATATAAAATGATCTAAGCACAAAGTTCAATTGAGGAAAAAAAAAAACGGAAAACTTTTTCTCTATCTTTGAATGAAATGTCGCAGTATCAAACAGTGACTCACCTGACACACACACACAGTGCAAGTGTTTTTCATTTCTGTGATGCCTTCTAAAACTTTGAAGCCTAATGAGTGTCTCACATAATCAAATGCCTTTTAAAAATATTATTGGTTTGTTTGGTTGGCATTGAAGATACCCACAATCTCAGAGACCTAGACTCTTCTTTGCAGGGGGTTACTTGAACCCTTGTTCGTAATAATGACCAAGAGCTATCTGAGTAATTATATCCCACAGGGGCATTGTGGGTAAATGCTAGTCCTCGTCATCAAGCACTTATTGATTGTCCAGGAAAGGACATCTGGTAGTTTTGAGCCAACAAGCAACACTGACCTAAAATATGGAGCCAAATTCTACAAACACATCAGAAATTGATTCTATTTTTTTGTCACCTAAGATTTTTGTTTTTAAAAACTCCTGTACATTCTAGTTTACGAAACATTTATATAGGCAGGTGCAACAAGTCAGCTTCCTGGGGCCAGTTGTCAAGTTGGAAGCAAAAGAAAACAACTCCACTATCCCTTTCATAATATTCTTAATAATCATGATTGTTTTTTTTTTTTTAATGCATATAAACTAGAACAAAATGTGTACCAGACCGAGGTTACAGTAGCACAAAGGTTCCAATGAGTTCCATAACTTTGGTGCGATAATATAGGAGAAACTTGACGGACAATGTTTGTCATAGCAACAAGACATCTGCCCCTCAGGGAAATAACTGCAGAGACGTCAGCTCTGACATGAACATTATACTGTGTGTTTGAGGACGGACAGTCGGACATACGGAGGGGCAGCTAATCAAATGAACAGATGGATGGATTTATGTGTGAAAGAACGGAGATGGAAGAAAATAAGTGTTAATGGGTGAATGGACAAAGAGAAGCAGCATTGGCAACTGGTTTCTCTCCATGGTGCTGAAATGGCTTTTCATTGTTCATTGTTGGTCTTTATGCCGTCTTTTAAAAAAAATTATTATTATTATTGAGCTTTCTCAGGAATGCATGTTTTTTAAAGGCAGTTTGTAAAGCAGACAGTAATTTACCAGCATATTATGTTATTATTGGTTTATTTTACAGAGATTTTGCATATAAAATGTGCCTTAAATAATAGGAAAACTGGGTACAGGGCGAGGGGACATTGATGGGGTTGGCCTCTTGTTTTTTGTTGGAGAAAGGCAGAGAGAGAATAACATTTGGCTTTTTTCTGTTTGCAATCTTAGCCAATTATCCATTGATTTCTACTCAATCTACTTCACAAATTGCCACCAACACATGTCAGACAGACAGGCGTTTTCAATCTTTGTGACAAATAATACAATTTATGGAGACAAAAAAACTCTTAAAAAAAAAAAAAAAAAAACTATCGTTGGGTGCAAGCCTCAGGTATGGATAAGGGAAAGTAACAATTCACTTGTTAATCGTGTCAGTCCAATGCATTGATCTACAAAAAAAACAACCTCATTTCCCAATATATATATATAAAATGAGAAATGAGGTTGGTCAGTAAAACAGTTTTAACTGTTTTTATTTTGTGTTCAATAAATTTGATATTTAATCTACATCTCTGAGTAGCCTATTCCTTTATTGAAATTAGTGTTGAGTGTATGGTATCATTGTATTCAATGAAGCATTACTTTACGTCTGCAGTCTACTTTTCATCTTGTATTATAACACACACACACACACACACACACACACACACACACACACACACACACACACACACACACACACACACACCAGTATGGGCGTTTTTTTCCTTTCATCACATCTGGATTTGGTGGCTGTATTAAAAAGAGGACTCTAACAAGAGCTCAGTATGAAGGTGGTATCATTTTACGGATAATCATTCTCCAAAACGATCCTTTACTGCAGCAGAAACAGAAATAAAACTCAGTGGACTCTGGTTTCTCTTCCCTATTACTCCTTCAGGCTGTTATTCTCCATCTCTCCTCCCTGTGTATCATCTCATGAGACTACCATCCTCTAGATTTACCCACAGTCCATCTCTCAGTTAATTGAATTACGATCGTACCAATAAAATGATCCATAAATGCGCTTGCATGAACACAACAGGGGACAAAGTAGCCTAAAGTAGGATGATATCGCCATAAAGTAGCCTAATTTTAGAGACACCATGTTTGTAATTGTGGTAATACTACAGGAGTGCATTTCTCATAAGCATCGTGATCATCATCTTACCGTATTTTTCAGAGGTCCCCGGTTGGTACAGCACGGTCAGAAGGAGCAGCGCTCGCCATGGCTTAAGGTCTTGCATGATCCTCTGAAGCTTCACGGCAGAGAGAAAGAGTCCCTTTGCTTTTCCCCCTCCTTTAAATCCCCATGATGTTCAAACGAGCCGTGGCCGTGCAGAGTCGACAGCTCACATTGAACCCCAAAAGCCCATGTGACGGAAAAAAACAAATATTTAAAGAATAAAAAGTAGTTCTTCACAGTGGCCAGGCGCGTCGCAGGGATGGAGGGGAGGAGGGACAGACTGGAAACATTAAACGTGGTATCGACTTACGACAGCAGCTGCGGAAATAACGTACAGACTGTAGACACAGGGAGCCTTCTGCGATAAACCAACCTGCAGCTGCGTCATCACGGCTATGACAGAGGGGGAGGTGAACGATACGATTTACTTTTACATTCCACCCATTCATAAACGTGATGCACTCAATATCGATTAACTTGCATGCATATACCAACACGTGAATACGACGTTTCATTTTACTACCTCTGAGGGTGTTTTTTTTTTTTTTTTTTTTTTTTTTTTTCAAGCTTTTATTTCATTTCACGTTTCAGAAAGTGGAATGAAAAGGATTCCCATCAGGTGCAGTTTCCTGCAACTGGCATGTAACACGAGTCTCTTGGGAATAATATTAGCGCGATATTCTGCAAAAGGCAAATAATAATTAACCAACACGTCTCTCTTTTGTATTATTATTATTATTGCAGTAATTCGAATAATGGATTCCACAGTCAAACGTTGTGTGAATGGAAACAGCCATGATTACAAGCCGGGTACCTTCCGAGGTGAAAGCCCAAGTACGACCAGACCAAAAGTGTAGTTTTCCCATTTACATCCTAAAATGTAAGTACACTATTCTTTGTAAAAAAATAAAAAAAATATTGCATGTGTCTTTACAATATCAGCCACATTTTCCTTTGCCCTTACTTTGGCATGCACAGTGGGAATGACCAGACTGGTGGTGTGAAAACGTGATGAGTTACAACTGCACTAAATATGGCAGAGACGTTTTTCTCCCGGGGAAATGGTACCGCAACAGTTCATCGTGTCTAGTACTCTTGCTCCCTCTTGTGTTTGTTCAAGGCAGCTGGTGGCACATGCTTCTTGCTGCATCGTAACACCCGTCAAACTACTGCAGGTACACCACTCTTTTGTAATTAATAAATTAAAAACAGTTTGATTTGATGGAAGGAACCCCAGTAAAGAGCATCTGTGGAAGGGCATTCTTCCACATCAAACAGACACATAGCAGAAACAGCAGCGTCACAGTGAAAATACCATAAACCAAATACCGGCCTACATCAGCATGTGAGGTGTCACATTTAGAGGGAGATGGAGAGGACCCAAATGCACAACACCAGAGCCAGAAGGTCAAAGGAAAAGGTGAGCTTTACTCATAATAAGCAGGTACATAGTTACAAAAAAAAAAAAAAAAAAAAAAAAAAAAAATCCAGACAAGCAAACGAAACCTCAGAGAGCAGGCTGGAGAGAATTCAAAAACAGGTAACATCCACAAAACAAGAGTGAACAAACAGGTAGACAGGACAAGACAAAACAAAATAGAGACTTCATCCCCAGGAACAGAAGGAAACCTTACAATTGAAGTTGGGGTATTTGTAGACAGAGAGGTTGATTGGCTGAGTGGAAACAGGTGGACTGATTGGGGAACAGGGAGCAGGTGAGGTGGGTTTGGCAGGCAGGAGACTGCATACCACCTGCTGCAGGGACAGCGGAGCACTTTCTCCAAAAGACTCCTCCAGCTCCGCTGTCACAAGGACAGATACAGGAGATCATTCCTGCCGACCGCAATAAGACTGTACAATAACTCACCTCTGGCAAAATCCATCACACAACAATAACACTGTTGTCTGTGTTTCTTGGTTGTTTGTATATAATATATATAGATATATACTGTACTGTATATACTGTATATACTGTGCATTTTATATTTTATATTTTTTACTGCTATTTTACTGCTATTTTATTGCTTTTCTATTATTCTATTATTATCTTATTGCTTCCTGTATGCTGCTGTAGCGAAAAAAATTTCCCCTTGGGGATTAATAAAGTAACTACCTAACCTAACCTAACCTAATATAGAGACGCTGGGGACCTCTAGTGGGAGGAAAGAGGGAAACAGTGAAATAACCATACTGACTAAAAAACTGAAAAGGCAGAACCATAACACAAAGACCATGTTGGTGTAAAGTATTTCAATGTGTTTGTACGTGTAATTTAAGAGTTACACTACCAGATGCTTTTGCATATATATTTATTTATATTCTGTCTCCTAAAGGTTGACATTAGTTTTTCTCTGAAGAAAACCTTCAGGCCTTATTCTTCTCTAGAGTTTCACCCTTGCTCTGCCTACAGTTTAGTCCCCAGACCTGTTTTGTCTGACAGAAGAATAAACACCAAAACGAATACAAGAGTACCGACACCTTTGGTGCTTTGACCTCTTACAATAATTTGTTGAAAATTGATTTTTTTTTTAAATTTATTTATTTTTTTTTTTTTAAAAGACAAACATGTGTCTGCCATATGGTTTTTGCATGTTTTCCCAAGAGTTTGGGAAACATGCAATGTTACAATGTTAATTTTAATTTCAGCAGACTTTAAAATAAACAGGTGTACAGAGTGCCAAATGGAAAACCAGATTCTTGACTTCTCCCTGTTCCTCATACAGTGATCCTATCCTGGTCCTTCCGTAGGTAGCTTCCAGTGAATTTCATGAGCTTACGTTAACTCATTTTACGAACAGCAGTCTGGGTGAACTGTAGTCAGATTTATTTATTTTTAAAGGAAAGGAAAAAGCCTTGTTACTGCTGATACATAAGGAGGTTTGATTAGAAGTCTGACTGCTGCTCTCTATTTCAGGCCCATTGTGCTGCTGCCTTTTGATATCATATCTCTCTTAAGAGAGACCTCAAATAAATCTCCTTGTAAAAGATGTCTATCTTTCCTCCTACTCTTTAACTGACTCATACCTCACCATCCTTTTCTCTCCCATAGCTTTTTCTTATTGTCTGTTGTCGCTCCATTCAGTTCCCTCGCTCGCGTAGTTTCTCTTCTTTCTTTTGCAGATGTCCCGTCATGGAGCTGCATGTCTCGGCCCTGCGCTTGTCGTCTCCACCAACAGTTCTTCTCTCGTATCTCTATGCTGTCCTTTTCTCTCTCTGCTCTCCTCTCGCCCCAACCGGTCGAGGCAGATGTCCGCCCACCCCTGAGCCTGGTTCTGTCGGAGGTTTCTTCCTGTTAAGAGGGAGTTTTTCCTTCCCTCTGTTGGAGGTTTTTCTCCCTTAAAGAGGAGGTTTTTTTTTTTTCCCTCCTAGCTTATGTGGGAATTCTTGAATTGTTGGGTTTCTCTGTATAATATTGTAGAGTTCTCCTTTAAGGACTTTGATGTGTTAAGTGCCATGAAATAACCTATGTTGTGATTTGGCGCTATATAAATAAAGCTTAATTGAATTTAATTGAATTTATAACATTGCTTCAGTTTCTGTGTTACGCACTTGCATGCAATCACAAATATGCCAACACACGCTGCACACACACAGTCTGTCTTCCTCACTCCTTTACGCTCATCCTTCACTCCTGTGCTGCAGCTCAACTCTTTGGCATGTGTGTATGCGTGTTTGGTTGGTTGCTGGACAACATGCATTCTGTGTTTATGAATGATGAAACCATCTGACCCCTCACGTACAGGCACCATTTTAGACACGGTGGGATATTAATAGATTTAGCATCTGTCACTCTCACTGTATTGCCACTATTATCACATACTCACAATCAGGTGTCTCTGTAATGTTGTTTGTTTCATTAAAAAAACAACTGATTGTCTCCATATTTTAGTTTCTCATTCCGAGTATTTAAAAAAGGATTCTCTAACAATTCCCCATTATGCCCTTTTCCCACGATGCCACACACTACTTGGCTTCTGGCTGTCCGAGCATTCAGCAGGCCGGAGAACTTGCTGTGTTTTTTTGATTTCGGCTGTCGCCTCTGTTTCTGTCTCTTCATGTAATCTCAAACTGACTTAACAAAGTCGAATTCAGGGCTCTGGAACGGGGCCTGGCATGAGAAGCCATGTGTTGCAGGACTCCTTGTTCCTCTTGTTACTGAAGATAGTCCTTTACGACTGTGGCTGTATGTTTGGGGTCGTTGTCATGCAGAATAAATTTAGAACCAATCAGACACTGAGGGTATTGCGTGATGGATAAGAATTTAAAGTGCCTGTATGGGTTTATGACTGAATTGTAGGATTGTCAATTTAATATCTAAATATTTTGTGAAAATCCCCTCCAGCGCACTAATTGTGTTATATTTTTTTAAAATTCCTGACAAAGTGACATAATTAAGTTTATTGACCAAATGAACTTAAATTAACAAAGTTTGGGGGATTTACTGCTGATATTTTTAACTTTAATCCCGAAATAGGATCATGACATGGCTGAGTTTCGGGTTGGGCTGCATGTACTGTTGATATTCGGAGACTTGATGCGTGTCTGTGTCTGTGTGATAACTATTTTCCCAGCCATGCTGGGATCTGGATGCTAATTTAAGAGGGTCTTTTCTAGGCGATGGGTCAGGGTGTATCGGTTCTGAATCTGGGGTTGTCAGGCAACTGGTGCCAGCTCACTTTCTGTCCTGCACTGATGATGTGGTGTTCCACTGAAAACCCCCAGGAGGACTGGCCCTGTCATATCAACAACTAACACAGTCGAGTCACATCACACACATATCAGATGATTTTTCATAATCTGTGATCAGCCCCCTGAATTATTTCTGGTGTGTGAGTGCAGTTGGATGGGAAGTTACATGAAATATGAAATGGTGTTCAGTAATGGCAACGTTGTAATGCAGTGTGTTAAGGTTTGTTACCTGAAATCTAGTCAGGGATCTTGACCAGATCACGTGTACCTGGATGATCCTTGAAGGAGGCCTGAGGAGGGACTGAGTTCGATTTGAGCTAAATACTCACAGCAGCATGCTGACATGCTCACACTGACAAAGCTAGTCAACACAGTAAACATTAGCTACAGTGTAGCTAATGTTTACTGTGTTGACTGTATTAGTTTTGCATGTCAGCATGCTTACATTTGTTAATTAGCACGAAACAAAGAGTAGCAAACCACCACAATGGAGGTTAATGGAAATGCCAGTTTAAGCAGGTATTTGATTATCAAGAATCAGGCAAAATGAGATTTCACAGTTAATATCAGGACATTAAATACTTAATCAAATATAAAAATGATCCAATAGTGTTAAAAAACATTTCAATAAAAACCTCCTCCTTTGCTCGACCTCTGTGAAGTCAGTATGGTTCATCAGATACTTTATCTCACTGAATAAGCTGTTAAACTGCTGAAACGGCTCCAGGAAACATCAGAGCACCATAAAGTCATTAGAATTTATCCTCTGTGCAGTATCAATATCAGCTGAAAATGAATGGCAATCAATAGTTTGTCAAGACAATCTATGTAAAGGCAATCCATCTAATAGTTATTTTTAAATTTATAATATTTGAACACAGGAAAAAGATAGAAAATTAACTATTTTCTAATTCCTTTTAACTCTGAAACAATGAGTACAGTCTGTACAAATTTAAGGACAACTGAAAATTCATCGTCGATTAAGATTTTTTTTTCAGCACTTATATCTGCTTGAGAGCCTGATCTAAATATATTGAACTGTTTTACAACATCCTGTTTTTGTAGTTTTGTCTTTCCGGGGATTTTTGAAATGTGAAACACTGAACACATCCAGAATGTGGATGGCGTGTTTGACAGTGGCTTTGCTCTCATGACTATAAAATGATCTGCTGCAGACTTATTGGTGTGGTGAACCAATTTAAGTCAAATCTTATTTTCATTAGAATTTTAACTTTGATGTTGGGCAGCCAGAGCATGTCGGTAACGGTGGTCACATCATTCTGTTTTTTTTTTTTTTTTTTGGAAGGTGTCGAGCTCTTTCTCCAGTCCAGGGATCCTTTGGGAAAGGGGCCAAATAACACAGTTCAAACGGGAAATCTAAAAATAGAGCTGACACCACGAGCAGCTGACACGCACACCGCTCAGTGAAACGCAAATATGTGCATGACCACAAACGATGACCGCTTAAACAAATACACCCACTTTTATACATACATTAACACTACTTGTTTTATTTGATGCCAGTCTGACACGTTATTTGAATTGATTACATTTTGTTTTGTAAATTAGCAGATCTTTACACAGTGACACCTGATTCTACTGAAAGCGTCATTGTCATTTGGTAGGTGGCTCTCAGAGGAATATTTAGCAACCTACAGATGTAAAGTCATCATCAACATCATTTTTATAATTATCATTCCCACAAACACATTAACACACAGCTGGTCACAGCTGTGACACAAGGCAGGGAAGAGATGCCTCACAAGTCTGGGCCCGCTTTCAATTGCAGCCTTCGGTGTCTGATAGACACACACACATGTTTGTACAGCTACCTTTGAGAGGATGCTCACTGACGTTACGTATTCCTTAGCCCTTTACCCTAACCTTCGTCATCTTAAATAAGTCCCTAACATGAACCCCAAAACCAAGTCTTCACTCGCAAACTGCCCTTTAAGGTTGTCAGGACCAGCCTTAATATCCTCATAGCGTGTATGTGTCTTTATAAGTATGGTTTCTAACGGAAGTGGTCCACATAACTGTAGAAAGACATGTACACACACACACACACACACACACACACACACACACTTAGTACCATACTATTGAATACCTTCAATTTACATACATTAATTTACAGGAGAATTTCCTCATCCTTGCTGCTTGCTTAACTCCAACCTTTTCCATTTGGGCCCCAATCTAATTCTGTTTAACCAGCTGTGCATGTGGTGCCCAAAACTGCCCTTTAAGGTTGTCAGGACCAGCCTTAATGTCCTCATAGCGTGTATGTGTCCTTATAAGTATGGTTTCTAACCGAAGTGGTCCACATAACTGTAGAAAGACGTGCACACACACACACACACACGCACACACACACACACACACACACACACACACACACACACACACACACACACTTAGTACCACACTATTGAAGACCTTCTATTTACATACATTAATTTACAGGAGAATTTCCTCATCCTTACTGCTTGCTTAACTCCAACCTTTTCCATTTGGGCCCCAATCTAATTCTGTTTAACCAGCTGTGCATGTGGTGCCCAGAATCAAATTTCCAACTAAGTTCACAAACATTCAGCAAGCTAAGGTAATTAATTGGCCAAAATGGACTAAAATATTGGACTCATGACAATCCTCCACCCTATCTGCTAAAGTGTAACTTGACATTTTGCAACATGCTTGTAATAACAGATTTATGAGTGGATATTATGGTGTGATCAGGGGTAAAGTTGTGGGGATGGAACATTTGTCCCGGTGTGAACAGACATTTTTCCACTAAGTTGATGAATTCAACACACACAGACATCGAATCACAAAAACTCACATCCAGTATCACAAAATAGCATTTAACTGAAGAATGGACAGATCTGTCCACCTACTCGTGGTGTGTGAGTCCAGTGGGGAGGTCTAATGACAAAGACAAGTGTGTGACCTTTCTGGCAGAGGCTCTATCAGTCCAACCCAGCTGCTTCTTATATAACCAAGGAAAAATACATAACTCTCTTGGAACATCTAAAGCAACTGAGAGGGTAGTAAGTTAAATTTTGTATATAGTAAATTAGGGTTTTTCGCATTAGGACACTGCGATTTTATATCCTTAGAAGAGATCAAATCAATATTTTGAAATTTACATATTATCATAAAAATTATAAAAGCTAAGGTTATTAATCTTAACAGAAAGACATTGGTGATTTCATAAACCAGTTTAGCGCCAATAAACTGGTAGCTGCTATTAAACTGAATTAAGTTAGAGTATTTAAACTACGTAAAGCTATATTTAAAGTTATTTAAAACAGGTGATGACCCACTTGTCTCTGGATGTGTTTACGAGACGCGTCTATAATGTATCTGCAACAACCTCCTCCCACATTAGGTTTCCTACACACAAATACTTTCTCACTCATTCACTCTGTCATGTATCCATACCATACACGCCCCCCCCTCTCCCCCACCACCACCACCACCACCACCACACACACACACATACACATATGCAGGCATACTTACAGAAACCAGATACCTTCGACAGCTGAATCAAGAGTTGGCAACAGGCGTGGCAAGGGGGGAGAGGTATGAGAGGAGAAGCTAAAGAAAAGATGAGTGGCTGAAGAGGGTAAGAGGAGATACAGGAAAGGCCTTAAATCAAATATCATATCGAAGGACTGCCATAAATCTATAATTAACATATAATCCAAGCCAAATTACTTTTCCTAAAAAGCAGGACGAATCAGATCTCTGCCTTTTCTTTAAAATGCAATCATTACTGATGCCACCTCAATAGATTTTGATTTGTCAGATCAAGAAAAATGCATGCAGTAAACTTCTCATACACTCTTCCTTTGTGCTCTCACAACTTCTCTGAAAAAAAAAAAAAAAAAAAAAAAAAATCACGATTCAGGCTCATTTACACCTTTAAATTGATTAGGTGTGGAAGAAGTTTTATGGCTGAAATCTATCGGGAAATCTTACAATCTGATCCAAAATGCCGTCAAAGGGATCAATGAACGGTGGCGATACAGTGTGTGTGTGTGTGTGTGTGGGGGGGGGGGGGGGGGGGGGTGTAGTGGGAGTACACCCGGGGTACACGGAGAGAGGGGGAGGATAGGGAGGAGGGGTTGGGGACAGGAGTGGGTGCGGTGACTCTACAAATAGTTGCGCTCGGTGCCCAGCATTTCTTCACTTAGTTTCCCTCCCAGTTGCCCAGTAGGACAGTTGGGTCTCAGCAGCTGACGCGACTCCATCAGAACTGCAAGCCAAACCAACAGTGAACCAGCCATGAGCAAGTCCTACTCCTCCTCAGCTCAGAGTGCCTCCTCGTACCGCCGCGCCTTCGGCTCTGGTGTTGGTGCAACCCCAATGTCCTCCCTCTTCTCCACGGGAGGAGGCCGCAGCTCTTCCAGCCAAATGTCTAGCAGAGTCTA